>NC_057829.1:5705833-6329166 GCF_910594005.1 Cervus elaphus
ATACTTTGGCCACCTTGTGCAAAGAGTTGACTCATTGGAGAAGACCCTGATGCTGGGAGGGGTTGGGGGCAGGAGGACAAGGGGACAACAGAGGATGAGATGGCTGGATGTCATCACTGACTCAATGGACATGAGTTTGGGTAAACTCTGGGAGTTGGTGATGGACAGGGAGGCCTGGCGTGCTGCAGTTCATGGGGTCGCAAAGAGTCAGACACGACTGAGCGACTGAACTGAACTGAACAGATGTTAATGATGTTGAGCATCTTTTCATGTCCTTATTGGCTATTTGTATATCTGCTTTGGAGAAACATCTGTTCATATCCCTTGCTCATTTTTAACTGGGTTCGTATTTTCATTGATGAGCAAGTTAAACATTTAACAAGAATATTTCATAAATGAAGCTGTGTATGTCACACTGTATAACATCAGGAGACAAGTGATGTCTGCTTACTCTGTTAGCTGCTTGTGTTAAGGTGATGCCAGCTTAGATCATGTCTGTTGGGTTACATTTTCCGCCTTGTGAGCAGAGGGCAAGCAATGGGGTGATACTTTGACTTTACACAGCTGTCCTCTTGCCCACCAACTTTTCACTTAATGTCTTTAGCAACTATTGATAATCTTTGCCTATATCAATTACTAAATTAAGGGTTGCAAAATGGTGTTCTATTTTGTCTTGCTGTTGGCTTGTTGCCTTTGCTTGTTGGTTTCTAGCATTCTTTCAGTTAATACATCATTAGCTGACTTCACGTGTGAAGTGAGTGAAGTGAAAGTCCTTCATCAAATGGGGCTTTGGGGTTATACTGGGGTTCTGTTGGTAGTTAGAATAGAAAACAGGAGTCCAAAATGACAGTGGCTAAAAGACAAGGAAGGGAAAAGCCCATGAAAATAGAACAGAGGAAGGTCCGAGGACCAGAGTGAGGACTTCAGTTAGAACAAACAGCACTCCTGGCTAAGCCAGTTTACATAGGGCAGGCCGGGGAGGGGGGGTGGGAGGGGAAACGTATAAAAAGAGGAGCCAAAGGGTTGGGGGTCTCTCTCTTTCCCATGTGTTGGGGCGCTCTTCTCTTCGCGTATTTGGGTCGACATGCCCTCACGCCTCGAGGATGGATTTTCCTGCTATTATCTAAATAAAATAGAGCTGTAACTCGGAGCTGTAACACTGATTTGTCTAAGAGCTATAACACGGTCTGTTCGAGACCTGAGAGCTATAACACGGTCTGTCCAAGACCCGAGAGCTGTGACACGCCGAGGGGGCTTTAATGTCTGTCACTCCAAATCTTTGTTGTGACCAGACAGAACCAAGGAGAATACACTCACCTGACCGTTCATTCTGGAAAGGCAGATGAGTGCTTTATTCTTTCTTTGTAATATTTGATGTTCAAATTAGGGGTTGATATAATCCAAGTTTAGGGAGTCCTTGTGCCCTAGTCAGCACAGGTAAACTTCTGATTTCTCCATCGGAGGTGTTAGAGAGGCAGGCTTCTCCCCAGAGACTGCCGGTTTGGACAAGGTCCTTCTCTTCCCTTCCCTACTGTTCTGAACCTACTGTACAGAACCTACTGTTCTGGAATGCTGAAGGACACTTCTACCTCTTCTGTGATCGACACATCAGAAGTTAAAATTTATAGACTCCCAGCCACTTTTCAATGTCTCAATAGTAATTCCCTGCAGAAGAAATGGCTAACTGATCCAGAGCCTCTCATTAGGCATTAGCTGGATTAAGTTTAAAACATTGGCTCATCTTTTAACTATTACCCCTAGGTTGCCCCTTGTTTTTAATCTGCTAATCCTTTTGTTTCTGTTTGAATTCAAGCCAGAGTCATTTCCCTGGCTCAGTGGGGTTAAGAGAAAACATTTGCAGTTTAGACTCAAGAGTTTTGTTCTGGCACTTCTAGTGTATGATCTTAGGCAAGTCTTATAAACGGAAATTCATTTTTTTCTCAAGTGAAAGATGAATATGATATTGAATCTGCCTGCCAATGCAGTGAGACACAAGAGATGCAGTTTTGATCCCTGGGTCGGGAAGATCCCCTGGAGTAGGAAATGACAACCCACTCTGGTATTCTTGCTGGGAAAATTCCATGGACAGAGGAGCCTGGCAGGCTACAGTCCATGCGGCCGCAAAGAGTTGGACACGACTGAGCAACTGAGCACTTATTAGATCCACTGTGATATCTGGAGTAAAAATGCTTTGTAAACTGTCAGATACCACAGGTCAGGGGTTTCCTGGTGGTCCAGTGGCTAAGACTCCCACGTTCCCACACGTTCTGGGAAACAAACTCACTCAGAAGGACAATGCAGATAGTGGAGTGCAGGTTATTACACCGGAGGGCCCAAGGCAGAGTCTCCACTTAGCCAAGGACCCTGACCAGTTTTTCTGAAAATCCTATATACCCTAAGTGTACGTGTCCAAACCCACCTCCCCAAATTCCCTGAAACTAGTCTGAACAAAGGAAGAGAAAGATACAATCAAAGTTAACCCATGATTCGTATGCCTTAAGCCTAGGTAGTTCACAGTGGACAATATCAATAGGCCTGTGGTCATACCCCAATAAGCATAATAGAATTTATGATTCTATTCGGTCACACAGATAATTAGGGTATTCTTTTAGGCAACAGAGAGTCTAGGTATGAGCCCTGGGGCTCTTCCACCCGGTGGGGGAGGGGGGGCCTGATTTTCCAGTAGGTATGTCGTTTCCATAGATACTGAGCATAGAGCTCAAAGGCCACAGTCGGGCCCAAGATGGAGTCCTGCTTTCAAGATGGAGCCTGTTCTGTCCGTTTCCTCCTTCATTCCCCCCTCTTGATGCTCTTACCCCTTGTGTGCTCATAGTATGAGCATCATTCACAGGGATATATTGCACCCTGACTCTTCGACCTTCAATTTGGGAGAACGACATCAACCTTTGGGTTAAAAAGTTCACAATACATTGTAAAATGAAGGGTCCACAAAGCAGAGCTATCAAGGCAACTGAGTGAAGTGAGTGAAGTTGCTCAGTCGTGTCCGACTCTTTGCGACCCCATGGACTCATGTGGCCTACCAGGCTCCTCCGTCCATGGGATTCTCCAGGCAAAAATATTGGAGTGGGTTGCCATTTCCTTTTCCAGGGGATCTTCCCAACCCAGGGATCGAACCCAGGTCTCCTGCATTGCAGGCAGACGCTTTAACCTCTGAGCCACAATGGTAAATATAGTTTTCCACCAATCACCCTTCACCCAAGATAGGACTGAAGTTCAAAAAGGAAGACCATCATCAGACATAACTTTTACCTGACCTTTCATGTCATTTAGGGAGGCTGATATATAGCCAGATAAATCAGGAATATATACACAACTTTCAACTTTAATTATAGCACAGGTCCTTCCTTGTGCTGAAACTATGGTTAGTCTTAAGATGATACCAGCAAGTCCTTGTAGCAGCAGTTGATTGTAGCGCTTTCTCTCTTTTTCTTCTTTAAGATGATCTTGGTTTCCCGGGGATCAGTGGGGTCCTTTGTGTAGTCCCCTCAGCGTCTTCCAGGTCTGCATGCTATGCGCTCCTCACCCTCACGTGGTGGATCCAGGGGGTGACACCTGCAGCTTTAACCGCAGTAGGGCTGCTTAGAACAACAGTACATGGACCCTTCCAGTGTGGGGCCAAGGAGTCGTGTGTCCAGTCCTTGACCACACCTGATCCCTGGGCACAAATTCGTGAGTCTGCTCCCCAAGGGGGAATGGCACCCTTTCTTGTACAAACTTAGTTACCTGATTTATTACCTTACCCAATTCCATCTGCTGTGAAATCTCATCTCCCCTTACCTGAGGCAAATTTGTTGACACCTGTTTTATTATGGGAGGGGGCCTCCCATACTCAATTTTGTACGGAGAAGAGCCGTGGGACTGTGGGGTCATCCTGAGTCTGAGCAGAGCCGTCGGCAACAAGCCCACCCAGGAGCAGTCAGTCTCTAAGATCCACTTGGAGAGTGTCTCTTTAAGTGTCCGGTTGGTTCCTTCCACCATCCCAGAACTCTGGAGCCTATATGCTGTATGTAATTTCGACTTGATGTTTTAAGTTTTGCTTACTTGTTATACTAAATCAGTTACGAAAGCCAGGCCATTGTCTGATCCAGTGCTGGTAGGAAATCCAAATCTGGGAACTATTTCCCTAAGCAGGCAACTGGCTACTTTTGATGCTCTTTCAGTCTGGGTAGGAAAGGCTTCTATCCATCCCGAGAACATACATACTATGACCAGCAGGTAATGGTAGTGTCGGTGAGGTTTCCTTTCAGTGAAGTCCACTTCCAGATGTTCAAAGGGCAGCGTGCCTTTTACCTGAATCCCTGGAGGTTTCTGTCTGTGCTGAGAGGCAGCATGGACCTGTGAGCAGGCAGTGCAGTTCTGAGATTTTGTCCTGCAGAGGGAAGAGAGGCGGGGAACCAAGAAATACTTTCGAATTAGCTCTTCCAGTTTATCATGGCCTAGATGGGTCGCTTGGTGTGTTTGGCTTACCAGAGTGGGTGCCAATTCCTCTGGTACCAATAATTTGCCACTTGGCGATTCCCACCATCCCTTTTCAGTCTTGATGACTCCTCTGCTTTGGCTAGTTGGTTTTGGACTTCAGTGTATTTTGGAGACCCCAGCGTTAGCTCAGGCAGCTCCGCCAATATGAGAGCTTTAATAGGGGCTTCACTTGTCACCCCCAAGCCCTCGGCTGGTTGTTTAGTGGTCTTATCTGCCAGTCTGTTCCCTGAGCCCAGGGGGCATCCTCTTTTTGATGTCCTCAGCAGTGTAAGACTGCAACCCTTTCTGGTTCCCAGGCAGCATCTAACAGGGTCTTAATTTCTTCCTTATTTTTAATATCTTTTCCACTAGCTGTCAAAGGCCTCTTTCGTTATACACAGCCCTGTAGTGTGGCAAAAGCATACCTGGAGTCTGTGTAAATGTTTGTCTTCTTACCTTTTGACAGCTGGCGGGCCTGGATTAGAGCATGTAGTTCAGCCCGTTGAGAGGACCAGTGTGATGGCAGAGAGCTAGCCTCAACGATGGTTTCTTCCATGACTACTGCATATCCCGACAGTCCTTGTCCTTATTTCACCAGGCTGGTGCCATTGGGGTACAGGACCAAATCTGGGTCTGGGGTTGGCTGGTGTCTCAAGTCAGGTCTGCTGGCATATTTCCTTGCAATCATGTGAGGGCCCACCTTCTCCCGCAAGAGAGAGAGTGGCCAGATTCAGGGCCTGACAAGGCTCAGTAGTAACATGGGGGTTCTTACACAACAGTCCCTGGTATTGAGTAATCCGGGATGCTGACAGCCATTTATGGGGGTCCCCTCGCAGGAGAGTGTTGACCTCATGCGGGACTTTTACGATTAAATCTTGGCCCAAAGTCAGCTTGGTTGCCTCCCAGACCAGTAAGGCAACTGCAGCAGCTGCCCGTAACCCTGTAAGTATCCCAGCCACCCAGTGGAGGTTACTTTTGCAACTGCTACCAATTTCATTGTCTTCCCAGTACAGCTATTTGCATTTCCAAAAGGGGCCCATTTGTTTCTTATTTGTGCCTACCTCAAGGATTTCTTAACCACATCTGTTCTAAAGAAGGCTTTCCCCTCAGTGTTGCAGGCTGCTTTCTGCCCTGAGGTTCTGCTGCTAGGCTCATTGAAGCCAAAAAAGATGGATGTTGTTTCACTTGCCTCAGTGTGCACTTAAATGTGAGAAATCTGACACATGATTTTAATGTTTGGAGTATCTGCCTTTGACTTTCTCCTAGGCTTCACGTGTCTCTAAGCTCACTTTAAAGATGCACAGAGATTGGAAGTGCTTTTTAAAGTGGGGACCACTGCTCCTCTGTGAGTTTGTGCTCTGCCCCACGTCTTCTTACTGTCAACAGAGTTGAAAGGATGGTAAGTGGATCCAGCTGTTAGCTGCGTGGCGCTTGCATTTTCACCAGGGGCGTTTTGTGATGTAATTGATGGTGCAGCTGCATGAAGAGCCTAGTGTTT
Source organism: Cervus elaphus (assembly GCF_910594005.1). Classification (NCBI taxonomy): domain Eukaryota; kingdom Metazoa; phylum Chordata; class Mammalia; order Artiodactyla; family Cervidae; genus Cervus; species Cervus elaphus. The sequence continues at coordinate 5,711,811 of NC_057829.1, forward strand.
GGTGTGTCCTTGGGGTGAATGAATAGGCGTGTTCTGTACAGGGGTGTTAAGTTGTGCTAGTAACACGTTAGGCTGAACATTACCTTTGCTGAAGGAACTTCTTTTTTCGCAGTGTAAACTGTCAGCAAGATTCAGGGAGGTATTTACATTGGTCAATGTGCTGGATGTGGCTCTTTTTCAATAAAGAAGCAATGTATTATTTACTCTGCCAAAAACCTCAGCTAGGCAGTATTTGGTGAGAGTTACCCTAAGACAATAATATTATTACTACTTTAGCCCTCAATGATCCAGACAGACTTTCTCAGGAATGCATTCAATTTACAATAGTTTTGACAATTCCCTGGCAGTGCACTGGTTAGGACTCTGAGCTTCCACTGCAAGGGGCACAGGTTCAATCCCTGGCCAGGGAACTAAGATTCCACAAGCCGCATGGCACAGCCCCCCCAAAAAAATTCACAAGAGTTTTGCCATGTAACAGTTACCAAGTCCAAGCTCATACTGCTCACCTCATGACAAGCCAGTAAATGAGAGTGGTTGGGGCAAGGAGTAGTGGCTTTTTCAGAAAGTCAGCAGACCAAGGAGATGGTGGACTTGTGCCCAGAAAACCATCTTCCCCAAGTTACCAGTCAGGTTGTTTTTTATACCAAACAGGAAGAGGTATTGGTTGCTGCAAGCTTTTTGGTGTGAGAATCCTCTGTTCTTACAGTGCTCCATGTAGGTTTGGTGACAGTGTCCCTATAAACTTCCAACAAGACAGCTGTTATTCTCTGTCTTGCAACTTTTTATCTCTAGTGAATGGAAAATGTTACACCTTTAAAGGTCAGAGCCTTGAAAATGCCTGTATATTTCAGGCCATAGGCAACATGCTTGTAGCAAAAGCAATAGGATACAAAGGATAAAGGAAAAGAAAGATCCAATATGGAGTCAGGTTTGCTCTTCCCTATTACATAATCTACAGCAAGGAATGTGCTGGTGCCATTGCAACTCAGGGAACCTGAGTCAGGATTCCAAGGTGCTAATTTGCAAACTGTTAAAAGATAAACTGAGGCATATATTTTAAAAAATTGAGAGTTTATTTGAGCAAAAATTGATTTGAATTGGGCAGCATCCAATCTAGCAAATAGAAAGAAGCTCTGAGGAGCTGTATGAAGTGAAAGGCTCTATTAGGCAGAAGGGAGTGGGAAGAGGAAAGTTATCTGGCAAAAGAAAAAAGTAGGTTGTATTATTGCAAAGTTATTTTTCTTTAGGGTAGCAGGAGTCTACCCAGAAGATTACCTCACTACTGCTAATCAGATGGTTCCTGATTTAACATTCCATACAGTGGAAACTATAATTAAGCCTCAGTTTGGTAATGTGGGGCTTAGCATAACTGACTCCATTTTGGGCCTGTTGTCTTTTTCTTTGTTTTTTCCTTTTTTGTTATTGTTGCTTGTTCCTTTTTTTTTTTTTCTGTTTTTTAACAAAAGAGAGAGAGGTGCAGATGTACAGGAGCTGGTGGTAAACCCTACTTGGAGAGGGCAGGAGGGCTTCACAGGGAGAAATGAGACTTTGCCAAGGATGAAAGCTGAGCAAGGATCTTTGGGGCTGAGGGAACCATAGATGCAAAAACTTTTATGCAGCTAAGTAGGTGAAACACCATGGTGAGTTTGGAGAAGTGTAAGCAATTAAACAAATTTTTCTAGCACATGTATTTCTGCTTTAGCCTTCTCCTTACCACCCATTTCTCCTCACCCCCTCCGCCCTCTCTGCCACCTGCCCCTCTAGGTTGTCACGGAGCACTGGGCTGGGCTCCCTGTGTTATGTAGCTGCTCCCCACTAGTTACTGTTTTACAGATGGTAGTGTGTGTACGTCAGTAGTACTTTCTCAATTTGTCACAACCTCTACATCCCCTGCTGTGTCCACAAGTCCATTCTCCACGTCTGTCTCCATTCCTTCCCTGCAAACAGGTTCATCAGTATCATTTTTCTAGATTCCATATACATGCATTAATATGCAATATTTGCTTTTCTCTTTCTGTCTTACTTCACTCTGTATTAATAGGCTCTAGGCTCATACACTTCACTGCAACTTATTCAAATTTGTTCTTTTTTATGGCTGAGTAATATTCCTTTGTATATATGTAAAATAACTTCTCATCCATTCATCTGTTAAAGGACATTCAGGTTGCTTTCATGTCCTGGCTATTGTAAATGGTGTTGCAATGAATATCAGGGCACTGCTGCTGCTGCTAAGTTGCTTCTGTCATGTCCGACTCTTTGCAACCCCGTGGACTGTAGCCCACCAGACTCCTCTGTCCATGGGATTTTCCAGGCAAGAATACTGGAGTGGGTTGCCATTACCTTCTCCAGAGGATCTTCCCAACCCAGGGGCCAAACCCAGTTCTCTGCATCTCCTGTATTGGCAGGCAGGTTCTTTACCACTAGTGCCACCTGGGAAGCCTGAATGTACACAAGAGGTACGTGTGTCTTTTAGAACTGTGGTTTTCTCAGGGTATATGCCCAGTAGTGGGATTGCTGGGTCATATGGTAGCTTTATTCCTAGTTTTTTGAAGAATCTCCATCCTGTTCTCCATAGTGGCTGTATCAATTTACATACCCACCAACAGTACAAGAAGGTTTCCTTTTCTCCACATCCTCTCCAGCATTTACAGTTCGTAGATTTTTTTGATGATAGCCATTCTGACTGGTGTGAGGTGGTACCTCATTGTAGTTTTGATTTGCATTTCTCTAATAATGAGCGGTATTGAGTATCTTTTCATGTGCTTATTGGCCATCTGTATGGCTTCTTTGGAGAAGTGTCTGCTTAGGTCTTCTGCCCATTTTTTAAATTGGATTGCTTGTTTTTCTAGTATTGAATTGCATGAGCTGCTTATATATTTTGGAAATTAATCCTTTGTTGATTGTTTAATTTGCAATTATTTTCTCCTGTTCTAAGGGTTGTCTTTTCATCTTGTTTATAGTTTCCTTTGCTGCGCAAAAGTTTGTAAATTTAATTAGATCCCATTTGTTTATTTTTGTTTTTATTTCCATTAAACTAGGAGGTGGGTCAAAGAGGATATTGCTTTGATTTATGTCAGAGTGTTCTACCTATGTTTTCCTCTAAGAGTTTTATAGTTTCTGGCCTGACATTTAAGTCTTTAATCCATTTTGAATTTATATTTGTGTATTGTGTTAGGAAGTGTTCTAATTCAGTCTTTTACATGTAGCTGTCCAGTTGTCCTAGCACCACTTATTGAAGAGGTTGTCTTTTCTCCATTGTATATTCTTTCCTCCTTTGTCAAAGATAAGGTACCCATTGGTGCATGGTTTATCCCTGGGCTTTCTATTTTGTTCCATTGGTCTATATTTCTGTTTTTTTGTGCCAGTACCGTACTCTCTTGATGACTGTGACTTTGTAGTATAGTCTGAAGTCGAGGAGATTGATTCCACCAGTTCCATTTTTCTTTCCCAAGATTCCTTTGGCTACTCAGGGTCTTTTGTATTTCCATACAAATTGTGAAATTTTTTGGCCTAGTTCTTTTGAAAAATACCCAGAAATAAACCTACCTAAAGGGATTAAAGACCTGTATGCAGAAAATTATTAGACACTGATGAAAGAAATCAAAGATGGCACAAACAGATGGAGAGATATACCATGTTCTTGGAAGAATCAGTATTGTGAAAATGACTGTACTACCTAAAGAAATCTCAGAAGGTGTTATTTCAGTGGAGCCCTGGAGGATGTGAGAAACAGCCCATTATGTGGATGCAAGAGGTGGGGAACAGGGTGCTGGTGGTCTCAGGGATGGAGAAAGTGCTGTGTACTTCGGAGACAGGACGCACGGTACATGGGATGAGAGAGAGGAAAGAATCAAGGCCGAATGCCAGGTTTCTTGGCTTAAGCAGCTGGGTCAATGGCGGTGATGGGCATAGCCCTGGGCAGCTGGACAGGGGGACTGCATGACTCTCTGTGGTCTGCCGTCTAGTCCCCTTGGAGATGGTGTTACGCACCTGGTTCTTGGACTCTTTAATCAATAGACATTGATAAGAAGCCAGACAAGAAACTCAGGCAAGGCTCTACGGGGGCTCATGCTGTAGCATGAGGGGCCAAAAACAAGAAACAGGCGCCCTTGCTCGCTCTTCTAGAGAGAAGTGAACTGGTCCCCTAAATGTGGTGAGGGCGGAGGCAGATTGGTGAGCTGGGCGGAAGGGGAGGCCTGCGTGGCCGGCCCGCCCCCTTGGTGGTGCTGTGTGCAGGGATCATGTGCCCTTACCTGCTTTTGCTCCAGGTTCCTCAGAAGTGGCCCTTGGTTTGTGGCTTTTTTGTATCTTATTGTTCACAATGTGTCTCAACTGCCATTGCCTGTGGTTATTTTTAGTACTTTATAGTTTCCTTGTATTCTGTTGCTGGGGGAGGCATTTGTCCAGGTCCAAGTGCAGGCGCTCAAATAGAGGGTCCCAGGTCCCAGCCTGTCTCAATTGTACTCAGTCGCTCCTCCTGGTCCACTAGGGGCCTTTGAGGCCCTTCTTTTTGTGCGCCTGCCCTTCTGTTGAATTGCTCAACTTTAAAAAGATTGAGAAAAGGAACCAGTCCAGTAGGAGCATTACAAGCTGGATGGATTTGTGAAAGGAGACTGGCACCCAAATGTAAGAGAACGTTGTTCATCAAGTCTGCCATTAATTGTTACATCTGGAGAAAACAAAATCAAAAATGTTTACTGAGACGTTTAAGAATCGAAACTTCAGGATGTTCTGTATATGACATCTTTTTTTCATTATCACAGAGAAGTGAGTTGAAGGTGCCATAAAACTGGCTGAAAAGTAATTTTCCTAATAGTGCAAATATTAATGACCGTTATCTGGTCTTTGTCCAAAGTATTTGCAGGCAGGGATTCATGATACTTGTCTAAAACCTCAATTCCTAAAGCATTTCTTGTGAAAATAGGAACATTCCTGTGCCCAGATTCTCAACAATAAAAGACACCAGGAGCGTTTTCAAAACTGTTGGCCTGATTTAAATTTCACTGGAAAACAGCTTTTTAAAACCAAGTTGTCTGTATGTGGTCTCCATGTGATCACTTCCCACTGGCAGCTGGTAACTGCCAGCTTCTGGTGGCTTGAGAAAGTGAGCTGTTTCCCACGCTCCCACACGGCAACCCAATCAGGATGTTTGTGCTGGGAGATGTTTGGATGGGGTTGAGGCAAAAAGGGCGAGAGACCAGCTGGACGAGGCTCCTTCCCCAACTCCCGTCTCTACAGCCTGTCCATGCATTCCAGAAAATCATTGCTGGTGCCAGGTGGTGATGGAAATTATGTCACCTGAATACTTAACAGCCCATGAACTTTGGTAAAATGGGAGGGTTTTGCTAAGTCTACAGTAACTCCCAAACCTGTTGCTCTTCTCCCTTCCCAGGGCCCAGATTGGCTCCATCAACGCTGAACCTTTTACCTGGCTCTTGGCAGGTTGTAGAGTTTATTGTCTGCCTCTGCCCCCTCTAGGAATGAGGTCTGAAGTGACTGAATGATGAGGCCATGGGCAGAGGAGGGAGGGAAGTAAGTCAGCTGGAAAACTCACAGGACTTCTAATCAACTGAACAACTGCAACTCCCTTCGATGCATTCCTGTTCTTCCAGTCTGTAGCTTCTTGAAGTGCAAACTAGGGTGCTACATGCAAAGTCGCTCCCATTGCATTCAGGATTTTTAAAAAAATTCATGGACTCCAGAAGTAAAAAGACCACTTGTGTGGTGTTCTTTGCCCCCAGATTCTTTACCACTGAGTCACCAGGGAAGCCCTGGAAGGATATGGGAGAGGCTCAAAGCCTCATCGTAAGCCTGGTTTGGCAAGGAGGCCCAAGCATGCCCACCACTAGGGGGGCTATGGTCCCTTCCCCATTTTCCCAGGGAATGTGGATTTTAGTTGGATAAGAACACAGCAGTATTTTCATAGGCTTTAGACTGGTTTCAAGAAGTGTTAACTGGACTTCCCTGGTGGTCCAGTGGTTAAGAATTTGCCTGCCAATGCAGGAGACATGGGTTTGATCCCTGGTCCTGGAGGATCCCACATGCCACGGGGAAACTGAGCCCATATGCCACAACTACTGAGCCTGCACTCTAGAAAAGCCACCACAGTGAGAAACCGAAGCCTTGCAACTAGAAAGTAGCCTTGCTTGCTACAACTAGAGAAAGCCCTCGTGCAGCAACGAAGATCCAGTGCAGATTAAAAAAAGAAAAAGAAAAAACATGATAATTAATTTCAAGAAGTGGTAACTGATAACTGGTTTCAAGAAGGCTGAATTAAGTGACTAAGTGAACATAGTGAACTAAGTGAATTAAGTGAACATAGTGATTAAGAAGGGTCGATTTGGAGTTGGTCTCCCTGGGTTCAAATCCTGGTGCTGCCACTTATTGGTAACTTTGGACAAATTGATTCACTTATTAATACCTTATTTTCCACCTAAGAAAAATGTGGATAATAGTAACAGCTATTCTTGGGTCCGTCCTCCATGATAAATAGTGAAAGTTCTGTTTGACAACTTCATTGGCAAAAGACAGGGTTAATCTATTTTTGATTCATTATCATAGTCATTTTTCTTATTTTAAAAGAAATTCAATTGCAAACATCTTTGGGACCCCAGACACTGTGCCTGCTATCTGCCTGGCAGGGCTGTTAAAAACACTCTCAGCTGAGAGTAGCACCTTATTGCTTTTCTTGGCACCTTTTGATACCTGGTGAGGTTGAAATGGAACATGTTCCTCTTATTGGTCTTTCTTCTTGAAAACTGTTTGAAATACCCTTTGGCCTGCTTCCCATTGGAATCTTGATATTCTTTTATTTACATATAAACTTTGTTTTCTGATCATGCACATAATACATTTATCTTGAAAATTTTGGGGAAAAAGCAAATTTATTAGAATAAAAATGACCCTCAGAATTAAAAAAAATGGTAATAGCTATTCCTATGGGGTTCTTTTGAGGATTAGATATTAATAAGAGGTCTGGAACATGGTAAGCATCCAGTAATGTTAGCTATTGATGTAGGTCATTAATCTGCTCAAAATAACAACACCCTCGTGGCCCATTCACATTTACTTCTTGACTCTCATTTGCTTATTGTCTCATCATCTGTTTGTGTTAGTCCTGCACATCCTTCTGGATTGGGGGCGCCTTGAAAGCAGAGTCTGGGTTGTGCCCATTTGTGGACCCACAGCTCTAGTACAGCCCTGGTTTGTCATGATTAGTTCATCTGTTGAGTAAATTAAGGCAGGCTTTGATGATGACTTATGTTTGAATGGTGCTTTTTGTGCCATGAAGCACACACATGGGAAGCCTAAGACTCGAAGTTTAGGACCCTTGCCGAAGTCATATGACAGAGCCAGGTCCTGTGATTCTTTTATTTATGTATTTATTTAGTTGGGTCAGGTCTTAGTTGCAGCTCCTGGGCACTCTAATTGCTGTGTTAGGGCTTAGTTGCTCCGAGGCATGTGGGATCTTAGTTCCCCAACTGAATCAAACCTGTGTTGCCTGCATTGCGAGGCAGATTCTTAGCCACTGGATTACCATGGAAGGCCCAAGGTCTGTGATTCTTGCCCTTGCTCCTTCCAGTAGGCTGTCCTCTCTAGGAAGAGAATGCCAACTTCTGTAAGTCCAGATCATGTCTTTTGCCAGTTCTATTGTATCCGAATCTCACATAAGTGAAATTTTATAGCATGTACTACAGTTGTGTCTGGATTCTTTTGCTCAGCTTAATACTTGCGAGATTCACTCATGTTGTTTTGTGTATTTTTAAAAATCACTACAGAGTATTCCACTATATGCTAAGACCAAAATTTATTTACCTGTTCTCTTGTTGATGGGTATCTAGGTGGTTCCCAATATTTGGTTGGGCTTCCCCAGTGGCTCAGTGGTAAAGAATCCCTCTGCCAGTGCAGGAGATGCAGGAGATGTGGGTTTGATCCCTGGGTCAGGAAATGGCAACCTGCTCCAGTGTTCTTGCCTGGAGAATCCCATGGACAGAGGAGCCTGGTGGGCTATAGTCCCATAGGGTCATAAAGAATTGGACATGACTGAGCATGCACAAAATTTGGTTCTAAGTCTCTGCACTCCTTTTAATGATGCTTGGTTTTTTACAGGTCACCACAAATGGCATCATTGCCATGAGTGAACCCCCAGCCAAAGAAACCCACCCTGGGCCCTTCCCACCGACCTTTGGAGCAGTCGCCCCTTTCCTGGCGGACTTGGACACAACAGATGGCCTGGGGAAGGTCTACTATCGGGAAGACTTGTCCCCCTCTGTCACTCAGCTGGCTGCGGAGTGTGTCCAGAGAGGGTTCCCAGAAGTCTCTTTCAAGCCCAGTAGTGCGGTGGTTGTCACTTGGGAATCCGTTGCTCCCTACCAAGGGCCTAGCAAGGACCCCGCCCTGGAAGGCAAGGTAAGCACCCGTCCAGGCACAGGGGCAAATAGTCTAATATGTTGGCTTTGCACACTTTGGTCTTCTGGTTTGTGCTACTCTGATGTACACCACGTCCATGCGATTGATAAAGGTAGGACATCCAAAGCAAAATCTAATAAGCTATTTATTGCAGGTCTGAAATGTCCAAAATCTTATCCACAGGGCTACCTAAATCTGTGTTGTAATGATGATCCAGTGTAAAGAAAGCCAAGATCCCTGAGATAACTAGCCACGTGGCAAGGACAGAGTTGATAAATTACAGCCCTAGCTGCTCTTACTTTGGGTGGTAGATAATGGGAGGTGGTTTCTAGACAGAGAATTTATTATGAGTTTATGAATATGCAGTGATAAAATAATAAAGCAGTCCCAAGAGATGTGAAGAACTAAAGACAAGACCCAAGTTCTAGTTGGGGGGACAAACCCCCCACCATCTATTTGTACCATGTGAATGGTTCAGGACACAGGTTTCTTTATAACCAGGGCTGCGGTTTCTGTAGATTCAGTGGTTGGGAAAGATGTTAGGCTGTGTAGAGCTTGGACCTGCGCTTAGATGGGGAATATTTGAGCAGGTCAAGAAGCCCATCTCTAGATCTGAAGTGAGCCTTTAGGACATGCTTCAGTTTCTCCTTGGAAAAATAAATTCACTCCACCATTATTTAACTTTTATAGCATGACAGGGTAGAGTACAACTTGAAAGGTCCAAAAACATCTTTAAATGGAGGAAATGTTCCAGGCTGGTGGTTCCCAAAGTGTGTACCACAGAATACTGGTCCTACAGACAGTCCTTGAGGAAAAAGACTCCTTGGGCCAAATAAGTTTGGGAAATGCTAAAACTATAGGTCCCTCTTGGTGTCTCAATCTGGAAAGCCCTACAGTACGGAAACCTGCTTACCTTGGTTTAATTTAGTCAGCCCTAAATCTCTTGGCTGTACCATTTTCCCTCCCAAATAAGACATTGCATCCCAGAGAGCACACTTTGGAGAAAACGGACACGTTTTGCTTTGGCACCTGTACCCGCCTGAGTGGCATGCTTGAAAACTGTTTAAAATCTTCAGTTTCTTGGGACTTCCCTGATGGTCCAGTGGTTGAGACTCCATGCGTCCATGATAGGGGCATGGATTCCTTCCCTGGTGGGGGAACTAAGATCCCACATGCCACATGGCATGGCAAAAAATAAATCAATAAAATAAAACCTTAAATTTCTCAAGTGTGCATCCTCTTTACTTGAGTAATAACTGCCCGACCCATTGTACAGAGCTCTTGCCTGCCTCAAGGGTCCAGTCTCCTCTCATCCTGACTTCTCCAGTCCCCCCTGTAGCAGCTGGACCAGATTATTTGCAATTCCCTGATGAGGCTTTTTGCTTGTTTGTTTTAGCCACAGTCTCATGCACTGGTTGTGCTCTGCTTGTGATGGCCTCTCCCTGACCCTCACTGCTCGTGTTGAGCGCCTGCTTGTTCACTCAGCCTCCTCTGCCCCCGCCCCTTCCAGCCCTGGGCACTCTGCCTGCACGCAGCTCGGTTACAGAATCCATGCTTTAGTTTGGGAATGTTTTGTTCAGATGTCAGTCTTCCCACCTAAACTGTTAAATTCTCAAGTGCCAGGATCATGTATTTTTATCCTTCGTCTTTACAGTGCTTGGGGCCATGTCTTGCACCCAGGAAAGGTACTAACATGAAGGAATACGTTCTCTGCCCAATTCTCATATGCTGGCTCACATAGTCCTCGTAACATTTCTTTGCACTAGGTGATTTTCTCTCCATTTTACAGATTCAAAAATCAAGGTTCAGAGAGGTTAGGTAACATGCCCAAGGTCACTCGGCCAATGATGAGGGCAAGGAGTTGGATTCAGATCTGTTTTCTCCCAAAGCTCATGTTCTTTCTTACTGAACAGTGCCTGGGCTCAATAAACTAAATAATAAATGTGGTTGAATATGTTTAATGGCTGTGTAAACAAGTTCTGGGATAAGAATTTGCAAATTTGCTTGAGAGAGAGAGGTAGCATCTCTATAATTTTTGGTTAACCCTAGGGTCACAGTTATGCAGAAGGTATTCATTGGCTAATTAGAAAATTTCATGTTGACATAGCCTTAGAGATATTTAAGTGGAATTATCCTGGAATACTGTCCTTGCTACAAAAATATTTCTTTAGAATAAGGTGCAAATAGTGCCATCTCTGTATTTTTTATATGTAGTCTGGTGAATAGCACAGTTTAAGATCCTGAGTAACTGAATCTTAACTCATCTTTACAGAGAAACACATTCCAGTCCATTCTGGCCTCCTCTGATTCCAGCACCTATGCCATTTTCCTTTATCCTGAGGATGGTCTGCAATTCTACACGACGTTCTCAAAGAAGGAGGAGAACCAGGTTCCTGCGGTGGTTGCTTTCAGCCAAGGTTTAGTAGGATTAATATGGAAGAGTGACGGAGCTTATAATATATTTGCTAATGACAGAGAATCAATTGGAAATCTGGCCAAGTATGCTTTTTTATTCTTCAGTAGATTCTTCCTTTAATAAGATTCTCAACTGACTGTTTTATAAGAATAATGTAATGGGCTTTATAGAATATCACCTAAAAATGTGGATTTAAATTCTGTAGGGGACTTTGCTGGAAGTTCAATGGTTAGGACTCTGCGTTCTCACTGCCAACAGCCCAGGTTCAATCCCTGGTTGGGGAATTAAAATCCTTTAAGCCGTGCAGTGTGACCAAAAACAAACAAAAAGTTTAAATTTTGTGTATAGTTTTTATATTATGTAGTACTTTTCTCCTGATGAATTCAGGGAATATACTCTTAGAATGAAAGGCATCCAAGTTTTTAGATATCATTTTCATTTGAAACAGTTTTATCATGTCTTCTATAAAGTTAGAAATACAAATTATTCAAAACTATCTCTTGCTATGAATCCATGGCTGAGAGGGTTTTTCCCTACACTGACTGGGGCTGGGAATGTTGTTATAATAGAAACAGTGCTCTCTTGGCCTATTTTGTAGAATTTGGCAAAAGGGGGGAAAGCTCAGACTTCTTTTTCTAATAATTAAACTTAATTATTCTTTAAAAAAGGAAGCACCTCCTCCTCCCAATTTCATTTTGTCAATGGAGTCTGAAACTCCTCTACCCTTTGATAATGTACTGGTAAATATTTAACAACTGACTTTATGCAGGTTGGGGAAGCCCTCACTCATTTATAGCATTTGCCTATTTCCGTGGTATAAATATGTCTACCATGGCCGGTTTTCAGCTGTTACATCATGTCACTCACCCGGAGGTTGAGAAAAGGTGAACCATTATATAGTATTCTCACCCTAGAGGTGCAGTAGATTCAGATAACTTCAAGAACATAGCTAATAGGAACATAATTCATATGGGATGACTTTTTAATATAGTTTGTTTAATTGTAAGTTTATATAATTTGATTTTTTATAAGCTGGTTCAAGCAAGCTCCTGTACATCACTGCCTTTACTCAAGTCCCAGGTAGACAGACTGATTAGACATCTAATTTCTGCAGGACTTTCTTGATTTCTCTTTCCCTGTCCCAGTCCAATCTTTTGCTCAATGCTCTCCCTTGAATAATGTATGTCCCTTCTTTCTATCGTATAATCTGGTCATTTTGTACAATTTCTGATAGTAAAACAGTATCAGAACAGTAAAAATGGTAGTGTAAGAAGTAGAGATTAGGGTTATTGTATTGTATTTTATAACTATAAAATGCCCTTAGATTCTGAATATCATTTGCATTTTACCATATCCTCTGAGCATAAAAAGGTTAACTGAGACCTGTCCAAGGTTCCACAGCTAACGGTGTTAGGATTTCTAATAAACCAAGTCTGTCCTGTTTTCACTCATAACTTTTGACACTAAATGCATGGTTTTTTCCCCTCTTATCAACTAATTCTTCAACTCTTCAGATACCAACTGGGTGTCCTATAACTTAATTCAGTTCTGACACTAACTGCTTAGAATCAGCACAGACCTCGCAGCTTAAGGGCTCACTCCTGCAAGGCTGCCCCCCCTTCAGACATCCCTTGAAAGTCCCAAGTTGCTGCCTACACTTCCTATTAACCAGCTATAAATTGGGGTCTCCATGACTCCCTGCTCAGGTTTGATAATTTGCTAGAAAGGCTCACAGAATTCAGGGAAGTACTTCACTGACTATTACTAGTTTATTATAAAGGATACAACTCAGGAACAGCCAAATAGAAGAGATACATAGGGCAAGGGGCAAGGTATGAGGGGAGGAGGAGGTGAGGGGCTTCCATGCCCTCTCTGGGCACACCACCCTCCTAGCACACTTCAACTGTGTCCACCAGTCCAAGAGCTCTGTCAACCTGATAACTTAGGAATTTTTATTGCATAGCCATGATTGATTAAATCATTGGCCATTGGTGATTAACTAATCTCCAACCCCACTTCCCCACCCCCTTCCTGGAAGTCAGGGTGTGGGGCTGAAAATTCCAACCCTATAATCATGCCTTGGTCTTCCTAGTGACCAACCGCCTTTCTGAAGCTACCCAGGGTCCCGAGCCACTAGTCATCTCATTAGCATACAAAAAGGCATTCTTATCACTCCAGAGATTACAAGGACCTTAGGGGTTATATGCCAGAACCAGAGACAAAGACCAAATACTCTCATATCACAGCATGTCCCCAGAAAGAGCATAATGGGAAAAAAATGCACACAAATCCAGTCAACAGGTTGTTCATACTGATGAGCAATTTGTATAAACACATTTTAAAGTCCGAAAATATCCCTGAGCATGCCTCTGGAATGGCTGAGAAGAAGCCTTTGCTGGGGTTGGGCCCACTGGATACCGCTTCACCATATCCTGCTGGATGTTCTCAGCTCTGTGAGGAACAGACAGGACCACATCTGCTCACCTATCCTCCACCAAGGCTGTGGGCAGTAGCAGGCCATGGGGTTTGAATTGACATGGATCTCCGGGGCTCCTTCTGCTTGGTTGGTGGGGGCTGTTGGTAGGTTGCTGGCCTGTTTCCAAGAAGCCTGTCCTTCCTTCTAGGAGCAGCAACTCTGGGCAACAGGGCATCTGGGTGTTTGAGATTGGGAGTCCGGCCACGGCCAGTGGCGTGGTCCCCGCGGACGTGAACCTGGGACTGGATGATGAAGCAGAGTATGACGATGAGGATTATGACTCAGTGACGCGTCTGGGCCTGGAGGACGTGGTTACTACATCCTTCCCTTATGAGGCCCCAAGAAGGGGAGACAGTGGCACGTACAACACGCCCAGTGACCTCTCCCCCCGCCGCATGGCTACTGAGAGACCCCTCACACCTCCCACGGAGAGGACCAGGTCTTTCCAGCTGCCTGGGGAGAGGTTTCCCCAGCAGCAGCCACAGGTCATAGATGTGGACGAAGTCGAGGAAACAGGAATCGGTAAGGCCATTTGTGTGGCAGGTGGTATGTTGTTGGATACTTGCGTTTCCACACAGGGGAGCGTTGCTGGGGGTTGTCAGCTGCGTGCATTATTTGGAGGTTTGTAAGGATGAGAGCCTGGAAAAGGAGGGGTGGAACTTACGGCTACAGAGCATGAGTGAAGTGAGAAGTGAAAGTGTTAGCTGCTCAGTCGTGTCCGACTCTTTGCGACCCCATGAACTGTGGCCTGCCAGCTTCCTCTGTCCATGGAATTCTCCAGGCAGGAATGCTGAAGTGGGTGGCCATACCCTTCTCTAGGGGATCCTCCTGACCCAGGGATTGAACCCAGCTCTCCTACGTTGAAGGCATATTCTTTACCACTGGAGCCACCAGAACACGGGTGGAGGGACCCAAAGGCTGCAAAGACCAAGGGATCCAGAGTTAGTGCTGGGGTTATGGATCCAGAGTTAGGGCTGGGGTTAGGAAGAGTGTAGAATGCGTCCTCTTTCAAGTTTCCTATTGTTCTTTTTGTGTGTGTTTTAAAGAGAAAAGTGCTTTAGAATTAGTTTGAAAGTCAGATTTCCTTCCTTATTTGTGATTTCTGAGATCAGCAATATACTCACCCACCTGAAAAAACATTTTAGAAGTTCCTCTGTTGACATGGTTTATCTTTGACATTTATTTCCTCTTGGTTTATGGAAGGAGGATGGTTGATTATTTTTCCTCCAGGCTCCAGTCAGTTTCAGAGTTTGTGAACATTAAAAATACAAAATAACCGGATCTACTTTTCGAGGATGGTTTTAAAGTACAACGTCTGTTTTTTCCATAAGGTGTTATGGAAAAACCCAAACAAACTTAACTTTTTGGCCAAATCAATATATCAGACCATGACTTCATGGCAAATAGATGGGGAAACAATGGAAACAGTGACAGACTTTATTTTCTTTGGCTCCAAAATCACTTCAGATGGTGACTGCAGCCTTGAAATTAAAAGATGCTTGCTCCTTGGAAGAAAAGCTACGACCAACCTAGACAGCATACTAAAAAGCAGAGACATTACTTTGCCAACAAAGGTCCGTCTAGTCAAAGCTATGGTTTTTCCAGTAGTCATGTACGAATGTGAGAGTTGGACTATAAAGAAAGCTGAGCGCCAAAGAATTGATGCTTTTGAACTGTGGTGTTGGAGAAGACTCTTGAGAGTCCCTTGGACTGCAGGAGATCCAACCAGTCCATCCTAAAGGAAATCAGTCCTGAATATTCATTGGAAGGACTGATGCTAAAGCTGAAGCTCCAATACTTTGGCCACCTGATGTGAAGAAGTGACTCATTTGAAAAGACCCTGATGCTGGGAAAGATTAAAGGCAGGAGGAGAAGGGAACGACAGAGTATGAGATGGTTGGCATTGCTGACTCAATGGACGTGAGTTTGAGCAAGCTCTGGGAGTTGTTGCTAGACCATGAAGCCTGGCGTGTTGCAGTCCATGGGGTTGCAAAGAGTCAGACAGGACTGAGATACTGAAGTGAACTGAACTGAATGTATCATATTTTTGCTAGCTTCAGAGGAAAATGTAGCATTTTCAAGTGTACCATTTGAATTCCAGCATGCTTTGAATTGTCTTATAAAAGACATTGGAACTAGACTGTGTTCTTTTTTTATTTTTGCCCTTCAGGTTGACCAGTAATATTCCTGTCAAGGGGCTGGCCCAAGCCTTTAAATGATACTTAACTATGATTGTTTCTACTATGAAGTTATCATAAGGCCCTCAAAAAACCTACTCTTAAAAAAAAAAAGAAAAGAAAAAACCCTACTCTCCCCCCCAAAAAAGAATTTAAGATAAACAAAGTCAGATTTCCCACACTTGAAAACCTTGAAGAAATGTAGTAGAAGCTAATAATAAATAATCACACTCAAAAAAGAAAAATCTACCCCATTCCATGTTATTCACCCATTTTTATTTCTCCTTACTTGTGGTTTGTCTCATAGCAATAGCCATAAATGTTTATTCTTATCGAGTATCCCAAAGCATGGGCATGATCTGGTGGCCAGAGAAGTGTGCTTACTTCCTTCTGAGGCACAGAGATGGAGAGGTGACGTTTAGTGACATGATGAGGACCTGGGTTCATGTCTCAGGGCTCCCCTTACACACATGGCACCCTGGATTTCCCGGGGTGATGCTGACATCTAGCATGTGGATCTTACAGCTGGATCTCAGAGTGATCTCTCCAGGATAGGTCATGCGCATGTTTATTTGCATATGTTGAGTTTTGAGGGCTTCTCAGGCGGTGCTAGTGGTAAAGGAAGTGTTAATCGCTTAGTCGTGTCCAACTCTTTGCGACCCCATGGACTATAGGCTGCCAGGCTCCTCTGTCCATGAAATTCTCCAGGCAAGAATACTGGAGTGGGTTGCCATGCCCTCCTCCAGGTGATCTTCCCGACCCAGGGATCGAACCCAGGTTTCCTGCATTGCAGACAGACTCTTTACTGTCAGATCCACCAGGGAAACTCCAGAGTGGTAAAGAACCCACCTGCCAGTGCAGGAGATGTAAGAGAGGCGGGTTTGATCCCTGGGTCGGGAAGATCCCCCGGAAGAGGGCATGGCAACCCACTCCAGTATTCTTGTCTAGAGAATCCCATGGACAGAGCCTGGTGAGCTATAGTCAGAGTCAGCAAAAATTCAGACACAACTGAAGTGACTTAGCATGTGTGCATGCATGTTGAGTTTTGAGTCTCATCCTGCTTTCACACCACATAGGTGTCTCTGAAATTCTCATTTGTGAAGCCATCACTTTGAAATGAGAGCATAGCTAGTCCCAGCAACTCATGGTAATATATTAGTTGGTACTGGTAACAACAACAACAAAAAGCCTAGATCTGAACCCCAACTGTGTTTAAAAGAGATCTATCTCTGCCCTTAATCCCAGTTATTTCCCTGTTTTTATTAGAAAGGTTGGTCTTCTGTGGCCAGCAGTGCATTCCTGGTGCTATTTGAATAGTCATCCACAGATACATCGGCCATAACAGACCCACTGGGAGCTGAGCTTAAGCAATCAGCAGCATCACATGCGTTCAGCTCAGGGCCCAAGTGTCCTTGACTCCAAATGCCATGTATACATCCAGGAAATTCCCTTCTGGGTGTGTAGAACTCCTGGAGTCTACCTGGGGTCAGACTTTACTGTTATTTTCACTCATAACAATTATAAATTGGGTCATTATCTCCCCCAAAAGTTCATCCCTTCTTGTGCTTTTGAATTCATTCCAAATTAGTGTGCTTTGGATTTTTAAGTTTAATGAGCTCACTCATCATTCTAATAAAAGCAACCTGGGAGGGAGAACCATTTGCACTAGGGAGAAATTCATGTTTCTTGGGCCAAAGGCTGTTAGAGCAGCTATGACTGAGGAATTATTTCTAACCAGCTTTTAACTCTAAGAGCTTCTGATTTACCCCCTGGTGAGAACAATGGGGCCAACAAGTTTAAAATACTTTAAGCTCATTAAAATGGCACATTTTGTGTTATATGTATTTTACCACGATAAAAAAATAATTTTAAAATATTTTAACGTCTGCACCCAAATTTGATGCTGTTTTTATTAGAAAGGTCAGTCTGATGCATATCTGATGATGTTGATGGATGCCATATTAAGATTGACATTGGACAGCTATCACCCAATATTGATTCATTGATACTAAGGATATTGGATTATAGCATTTAAAAAAAATTCACCCTTGCGACTTCCCTGGCAGTCCAGTGGTTAAGACTCCATGCATCCATCTCGAGGGGAGCAGGTTCAATCCCTAGTCAGGAAACTAAAATCCCACATCCCTCATGGCACAGCCAAAAGGTAAAAATTAAAATAGTAATAATTCACCCATGTGATTTCTCAAACTCCTTTTAGACCTACATGCCTCAGTGATTTGAGTGATGGAACCACTGTACTAGTTAAGTGGCTACAGGTAGAGAGCCCTGTGTCTGAAGGGCCTGAGCCGACGTCTCTGCAGGTAGAGAGCCCTGTGTCTGAACAGCCTTGGCCGACATCTCTGCAGGTAGAGAGCCCCGTGTCTGAAGGGCCTGAGCCGACGTCGCTGCAGGTAGAGAGCCCTGTGTCTGAACAGCCTTGGCCGACATCTCTGCAGGTAGAGAGCCCCGTGTCTGAAGGGCCTGAGCCGACGTCTCTGCAGGTAGAGAGCCCCGTGTCTGAACGGCCTTGGCCGACATCTCTGCAGGTAGAGAGCCCCGTGTCTGAAGGGCCTGAGCCGACGTCTCTGCAGGTAGAGAGCCCCGTGTCTGAACGGCCTTGGCCGACATCTCTGCAGGTAGAGAGCCCTGTGTCTGAAGGGCCTGAGCCGACGTCTCTGCAGGTAGAGAGCCCTGTGTCTGAACGGCCTTGGCCGACATCTCTGCAGGTAGAGAGCCCTGTGTCTGAAGGGCCTGAGCCGACGTCTCTGCAGGTAGAGAGCCCTGTGTCTGAACGGCCTTGGCCGACATCTCTGCAGGTAGAGAGCCCCGTGTCTGAAGGGCCTGAGCCGACGTCTCTGCAGGTAGAGAGCCCCGTGTCTGAAGGGCCTGAGCCGACGTCTCTGCAGGTAGAGAGCCCCGTGTCTGAACGGCCTTGGCCGACATCTCTGCAGGTAGAGAGCCCTGTGTCTGAAGGGCCTGAGCCGACGTCTCTGCAGGTAGAGAGCCCTGTGTCTGAACGGCCTTGGCCGACATCTCTGCAGGTAGAGAGCCCTGTGTCTGAAGGGCCTGAGCCGACGTCTCTGCAGGTAGAGAGCCCCGTGTCTGAACGGCCTGCGCAGCCTTGCACACTCGGGGGTGCAGGGTTCTAAAGCCCCTCGTCCGGAGCCCGGCGAAGCGCTCACCGGCGTGCTGTGTTCTCTCTGAGCAGTGTTCAGCTACAACACGGACTCCCGGCAGACGTGCGCCACCAACAGGCACCAGTGCTCTGTGCACGCACAGTGCAGGGACTTCGCCACCGGCTTCTGTTGCCGCTGTGCTGCTGGCTACACGGGGAACGGCCGGCAGTGTGTTGCAGAAGGTACTGTGCCTTTCTCTGATCCTTTTTAAGGGGGAGAAAAGGGAGGAGTGGAGATTTTGTTTTGGTGCTTGTTTTGGAATCTTGCCTTTACCCAGATCTCTAAAGGTCGGTGGTGGTTTCAGCTGGGCACTGATATTTCATCTCTCACTCCTCGTTCTTGCTCTGTTTCTCTGTGGGGGTGGGGGGCGGTCCTGGGGAATGCCCTTTTTACTGATAAGGGGAGGTCTCTTTCCTTCCTGTGGTGTTTCTCCATCTCTGAAATGATGACTGTTGAGAACCCATCTTCAGGCTGAAATGTTGAAATTATGCAACCTGGACCATGAATTGTCAGTCCCCCTCGTTTTCCTCCATTTCTTTCAAACCTCTTCTTTTGGCATCATTCAGATTTATGTTGATGGTGGTTCAACTCCAGCAGGGCCATGGTGGGCTGGCCAACCCAAAATGTTGGGTTGGCCCAAAAGTTTGTTCAATAAGTACTTTATTCAGTAAAGGTCTTGGTGAAAATGAAGGATATGTCTTTTATTTGTACTTTAAACCAAACTAACTTTCTGGCCAATGCAATATGTAGGGGGTAAGGACTATTCCAGTCCCCCTTCTCTCTGGTATTCCTGTCCTTGTGTCCCCGGAACCCCAGCATGGTGATGGAGGAGCAGAAGGGGCGCATCACAGCTAACTTTGGAGACCAGACCCATTGTGCTGTCAACTCCAAAACAGATTTGGCTGTGGGCTGGCTTTAGTCCTGAGCTCTGCACCCCCAAAAAAGGATCAACCAGTCTTGATGTTCTCAGATGTTCTGAAAAATCTCTGTAAAAGTCTAGAGGGTCCAAATAACACTTTACTTAGAGAGGTAGACTTATGGGAACCCAAGACCATAAATTAGAATGAAAGCAAAAATAAAACAAACTGTACTGAACACCTGTCTCTGCAGATGCCAAATCACTCCACTTGTCACCCGTCATTTTCCTTGTGTGTTTAAGGAGGAACATCAGTTGCTTGGCAAAATATGACTAAGTAAAACTCAATTGGAGGAATACTTTTCTGTTTTTCAGATTTCCTGCCATAGCTAAAGTTAAATCAGTTATTTTAATTTGCTTAAAAAAAAGAAAAAAAGAAAGG
Organism: Cervus elaphus; assembly: GCF_910594005.1. Lineage (NCBI taxonomy): Eukaryota > Metazoa > Chordata > Mammalia > Artiodactyla > Cervidae > Cervus > Cervus elaphus. Next base: position 5,731,763 of record NC_057829.1, read on the forward strand.
TTCCAAAAAAAAAAGTTCCTTCTAGGTCACAATTAATCTTGTAAATACTGTCTTTAGCAAGGACAGAAAATTCTGTATGCTTTGCATGTTAATTTGGGGGGATATTTTAAACATCTATAAATGTGTTATCTCTTTTCTTGCCCGTTGCCCCAGGAATGACATGCTTTTGCTGCTTTGTTTCAGGCTTGGCTTTTATATTTTGCTTGCCCTGGGAAGAACTTCCACAATTTACAATGAACCCTTCTTCTCAAAGACCAATCTCATGAGCTCTTTCCATGCCAAATGTCAGAGCTGGAAATGCTGACAGGTTGCATTTGGCAGCAAGCTTGGATATGAAAGATTGCTCAGCTACATTTTTTGACGTTCTAAACACGCCCTGTCATAGTTTTGTGGTTTAAATATTTGTTGGAATCTTACTACTTTTGAAATATTTTTCTAGCTCCAAGTTTGATGGAAAAAATTTGGTTTTCTTCCCTTGGCTTTCCTGCTTGTTTCTGTAATTGTTTGGGGGAGGCATTTTTTCGATATTAGTCTTCTAACTTTGTAGCATTCCCCCGGTGTAATGACACAGTTTATGTGCAGAAATACTCTGTGTGTCAAATCTGCCTTGGCTTGTCAGTGACCTTGTTTTGGGGGGTTTTGTTGCTTTGGGGGCCACACCGTGTGGCATGAGGGCCCAACCAGGGATTGAACCCATGCCCCCTCCAGTGAAAGTGTGGAATCTTAACTGCGGGACTGCCAGGGAGGTCCCTCAGTGACTGTTTAGCAGCTATGCTGTACTTAGTCCCTCAGTCATGTCTGACTCTGCGACCCCATGGACTATATGTAACTCACCAGGCTCCTCTGTCCATGGGGATTCACCAGGCAAGAATACTGGAGTGGGTTGCCATGTCCTTCTCCAGGGGATCTCCCCAACCCAGGGGTTGAACTCAGGTCTCTCACATTGCAGGCGGATTCCTTACCGTCTGAATCACCAGGGAAGCCCTGCTGCTGCTGCTGCTAAGTCGCTTCAGTCGTGTCCGACCCTGTGCGACCCCATAGACAGCAGCCCACCAGGCTCCCCCATCCCTGGGATTCTCCGGGCAAGAACACTGGAGTGGGCTGCCATTTCCTTCTCCAATGCATGAAAGTGAAAAGTGAAAGTTAAGTCGCTCAGTCGTGTCCGACTCTTAGCGATCCCATGGACTGCAGCCCACCAGACTCCTCCATCCATGGGATTTACCAGGCAAGAGTACTGGAGTGGGTTGCCATTGCCTTCTCCAAGGGAAGCCCTAGGGTATATTAAACACAGCAGAAAGTCTTCAGAACACAGGCAGTGGTGCTCGGATGAGAGCTCGTTTGTCTGAGGTTAGTCTACAAACTTTACTGAGAACTTACCATGTACAGAAAGCTCTGCTATGATGGAACCAGGGAATTGGGTGTGAAGATCCTATCTCTAGTCATTTACAGTCTAGGAAGAGAAACATGATATGTACAATCAATAAGTGGTAGAATTTAACTCTACATCAAACCTGATGTACTTACCTCTTCCTTCAGCTTTTTTTTTTAAGATGTCAGTAACACAATCAAAGTATACCATTTGGTGGTTTTTAGTATATTCACTAAGTTATTCAACCGTTACCTCTAATTTTATTTTTTATTATTTTTTATTTTTTATTAGTTGGAGGCTAATTACTTCACAACATTGCAGTGGGTTTTGTCATACATTGATATGAATCAGCCATAGAGTTACACGTATTCCCTATCCCGATCCCCCCTCCCACCTCCCTCTCCACCCGATTCCTCTGGGTCTTCCCAGTGCACCAGGCCCGAGCACTTGTCTCATGCATCCCACCTGGGCTGGTGATCTGTTTCACCATAGTTAATATACATGCTGTTCTTTCGAAACATCCCACCCTCACCTTCTCCCACAGAGTTCAAAAGTCTGTTCTGTACTTCTGTGTCTCTTTTTCTGTTTTGCATATAGGGTTATCGTTACCATCTTTCTAAATTCCATATATATGTGTTAGTATGCTGTAATGTTCTTTATCTTTCTGGCTAAAAATATGGAATGCTTCACGAATTTGCGTGTCATCCTTGCGCAGGGGCCATGCTAATCTTCTCTGTATCGTTCCAATTTTAGTATATATGCTGCCGAAGCGAGCACTTAGAGCATTTTCATCACACCAGAAGGAAACCTGGATCTTTTAGCTGCCATCCTCAATTCATCCTCACTCCCAGGCTCTGTCAACACCTAATCTGCTGTCTGTCCGTGTGGGTTTTCCTGTTCTGGACATTCCATATAAATGGAGTCATATATCATAGGACTTTTGTGTTTGGCTTCTTTTACTTAGCATAATGTTTTCAGGGAGTATCCATGTTTTAGGATATATCAGTACCTTATTCCTTTTTCCTAGCTAAATAATATTCTACTATATGGATTTTCCACATTTTATTTATCTGTGCATCAGCTGATGGACGTTTGAGTGCTTTCCCATTTTGGCTATTAATGAATAATGCTGCTAAGAACATTCATGTACAAGTTTTCAAGTGAACAAATGTTTTCTGTTTTCTTGGGTATATATATATACTCAGGAGTTGGAATTGCTGGGTCATATGGCAACCTTCCATTTTCCTATTCAAATATAAGAACAACTTAATTTCTTGAGATTTTTTTCTTTTCCTGATTAAGCAGTAATAAATACATGCAAGTTATTAATATCCCAACATTATAGAGATATATAGTATAGAAAATGAAAGTTCACCATATCACCCTGAATTAACCTCTGTTAGCAATTTTGTATACCTCTCTTCAGACATTTTTCCTCTATGAGTATGCTAGCATTTATCATTAATGCAATTTTTTAAAATGGTGTCCTACATATACTATTTGGTAATATATGAAGAAAGCTTTTAAATATGCCATAGTAAGTATGCCATCTTTCCCAGTTATCTAAAAGAAATGATCAACAACAAACACACCCTAGCCCACAGGCTGGTTCTGGGTCAGAGGGCGTATTTGTGTGACCTGCAGTACCCACTGTGGCTACTTCTATCTGGCTTGGGTTGAGTGAGGGTCTGGGACTCAGACTGGCCAACTTATATTTGAGCCAGAGATGCTCTTTGAGAGAAGTCCCTGAGAGTCTAGGGCCTTCCCTGGTGGCCCAGTAGGTGAGAATCCACGTGCAGGGGACACGGGTTTGATCCCTGGTCCCAGAAGGTTCCACGTGCTGTGGAGCAACTAAACCTGGGCACCACAACTACTGAAGTCCGGGCGCCTAGAGCCCGTGCTCCGAAACAAGAGAAGCCCCTGCAATGAGAATCCCGCACATCGCAATGAAGAGAAGCTCCCCCAGCCCCTGCTTACTGCATCTTAAAAAAGCCCATGCACAGCAACAAAGACCTAGCTCAGCCAAAAATAGTTTTGTTTTTTTTTTAAAGATATGTTAAAAATCAGACAACCTAATGTCCCATCCAGTTTAGCCCCATTGTCCCGATGAAATGACTAATTCTGTCCCTGATATTCTCAAAAGTAATCAGTTATATATCACCGTAGTTCTGGGTCACCCATAATGCTGTTCTCCTGAATTGTTTCATTTGCCTCTGATGTTCCTTCATCATACAATGGGTCCCACTTTTCTGCTATCCATTATCCATCAGTATGGAAGAGAGAAAGAAAGTTGGGATTTCTACAGCTTACAGACACAGCTGCAGGGACTGCCTTCGTCTTGGGAAGAATGACTTCTTTCACTTACCCCAAAAGCCCTTTACCCCAGCACTGTTGGGCTCTTTGCTTTACAGGTGCAGAGTCCACCAGACACAATATTCTATTCTGAAGGGCTGGCTTCTTTCTTTGTTTCTCGTTCAGGTTCCCCCCAGCGAGTTAATGGCAAGGTGAAAGGGAGGATCTTTGTGGGGGCCAGCCAGGTTCCCATTGTCTTTGAGAATACCGACCTCCATTCTTACGTGGTCATGAACCACGGACGATCCTACACGGCCATCAGCACCATTCCTGAGACTGTCGGATACTCGCTGCTTCCCCTGGCCCCTATTGGAGGCATCATTGGATGGATGTTTGCAGTGGAGCAAGATGGATTCAAGAATGGCTTCAGCATCACAGGTAATTGACCTTAAAATTAATGGGCTGGGTTGAACGGAAAGGGAACTCTATGTGTCTGCAAATAAGTTACAAATAAGTATTTTGTGGCTCTGGAAATAAGGTGTTGGGGTAAAATCATCAAGTTTTTCATTAGTATACAGAGATCAGACCAGTCAATCCTAAAGGAAATCAAGCCTGAATATTCATTGGGAGGACTGATGCTGAAGTTCCATTACTTTGGCCACTTAAAGCAAAGAACCGACTCATTGGAAAAGAATCTGATGCTGGGAAAGATTGAGGGCAAGAGGAGAAGGGGGCAGGAGATGATGAGATGGCTAGATGACATCAATGGACGTAAGTCTGAGCAAACTCCAGGAGATAGTGAAGGACAGGGAAGCCAGGCATGCTGCAGTTCATGGGGTCGCAGAGAGTCGGACACGACTGAGCCACTGAACAACAACAGCAATACGTTAACTCAGGCTATCTAGAATTGCATTTTGATCAGGGAGCAATTTCATATTGGTGATGCTTTGTATATGGGTTGATTTAAATTGAAGATACTTTGTAACTTACATCAACATCAGGGAGGCAGAGGTAATCTTTACAAATTCCCTACAACAGCAAATATTTGTTTCTACAATGGTCCTTCTTAACTGCCCCAGAACATGTGTTATCAGCTGGATATCTGCCTAGACCTGGGGACTGTAAAGCAGAAGTTGTCAGACTTTTTCTGCAAAGGGCCAGAGAATAAATATTTTAAGCTTTGCCTAAATATTTTAGGCTATTCGTCTCTGTTGCAGCTATTCAGCTCTGTTGTTATCAGTTGAAAGTAGGCATAGATAATATATAAATGAATGAGCATGACTGTTCCAATGAAATTATTCATGGGCACTGAAATGTAAATTTCATATAATTTTCACATATCATGAAATAGCTGCCAGCCATGCTAACAGAGGAGACTGAAAACGGGGAGAAGGGAGGAAGCTGGAAGAAGGTGGAGTATTTTTTTCCTGCTTGTCTGGGGCTGCTGCCCTGCATAGACCAAGGGGAGGTCCTGAGCCAGCACATGTGGCATGTGCTCCTAGGATGGTATCTGGACTTGGTGATGGTTTGCCCTGAACAACTCACCCATTCTGGCCGGGGCTTAGCTGTGAACAATAGTCATCCCCCTAACTGATGTCTTAGAGCCCTTGATATTTGGCAGAGCACTTTTTATCATACTTATCTGATTTCCGCAAGATAGATATTGTACACCTTTCATCATCAGGAAATGGAGGCTCAGTGGGTTTAAGTAACTCATTCAAGTTCACCCAACCAGTTCTGAGCACAAACCCCGATACCCTGCTTTTTCCAGCACAAATCCTGAGCCCGCCCATCTCAGATGCTGGTTTTCAGATGGGAAATGGCTTTTGTTTCTTGTGCTTGACTGAGTTGGGCTGCGAGGATGGTCCAGCTCTTTCCTTGACATCACCGGCCCTGTTTCTACTCCCGAGACTAAAGCATCTGTAGAGGAGGTGAGAGCCTGTCCCCACCGTGAGTCGGGGCAGGCATGAGTGTGACTTCTCTGACAGCAAAGTGACAGACTGACCTTGCTTTGCAGGAGGGGAGTTCACCCGCCAGGCTGAGGTGACCTTCGTGGGGCACCCAGACAAGCTGATCGTTAAGCAGCAGTTCAGCGGCATTGATGAGCACGGACACCTGACCATCGACACGGAGCTGGAGGGCCGCGTGCCGCAGATCGCCTTCGGCTCCACGGTGCACATCGAGCCCTACACGGAGCTCTACCACTACTCACGGCGGGGTAAGCCACGTCCCGCATCCCGCATCCCAGGGCAGTGCTACACACGGGCTCCAGCCTGGGCTCACGCTGGCTGCTGGTCCAGAAAGGAAACGCAGGGGTTACCTCACTCAGATCACCTTCCCTTAACACAGACATTGAGCATGCTCACTGGAGAGGCTTTAGTGCAGAAAAGAAAATAAGCATAACTTACAGACCTAAAACCGGGACACAACTGTTAAATTAAGTGTATTTCTTTTCAGCCTTTTCCTTATATACAAAATATGTCTCAATGTATATATATCTCACATATAATAATTTATATATCAACACGTATTCTATCCTTATATATAAAAAATCATGTACTTCTCTTTATATACAAAAAATATCCAAACATATATATATTACACATGTATTCACATATATATCAACATGTATACTAGCCCAACATAAATAGCTCATCATATTCTATAATTTCAGAATAAAATAATTTTATTACATATCTATATGTAGTTTTTAAACTTTTTATTTCAAATTTACACAAAGTTGAAAATAGCACAATATCCACATATCATTTCCCCAGCTTCACCAGTTGTTAACATTTTGCTACATTCTCTTTATTGTTCTCTCCCTTCCTTATATATAAGAGAGAGTAAGTTGTAGACATTGTGATCCTGCATCTCCTAAATATTCTACAATATTTCACATGTTTTTTCTAATGACAAGAATATTCTCTCATGGTCCCAGTACAGTCATCAAAATCAGGAAGTTTAACATTGATGCAATACTATTGTATACTCTACAGTCAAGTATATAGTTTCAATTTAAATTGCAATCATACCACATTATTGTACATTTACTTTTCCAGTTAGGTCAAATCACGACTGCTGGATAGTTCCATTAAATAGGCGTTGCAAACACTTTTTAATGAATCTATACCATTTTATTGTATGGCTATCAATTTAAACCATTCTCTTTTCTAAAGCTTACATTATTTCCAATTTTTCCTTGTCTCCATGAGTTGCAATGATCATCTTCATCATAAACCTTGACCAAATTTCTGATTCTTTTCTGACCGAATTCCTAGAAATAGAAGTGATGAGTCAAAGGAAACTCTTTAAAGTCTCTTATTAAATTGCCATCTAGAAAGGTTGTACCAATTACCATGACTTCGTGGCCTGCTCGGGCTCTCCTGGGGAAAATGAGAGGGTGGGTAGGAGGTGGGAGGAGTATCAGGACCCCACCTGCATGTCAGGCTGTGACCAGATGGTGTTTCTGGCAGTCCCGCACATGGCGGCTGGACAAGAGGCAGCTTACATCAATCTTTTATTTATCTTCTGGCTTTTATTGCCAACTACAGCAGAGCACACAAACATAAAGAGCCTTTTGTGCTTCTTTTTTTTAAATAGGAAGTCAAGATTTTTCACTGCATGGGCCAAAAGTAAACTAGCTCTCTTCTGAGTAGGGAAGACTGTCTCTCTTCTCTGTTGAGATCTGCTCACAGCTCTTTAGTAATTTATAGAAATTGGCTACTGAAACCTATTAGTGTCTCATTTTTATACATCAGAGAACCATTTAATCAAGGGTTATTTATAGCAGCCACTATTTATTGAATCCTAAGTGAGATAACCCATAGGAAGCAGTTAGCACTCTGCTCGTCACGGGGTCAGTGCTCCATAAATGGTAGTTTGTCTTACAGAGTATTGGCCTGCTTGATTCCAGAAATTTTATATACATTACCTCATCCTTACCCCAGCCCATGTTGTAAAGGAGACAGGGTAAAGAAGTTAGTAACTGGTCTGTGATCATGCTCCTTGGGAATGAAGGTGCAAGTTGTGAATTCTCTTTTCAAGCTGGTGCTCTTTCCATCAGGCCTTAGTCCCTGGGTTGACCAAGGAACTTACAGAGAAACACTTGACGAGAAAAAGCAGTAAATATTCCTAATGCAAATAACAGCAATAATAGAAAATCTAGGTAGTGGAATGAATCTCAACACTGAAATAAATGATTTTATTTATCCTGTTCCATCTCACCTCTCATCTGGTCGCATTATGAGCAGAGAATACTGCTGATGATTTTATTTATTTATTTTGGGTCTTGGCTGGGTCTTCATTTCTGATCAGGCTTTTCCTCTAATTTCTGCTAGTGGGGGCTACTCTCTAGATGTGGTGGGCAGGCTTCTCATCGCAGTGGCTTCACTTGTTATGGAACACCAACCAGCTCTAGGGTCCCAGGGCTTCAGGACTTGCAGCTCCTGGGCTCTAGAGCACCAGCTCAATAGTTTTGGTGCAGGGGTTTAGTTGCTCCACAGCATGTGGTATCTTCCCGGACCAGGGATCGAACCCGTGTCCCCTGCATTGGCAGGCAGGTTCTTTACCACTGAGCCACCAGGGAAGCCCTGCTGATGATTTTCATGTCCTAAGCCTCTTGCATCCTCAAGCTCTCTCCTCTGTCTCCCTGCTTGCCACCCGTATCCAGTGATCACATCATCCTCCACCCGGGAGTACACGGTGACGGAGCCCGAACGAGATGGCACTGCCCCTTCGCACGTCCACACTTACCAGTGGCGCCAGACCATCACCTTCCAGGAGTGCGTCCACGACGACTCCGGGCCGGTCCTGCCCAGCACCCAGCAGCTCTCCGTGGACAGCGTGTTTGTTCTGTACAACCAGGAGGAGCGGATCCTGCGCTATGCACTCAGCAACTCCATTGGCCCCGTGCGGGGTAAGAGGCGGCGGCTCGGACAGGCGTGTGTGTGTGTACATGTGTGTGCATGTGTGTGTGCATGTGTGCACGCATGTGCGTGTGTGTGCATGTGTGCGCACATGTGCGTGTGTACGTGTGTGCGCATGCATGTGTGCACATGTGTGTGCATGCGCACGTGTGTGCATGTGTGTGTATGTGTGCGTGTGCATGTCCACCTGCACAGCCCACTCTGTGCTTTTGACGTGTTGTTTTTCGTCTCTTGTTCTCGGTAAGAAGAAAGTCATGCTAAAATAGCTCCTGACAGAAATAAACAGCTTCTCACCTATGATTCTTAGAAAACTTAAGGTAAAGAGTAGACCATTCAAGGGCTGCACCTGCCTGCAGCCGGGCATTTATTTTTATTTATGTATTTATTTTCTCTTCTTTTCTGTTATGATTTATTACAGGATAGTGAATATAGTTCCCTGTGCTATACAGTAGGACCTTGTTCTTTATCCAGTCTATACCATTTTATATGTAATAGTGTGTATCTGCTAATCCCAAACTCCCCAGTCCAACCCTCCCTTGCCCCCCAACTTGACAACACAGGTCTGTTGTCTATATCTGTGAGTCTGTTTCTGTTTTGTAAATAAGTTCATTTGTGTCATATTTTAGGTCGCACATATAAATGATAGCATTTATTTGTCTTTCTGACTTCTTCACTTAGTATGGTAGTCTCTCGGCTCATCCGTGTAGCTGCAAAATGATATTATTTCATTCCTTTTTCACTGTTATGGCTGGGTAATATTCTGTTGTATGTATGCACCACACCTTTGTCCATTCATCTGTCAGTGGGCACTTAGGTTCTTACCTGTCTTGGCTATTGTGAATAGTGCTGCTATGGACACAGGGGCACGTGTATCTTTTTGTAGTTTTGTCTGGATATATGCCCAGTAGTGGGATTGCTGGATCATGTTGCAACACTGGTTTCAGCTTTTTGAGGAACCTCCATACTGTTTTCCATAGTAGCTACACAAATTTACATTCCCGCCACAGTGCAGGAGGTTCCGTTTTCTCCACACCCTCCCCAACATTTGTTATGTGTAGACTTTTTAATGATGACCATTCTGACTGGTGAAGGGTAGTACCCCTTGTAGTTTTTATTTGCATTTACCTAATAATTAGTGATATTGAGCATCTTTCCATGTGCCTATTGATGGAGGGTATTTTAAAAACTCTGACACTCTCTATGAAAGGAATGTGTGCTCAGGGCTTGGGGAAATCCAAGTCAAATCTGCTAAGTCAGGCACAGAGCCTACAGTGAGCTCTCTGCCCTGGGACAGCGTGGAGCTGGGATCTGGTCTGGGGTGCTTCTGGGTGTGGAAGAAGCTGGAACCAGTGTAACAGCCCAGCCTCAAGGTCTCACATAGCCCAGATCTTGAAGCCCTAGAGGTTCTGTATGTTGGGTGCCTGGGTGTGGCATTTCTCTGTCTCAGTTGTTTTTGGTTCTCCCTCCATACGCAGGCCACTTCTCCAGCTGGCCAGATTGGCCCTTGGCTGTCCATAAACCAGAAGAGGACAGGGGTTTCTCTCCCTCCTGTGACCGCTGTAGCTCCAGGCATTGGGGGTTGGCATATTTTTTCTTAAAAGGCCAAACAGTAGATATTTGAGGCTTTGCTAGTCATGCAGTCTCTGTCATGAGTGCAGATCTACAACTGTAGCACAACAACAGCCATAGACCACTTGCAAGCGAATGCATGTGGCCGGTTTCCAACTTTATAAACATAGACATGAGTCCAAAGGGACGTAGTTTACTGATCCCACTCCAAGTAAGCAGGAGTCCGCAGGTTTCCTGGTCACCAGTCCTGTCCTGCTCTCTGGGGGAGGAGGTGGCCTGTAAGCGTTTCTGAATCCTCATGGGGTCAATGTCTCCGCCTTCACAGATGGCTCCCCTGATGCCCTCCAGAACCCTTGCTACATCGGCAGTCATGGGTGTGACGCCAACGCGGCCTGCCGCCCTGGCCCAGGGACCCGGTTCTCCTGCGAGTGCTCCGTCGGCTTCCGAGGAGACGGACGGGCCTGCTACGGTACGGCCGTTCACTCTGACGTGTGGGGTGGTTTGCAGGGGGCAAGCAGATACTGTAGGGCAGAGAGCTGGGAGAGGCAAGGAAACGCTGATGGGCATGCCGGGTTGTTTAAGCCCCACACTCGGTGTTTCCCCACGATGTTAAGGGTCCTGGCCCTTTCATCTTCTGATCAGATGCCCCGACTCTAAGCAGCAGAGCAGAATTCATAAGGCCATACACCACTTCAGCTTGAGAATACACAGGTTTAAAGGAAAGAGAGAGTCAGGGCTGCTTATAACACACATAATATGACCGTATGGAGTAGGAAATGGCAACCCACTCCAGTATGCTTGTCTGGAAAATTCCAGGGACAGAGGAGCCTGGTGGGCTACAGTCCATGGGGTCACAGAGTCTGATATGACTGAAGTGACTTAGCATGTGACCATAACTGCTAGTAACATTGTTGTGTTCGGTGCTTCATAAACATCATCTCATCTAATTCATCAACTCTGATGAGATAGATGTTTTCATTTCTGTCTTTTAAAAATTATTTTTAATTGTGGTAAAGTGCGCATAATATAAAATTGATCCTTCTAACCATTTTTAAGCGTCCGGTTCAGTGGCATTAAGTACTTTCACGTTGTTGTGTGACCATCACCACCGTCCATGTCCAGATCTTTCATTTGCAAAACTGAAAGTCTACTGCCATTAAATAATGACTTTCCATAGACCCTGGCCCCAGCCCCCGGAAACCACCATTCTACTTTCTACAAATTCCAGGACTCTAGGTAACTCATGTAAGTGGAATCATGCACTATTTGTCCTTTTGTGACTGGCTTATTTCACATAGCATCATATCCTCAAGGTTCATACATAGTGTAGCCTGTGTCACAATTTCCTTTAAAAAAAAAAGTTTTATTGGACTATAGTCGATTTACAGTGTGATATTAGTTTCAGCTGCACAGCAGAGTGAATCTGTTATACGTATGCATATATCTACTCTTTATTAGATTCTTTTCCCTTATAGGCCATTACAGAGTATTGATTAGAGTTCCCTGTGTGAAACAGTAGGTCCTTATTAGTTATCCATTTTATATACAGTAGTGTGTTTGTGTTATCCCAATCTTCCAGTTTGTCCCTTCCCCCTTACTCCCTTCCCTCCTTTTTAAAAATGAGAAATATTCCATGGTATGCATATATTCCTTTTTTTTTTTTTTTTTACAAAAAAACCCATTCATTTGTCTATGGACAGTTGGGTTGCTTCACTTCTTGGGCTCTTGTGAATATTTCTGCTGTGAACATGGGGGTACAAAAATCTGTTTAAGACTCTGCTTCTGACTCTTTTGGGGATGTACCCAGAAGTAGAATTGCTGGATCACATCAATTCTGTGTTTGACTTTTTTGAAGAACCGTCACGTTGTTTTCCACAGCAGCTGCATCATTTTATATCCCACCACCAGTACACAAGGGCTGCAGTTTCTCCACATCCTTGCCAACACTTGTTGTTTTTTTGATAGCGGCCACCCTAATGGGTGGGAAGTTTATTCCTGTTTTTACAGATGAGAAACGTGAATTAAGGATATTAGAATGTTGGACCTTGAGTAGCTGACTCAAGTGCCTATATTCCACTGTCCTCATTGTATAATACTTATTACTTATAATTTCACTTTGAATACTTTCACATAAACAGCTTGATATTTATGTTTATTACTAAATTTTAATTCACCACCAAAAGACAGTTAGTTGATGCCTCTCTCGATGAAAAATCCACACAGTTGCAACTAGTGGAAGAATATCAAATGCTAGGAATGCCCTGGTGGTCCAGTGGTTAGGACTCAGCTCCTACTGCAAGGGGCACAGGTTTGATCCCTAACTGGGGGACCAAGATCCCACAAGCTGAGCTTTGTGGCCAAAAACCAAAACAAAAACCCACAATGTCGAATGCTTCCTTAACCTGCCACGGTAGGCTCACCAACAAATGTAAGGGATGCTAGAGGTAAGCTTCCCTAGTGAAATGGGGAGTGTGCACGTGTCTTTTTGGTTAGAGTGATGAGCAGCCCCCTTGAATGACTGCAGCCAAAATAATCTGGGGAGCCCAGCAGAATTTGGAGTATGGGAATGATGCCTCTGGTCTGGAATCCACTGAACTGAATCCACTGAATGCCTCCAATTAATGGCAGCTTTAGTGTGCTGATTTAATGTGAGGGTTAACTGATCAGGCTGCATTGGCTTCAGAGTGAAATTTATGAATGGTGCTCACTGGAACGTCTCAAAGGATGAAGAACAGAAACTAGGCTTGTGGGAACAGCTTGTACGATTGTTCAGCCAGCTTGCTGATAACTTTGTCCGTGTGATAGAATTCAGTCTGAGACTTGTTTCCCTTGTGGCATACCACTGCGTAGGGGACATAGTTCCTACTCACCTCTGATCTTCAGTTTCCCGATGTTTCTCCGGAGAGCCCACCAGTCTTGAATGGCTGAATTGGCTCAGGCTGGTTTAGAGCAGCATGATCCTGTGTGTTTGTGAGCAGAGCCCTACCAGACAACACACAGAGATGGGGCGGCCCCATCTCTCCAGCAGAAGCCTCCAACTCTGTAGTCTTTATGCAGCCCAACTTCAGCTTCCTAAGCAAACTGATCATTAATAAAACGTGGAGCCATCTTCTCCAACTGCTGAAGCCACACGTGCGTGAGTGCTCAGTCGCTCCAGTTGTGTCCAGCTCTTTGCGACCCCATGGACTGTAGCCCACCAGGCTCCTCTGTCCAAGGGAGTCTCCAGGCAGGAGTACTGGAGTGGGTCGCCGTGCCTGCCTCACTGAAGCCATAATCTTTGGCTGATTCTGCTCTGGCTGGCTGCTTCATCTCCCAAGGCACAACCAGCCACGCTTTATGGGTTGATGTGTTGCTGCCCTGGAAACCCTTCTTATGTCCTCGCCCACGAAGACACGTTCATGTGTACTTGGTTTTGCCCTGTGATTAGCCCTCAACGTGGCAGATTTGCACCATGGAATGCGGGTCTGTCCCCAGTCCTGCCACTTTTTGTTCTGGGTCATGAGAATAAGCCTCATAGTATTAATGCATTGAGACACCAGGCTGTTGGTAGGAAATTGCATTAAGCAGATCACTTCACATGTTATTTTGACCCGGAAAGTGCCCCAGAAGAGAAGAATGAGGATGGGCTTTTGTCATTCAGTGTGTGTAGCATTGACATAATGATAGATGACATCCAGAACAAGGATGGGGTTGGTTGGACACTGCAGGGTGACCATCCAAGGTAATTTGGAGAAGATTTCCAGTTGAATCAGAGCTCTGGTGCCTGGTAGGACGACTTCCCTGTATTTCTCAGTTGGGAGGCTATAAGAGAGTTTTGGACAATCTCTCACTGAGTAATTTTGAGTGCACTCAAGGCATTTAAGAAATCTGTCTTGAGACTGTTCTCCTCCCAGAGCCTAGCATTTATGAGGAGGACACACTGGAGAAACTTTTATTTGTTGGAATTTTTGAAAATATGTGAAAAGTAGCTACTCAGAAAAAAAGTCAAAACAGAAGCAGTGATTACAGAATAATTCAGGACCTTCCTTTTGGGTTAGGGAATGATTTATTTGAGAGGAAATCTCTTCCTAGAGAAAATGTTGTCCAGATATTGACCAGTAAGAACAGTAATGGACTTCCCAGGTGGCTCAGTGGTAAGGAACCCGCCTGCCAATGCAGGAGACAGAAGAGACGCAGGTTCCATTCGTGAGTCAGGAAGATCCCCGGAGTAGGAAATGGCAACCCGCTCCAGTATTCTTGCCTGGAAAATTCCATGGACAGAGGAACCTGGAGGACTATAGTTCAAAGGGTTGCAAAGGGTTGGACACAACTGAGAACATACGCACGCACACACATACACACAAGAACACTCATCTTCAAGGAGATATTGTGATATATTCATAAGGAACAGTTATCACTAGTCATTGTTTCTGCTGAAGAATGGATTAGAGTCCTAGCCTCCACTTACAGGAGACAGGGTTTCAATCAGGCATTCAAAGAATTTCCAAACTGTAAGGACCGTGAGATGTTAGCAGGGAGATTGCTAGGGTTTTGCTGTACAAAAAAAAAAAAAAAAAAAGGCATCACCCAGCTTGGATTTTGTGTGTAGACCTGCATGGAGGTGGGAGTGGTGCTAGTGGACCATCCCCTCCCTCATCCCAGGAGCCCCCAGATCCTATCTGCCAGTGGTTCTCCTGGTAGGGCCTGACAGAGACCATCCTTCCAGTCACCTAAGAAACTTTCTTGAAACATGCAGTCTCCCTTTCCATAAGCCTTCCAGCGGCAGACTTCCCCAGTGGCCCAGTGGATGAGACTCTGCACTCCCAGGGCAGGGAGGCTGAGTGCCGCCCCTGGTCAAGGAGCTAAGATTCCCACATGCTGCGACTAAAGATCGCGCGTGCCACTGCTAAGACCCAGCACAGCCAGATAAATAAATAATTTTTAAAAAACCTTCCGGGGGGGAAACGAAGCTTGGAAAATTTCCCCTGGTGATTGCGTTCTGTCCCTGTGATTGAATACTGCTGCTCTGTGCTCTGGCAGTTAAGTCTCAGCTGTGGAGCCCTGCAGTCTGCACGCGGTGTCCAGACATCTGGGCCCGGGGTGTCCTCTGAGAGCTGCAGTGCAGAGACAATGAAGCCAGAACGAGCTTTTCTCCCCATGTTGCTGAGGCAGCAGCTGGTGGATAGAGCTGGGAAGCCACACTTGCTGAATATCCCTCTACCCCAGCCCAGCTCCAGCTTCTTAAGAGGGGGCTTCGGAGGGGCTTTGTTCTGTAACCTTCCAGCGGTGCCTAGACTTGTCCCCTGGTCTGACAACTTGTAGCTTTTTTTTTTTAATTGAAGTATAGTTGACTTACAGTGTTGTGCCAATCTCTGCTATACCATAAAGAACTCAGTTATACACATATATAGCTTGCTTTTTTAATATTCTTTTCCATTATGGTTTATCTCAGGATATTGAATATAGTTTCCTGTGCTATACAGTAGGACCTTGGTTTTTATCCCTTCTAAGTGTAATAGTTTGCATCTTCCAACCCCAGACTCCCAGTCTGTTCCTCCCACCCTGCCTCTTGGCAACCACAAGTCTGTTCTCTATGCCTGTGAGTCAGTTTCTGTTTTGTTGCTGTTGTTCAGTTGTTAAGTCGTGTCCAACTCTTTGCGATCCAATGGACTGCAGCACACCAGGTTTCCCTGTCCTTCACCGTCTCCCGGAGTTTGCTCAAACTCATGTGCATTGAGTCAGTGATACGACCCAACCATCTCATCCTCTGTCACCCCCTTTTCCTCCTGCCCTCAATCTTTCCCAGCATCAGAGTCTTTTTCAGTGAGTCAGCTCTTTACATCAGGTGGCCAGAGTATTGGGGTGTCATCTTCAGCATCAGTCCTTTCCATGGATATTCAGGATTGATTTCCTTTAGGATTGACTGGTTTGATCTGTTTTGTGGATAGGTTCATTTGTGCCATAGTTTAGATTCCACATATAAGTGATATGAGATCTTATATCTTAAGCATATTACAGAAATGTACGTTGCAGTATAGTTTCAAAAAGCTGAATGCCATCTGGTTTGTGTTTTTGTCTGAGTGTAGGTCCAACTATGGGGCTGAAGTGGCAAAAATGCTTGTGTTGTGTGACATTGTCTAATAAGACAGCAGGACTTTTGCCTCATCAGGGAAGAGACTGGCTAGACAGGCCATTGGAGATGGATGCACAAGCAAGATTCATGTTATGGAATTGAGGAGGGGAGGTTGAGAAGGGAGGGGAGTTGTGTGGTCTCAGCCATTGTGAAATCTTCCTCACATGCATCTCCATGTGAGTGTTCGAAAAATGCCAGAAGTAACTACACCCTGAGAATGTGGTTGGCACAGAGGCATCTTGTGTGACTGTTTATTTCAGATTATCAGTGGGCAGGTAACCAAGGTGATGACAGACCAGCTTGATTTTTTGTCTGGGCCAACCAGCCTTACTATAGTGGTAACTACAGACTGGCCTCCCAATGCCATGGCCATCCAAGGGCTGTGTTCCTAGAAATAGAACATCCCCATGCTGGTGGTATAGGTATTATACTGAATAATAGGCACATTTCTTTTATTTTTATTTATTTTTTTCTTTTTTTTGCCATACCACATGACATGAGACATCTTAGTTTTCCTACCGGGGATAAAACCCATGCCCCTGCACTGGAATCATGAAGTCTTAACCACTGGACCACTAGGCAAGTCCAAATAGGTACATTTCTTGAGCAGGTTAGGCTTACATCTATTTTCTGTAATCTTCAGAAGGACTTTTTAAGATGAATAATAGTGTATGTACTTACTAACAGGGAAACTGAGGCAGAGTAGTTTGGCAGCATCTCCAGGACCACACAAGCTAATCACCAAAGGAGGAAGGATTTGAACCTAGCTGTGTTCAGCTCCAGTATTCTTGCCTAGAGAATTCCATGGACAGAGGAGCCTGGCAGGCTACAGTCCATGGGGTCGCAAAGAGTCGGACACAACTGAGCAACCAACACATGTATATGTATGTATGTGTTCAGCTTCGAAATGTGCATTTTTTTGTTCCCGTCACACCACTTGATGACCTCAGAATTGTCCTATGAGAGAACATCACTTTTAATCTTATGAGTTAATGGTTTGCCTTTTAGTGCATTAAACTCAGGATGGTGGCATGTGCGTGATCAGTCATGTCTGACTCTTTGCAACCTCATGGACTGTAGCCCACCAGACTCCTCTGTCCATGGGATTCTCCAGGCAAAAATACGTGCCTTCTTCCAGGGGATCTTCCCCACCCAAGGACTGAACCTGAATCTCTTATGTCTCCTGCTTTGAAAGCTGGTTCTTTACCACTAGTACCACCAGAGCATACTTAATTACAGTTTGTAGTTTAGGAACCTTATTCAGAGTCTGGAGACTTGTCTGCACATCTTTCTAACACAGATTTGCCCATCTGATGTTAGTGGTACCCAGGTCAACAACTAACTCCAGGAGATGGAAGGTGGGAAGGGTTGGGGGGAGGTGGGAGAAGCACAGTTTCATTTATGAGGAGGGCCTTGGGATCACTGTCTCCAGTTATGCACAGAAGAAAATATTTAGTGATACTTTTGGAATACTAAAAATGTGTTTTAAAATGGATCCATTTGCAGGCAAAAATACTTTATATTTTATTATAGTGATGTTGGGAGAGGTGTTTTTTTTTAAAGTCTGCTTTTAAAACAAAATTTTGCTTTAGATATTGATGAATGTTCTGAGCAGCCCTCGGTGTGTGGCAATCACGCGATCTGCAATAACCACCCAGGAACCTTCCGCTGTGAGTGTGTGGAGGGCTACCGGTTTTCAGAGGCAGGAACATGTGTGGGTAAGTTCTGTGGGTGACCTTTTTTTACCTTCTTTTACCATATTCTTTTCTATTATAGTTTATCCCAGGATATGGAATATGGCTCCCTGCATTACCCAGTAGGACCTTGCTGTTTATTCTGTACATAATAGTTTGGATCTGCTAACCCCAAACTCCCAGTCCTTCCCTTACCCACCTCCCTCCCCCAGGTAACCACTAGTCTGTTCTTTATGTCTGTGAGTAGGTGACTTTGCAGAACGGGTGTTCATAGGATGTATGTCAGCGCCTGTGTGAATGGTATAGCCTCAGTAATTCTCCTGGCTGAGGTGGAAGATTCCTGGTCTTGTTGTTGGGGAGGGCAGTTTACAAAGGTGAATCAGTCTCTGCTCCTTTCTCCTGACCACCTGGAGAGTCACAGGAACAAGGCATAACCAGTGTTATTTGTCTACACTAGTAATACCATTCTCTTCTTATAAAACTCCTTTTAATTCTTTCCATTATTCTTTAAATAGCTATTCAAACAATTAGACATGCTTCTCCTTATAATCAGTGGCCTTGGGATTCATGTGGAGGGAATACCTTATAGGTATTTGTGTCATTATCTGCCTTTGATTAAATTCCTCTTGGTTTGCATCTAAAACTCATTTGGGGCCTTTCTGTTTATGGATTTCCATTTTACAAACCACAGGTACTAGCATAACTTCATAGCCTATCAAAGTTAGAAGGGTTAAGGGGACTTCCTTGATGGTCCAGTGGTTAAGACTGCATCTTCCATGGCAGAGGGCCTGGGTTCAATCCCTGACTGGGGAACTAAGATCCCACATGCCATGCAATGTGGCCAAAAAAAATTTTTTTTAAGTTAGAAGTTAAGGCCATTAATTAGACTAATTATGCTTTACATTGATAATTTTGGTGGTGATGATGGGCCAACTACAAAGAGCCAGATTGTTTAAATTTCCCCCGCCCCCTTTCCCACTGCTGCATTTTGACCTGTAGTTTCCAAGACTTTCAAGTTCAAAGATTCCTGGATATTTCCAGGTCTGGAGGGCAGCATGCTGAAGGGGGCATCTGAACTCAACATTTATTCCCAATTTAAAACATATTTCTCTTTCATTGCATCAATGAACCATCTCTTTGCCCCTTCCTTGCTGTTTACTAAACCCTAGCAGGCTTTGTGTTTGCTCTGTCTTGAAACACATATGAGGCTGCCAAGGTCCCAGGGTGAGGTGGTGTCTTGAGGGCGGAGGGAACAGGCCGTTCTCATATTTTGAGTATGACCCAAACATCTGTGAACTGAGACACGGCCAGGCCCCTTTGCACAGAGCTGAGATTTCAGCTCTGCTAAAGTTACCTCTATCTTTTTTTTCCCATTGAGAACAACAATTTCTGTGAATTTGGCCTGACTTCTTTCTCTGCTTTTTTAAATGAAGAAGATTCAAAGCTCTATTTTTGTGGCAGTACCATTTACATTACATTTCGGCTCAAACTTGGGTGGCAGATCCTTTAACCCTTGGGTGGTGACATGAACGAATGCTGGAACAGATATGCGTGAGGCATGATGTCCTGGGTTTCTGTTTCCAGCCGTTCCTGGTGTCTACCCTCATGGAAGGGCTAGAGCGGGGTGTAACACAGGTGGTAAGCAAATGTCTACTCCTAGGCTTTTGATTTTGAGGAAGACACTTAACTGCTCTGGGCCTCAGTTCCTCACCTGTAAAATGAGGTGATTAGACTGAACCACGGGCTTCCTGTGTCCCAAGGAGCCCTTAGAGATGCCCCAGGATCTGCCAATAAGGACACAAGTAAGCCATGGACAGACTATTTCCCTATATATGAAATTCCGGGTAACATTTTGTTTAAGTAATGGATCCCATTGCTCAGAAACAAGTGTGAAAACCACTTGAAGATCATCCAGTTCAAGTGCTTCTCCCCCTGTCAGTAGCCCCCGTGCAATTCCATTTTCCTTGGCCTTTTGTCTCTTTTAATTGGCTCCTTTGAGACTTAACCACACAGAGTGATGGCTCACTGGATAAAACCAAGTCTGCCTGAAAGCAAAAAAGATACTCTGGCTCATCACTGGATAATTTAGTGGTCAGTTTCACTCTCCCGGAATTCCTTGTTAAAACTGGATCCTGGGAACTGGTGGTCCAGCAGTTAAGACTCCATGCTTCCACTGCAGGGAGCACAGTTTCAACCCCTGGTTGGAGGAGTAAGTTACCACAAGCCTCGCAGCTTGGCTGCCCCCCAAATAATAATAAAATTAATAGAAGCATAGATGAAGCTGGTGACTGAGCAGGACCCATCCATCCAGGCTGTAGCAGGGTCCTTCCCTGTTATGATGGGTGGGGCGAAATGAGGCGGGAGCAAACAACTTGTGAAGTGATCCCTCACATACTTTAAATGACAAATATTTAATGGAGGAGGACTGAGACTCCTTTGCTGGTTATTCTGTCTGAATACATTTTTTCTACCTTTTTTTGCCCCCAATTCTGCATAAGTGTCCTTTTCACATTTTGTGAGCTGAAGGAATTGGTCAAGAGAGGACCCTGGAGGAAAGAAGAATGTTAGAAATGATGGGAAGTGAGAAGATGGGAGGGGTTCAAGGAAACAGAGTGTGTCCTTGGGTTGGTTCCGTGTAATCTGGTTTTCTGTTTTCCAGGCAGAAATTTGGACCGCTTGTAGCAATTTAAAATCTAGTAACCCTCTGGCCCACAGGAGTTTCTTCAGTGATCCCTGTTCCATTCCTTGGGAGTTAGTTAACATTTAAACTTCAGGAGTTTAAGCTGCTAAGTCCACAGGCTGGGCCTTCATCCACCAATACGGTACTTTGCTAACCTCTCATGGACCCAGACCTTTGAAGGGCCTCCTCTTCTTTACCTGTCCTCTGGCAGTGTTAAGAACTCTCTCTCTCAAAGCCCTTGAGGCAGGATAAACTGGAACTAATCTTGGGAAGGCTCACTGAGGAAAAAGATGAGGAGTTCTCTTGTATCCAGGATAATCTAAACATTGAGGGCCTCCTTGGAGGGAAGGAAAGGTTCTATTATGACATTGTGAGGGCTAGTACTCTGACCTGGGCCTTAGAACTGTAAAACCAGAAGTTAAAGTACCTTATGAACCCCGGAGTATCTGAACCAGTCATCAGAAATCTCCTCCTAGACCTCAGCCCTTGACTTTTTTTTAGGCTTAAATTATTGTTATTACGGAAAATTTCAAACATATACAAAAGTAGAGAGAAAAATATAATGAACCCTGTGTACCTGTTATTCAATTTCCATATTATAAAGCACTTTATTAGTCTTATTTTATTTCCCATCCCTATTACTACTATTTCTACTGCTGGGGAGGGTGGTAGTGTTTTGCTGGTATATTTCAGTCTTTAAAGAAAACCCCAAATATCCTGTCATCTAACTAGAGTTACTAGTTTTTTATGCACATTTTATGCATAATATATATCTAACATATAAGGGCGAATATTTTTTAACACAAATATAATGCTGTTACCATACCTAACAAAATGAACAATTTCTTAACATGATTGAATACCCAGTCCATATTCAAGTTTCCTTGATTATTTCCAGCATCTTTTAGAGTTAGTTCATCTCAACCCTTGCCTGTCATCTTAAGGCAGGAGTACAAGATGGAGTCTGAATGTCTAGCCTCTGTGTCACATGCCTACTTCCGGAGTCCTCATCCTAGGAGTCTTGTCATCAGGACCCTTTAGAAAATAATACTCCCAGCTCCTGGACCTGTCTGTGCTTGGAAAGCTGGAAGTCATTCCTATTCTACAGAGGAAGAAAGTGCAACTCTGGAAGGTTAATAGGATTTATCCAAAGCCACATAGTTGACTCATATGCGCCTGCTGGAAACCCAGGGCTTCCCTCCCCAGATCCCCGCAGTCATTCCACTCTCCCTGTCTCACTTCCCTGGGAAAGTTTATTTCTCCTTCCTTGGTGGGAAGTGGATGACTTTGACTTTGGCATTCATAATAAATATTCCTCCCACCTAGTGAGCCAAGGGCTTCCCGGGTGGCTCAGTGGTGAAGAACCCACCTGCCAATGCCGGAGACATAAGAGACACAGGTTCGATTCCTGGGTCAGGAAGATCCCCTGGAGGAGGCATGGCCACCCACTCCAATATACTTGCCTGGAGAATCCCATGGACAGAGGAGCCTAGTGGGCTATAGTCCATAGGGTCATAAAGAGTCAGGCGTGACTGAAGTGACTTCACGCACGCACAGTGAGCCAAGATAAAAAATACTGTGTGGAAGTCTCAGATCCTCAGGCCCAGATGCTCCACCAACAGAGTTACACAGGAAGCGTGTCTGCCTGCAGTGTTCCACCTCCACATCCAGATGAAGGGGGAGCTGGGTTCGGGGCACTGGGTGTGGAGAGTGGCCTGAGACAGAGCCACTTGACGTTGAGGTCGAAAGCCAGGCTGTGTGACCCAGTGTGGGGTCAGTCTGTGAACACTTAGAAGAGGCAGGATCCAGGGGGGAGGCAACAAGGCGGGCAGGGGTAGGGCCCTGCTGTGAGAGGGGATGGACCTGAAGAGACGTCTGGGAGTCTGGGCCCCAGGTACCGCCTCCACTCATTGGACTGCACTGCTTGGAAGGCCTGGGGACTGCTTAGGGGACTCACCTAAACCCTGTGTGTTAACTTTCTGTCTGAAGCTGTCATGGACCAGCGCCCCGTCAACTACTGCGAGACTGGCCTCCATGACTGTGACATCCCCCAGCGGGCCCAGTGCATCTACACGGGCGGCTCCTCCTACACCTGTTCCTGCCTCCCAGGCTTCTCTGGGGATGGCCGAGCCTGCAAAGGTGCGTGGCTGCTCTGACCTTCCTCTCTGTGCCGCCTGAGAAAATGCCCCAGGCGATGCTCATCATATGCTAATTACTCACCCACCTCTGAATGCAAGAGAATTAGTCTCTCTAGGAAACAGCAACCTACTCCAGTATTCTTGCCTGGGAAATCCCATGGCCAGAGGAGCCTGGCAGGCTACAATCCGTGGGGTCACAAACACAACTTAGAAACTAAACAACAAATTCTCTCAACTCTATTGAGTAAACAGACTGCATTTGGTGTCTCTAGTAGTCTGAATTATGCATGTTGTTTGGGGAGCTCTGTCTTGTTGGAGAAGACACCTGTTCTCCCCATTTTGTTCCATGTCACTTGCTTGTTTGGGCATAATTAAATGCCTGCTGTCTGCTAGGGACTAAGGAGATTGTTTGTCTTTCGTGAAAAGACTGACATTGCTTACACATGTAACTTCCGTGTAAAGTCCATGTAATGTCCAGCCTTTAATTTAATAAGATATATACAGTTGTTCATCTGGCCTGCTCTAATTTTTTGCTTCCCCTAAAATTAAGTCCACTTTTTGACTGCAGAGGCAGAGAATAAATGACTCCACAAAATTCTCTCAGACCTCAGATCAGCCGATCGCTGGTGGCCAGGGTGCTCGAAATAAGATAACTCTGAACATAGTTTCCTGGTCCCTTGGTTTGCAAAATTACTTAACATTATACCCTAGAGTATTTCTGGAAAGTCCGAGCTTTTCTAAGAGATCATGATTTCCGAAATACTTTCTCTTTGTTACTGAGAATGTGAATTTTCTCTGGTCTCTGAGATTTTTCTGTTTCTGTCAATCAGTTTCTGTCAATCTGTCTCCCAATTCTTAGACGTTTTTGAAGCTCTCATTTATAAGAAGGAAATAATGAAAAAAAATCCTTTCATTTTTTTCCTTTTGTATGCTTGATTTTTCATGAGAACATCAAAGTGAAATGCATTTGTAAATGTACTAGATAGAAATTGAGGAATCTGTTTTATAATTAATGTTTAGTGAGTTCTTAAATCATGGTTCCCAGATCAGAAATTGGGTCCCTAAAAGTGGAGCGAGTGGCTTATATTATTGTGTAAACTAGGAATTCTGGAAGAAATCTCACTCTCCCTGGGCTTGGTGGCTGTCTTGCAGATGTGGATGAATGCCAGCCAAGCCGATGCCACCCCGATGCTTTCTGCTACAACACGCCAGGGTCCTTCACGTGCCAGTGCAAACCTGGTTACCAAGGAGACGGCTTCCATTGCGTGCCTGGAGGTGAGGTGTTGGGGTGTTTGGAATAGATAGGTCATTGCTGTCTATATCCATGAGCACTGAGTCCATAGCCCTGGGAGAGAAGACAAGGTGGGTAGTGGGAGGCTCATGGAGAGCTGAGGTGGGTGATCAGAGCACAACTGTGGTATTGAGCAGTACAGTTGTGTACTGCACAATTCCAGGGGTACCACACCTAGATCAGAAGCATAAGAACTGGTCTGTATTATTCAGGGTTCTCCAGAGAAGTAGATCTAACAAATATGTGTGTGTGTGGAGAGAGAGAGAGAGAAATGTATTTATTTACATATAAAGATATTTATTAGAAGGAATTGACCCACACACAGTTATAGAAGTCTGTTAGTCTCAAGGACTGTAGTCAGCCGGCTGGAGACCCAGGAATAGCCAGTATTTCTGTTCAAGTCCAAAGGCAACAAAAAGCTCATGCTCCATTCATAGGTCATCAAGAAGGGAGAATTCTTTTTTACTTGGAGAAGGGTCCACATTTGTGTCTAATTCTGGCCTTCAACTGATTGGATGAGGCCCACCCACGTAAGGGAGGGCTATCTGCTTTGCCTAGTTTGCAGAGTGAAAGGTTAGTCTCAGGCAAAAACACCCTCACAGAAACCAAACATCTGGGCACTCTGTGGCCCAGTCAAGTTGACACCTGGTATTAACCATCGCACGTTCTGAAGAGCCATGGGAAATAGAGCTGGGGTGGGGGTGAGGGAGGTGAAGGGCCACCAGTTATGGGAAGAGGCAGGCTGAGGACTCTGCAGAATTGTCTGTATTACCTATTATACCTGGACTGTGCAGCTTCTAAAGTTGCTTACTGACCTGAGACTTTTGAGATAGTCTCATTAGATCATAAGGATAATGATGGCCCTAGTTCTGTACCTGTAATGATCCTGGATCTCAACAAATGCTTTTGAATGAATACATATAATTGGCTGCCTTTTCTGTGGCGCCTACTGTGTGCTGGGTGCTTTATCTACTGCTTCATATAATGTTCCTAATCTTCTCTTTAAAGTAAGTAGTATTATTACTTCTATTTATATAGAAGATGCTAAAACATAAAGAAGTAAAAGCACAGTCAAGATCCCAGAGATAGTAAGTGCTAGAACTAAGACTCAAAGTAAGACCAAACTCTGCCCGATGGACTCTAACCCGAATTCAGTTCCCCAAACCACATGGTTACCTGTCATGAGATTAAGGATGCATTTGACACCTCTGACTGGAGTTAACCAGTTGTGTTGGTATTTACTTTAATTGTTGCTACTGTTGATGGTCAAATTTATTTATCAATGTTTCAATAAGAAATACATGGAACTTTCCACATAACCACTTTTTTGAGTGATTAAGAACTATTTCAATGTCTGTCTCCTCCACTAGCCTTGAGTGCCTTGAGCATAGGTGCCTATGCATTTTATTTTCATGTTTCCAGTGTCCAGTAGAATTACATGGTCCATAGGGGCTCATAGTTCTTTATAGTTATCAAGGAAATAAATGACTGCATTAGTTTCCATTCCTACTGTGGTATATACAAGTATTTATTTATTCATACTCTCAGCAGGACTGGTGTGGCTGGTTTTTAGGACAGTTGAGGATCTAAAATGAGAAAAATATTAAAGTAAGTTTAAATTTTGATACATAATACTACATATTGCTGGTCTAAATTGTTTTCTTCTGCTTAGGACAGAGGTCAGTAAACTATGACTCCCAGGTCAAATCTGGCCCACTGCCTGTGTTTTTGCAAATAAAGTTTTATTGAAACACTCAGACTCTTTAGTTTATGAATAGTCTACAACTGCTTTCATTCCACAAAGGCAGAGGTCAGTAGTTGTGGCAGAGCCTTTAAGGCCTGCAAAGCCTGAAATATTTACTACCTGGCCCTTGACAGAAAAAATTTACCAACCTCCAGCCTAAATGAACCCAAGCAGCACCAACCTTTTGTGCCTGAAATTAATTAAGACATTCCAGCAACTATTAAAAATGACTAAGTCATTATTTCCTTAGGCTTCCTTCACATCTCCAGTTCAAAAGGAAGCAGATGTTTCATTTTTTTCTTTTTGTTTTTTTAACCCAACTCCTTGCCCCCCTTGGCTCTGTTGACCGTACAGAAACAAATCCAGACCTGTAGCCTGGGATACAAAAGCGGGACAAGGATAAAACCAATCAGAGTTCTTTGCTAGGATAATTTTGGTATTTAATCCTGTTTTCTTAAGAAATTCATCATCTATTTATATGCTTGAGAGAGAATGTACTTTAGAAATATACATGTCTCCATCAAGTATTGTTTATAAGAGAAAAAAAATCTAAGAGACTACCAACAGGAGAAATGGACAAATGAATGTGGGTGCAGTTCATACCATGAAATAATATATGGCGGTAGTTGAAATGAGTGAACTAAACGGAATTCCCTAGTGGTCCAGTGGTTAGGAGTGTGCCCTTTGACTGCCATGGGCCTGAGTTCAGTCCCTGGTCAGGGAACTAGGATCCCGCAAGCCATACAGTGTGGCCCCCAAAATTAATTAATTAAATGAATGAACGAGAGTTAATGAAAAAACCTCAACAGTCTATTGGGCAAAAACTGTAGTCATACAAAGCTCTCACTTTTCGAGATGGCCCACACTCATTGTGTGTGTCTCTCTCAATAAATTTACTTCTTACCTATTAAAAAAATATTCACAAAAGGATATAGGCAGTGTGATCACATTTATATAAAATATAAGTCTATATGAAAGGAAACCTGCATATGTGTATACATACATGATAAAATGATCAACTGCACAGATGAGAATGGGAAACCAAAACTTCAGGATGAAGGTTACCTTCTATGACAGGAAAGGAAATTGGGGTTAGGGAGCCTTGCTGCATTCGTATTTCTACTGTATTTCCAGTTGGAATAGGAACCCTGACATTTTCATCATGTTTTTTTAAAATTTTATATGACTAAATACCTAATGAAATATTGGCAAAAAAATTAAGTATAGTATCATTCAAACTCCTATTGCCAAACATAATGAAGTGTAAGGATTAGATATTCAGCATATTTTGGTACCTACTCTATACAAAGGGGATTGATTTTTAAATAAAAACTAGCTTTAGAGGTTAGTCAGTTAAGGGCATGGCTATTGCATTGTTAACCAACGATAAGTAAAACAAAAAAATGATGACTTGTTCTCTGCTGTCTTTCTGCACTTTTCACCCAAAATGCGTGTGTGGATTGTGAAATCAACTTAGTGGGTTGTTATTACCATTTTCATTTAAATGGAATGGAGTGAAATAGAAAACAGTAATCAAGAAAATAGAGTATGCAGAGTATGTGCAGTAGGAATAAGTCTTGTCTTATGAAATGATAGTAGTGTATCCTTGCCTAGCGCGTGACTGAGTTTGTGTGCACATGTGTATATGTGTAAGTGTGTGTATGTGTATATGTCCTGAATTGCAGAGTGGAATGCATTTCTATGGATCATGGTCAGGAAGTTTGAAAACTGCCATATTAGTTATCTATTTCTCTGAAACAAATTATCCCCCAGAGTTAGCAGCTTAAAACAATAAATGTATATTACCTCACAGTTTCTGTGGGTCCAGGATTTAGGAGCATGGCTTGTTTTTCTGTCTGTAGTTCCCTCTGCCATCCCTTTCTTATCCTTTGTCTATTGAAGGACCTCCTGTCTTTCTCTTTGTCCTCAGTTTGAGAAAAGTCACCCCAGACTCCCTGCTGTTCCCCAGATAAGTATATCCTAAACGCTTCCTCCCTCAAGCAAATAAAGAGATGAGTAAAGAGAGTAGATGAGTAAGGAGTGAGGAGAATCTCGCCTCAGTTATCGCTGTACCAACAGAAGCCAGGACGGGATATGTGTCTTTACCACCCCACCCTTACCCCACCCGTAGTGGGACCCCCCCATGTGGCCTGGAGGGGCCGCTGTGGGCCAGGCTGAGAAGCCATTCCCAGGAACACAGTGGCATCGTAAGCACAGCTTCCATAAACACACTTGAAGTTGTTTCCTGAGGCACCACTGAGGTCTCCCCCCACTGTTACCTAAGTTCAAGATACAGCACTTCAGAGTTCCACTGGAAATTCTAGATCACTGGAGAGTTCGTGTATTGGCTCACACAGTCCTGTCAGCCACAGAAAAGGGAGGTACCCCTGCTCCCTTCAAAGTCTGGTTTTGTTGACAAGTACACAGAACACCGGGCGTGATTGCTGATTGGAAAGGCAGCACCATATATAGATGGTGATGGAAGGGAAACAAGTCCGTGGGCCTCAGGTAATTTCAGTGAGCGTGTTAAGCTAGTGTGTGTGTATGTGTGTGAGAGAGAGAGAGACCACGGACTAACATGTTCAGTGTGCAGGGGCCGTCCTGGGCACTGGGGGTGTGTGTGCAGAGGGCCCGCGGCCGGGCTGGGCATCCAGAGACCTGGATTCCAGCTTGAGCTAAAGCATGTGCTAGTGCTGTGGCCTGGGGGAGCCAATCCAGACTTCAGTTCTCTCATTTGACCTAAAGCCGTAGTTGCCTGTTGGACAGGATTATAGTGAGAATTAAGTGACCCCTGTGTGAACAGACACAGCTGATACAGAAACTAAAACCCTGTACAGATGTCAGATGCTGAGGAAGTAAGCAAGCCCTGCACCTCAGAGTGAGCAAGACCGACATTTTTATTATCAACCGGGTGGCTTATTTGTATCTTTGTTCGGCTCTTCCTACATCAAATACTTTTTCTTTTTTTTAACTGAGGTATAGTGAAGGACAGGGAAGCCTGGCGTGCCGCAGTCCATGGGGTCACAAAGAGTTGGACACGACTGAGTGACTGAACGAAAATAGTTGATTTACAGTGTTGGGCAAATCTCTGCTGTACCGTGAGCTGGCTCAGTTACACACAAGGAGACATTCTTTTTTTAATATTCTTTACCATTCTGGTTTATCACAGAATATTGAATATAGCTCGCTGTGCTGTACAGTAGGACCTTGCTTTTGGTTTTTTTGGTTTTTCTATTAGCCTCTGGGACAAAAGAGCAGACCCAGTTGCCCCTTGCCAGGCTCAACACACACTTTTCTGGCGGGCTCACTGCTGCTAATCAAGGGGGCAGCCACATCCAGCAGGCTGACGTGAGAGCTGGCAGGGCAGACAGAGGCACTTGCAACATTCACTGGCAGCTCACACCGAATGTCGAATGTCGCTGTGAAGGCCTGGTGAAGATACAGTCAGAGACGAACACTGGAGTGGAGGACTTAAAATTCCAGCCGTGCACATTGTCTTATCACATTCCTCTCTTGTCTCAAATAATACCAGCGGATTAGTTACTCCTGACATCACTGGTTGACCAGCATTGCTGACAAGAGCAGAAGTGGTGGAACTGAGGAACAGAAACACTTTTCAGACGTGAAATTCTATGAAATATGTAACATATTATTATCTACTCTATTCTTACTATATATATAGTATTAACACAGTAATATATTAATACACGAGTATTTATATAAGATTTCTCCCTAATGTAACTAGCAATGTCTTAGAGCCAGGGTTGAAAGCTACATCTCCCACAGGCCAAATGTGGCCACCATTTGTGTCTGTTAATAAAGTTTTATTGAAACACACATTCATTTATGTATTAAACTTGAATGCTTTCATGCCACATCCATAGAATTGAATTGTGACAGAAATCATATGGCCCACAAAACCCAAATATTTGCTCTCTGCTCCGAAGCAGAAAAAGTCAGTAGAGCCCTGCCCTGGATTGTATAACCACAGTCTTCCGATAAAGATTAAAATAAAAAAGCACTCCCACCACACCTTTGCTCTCCAAGCCCTACAGAGAGGATATTTTGGGAATTCCGTGACGGCACAGTGGCTAGGACTCCATAGTCTCACTGCCAAGGACTCGGGTTTGATCCCTGGTTGGGGAACTAAGATTCCGCGAGCCATGTGGTGCAGCCAAGAAAAAGAAAGGATGTCTTCGGCGTATCTTTTGTGTCCTAGGCTCTCCTGTCAAGCAGTGACTGAGTGGATTGTCACTGTGTTTGCTCGTTCCCTTCCCTCCGGACTAGGAGCTCCTTGAGGGCAGGGCCCGGGGGTTCCCATGTGCATCCTGACTCCAGCCCAGGAAGTGCTTCCCAAGTTAGGGCTAAAGGGATGCACTCACTCACTGTCTTCTCAGAGCCTAAAATCTGCTCAGGGAGACAGACAAGGAACGGCCTCTGAATCTCAGCATCAGAGTGACGAGAACCCAGAGCGTCCTGGGAACTCTTGGAGGGCCTGAGAAGCCTTCCTGGAGGGAGCACGTGCCTGAGCTGATTCTTACAGGATTCACCAAGGAGGAGGAGGGGGAGTCACACAATAAATGAATGAATGGATGAGGGAACGGAAAGGCCTGCAAAAGAAGGGCAGCCGACATGGTTCAGTCTGGCTGAAGTGTGCCTCTCAACTGTGTCTGGGCATCTCTTTATATGGAGGATGCTGCACAGGCCATGGCGATGCTGACCTGTCTGGATGCTGTCGTGGCTAGGCTCTAGTCGCTGTGGAAGTGGCTTTTGTTGTTGTTGTTCAGTTGCTTAGTCATGTCTGACTCTTTGTGACCCCGTGTACTGCACACACCAGGCTCCTCTGTCCTTCACCATCTCCCAGAGTTTGCTCAAATTCCTGTCCATTGAGTCAGTGATGCCATCCAACCATCTCATTCTCTGGAGCCCACTTCTCCTTTTGCCTTAAGTCTTTCCCAGCATCAGGGTCTTTTTCAATGAGCTGGCTCTTCATATCAGGTGGCCAAAGTATCGGAGCTTCAGCTCAGCATCAGTCCTTCCAATGAATATTCAGGGTTGATTTCCTTTAGGATTGACTGGTTTGATCTCCTTGCTGTCCAGGGGATTCTCAAGAGTCTTCTCCAACACCACAGTTCAAAAGCATCAATTCTTTGGCACTCAGCCTTCTTTATGGTCCAACTCTCATATTCATATGTGACTTACTGGAAGAACTATAGCTTTGACTATGTGGATCTTTATTGGCAAAGTGATGTCTCTGCTTTTTAATATGCTCTCTGGGTTTGTCATAGCTTTCCTTCCAAGGAGCATCTTCTAATTTCATGGCTGCAGTCACCATCTGCAGTGATTTTGGAGCTCCCCAAAATAAAATCTATCACTGCTTCCACTTTTTCCCCTTCTATTAGCCATGAAGTGATGGGGGTGGTGCATACTTGAGAATTGTTTATTCTAGAATATAGCATCTCATCAGCAATTCCACACAGATGGAGTGGTATTTCCCAGCCTCGGGATATGAGTTGCACACTTGAAAGGCCATATTTCATGCCAAACACTAGCCCATAATTAAAAGGAAACATACATATGCTGGTAAATGTGCCCGATCATCACCCATATCTTTGACCTGGACTCAGTGTGGGTAATCAAGAAACTGGTGATGACAAAAAGAACACATTTAAAAAAAACTTAAAGTTTCTTGAAACAAATGTCAGTGCTGTCCATGAAGTGATGAACAGTAAACAAAATGTGGTGTAGACATGCAATAGAATATTATTCAGCTATGAGTAAAGAACTAAGTACTGTTACATGGCTACAGTGTGGATGAACCTTGAAAACATCCTGCTGAGTGAAAGCAGCTAGACACAAAAGGTCACTTATTGTAAGATTCCATTTATGAGAACGAACCAAAATAGGTAAATCCATAGAGACAGAAGCAGACTTGTGGTTGCCAGGGGCTGGAAGGAAGGAGGAAGTGGAGACAACTATTTAATAGATCTGGGATTTCCTTTTGAGGTAAGGAAAATGTGTTGCTACTACTAGAGGGAGTTGGTGGTCACTCAGCATTGTGACTGCACTAAATACCCCTGAATTGTTCATTGTAAAATGGTAGATTATGTATTATGTCAATTTTGCCTTAGTTTTTCAAAACTGAAAAAAAAAAACATGGCCTAGAAAGGAAAAGAAAATGTGGACATAATCTTCTTGACTGTTAAGTCCACTAACTAATAATGATGTTTAAAATTTTTTTTTTAATTAGTTGGAGGCTAATTACTTCACAACATTTCAGTGGGTTTTGTCATACATAATAAAACATCTGGGATTAACATATACACACTTCTGTGTGTAAGATAATCAGCACGGCCTACTGTGGAGCACCGGGAAGTCCGCTCAATACACTGTAATAACCTCTGTGGGAAAAGAACCTGAAAAAGAATGCATATGTGTGTATGTATATGTATAATCACTTAGCTGTATACCTGAAACCAGCACGATACTGTAAGTCAACTATACTCCAATATACAGTAAAAATTAAAAAAAATTGTTAAATAAGCTCTAAGGCTATGTTGCACAGCTTAGGGAGTACAGGGCTTTTGAGGTGGCTTAGTGGTAAAGAATCTGCCTGCCAAGAAGGATACTCAAGTTCGATCCCTGGGTCGGGAAGATCCCCTGGAGGAGGAAATGGCAACCCACTCCTGTATTCTTGCCTGGGAAACCCCATGGACAGAGGACCCTCGCGGGCCACGGTCCATGGTGTCGCAAAGAGTCAGACACGCCTGAGCGACTGAAAGACAACAGCAACAACAGAGAATAAAATCAATATTTTATAATAAGCTTAAAAGGAGTATAATCTATAAAAATTTTGAATTATTGTCATGTACCTGAAACGAATAGAATATTGTAAGTCAACAAACATCCTTCGATAAAGGTGAACAAAAAATTTTTTTAAATTAATAAAACAAAATGGGGCGATGACCAGGCAGCTCCCCAGGTTCCGAGTTGGGTTTGGGGACTTGAACTGACGACCCTCCTTTTGCCCCTCTCTCGGACAGAAGTGGAGAAAACCCGATGCCAGCTTGAGCGGGAACACATCCTTGGGGCGGTGGACTCCCAGCGGCCCCGGCCGCCCGGGCTCTTCGTCCCCGAGTGTGACGAACACGGCCACTACGCGCCCGTCCAGTGCCACGGCAGCACCGGCTACTGCTGGTGTGTGGACCGCGACGGCCGGGAGGTGCAGGGGACCAGGACGAGGCCCGGGATGAGGCCACCGTGTAAGCTGGGGAGCCGCGCTGGGGGCGGACGGCCGGGGACCCTTGCCTGGGGCACAGTTGGCGCACTCTGCCTGCCCTGAATCCTGACCTGCTCCACTGACTCGAAGCCTGTCCCCTCCCTTCCTCTCTCCCCTCTGCAGCCCCGCTTTCCATCTCCCTATCACTCACACCCCTTCACCATCTCTCTCCCCACTCCCCTCCCCCACCTCTCCCCTTTTTCTTTTCCTTTTCTGCAAATGATGGGCCTGCCGGATAAGACTGCGATTGATAGCAGAGAGTGTCTGTGTGCTTGGGGCTCCTGCGGGCAAACCCTGCCCTGGGCAGCCTGGCCTTGCAGTGGCTCTGTGCTGGGGCGTGGCAGGGATGGGAGAGACCAACCAGAGCCCCTCCTCAGCACCCTGGTACTTAGGCATGGAGCTCTCCTTCTGTCACACCGGCCCCCTGCAAGGTTGTGCCTGGACCTTGAGGTACTTGATCCATTGGTAATGATGCCAGGAACCAACAGCCACAACGGTTTCTGCCAGCTGGCTCTGCGACAGTCCGTGCTGGTAGGAAGGCACCAAGGTGGGACTGGGCCAGGTTGTGTGACACTGGACAGGCACTTGCCTGAGGCTTGGCGTCCTTGGCTCCAACATCGCGCTTGAGCAAAATAATCTCTAGGATGCTTTTCAGCTCTAAAATTCAGTCCCAGATGTAGAAAATGCTAATTATCACAAGTTACCAAAATCGAATCTAATCATTCCTGACATCTCCATTCGCCAGATAGCCAATAATCATAAATTGATCCCCTACCAGATAGTTTCCCAGAGCTGCTAAGAAGGAATCACTCACAAACTTCATTATCCCACCCAGCCAGCATTAACCTGGTGTGTCAGATGCCGTGGTCTTGCAGGGATCCTCAGGGGCAAAGGCCCCAGTGTGGGCCCTAGAACCTCAGGGGACAGGCAAACAGAGGCAGGGTAGGGAAAGGAACCCCGAGAGAGAGGCAGACCAAGGACCATGGTGTCCCTGACTTGGGGGGGTAGTGGGTTGGCCAGAGAAGGCTTTGCAGGCAATACCGCCTGACCCAAGGTTTTGACAGGACCAGAGTCACCCGCACTGGGGAAGTGGGGTTGAGGAGATCTGTGCTCCAGGTGGCAGGAACAGGTTGAGGGGCAGGAAGGAAGCCATCAAGAGTTTGTGTCCCATGCCGGGGGAGCAGAGTGGAAGTGAAGACATCAGAGGCTCTGCTCAGGCATCTGGCTTGATTCTGAGGGCAGGGGGGAGCCCAGGAAGGGTTTTGAGCAGGTGCTGGTGTGACCAGGTTTCAGTTTTAGAAAAGCTGAGAGGAAGGAATGAGACCGTGGCCATGGGGAGGCGGGGGCTGCTGCAGTTTTTGCAGTTAATCCAGGTGAGAAATGGCAAGGGTTGACCTGAAGTACAGGCAGTGTGTTTGGAGGGATAGATTCGAGAGATATTAAAAAGTTCCACCAGATTGGTTTATGTCACTGAGTGGGTCTAACAGGCACGATGGGCCAGAGAAAAGAACTGAAAATGAGCTTGGCCATGACCTGGTTCTGCCCTCTCACCGCAGAGGTCCTTAACGTGTCCACGTGGTGAGTGGCAGGACCGGGGCGGGGACCCAGGTTTCCCAGCACCCACCGCGTGTTCCTTACCCTCTGCACAGGGTGCCCGTCCCTTCCTGGGACCTTCTCCTGTCAGGTGAACCAGAGCTTTGCTGGACACGCAGGTCAGCGGGGAGGAGGCAAGGCTGCGTCTCAGGGAGGATGAGCCTCGCCCCGCGTTTTGTCCTGGACAGTCCAGAAGGACTGTGTTCCTGCTTGTGGGGCCTGAGACCCTCCTGCCCCCGTGGGATGGGGTGAGTGGGGCAAGTCCACTCTGATGGACTTGCCTAGACTTTCAAAGTCCACTGGGCATGGAAATGCTCAGCAGCTTCCCATGGGGGTGCGAGTTCCCTGTGGCCAGGATTTCGGGGTTTCTGCTGTTGCCTTGTTTTGGATCGCTGCTGCAGCCTGAATGCCCAGCCTCCAGGGCGGGGCACCCTTAGCCAGGTTAGTTCCATTAAGGGGGAGGCTGAGCCATTTTTTCCACTTGACGTTTAATGTTATCCTCAAGCCCTGTGTCATCTTCATCACAAATGCCCTTTGATTGGCTGCAGTCTTTCTGCTCCTTGTGCTCTCAGATATTAATAGGCATATGTGACTGTGTAGTTTGTGGTGCCGAGAAGCTGACATGACCGGGTGTGTTGGTGCACGTGTGTGAGTCCGTGCATTGCCCACACATGTGTGTTTGTGCATTCCTGCTGCATACGGGCCTCGCTCAATGCCATCTCCTGCCACCCAGGTCTGAGTACAGTGGCTCCTCCAGTTCACCATGGACCCCCAGTTCCTACTGCTGTGATCCCCGTGCCTCCTGGGACCCACCTACTCTTCGCCCAGACAGGGAAGATAGAGCACCTTCCCCTGGAGGGAAGCACCATGACCAAGTCGGAAGCCAAGGCACTGCTTCACGCCCCGGTAAGTGTTGGCTGATGGCACTTTAGTGACGATTTCTGCTTCCGTGGCCTGGAGCCACAAGCCAGGTGTGGTCAAACCAGGGACTGGGACTAGATCCCTGGACCCAGGGCCTCTTCATTCTGTGTGACCCTGGGTGTCCACCTCTAAATAGGATCACTTTATTCCCAAGTCCCCTCCCCTCCCCCCAGGAGATTCAAGGGTGGGAACAGAAATGGAGTGCCTGCTAGAGACCACTTTGGAATCTGAGCCCTAGTCGGGGGCGTCACCTG
Organism: Cervus elaphus; assembly: GCF_910594005.1. Taxonomy (NCBI): domain Eukaryota; kingdom Metazoa; phylum Chordata; class Mammalia; order Artiodactyla; family Cervidae; genus Cervus; species Cervus elaphus. The sequence continues at coordinate 5,767,627 of NC_057829.1, forward strand.
CACTTGCTATATCTTATCTGCGCGCATCTGCCGGGTTTGATCTCACCATCCTTGCTAAATCCACAAAGTGACTCATCTTTTGGCAGCCATTCAAATGAGATCCTCATGTCTGCCTGGAGGCAGTAACCAGAGCTTTTCAAAGCTTCAAAGATGCATTTTGTGAGCTGGGGAATTTTTGTCCATTAGATAGAGGTCGGACACTTCTGAGAACCTATTGTTTTATCTGGGATCCTGACCTTCTGCCAGAAAACCAAACTTAAGACCTGGTGGAGATTTCTGACTGTGGACTTAAGGGGTGCCAGGACAGTGCAGCAAGTGGTCCATCAGGCCTTGGAGATGAAAGTCCGGCAGAAATCCTCGTCACCCCTCAGTGCTGGTTGCAGAGCCTTCTTGAAAATTCTGGATAGAAATGTTGCTTTCTTCTCGTCTTCCTTCCCCACTTCCCTGTCTTTGCTGCCTGCATCAATCTCCACATCACAGATGCCACACACTGGCCACACCCCCACTTCTTTTTGGCCAAGGTCAAAGCAAGTCTGCAAAGTAAAAATGCTTCTTTTTTTAAATTTTATTTTACTAAAGTATAGTTGATTTACAATGCTGTGTTAATTTCTGCTGTACACCATAGTGTCTCAGTTACACACACACACACACACACACACACACATATATACATTCTTTTTCACATTCTTTTCCTTTATGGTTTATCACAGGATATTGAATGTCATTCCCTATGCTATACAGTAGGACCTTGTTGTTTATCCATTCTCTACACAGTAGTTTGCATCTACTAATCCCGAACTCCCACTCCTACCCCTCCACACCCCACTGCCTTGGCGACCATAAGTCTGTTCTCTGTCTGGGTCTGTTTCATAGATAAGCTCATTTGTGTCATATTTTAGATTCCACATGTGAGTGATGTCATATGGTATTTGTCTTTCTCTTTCTGGCTTACTAACTTACTAGAGATGGTAATCTTTAGGTCCATCCATGGTAAAAAATGCTTTTCAAAAGCCTCTTGCAAAGCAGCCTTGATTGTTCTTCCCCAGCACAAAGCCCTCTGATGGATTCCCCCTTCACCCTGAGGAAGAAAAAAAAATCAGTTCTTTTCATGGCCTTTGGCTACCTGTCCTAACCCCATTTCCTACAGCTACACCTCACTCACTGGCTGCAGCCCTCGCCTTCTGGCTGATCCCCAACTCACCACACACACTTGCACCTCAGGGCATTTGCGTTTGCCGTCCCCTGCCTGGAGTTTCTCACTCTAGACACTTGCACGGTTCACATGTACATTGCACGGTTCACATGTACGTAGACACAGCCACATGTGCATTACACAGATTTCTGCTGCATATCACCTCTGGGAGAAGCCTGTCCTGGCTGCCCTGTTCAGACTGCAGCCTCCAGTCACCCGTCTGTCTTTCAGCAAGCACTCAGCACTACTCAATACATTGTATGTCAGGGTACATGTTCTATGTCTCATGTATCTCTTCCCACCAAGAATAGAGACCTGGATGGACCTAGTGTCTGTCATATAGAGTGAAATAAAAGTCAGAGAAAAAAAAGTATCACATACTAAAGCGTGTGTGTGGAATCTAAAAAAATGGCACAGATGAACCTGTTTGCAACACAGGAATAGAGACGCACACATAGGGAACGGATGAGTGGATGGAGGTGGGGGTGGGGGTGGCAGGTAAGATGAACTGGGAGATTGGGATTGACACGTGCACTCCCGTGTGTAAAACAGGTAGCTAATGGGAATGTTCTGTCTTGCACAAGGAGCTCAGCTCAGTGCTGTGATGCCCTAGAGGGGGTGGGTGGGGGGAGGTCCAAAAGAGAGGAGACAGGTGTACACATATGGCTGATTCACTTTGTTATACAATGGAAACTAACACAGCATTGTAAAGCAACTATACCCCAATTTAAAAAAAAAAAGAATGTAAGCACACCAAGACCAGAAATTGTCCGTCTATTTCATGGAGGTATTTGTTTCACAATGGTGTTTCCAGACCCCAAACAGTGTTTGGCACTTTAAAAGTATTTACTGAAGGAATGCATAAGTGATCTTTATGATTTCCCGTTGCTTCACTGAAGCATAAATCCCTCAAGGGGCAATCATTGTTCTTCTTTTGTATCCACTAGCACATACTCCCAGGTAGTAGGAGTGGGTTAAATTCCATGGGAAAGCCATTTTCCCCCAACACCAAGGGGAGAGGCTTAAGTGTCAAATGAGGCTATGAAAAGCAGGAAACTGAGATGTGATCAGTGGAGGGGAAGGTGCTGAAACAACAATATTCACTGTGTCTTTCCTATCTATTATCTCAATCAATCATTTATCTATCCACTTATGGATACCTCTACCTAGCTATCTGTTTTTACCATCTAGGTATTTTAGTTTAACTGTACCTAATGCCACCACTCAATGGCATTAAATACCACCGTCATCACCATCCATTGTCCCAAACTGAAATTCTGGATCCATTCTGCAACCTCATTCTAGTTTCTATCTCTGTGAATTAGCCTGTTCTAGGGAAACACCTCTTAGTGGAATCATGCAGTGCTTGCTCTCTTGTAACTGGCTTACTTCACTTAACATGATATCTTCAGATTTCATCCATATTGTGACATGTGTCAGAATTTCCTTCCTTTTTATGACTGAGTAATATTCCATCATATGGATATTTCATATTTTGTTTATCTGTTCATCAGTGGAGAACTTGGGCTGCTTCTACTTTCTGGCTTTGTGAGTAATGTTGCTATAAACATGGGTTTACAAGCATCTGTTCAAGTCCGTCCTTTCACTTCTTTTGGAAATAAACCAGACATGGAATTACATGGTAATTCTATTTTTAATTTTTTGAGGAATTGCCATACTGTTTTCCTGAGCAATTGCACCATTTTGCATTCCACCACCAGAGCACAAAAATTCCAAATTTCCCTGATACTTTGCTAACATTTATTATTCTCTGTTTTTTTCATTGTAGCCATACTAATATGTGTGAAGTGGTATTTTGTGATTTTGATTTGCATTTCTCTAGTTGGTAAAGAATTGACCTGCAGTACAGGAGACCTCAGTTCAATTCCTAGGTTGGGAAGATCCCTTGGAGAAGGGATAGGCTACCCACTCCAGTATTATTGGGTTTCCCTTGTGGCTCAGCTGGTAAAGAATCCGCCTGCAATGTGGGAGACCTGGGTTCGATCCCTGGGTTGGGAAGATCCCCTGGAGGAGGGAAAGGCTATCCACTCCAGTATTCTGGCCTGGAGAATTCCATGAACTATATAGTCCATGGGGTCGCAAAGAGTCGGACACGGCTGAGCGACTTTCACTTCACATTCACAATGATTAGGGATGTTCAGTTCAGTTCAGTTCAGTTCAGTCGCTCAGTCATGTCCAACTCTTTGCAACCCCGTGGACTGTAGTACGCCAGGCTTCACTGTCCATCACCAACTCCCAGAGCTTACTTAAACTCATGTCCATTGAGTCGGTGATGCCATTCAACCATCTCACCCTCTGTCATCCGCTTCTCCTCCCGCCTTCAATCTTTCCCAGCATCAGGGTCTTTTCCAAAGAGTCAGTTCTTTGCATCAGATGGCCAAAGTACTGGAGTTTCAGCTTCAGCATCAGTCTTTCCAATGAACACCCAGGACTGATCTTTAAGATGGGCTGGTTGGATCTCCTTGCAGTCCAAGGGACTCTCAAGAGTCTTCTCCAAAACCACAGTTCAAAAGCATCAATTCTTCGGCACTCAGCTTTCATTATAGTCTAACTCTCACATCCATACATGACTACTGAAAAAACCATAGCTTTGACTAGACGGACCTTTGTTAGCATTTTTTCATATGCTTAAGGGCCACTTATATATCTTCTTTGGAAAAATATCTGTTCATATCCTTTGCCCATTTTGTGGTTGGGTTATTTTGTTGTTGTTACTGAACTGTAGGAGTTCTTTATATATTTTATCAACCCCTCATCAGATACATGATTTGCAAATATTTCCTCACCTTCCATGAGTTGGTTAACTTTTCACTTTGTTGAGTGTATCTTTTACTGAACAAAAGTTTTCCATTTTGATAAGATCCAATTTATCTGTCTTTTGCTTTTGATGTCATAACCAAGAAATTATTGTCAAATCCAACATTATGAGGCTTTTAACCATGTTTTCTTCTAAGAGATTTATAGTTTTAATTGTTACATTTGGGTTTCTGATTCATTTTGAGCTTATTTTTGTATATGGTGTAAGGTAAGGGTCTCTGTGTCCTTTATGACCTGACCTCTGAAGGGGAAGTGTTTGCTGATAACTCTAGTTCTCCCCTAAAACATCTTCCTGGTCTTCCATTTCTATGGTGTCCAGGGTCTTTACTTGAAGTTTCCACATACATTTTGGAGTGAGCTTGTAAGTTTCTACTTTAAAAAAAAGGAAGGAATTAAAAGCCTTCTCGGATTTTGATATAGATAGCATTGGATCTTTAATTCTTAATTAGGGAGAATTGACATCTTAGCAGTATTAAATTTCTTGATCCATTAAACTAACATCTCTTCATTTATTTGCATCTTTAATTTTGCTATGCAATGTTTTATAGTATTCAGTCTAAAATATTTTGGTTTTGTTGCTATTGCAAACATTATTATCTTAAAATTCTACTTTTTGCTGATATGTGGAAATACAGTTTTCTGTTGATCTTGGATCCTGAAACCTTGCTAGATTCAATTATTAATAAATATTAGTATAGATTCCCTAGGAGTTTCTATGTAAATAATCATATTGTCTTAAAATAGAGTGATTTTACTTCTTCCTTTCCAATATTTATGTGTTTTATTTCTTTTTTATGATCTTCAGTTAAGGTTTCTTAGATAATATACAAAAAGCATTATCCATAAAAGAATAATAAATTGAACTTTACAAAAATTTAAAACTTTTGCTCCCAAAAAACATCATTTAAGAAAATGAAAAAGTGCTATTTGCTGAGAGAAACTGAAGCAGGTTCCCATGCCCTTCTCCAGGGGAATTCCTAACTCAGGGATCAAACCCATGTCTCTTACGTCTCCTATATTGGCAGATGGGTTCCTTACCACTAGCGCCTCCTGGGAAGCCCCATAAATATACAGACTTACACACATATGACAACAGATTTTTAATCTGAAGTTTATAAAGAACTCCTGCCACTCAATAATTTAATTTTAAAAATGAACAAAAGCCTTGAAGACACTTCATTTTGAAAGGTGTCCAAATGCCTGTAAGCACATGAAAGATTCCTCCTATCCTGAGGCACTAGTAGACGGACCACTCTCACCACTGCTGTACACTCCCAGGACAAAGTCATCATTGGACTGGCCTTCGACTGTGTGGACAAGATGGTTTACTGGACCGACATCAGTCAGCCTTCCATCGGGAGAGCCAGTCTGCATGGCGGAGAGCCAACCACCATCATTCGACAAGGTGAGCAAGCATCATTGTTGGTTTTGCTTTTAGTAGCCCACGTGGCTCTTGGGGGAGAGAGCAGAATTGTGCGGTGTATAGTTGCTTGCAGGATATGGTGATCGGAGATGGACTAGGTTCTCGGGCTCAAACATCACCCTTTCTAGCCTTCTCTGAACAGTCCTCCAAGGACTCATCACTAAATCATGAACATCTTAGCTGGGGTGTGGTGCTAGAATAAAATTAAAGCAGGGTAAGTGGCCTTGCCTGTCTCCGAAAGCTTATGTAGCCCATTTTAAGGAATAATAAAGGCTAAACTCAACCATCCAGTTTGGATATATGCGTCTCCCTCTGGCTACTGAGCCTAGAGTTGATTCTCAGACTGTCTGCCCCATGGGGTGGTCCATTAGGCAAAAAACAGAAAAATCATAAAGATGGGAGGGTCACAAGCATATTGGCAAATACTGTCCCTGAGAGGTGAGTCTATTCCCAAGACAGTTTTCAAGCTGAAGGGTTATCACTTCAACCTGTAACCTCTTGGTGGGGTGGGTCTCCTCTCTTCCATCTCACCCTCACTGGACCTTGCTCAGATTGCCAGAGGAGTACCACATATCAGGCTGAACTTTTACAGACATTTCTGTTTTTGTTGCATCACTAATGATAAACCACATGACAGTTTGGCACAGCCCACCCCTCAACATTTAACCTCAATTCCTTAACTTACAGGTGCCAATTTAAGCCAAGGGCTCTGTTATTTTAATGCCTACATTCAACACATCAAGACTATTTTAAGTGGATATGTTTTATCAAGATTCAAGTCCATTATGACAAAAAGTCCAAGGGCCTGTAAAAATTCTCCTTTACTGAAAAGGTCAAATATTGCACATTGCTAAGTCTGTGGCTTAACCAGCTGCCTTGCAGATATTTTCAATCAAAAGACATTGCCATGCCAGGGATATGTGCTGTGTAAAATCATCTTGTTTTCTCTGCAAAACACTCAAAGTTACATCTTTAAGGACTTCCTGGCTTGGGGGAAAAAGCAAAGATACATCTTTAAAATATTTGAGCCTCTTTGATATTTCTTTTTACTGATGCTTGGGGCTGAGTGTTATTGTTCAGTTGCCAAGTTGTGTCTGACTCTTTGCAACCCCATGGACTGCAGCATGCCAGGCCTCCCTGTCCCTCACCATCTCCTGGAGTTTACTCAAACTCATGTCCATTGAGCCAGTGATGCCATCCAACCATCTCATCCTCTGTCGTCCCTTTCTCCTCCTGCCTTCAGTCTTTCCCAGCATCAGGGTCTTTTCCAATGAGTCTGCCTTTAGCATCAAGTGGCTAAAGTTTTGGAGCTTCAGCTTCAGTATCAGTCCTTCCAATGAATATTCAGGTTGATTTCCTTTAGGATTGGCTGGTTGGATCTCCTTGCAGTCCAAAGGACTCTCAAGAGTCCTCTCCAGCACCACAGTTCAAAAGTGTCAGTTCTTTGGCACTCAGCCTTCTTTATGGTCCAACTCTCACATCTGAACATGACTACTGGAAAAACCAAAGCCTTGACTAGACGAACCTTTGTCGGCAAAGTGATGTCTCTGTTTTTTAATACGCTGTCTAGGTTTGTCATAGATTTTCTTCCAAGGGCTAAGTGTAGCTTTTCTAATTTAACATCTCCATAACAACTTTTGATAATGTCAGAAAGGCCCTTGTGCCTGTGGAACAGCCTCTGGGGTATATTTTTCCTTCCTTGGCTCCTTCATAAGAGATAGTATAGCAGGAATTAAGCTGAGGTTGAGTTAAACATGTCGACTATGGACACAGACCTCAAATCCTTTTCTGGAAGCCAATGTGCTATTTAAATAATGTCTGCTAGTTTTCATGGCTTGCTTTAATCAATAGAATGAAGTTTCTAATGAATAGAAGTTTGAAGATGCCTTTTTGCATGTTAATGCTGTTGAAAATGTTGCTATTATCTGTAATTTGACTTCAAAACCCACAGGAAGTGGGGAGTAGGTCATCGTTTGCTATTTCCTGTTGTTTTTGGAACTGATAAAGATCCAAGAAAGCTTTAAGACCAGTAAGAAACATTCCAGACAAAAACCCACTGGGAAAACACAGAATTAAATCAGAATGTGATCTTTGTAAAAGAAAGATCACTAGGAATACATTGTCTTTTTAATTTCAAAAAAGAGAAAGAAACTTCCACTTACATTTTCATCATGGTATATTCCTAGTGAGTGAAAATGGCAGTGGGTATCTTTTCTTTTTCTTCCTAATTTCATAATGTCTGAATCCTGTGCTTCTCTGTTTTTCCTTGAGTTAAGGTCCTAACCAGATATCTTTAATAAGTATCATCATCTGTTTCCTTTTGATATAATCAGTGTGGAATATATTGCCCTGCAGTTTTCCCATCTTGCCCTGACTCACAGGAAAGGATGAGGTTTTCCAGGCCTTTCCTTTGGCTCCTTAGCCCATAAAGAAGTATTTTTCTGGTTGGGGGAGGAGTTCTGGTTGCTCATGGGTTTGACGTCAAGACCAGACTATTTCTAAAGAGACAATTGGCATGGAGTTCCTTCCAGGAACTTGTAAAGATACTCTCGTTAAACAGTCTTCCCTGGTCCCACCATGTCTGAATAGCCTGTGCCTCTCAGACAGGATGTACTCGTTCCAAATATACCCCAGAATGATTTCTTCTGATTTTGTCTGAAGGTCGGAAGGAGTCTTTGGAGATCAGTCTCACCGTCCCTTTCCCTCCAGGGATGTGGGAAATATTTTCAGTTGGTTCAATCGCTCAGTCGTGTCCAACTCTTTGTGAGCCCATGGACTGTAGCACACCAGGCCTCCCTGTCCATCACCAACTCCCAGAGCTTACTCAAACTCATGTCCATTGAGTCAGTGATGCCATCCAACCATCTCATCCTCTGTCATCCCCTTCTCCTCTCACCTTCAATCTTTCTCAGCATCAGGGTCTTTCAAATGAGTCAGTTGTTTGCATCAGGTGACCCAAGTATTAGAGCTTCAGCTTCAGCATCAGTCCTTCCAATGAATATTCTGGACTGATTTCCTTTAGGATGGACGGGTTGGATCTCCTTGCAGTCCAAGGGACTCTCAAGAGTCTTCTCCAACACCACAGTTCAAAAGCATCAATTCTTTGGCGCTCAGCTTTCTTCATAGTCCAACTCTCACATCCATACATGACTACTGGAAAAATCATAGCTTTGACTAGACAGACCTTTGTTGGCGAAGTAATTCTCTGCTTTTTAGTATGCTGTCTAGGTTGATAATAGCTTTTCTTCCAAGGAGCAAGCATCTTTTAATTTCATGGCTGCAGTCACCATCTGCAGTGATTTTGGAGCCCCCCCAAAATAAAGTCTCACTGTTTCCATTGTTTCCCCATCTATATGCCATGAAGTGATGGGACCGGATGCCATGATCTTCGTTTTCTGAATGTTGAGTTTTGCTGCTGCTAAGTCGCTTCAGTCGTGTCCGACTCTGTGTGACCCCATAGGTGGCAGCCACCAGGCTCCCCCGTCCCTGGGATTCTCCAGGCAAGAACACTGGAGTGGATTGCCATTTCCTTCTCCAATGCATGAAAGTGAAAACTGAAAGTGAAGTCGCTCAGTCGTGTCTGACTCTTAGCGACCCATGGACTGCAGCCCACCAGGCTCCTCCATCCATGGGATTTTTCAGGCAAGAGTACTGGAGTGGGGTGCCATTGCCTTCTCCGTGTTGAGTTTTAAACCAGCTTTTTCACTCTCTTCTTTCACTTTCATTAAGAGGCTCTTTAGTTCTTCGCTTTCTGCCATAAGAGTGGCGTCATCGGCATATCTGAGGTTATTGCTATTTCTCCCTGCAATCTTGATTCCAGCTTGTGCTTCATCCAGCCCGGCATTTCGCATGATGTACTCTGTATATAATGTAAATAAACGGGGTGACAATATACATCCTTGACATACTCCTTTCCTGATTTGGAACCAGTTTGTTGTACTTTATAAATCTTTGCTTTGGGTTGAAATAATAAAGACCTTGTTGAGAATTAGAAACGCTTGTTTCTAACTTTTAATAAGCTTTCTCTGGTGGAAGTCCTTCAAGGGGGCTTAGATGTTTCCATCATTCATAGTCATGATCATCTTAGGAGTTTAGTGAAAGCTGACATGGAGCGGGCTGAAGGTCCGGACTGCTTCTCTATTGATGAAAGAATACAGTGCTGCAGGGATGGTGTCATACCAGGTCCCTGGGGCAGGGTAGCTCCATCCTTGGCTCTTCCCCTTCCTGTTTCCACTTCCAGCCGTACTAAATGACCTTCAGCTCCATAATCAGCAGAGGAGAGAGAGTCCAAGGTGACCCCAGTAAAACCCCGGTAGGGTTTTAGCTTTTAATTTGGTTGTATTTATAGTCACGAAACCATTGCAATCTTGAACTCCTGGTTAGGTTTGGTGGGTGCTAAAGGCTCCCATTGCAATCAGCTTATACTGCAGCAACCCCTGGCTTGAAAATCAGTTACTTAGAGCCTAGTAAAGAGTTCTGGGGTGTTATTTGCAACACTGATACCCCTTCTTTGTACTCTTAACACTTGTATGAAAGTAATAACAGCTGTGATTTCTTGCATATATTATTTCTTGGAAATGACCTTTTTTCCCCTGTTGATGAATAAGATAAGTCTGTCCATTCCTCATCTTTAGATCTTCCTGTTTCTCCCCTTTACACAAGAGATAAGCTCTAAGCTTGTTAACACAGGCATCCTAACTTCATCTCTGCCACCCTCCACCCTCGGGGTCTCCAGCCACACAGAATAACATCGTATACTTCAAGCCATATCCATTCTTCCTTTACATCAGTGTGCTGGTCTCACTACCTGGAAAACTTTTACCAGGATCTTTGCCTGAGAAACCCCCGCTGTTCCTGCAGTAGCCAGCCTTATAAGGTATTGCCTCCCCAGGAAGTGTTCCTTGGTCTCCCAGGCTAAGTCCAGCGTTCCTCCTCCATGCTCCCATAGAACCTGGAACTCAGTCTGAATTGTGATTGGCTCTGGGCTCCTCGAGGCAGGGCCACAGCTGCAGCATCCTTATGGGTTGGATTCGCAGTATGGTACACAGAATGAGTAGCAGTGTAACATTTGTCACTAAGTGTTATTTATCTTAACAAGCATTTAACACTCCCATTGGTTTTCTCAAAGTGCAAGGGTTGGATGCCAGATGAAATAGCACTGAGTAATCAGAAAAACCTCATCTCACTCGTTTAAAAAAAAAAAGTCAACAATGTTCGGTGTTTGCTTCTAGATCTTGGAAGCCCTGAAGGCATTGCTCTTGACCACCTTGGGCGCAACATCTTCTGGACCGATTCTCACCTGGATCGGATAGAAGTTGCAAAGCTAGACGGGACCCAGCGCCGCGTGCTGTTTGAGACTGATTTGGTGAATCCCAGAGGCATCGCAACAGATTCCGTGAGAGGGTGCGTGCATGCTTAGCTGCTTCAGTCGTGTCCAACTCTGTGTGACCCTGTAGACTATAGCCCGCCAGGCTCCGCTGTCCTTGGGATTCTTCAGGCAAGGATACTGGGATGGGTTGCCTTCCTCCAGAGCGTCTTGCCACCAGGGAAGCCCCCGTGAAAGGGTATCTTTGTGTAAATCTCTGTGTGTGTCTATTCTATTTGCATCTGCCCTTGTGCATATTCTCAGAGTTTGACTGTAACTCCAGCATTGCTCTCCTGAAGTGAATGAGTTTAGGATGAATGAGTCCACAGTTGGTGGCTTATAGATATCTGAGGTGAAGCCAGAACATTTATTATAATCCACCAGAATCATGAACTCAGTACCATGTTCCACTTTCAGATCTTTTACCAAGAGCTTTGTAAGTTGACAGCTCAGAAATTGGGTATTTCCACTTGGATTGAATGTTAATCAAATATTTGAGTTGTATCAACCACAGAAGAATATCAAGGTAGCATCAATGTCCCCCTGGGGCTCCTTCCTGGGGCCCAACCCAGCATGAACACCTTGGAGGCCCTCCCCAGGGGTTTTGTGAGCACATTTTTTCCCTCACTGCAGGCTCTGAGTCTTGTACCCTAGGCCCGTTGTCTCCCTGATGCTTTGACATGAGGCCACATCTCTTGTTCTGTGGCCATTTGGCTGCCTCTCTAATTTCAGGTGCCTTGACCACTTCTGCCAGCATTGCTTCTGGGCTTCATCCCTTCGGTCTGCTGTGCCTTCCTGTGTGCTGACAGCATATGAGAATCCCCATGTGTTTATGTTAGTTATGGTGCTCTATTTTTTAAAAACAGTTTCATTGAGATATGTCAGTTATATTTCAGGGAAGTGAAGTTGTTAGTAACAGGATTCAAGTGAAAAACTAAATAGAAGGGTCTTTACAAGGGCAGTGTGTCTTGGCACCTCCAGATCCTTTATAGCCATTAATTTTTATTTTATTTTTGAATTTCTTGGTCGCACTGCATGACATGCAGGATCTTAATTCCCTGGTCAGGTATTGAACTCAAGCCCCCTGCAGTGGAAATGCGAAGTTCTAATCCCTGGACCGCCAGGGAATTCCCTATCATAGGTTCTTTTTAAGTGCCTTTAAGTGAACTTTTTCTTATGCGTCTTCATTGTTTCTCTTCCCCTCTCACTTCCTTTTCCTCCAGGAATCTTTATTGGGCAGATTGGAACAGAGATAACCCCAAAATTGAAACTTCCTACATGGATGGCACTAACCGGAGGGTCCTGGTGCAGGATGACCTGGGCTTGCCCAACGGGCTGACCTTCGACGCCTACTCGTCTCAGCTCTGCTGGGTGGATGCAGGTGACGGAAAGCCCCGGGCCTGGCTCCTGGGTCGGAGCAGGGCTTCGTTTTTTACCAAATAATCATTGTTACCCACTGTACTATCAAGAGTAGCTGTTGTGGGGAATAAGGAATAAGATAATTGCTTTTTTTCTGCACAAACATCAGCTGCATATCTTTGCTCTGAAGCTGTTTCCCTCAGCTTGATGTAGTCCAGGGAGTATTCTCAATCTTTCAGGTCAGGGGTCAGCAAACTACAGCCTTGTGCCAAATGGTTTGGACACCTGTTTCGGTATAATCTGGGAGCTGTAAAAGGTTTTTACATTTTGAAATGTTACATTTTAAAAGCTTATACAAATGCTTGTATAATATCCTTGATTTCATCTCTTGGCCCGCACAACCTAAAATAGTTACTATCTGGCCCTTTAAGAAAAAGTTTGCTGACCCCCAGAGCCTGTCCTTATCCTGGTACCTATTAAGCAATTCGTGACTTACATTTTTGTAGCTCCTGCTTGTCCCCAAGCAGGGCTAAGGCAGGACTTGAAGCCAAGGAAGATAAAGTAAGGCAGCCCCAGTGTGTGCGCTCCTGCCTGGGCAGATTTGGGGTGCCCCTGATGTGGGCCGGATGCTCAGTTGGGAAAGAATGTCAATCATCCATCCAGTCTCTGTTGAGTTCCTCCTTTGTTCTAGACACTGTCAGGTACCACGGGAGATGCAGGAAGTAAGGCATGCACAGTTAAGTGGAAACTCAAGCCTTTACTTGGTCATAATGCAGGCATTGATGCGCGGCTGTGCGTAGCTGCTAGCCCAGTGGGAGCAGCTTAGCAGTTCTGAGGGCTCTGAAAATGGGGGCAGGGGGGAGGGTAGGTCTAGAGAGGCAGGAGGGATTTGAACAGGAGCTGGAAGATGGCATCCTTCTTACTAAGCCCCTGGCTGCTCCAGAAGTGGGTGAAACGGGGTGCTCTTCCTCTGCTCTGGCTCCCTTCTCCCCATCAGAACCAGGTATGGGTACCGGATGGAGGTGGGACTGACCAGTGAGGGGGGGCAAGGGAGGATGAACAGACAACTTCCCAGGTTAGAAGAGCACATCGTGTGTTCTCTCGGGTCTGAGCCTGTAACACTGACTCTCACCCTTGCCCTCCTTGCTTTTGGTTTTGGACACAAAGGGGCCTTTTCTTGTGTGAACAATGGATGACTTGTTCTCACCCCACACAGGCACCCATCGGGCCGAGTGCCTGAAGCCTGGTCAGCCCAACAGACACACGGTTCTTGAAGGGCTGCAGTATCCTTTTGGGGTTACGAGCTTCGGGAAGAATTTGTACTACACAGACTGGAAGACGTACGTCAGCTGCTGCAGCGCGGGGGCTGGGGGACCTGCCCTGCTGCCCTCTCTGGAGGCCACACCCTTTCCAAGCAGCCTCTTGGCTCCATCTCTTGGCTCTTCCGCCTCCAGAGATGCCCCCTCTGCCTCACCCTCTGGTTGTCAGAGAGGAGGGCGAGGAAGGAGAGGGCCAGACCTTCGGGGAGCAGAGGGTGCCATGTGTCATCTGGATGCTCCAGGATGGGCAGCTTCAAGTCCACAAATGGGGACGTCCTGTGCATGTGCCTTCTCTCCCTAGGAGAGACCATGCCTACTCCATGCCACTATTTTATTATAATTCTTAAACTGCAGTATTCCCAAAGTTCCTTCTTGACCTTTCCTGCAGGAAAGTAGGCTTAAACCAAGCAAGCAGCTGTGGCAGGAGCATCAGTATAGAAAGTGGGTATCCCAGCTTGGAATTTAGAGCCAGAGGGCAGAGCTAGCTGACTTTTGTTCTCTCTTTAAGAAGCCGGAGAATTGCAGGCTTCAGGAAGAGGGAGGGATGGCTAGGAAGTAAGGCCAATGTATCTGTTTTTTGTGTCTGTCTGTGCTCAGTCTTGTCTGACTCTTTGCCACCCCATGGACTGTAGCCCACCAGGCTTCTCTGTCCATGGGATTTCCCTGGCAAGGATACTGGAGTGGGTTACCATTTCCTCCTCCAGGGAATCTTCCCAACCCAGAGATCAAAGCCACATCTCCTGCATGGGCAGGCAGATTCTTGACTGTCTGAGCCACCTGGGAAGCCGTTTATGGCCTCCAATTTATCCCCCAAGGGCTTCCCTGGTGGCTCAGATAGTAAAGAATCCACCTGCAATGCAGGAGACCCAGGTTCAATCCCAGGGTCGGGAAGATCCCCAGGAGAAGGGACTAGCTACCCGTTCCAGTGTTCTTGCCTGGAGAATCCCATGGACAGAGGAGCCTGGCAGCTACAGTCCATGGGGTCACAAAGAGTCAGACAGGATGGAGAGACTAATACTTTCACTTTATCCTCCAAGCGACAAAAGAGGTTGCCCTGTAGAGAAAAGTTCAAGCCATTAGATGTGTTTTTTGTTGTTAGTATATTTTTGGGTTTTGTTTGGCCATACTGCATAGCGTGAGGGACTCTTAGTTCACCCACCAGGGATCAAACCACGCCCCTTGCATTGGAAGTGAAGAGTCCTATCCACTGGACCATCAGGGAAATCCTGCCATTAGATGCGTTTTAACTTTCCATCCTTTGACACTCTGTAGGAATTCTGTGGTCGCTGTAGATCTCACCATTTCCAAAGAGACGGATTCCTTCCACCCCCACAAGCAGACCCGGCTGTATGGCATCACCTCCGCCCTGTCTCAGTGTCCTGAAGGTAAGTCACCTGTGCTGTAAGTCGTCAGGGGCTGGGCTGGCCCCTGGGGCTCAGAGCCCACACTCTGGCTGCCCCCTGTGTGGCCTCTGCTAGCCCTGATCACAGGGCAGGTGAGACCTAGTCCATTTCATTAAGGATCTTCATTAGTTAGTAGGTAAACCAGATGAATCAATAGAAAATGTTAGGGAATGAAGTGGATAGTGGATAAAGGTGAGGAAAAGTATTGACTCTTGGAGTGGGTCTAAAAGTATAGTGTCTTCAGGTCCCAAGTAGGAAAAGCAGTGTTAGGATCTCTCCTGCTTTAAAAGTTCATCCATTTGGCCAGACAACAACAACAATAATTGATAGTAATAATAATCGCAAACATGGATGTGATACTTCCTGTGTGCTGGGTACATCCCATGTATTAGAAGTCACTATGTGCTTTGTATCCACTGGTTCACTCAATCCTCAAGAAAGCCCTGAGGTAGGTGCTATTATTTTGCACACTTTATAAATGAGGATACTGAAACCACTTGCCCAGAGTCACACGGTCACTTCCGGTGCTCATGGCAGCAGACATGGGGGTAGGTTAGGCACCTGGCTGCAAAGTCTATGCTATGCTGCCTCCTTCCTGACTTCCCTCCTGCCCCCTAGTCAAGCGGCCAAGCTGGATAGAAAGCACATTCTGCTTTAAAATTCCAACTCCATGCTATGACCAGAGCTGAAAAACCTCCCCTGAGCTTTGCTAATAGCTTTGATGGTAAATCTGCATATCCCCCAGATCAGGAATCAAGGTTTTGGCACATTTGGCAAATCCTCAATGATGAGGAAACAGCCAGGAGATAAGCTGAGTTAAATTTTCTATACAAATTCCTTGTTCTCCAGGACCCCCCGTAAGCTTGGCCTCCCAGAGACCAAAAAGCGGGCCAGTGTGGAGGTCACTGTCTTACCTGATTGAACCACTGAGCTTGCCTCTGCCTTTTCCAGGTCACAACTACTGCTCAGTGAACAATGGCGGCTGCACGCACCTCTGCCTGGCCACCCCAGGAAGCAGGACCTGCCGTTGCCCTGACAACACCCTGGGAGTTGACTGTATCGAGCAGAAATGAAGAGTTCCTCGTGTGCTCTCCAAAGTATTTCACAGCAGCACCCTTCTTGAAAGGGTCCAGACTGAAAACTGTCTGACCTGGTGGCTGAATGGCCACCAGGCCCAGGTCCAACCCAGCCTGAGCCCCAACAGCATTGCCCTCACTGTTCCCCAAAACACATGCCCTCAGCTTCTGGAATGCGAAAGCCTCTACTCCTACGCAAAGAAAGTCTCCCTGATCCCAGCCCTCGGACTGGCTTATACAGCCCTGAGTGAGGATTATATGCCCCGTCCTGGTGCTGGAAACTGGCCCCAACCTTCATGCCCCCATGGTGAGCAGAGCTTCCCCAGGCCTGAGCTGCCCCACTTCCTGTGGCCTTACGAGCTCAGCCTCACTTTGAGACACCCATCGTTCCTTCAGCTGCTGGACACAACAAGGCTGTGAGCGAAGGAGGGAGTTTGCTCTCCCACAGTTTTTCTTGGTGCTCTGATTTCCCTCTTTATACTCCTAGCATTTAACCCCTGAGTTCTACATCACCTGCATCCTGCGCAAGGCAGGAAGTGAGCAAGCCCTGCCTTTTGGCCAAAACTCACCCTGTCCAAAAGATATATGGGTATTTGGTGGATGATACTGAGCAGCCTCTCCCAGATAAGTTACTGGCATTTCTGCAGTAGTTGTTGGTAGTCAAAGGCTTAAATCAAGAGTGTCCAGAGAAATTCAAGGTGCAGAGTCAGATATTTGAGGATGGGGATTTTATTGATGTGCCTTAAATTATACCAAAGATTACCAAAGTATTCCTTTTTATCCAAAGCACTTGGATCGTAGCATCTGGTTCTTGGGGCAGCACAGCCCCACTGCTGCCACCTGTGTCCAGCCTCCACATGGAGACCCATCTGAGATACAGGCTGGGGCTGGTACCAGTGACCCCCTGTAGTCCCTCACATCTGCCCTCCACCCACGAGAGCCGATCTACAATCAGCCACGAGCTCTGTGCTCCTTTGTTTATCCTCCATCCATGGCCCTTGCTCGCTGTATTCTCATCCAAAGACACAATCCAGGAAGGCCAAACTGAATGTTAGTCCTCCAGACACTTTGTTGCTCCTTGGTGTAATTAAAAGGACCATTACCACATTTCACATTTATGTTTCTAGAGCTTGTGTAGAAAACATTTCCTGACCATATATAGCTAGTGTTACTTTTTTTTGGAGGGGTGGTCACTGCTTCCCAAAGTCCTAAAAGAATAGAAATTTTGAATTGAAAGCTAAGGATAAGGAATTTGAGTCGGTGAAGATTGGGTTAAGGGAAGTGAGACGACTCAGTGAAAAGTATCACAAAGAGATTGACCAAGAGCAGGAATGAAAAACCCAAGAGGAAGGATAAAGGAGAAGATTTAACAATAGCAATAAGAAAAGCTTTTAAATAATGCCAAAGAAAAAATGGTATGTTCTTTGCCAGAGGACACTTCTACACTTAACGACATGGAAGAATTTCCCTGTTTTTCTTCTTAAGGAAGATATCCCTCTTCTAATCTGCAAACCTCAGTACCCTGAACTCCCCGCTACACACACCTCTTTTCTGCAGCACATAGGAGCCTGAATGGAAAGACCCTTTCCTTGAATAACTGAAGTTTGTTTTGAGAAGCAACTATATTCCCAAGAATCACAAGGTTTGGGGAACACATGAGTCTTTTTTATAGCCCAACCACATAAATTAGTTTAACTTTCCTTTTCTATTTATCATTCCATATCCAATCCTCTATATCAAATGTTTTTGTCATGATTTTTGTATAATGTTTATAACTATTTTATTCATTTTGCTAGATTCATTCTAAAATATTTTTAAATGGTAAATTTGTAAACTGTGGAAACCATTGAAGGTGCTTATTAACTGTTCCCCAGATTTGTACAAGTATTGGATAACTCCTTGAGTTTACAGCTGTATAAATTTTAGTGCAGAAAATAAACTTTTTTTGTTAAAAAAGTCTTCTTTTATCTTGTTTGAATGAAGATACTTAATCTCAGGAGGCAGATTCACAATGGAAAGACAGTCATTTAATAATCTGCAAAACCTATTTAGCCCCTAGTGTTATAAGGGATGGTTTTTTTCCCCCAAGTGAGTCTGCAAACTTAGGGGCTGATAATTGACTTTAAAATAATTCTATCATGGACTTCACCCTTTTAAACATTGTTTTCATTTTTTATAAAAATTTTAGCTATAGGCAATAGCATTTCCTGGTTCAGTTCTGAAGATGAACTGTGTTTCCCTGCCCCCCCCCGCCCCACCCTTTTCATATCCAGAAAGAACAAAGATATCTTCCTGGCATTGGCCTTGGAGTGAGACCCCCCTGGTCTGTTCTCAACTGCCACCAAAGGGTAGTTCCACCTATGTTGGCCCCTGAGGGGGATGAGAATGGGCCTTTGACTTGGACGGAGTGAAGGGGGCTCAGAAATGGCAGGAATGAGGTTGCAATCATTGTAAAGAAGGGACCTGGTGCGTCAGGGCCTGCCTATAAAACGGCACCACCAATGGAATCAGTTATTAATACATCCTGCCGATGTGGACTTACTGATGGATAACTTATATTAGGGCTAAATATTAATACCAGTGTTTTATTCTGGTCATAAAATCTAGATACATTAAAGTGATGTCAGGGAAGATGGTGCAATATAGGAAGCTTTAGGAATCCACCCCTCTATCAAAACAGTGGTTGAACTGGCAGGAGCCATCTGAATAAACTACTTTAGAACTTTGTGTCTAGTAGAATGCTTGCAGCACCCAGGAGAGAGTTTGATGAAGAGACTGCTAAGTTTCAGCTTCCCCTTAATAGTGGCAGCCATCCCCTTTCCCCAGCCCCAAGACGCTCAGCTATGGGGACAGTAGCCCATGTTCACTAGGACCAGGTTGAGAGATAAGAACCAGCATTGCTCTCCAAAAATCAGATTTGTGGGTTCTGACTTCTGCTGTTAATTGTTTGGGGGCCAGCATAGAGGAAAAATCTTCCTGACATTGAATTTGGCAATAATTCCTTGTATATGACACCAAAAGTACAACCAACAAAAGAAAAAGACAGATACAAACTAATTGCCGGAGCGGGTGTGGAGAAAAGGGAGCCCTCCTATACTGTTGGTGGGAATATAATTTGGTACAACCATTATGGAGAACACTGTAGAGGTTCCTTAAAAAAAAAAGTTGCCATATGATCCAACAAACCCACTCCTGGGCACATGTCCAGAGAACACCATAATTCAAAAAGATACATGCACCTCAGTGTTGACTGCAGCCCTATTAACAATAGCCAAGACATGGAAACAACCAAAAGGTCTGTTCCCTGAGGCATGGGTACAGAAGATGTACGTTGGAATATTATGTAGCCATAAAATGAATGAAATAAGGCTGTTTGCAGCATTATTTATTATCTAGGTCCATGGGGACCTAGAAACTGTCATACTGAGTGAAGTAAATCAGAGAGCAATACCATATGATATCACTTACATGTGCACTCAAAAAATGGTACAAATGAACTTATTTCCAGAACAGAAGTAGTTACAGATGTAGAAAACACAGAACAAATTTATGGTTATCAGGGGGGAGGTGGAGGGATCAGTTGGAAGATTAGAATAAACATATACACACTACTATATACAAAATGGATAACTAATTAGCACCTACTGTATAGCACAGGGAACTCTACTCAACACCCTATAATGACCTACATGGGAAAAGAGTCTAAAAAAAGACTGGATACATGTATACATACAACTGTTTCACTTTGCTATACAGCAGAAAGTGACACGACATTGGAAACCAACTACACCCCAATAAAAAAAATTTTTTTAAAGAAAAATTGGTCTTCATCAAAATTAAAAACTTTTGTGCATCAAAGGATACTCTCAAGAGAGTGAAATGACAACCAACCCATGAAAGAGTAGAAAGTATATGTGAATCCTCTATCTGATAATGGTTAATATCCAGAATATATAAAGAACTACAACTCATCAACAACAATAGCAAAAACAACCCAATTTAAAAATGAACAAAGGATTTGAATAAACATTTTTTCAAAGAGGGACTCCTTGGTGGCTCAGAGGGTAAAGCATCTACCTGCAATGCGGGAGACCCAGGTTCAATCCCTGGGTCGGGAAGATCCCCTGGAGAAGGAAATGGCAAACCCACTCCAGTACTCTTGCCTGGAAAATTCCATGGATGGAGGAGTCTGGTGGGCTACAGTCCATGGGGTCGCAAAGAGTCGGACACGACTGAGTGATTTCACTTTTTCAAAGAAGATATGCAAATGGCTAATAAGCACATGAAAAGATGGTCAACATTATTATTCTTTAAGGAAATGCCAATCAAAATCACAATTAGATACCACTTCATACCCATTAAGATGGAGGATGGCTATCAGAAACAGAAAGGAACAAGTGTTGAGGATGTGGAGAATTGGAACCCTTGTGTATTTCCACTAGGAACGTAAAGTGCAGTCACCATGGAAGTCAGTTTTGTAGTTCTTTACAATGTTGGATATAGAATTACCACATGACCCAGCAATTCCACTTGGAGGAATATACCCAAAAACTTGAAAGCAGGGAGTCAGATGCTTCAAGTACACCACTGTTTACAGCAGCATTATTCACAAAAGCCGGAAAATGAAAATAACCTGAGTCCATCCACAGATGAAAGGAGAAACAAAATCTAAAGTACACATACAATGGAGTAATATCAAGCCATAAAAAGATATACAGTTCTTACATATGCTACGACATGGATAAACCTTGAAGTCATCATGCTAAATGAAATAATCCTGTCACAAAGGAATGAATATTATTATTCCACTTATGTTAATAGACATATTCATCGAGACACAAAGTAGATTAGAGGCTACCAGATGCTAGGGGCAGGAGGAATGGGGACTTACTGCTTTATGGTTTCAGAGTTTTTGCTTAGGGTAATTAAAAAGTTTTGAATATAAATAGTGGTGATGGTTACAGAACACTATGAATGTACTTAACGGCACTGAATTGTACACTTAAAATGGCAAATTTTATGCAATATATAGTCTACCACAATTTTTAAAAATTGCTAATATGCCAAAGAACACTGAATGTACACTTTACATGGGTGAATTGCATGGCATGTAAATTGTTTCTCAATAAATCTGCTTTCTAAAAGATCACTGTAATTTTTTTAAAAAGTGAGTAACATAAGTTTGGCAAAACGCTTATTTTTTGTTGTAGTTGTTTGTTGTAGTTGGCTGAGTTCTAACATTTCCAAGATTCTAATCTAGGTGCTTTGCAGATGGAATTAAGATTATTGGTTAGCTGGACCCCAAGAGGCCAATCCATTCAAGGATGACATCAGTGTCTCCTTTGCCACCTGGCTTCCAGCAGGGAGGGAGGGAGAGAAAGCATGAATCCAAGTGTTTATTCCCCACTCCCTCCATGCTGAGTTGCTGAAGGCTGTCTGTACCTCTTGACCACTGAAGGTCACTGCCCATCTCCAGGTGTCCCCTCTGTCTGCTAGGGTCCCAGGAAGCACTCCCTTCCCTGGCCTCTGGGTCTCAGGGAGTTAGCAGGCCCCTGGCACTATCTACTAGGACTGCTGTATTTTGAGGTTCCCCACAGGCCAGCCATAACTTTAAGCTTCCCTCAAATTATCCAAGTATGAGCACACCTGGCTTTTTTTGAGATTTGTTGCTCTTGTTCAGTCGCTAAGTCGTGTCCGACTCTTTGCAACCCCATGGACTGTAGCACGCCAGGCTTCCCTGTCCTTCACCATCTCCCAGAGTTTGCTCAAACTCATGTCTATTGAGTCAGTGATGCTATCCAGCCATCTTGTACTCTGTCGTTCCCTTCTCCTCCTGCCTTCAATCTGTTGAGACTGCTGACTGAAAAAAATTGCACAACCTGAAAGTTGAGAATTATGTTCTATTCTGCAGACTTATGAGGACTTTACCATCTCAGATTACTCTGAGGGACTGCTCTGAAGAGATAAGAGAGGAGCCAGGATACAAAGGAGTTTTGCAAAAGCAAAAAATAGAGAACCAGAACATCAAAAAGTTATTGTTAACTAAAGAAAACAAGACATCTCAATGAATTTAGCACTTTTCTATGTATCCACGCATGCTAGGAAATGGCAACCCACTCCAGTATTCTTGCCTGGAGAATTCCATGGAGAGAGGAGCCTGGTGGGTTACAGTCAGACACAAGAGAAATGTGTGCTCATGGGAGGTCACAAAGAGTCGGACACGACTGAGTGACTAACACACATGCATGCTAAGTCGCTTTAGTCATGTCTGACTCTGTGTGACCCTATGGACTATATATAGCCTGCCAGGCTCCTCTGTCCATGGGATTCTCCAGGCAAGAATACTGGAGTGGGTAGCCATGTCCTTCTCCAGGGGATCTTTGCAACCCAGGAATAGAATCCAGGTCTCTTTACTGCCTGAGCCACGAAGGCAAGGAAAGATGTATGGGAAGATGTCTATGTATGGGAAGATGCAAACATCTGGGTTTATTAAAACTGTTCCTTTGATGTGCACCTTATCTAGGTATGTAGGGCCAGTACTCTGTTTTCCTCCATCCTGAATCCCCTCAAGGTGTGTGGTCCAAAGTGGCTGCAGTGACTAATGGCAGCAACATCCTTTGTTTACTGATAGTCCACAAACCCTGACTGATACATAAGATCATAGTTCTATGATCTGCTTTTGAGCTTCTTTTTTTTTTTTTTGAGTTTGTTTTTAAATGTTTGTTCAGTTCAGTCGCTCAGTCGTGTCCAACTCTTTGCAACCCCATGAACCACAGTACGCCAGGCCTCACTGTCCATCACCAACTTCTGAAGTCCACCCAAATTCATGTCCATCGAGTCAGTGATGCCATCCAGCCATCTCATCCTCTGTCATCCCCTTCTCCTCCTGCCCTCAATCCCTCCCAGCATCAGGTTCTTTTCCAATGCTTGTAGTTAAGTCTAAAAAAATTAAAAATCTTTTTTTATAACCACGCTTCACATGTACTAGTGTCCAGTTAGGATACATGTCAGTAACTAACAGATATGAATTATACAGGTGTACCAAAAAAATATACCAAAAGGCCCTATTTATTTTGTAGCTCATTTTGATTTTCAGAAACAGAGCCTGCAACTGCAGAAAGAATCTGCTCACCCAGTTCAGTACAGTGATTGCTTAGTCACTCTGGGGTCATAACTCAGTTATATTAAGGAGCATCATTGCCCCAGTCTTCCTCAGGTTCTCCCCCAGACCCAAACCCAAACTTCATGTGAAACTGAGCAAGACCCTGTGAGGTTCTCCTGGGCACAAAAACCTTTGTGTCCCCAGTTTTTTGTTTGCAGGGTAAAGGCTTCAACCTCCTAGACCTTCCTGAGTACCAAAGAGCAGATTCAAACAATTACTAATCAGGGAAGGCAGAGAATGCAGAAACAAAAGAGGGTCAACCAAGAAACTGGTGCAGCCATTAAAGCAGGATCCTGGTTCCTCCTCAAGGGAAATACATGTCAACTTAAAAAATATTCACAACCTAAAAGTTGAGAGTTATGTTTTATTCGGTGGGAATTTTTAGGACTTCAAGCCTGGGAAGCAGCATCTCAAGTACCCCAAGAAAACTGCTCTGAGGAGGCGAGGGGAGGATCCAGGTTATATAGAAGTTTTGCAGGTAGTCTGAACATCAAAAGATTATTGCTAATTAAAGAAAGTGGGCTTCCCTGGTGATGCAGATGATAAACTATTTGCCCACAATGCAGGAGACCAGGGTTCCATCCCTGAGTTGGGAAGATCTCCTGGAGAAGGGAATGGCTACCCACTCCAGTATTCTTGCATGGAGAATTCCATGGACTGGCAGACTACAGTCCATGGGGTGGCAAAGGGTAGGGACACAGCCGAGCGACATTTTTCACTTTCAAAGAAAACCAGGTATCCCAAGTTAAGGAATGTAGTGCTCTTCTATGTATGGGAAGATGCAAGAGTCTGGGCTCACTGGAACCTTTCAGAGCAGCTCAGCTATCTGGGACCAGTGTCCTGTGTTTTCACATCCTGAGCTTCCTTTCCTCAGGGCTCTCCTTAGGGAGTGGCTGGCAACTGGTGGCTGCTAGATGGCAGGTCTTCTACCCCTTCCCAAGTTCCCCAAGGGCTCACCATCTCACGTTGGAGGGCTGCAATCCCCGACGACTGTGACACCCTTGTGTACTGATATGGTAGGAAGCATTTCATTTCTCATACACAGCAATGCCTTTGAGTTCTTCTTCAGGAACTAAAGCCCTCATCCAGGTGGAGGATGGTAACTTCAGGCTGAGCACAAGGCACCTCACCACAAACTAATCAGGAGAAAGACACACACTCTGCGGCCCTCACCCCACATTTTGCCTATAACAACTTCTCTCCCCCCAACAGTTTGGGGTTGTTGAGCATGAGCCATTCGTTCTCCTTGCTTGGCCCTACAACAAACCTTTCTCTGCTCCAAACTCCTGAAACCACAAAACTCAGATGGGATTTGAACCCAGCCAAAACTCAGATTTGGGACTTGAGCCCACGGGCTGGGACTCAACCCCACTATCTTTTTTTAAAATTTCTTAATCCATTTTAATTTGAGGCTAATTACTTTACAATATTGTGGTGATTTTTGCCATACATTGACATAAATCAGCCGTGGGTGTACATGTGTCCCCCATCCCAAACCTCCCTCCTACCTCCCTCCCTGTCCATGAAGCTCAAGTTCTTTATCTCTCAGGGCAGAAGGGATTCAGCAAGAGGCAAAGTGATAGGTAAAAAGTGGATTTATTTAGAGAGCTACACATTTCATTGACAGAATATGGACCATCTCAAAAGGCGAGCATGCACTAAAATATGAGGTGGCTATTTTGGGGGGTTCCAAAATCACTGCAGATGGTGATTGCAGCCATGAAATTAAAAGACACTTACTCCTTGGAAGGAAAGTTATGACCAACCTAGATAGCATATTAAAAAGCAGAGACGTTAGTTTGCCAACAAAGGTCCGTCTAGTCAAGGCTATGGTTTTTCCAGTAGTCATGTATGCATAAAGAAGCTGAGTGCCGAAGAATTGATGCTTTTGAACTGTGGTGTTGGAGAAGACTCTTGCGAGTCCCTTGGACTGCAAGGAGATCCAACCAGTCCATCCTAAAGGAGATCAGTCCTGGGTGTTCATTGGAAGGACTGATGCTGAAGCTGAAACTCCAATACTTTGGCCACCTCATGTGAAGAGTTGACTCATTGGAAAAGACCCTGATGCTGGGAGGGACTGGGGGCAGGAGGAGAAGGGGATGAGAGAGGATGAGATGGCTGGATGGCATCACCAACTCGATGGGCATGAGTTTGAGTAGACTCTGGGAGTTGGTGATGGACAGGGAGGCCTGGCGTGCTGCGATTCACACGGTCGCAAAGAGTTGGACACGACTGAGCGACTGAACTGAACTGATTTTCTATGGGCGGGGCAATTTCTCAGCTAATAAGTGGGAGAATTATTCCTACTATTTTCAAGAAGAGGCGGGAATTTCCAGGACTCGGGCGACCCGCTCACTTTTTGGCTTCCTATGATTGGCCTCGGAAGTGTCATGGCGCCTGCGGGTGTGTCATTAGCATATACGCTAATATGCTACAGTGAGTGCCCAGCGAGTCTCAAGGTCTGCTGGAAGTCGAATTTCCACCGCCTTGAGTCTGACAGTTCTAACCAGTTCTCGTCATACCCTCAAAGACTGTCATGCTTTTGAAGGGTGTGCCCTGCCCCCTCCCCTCCTGGTTCACTGCCTCCGCCTCACCGTGTGTCCAGCACATGGACCTGTTTGGAAGCGCCTGGAGCTTGCGGACCTGCTGCTGAGGTTGTGTCCGGCCTCTCCCTCCAAGTGGCTCTCTGGGGGAGCTGCCTGCGCTCCGAAGCTCTCTCGCCCCAGCGTCTCCCTCAGTGGGTCTCAGAATCTTTGATCGCCTGATCCTCACGGGTCACTCCGTAGCCTCCTCGTCCTGACCACTTGGCCTGCCTGGATGGCAGCTCCCCAGTCCTTCTACAGATGGGGTGAGTGAGCTGTCCTCCCCTCTCCCAGGGAGACAGGCCCTCCCCCCTCGATGCCCTTTCCTGGGGACTTCCCGGCGGAGGTCCCTGCGGGATATGAGAGGGGCCTCCACACCCCCCACTCCCTGCCACCACCAGCACGCCCACCGCCGCCAGCAACCCCCCCCCCCGCCCCCACCAAGAGCGCTTGCCTCTGTCTCCTCCCCTCCCCCTTTCGCCTCTGCTCGGAGCTCTTCTAGGGGAGCTCTTCTAGGCATGGCCGTGGCAGTCTTCTCTGTCTCAAACCTTGTTCCATCATTCCAACTACAGCCTTCCTGGGACCAATGTAGCCCCAGTGGTGTAGACCCAGAGGGTAGAGAGAAAGGATATTCCATACGTTGATGCCTCGAATGATCAATTTACCTACACATGCACACACAGAGTTTAAGGGGCCAGTAAAGATGGGGAGTTTCCTGGCTGTCCAGTGGTTAAGATTCCATGCTTCCACTGCAGGGGGGCATGGGTTCAATCCCTGATTGGGAAACAGATCCTTTATGTTGCATGATGTAGCCAAGGAAAAAAAAGAATAAGAAGAAAGAAAGAAGGATATGTCTACCTAAAAAAATTGAGAGTTGCAAGTTAAGTTTTATTTAGGGCAAAATGAGGACTGCAGCCCCAGAGACAGCACCTCAGATAGCTCTGAGAAACTGCTCCAAAGAGGCAGCGGCCTAGCTCAATACATATGTGATTTTGGTGAAAGGGGAGTTTATAGAATCAAGTGCATAGTTTTGCAGAAGGTTTAGTAGATGTCACTGTGAAGGAATTTAGTGCTTTCCTAGATATGAGGAGATACAAGAATTGGGCTCATAATATCAGCTCCTGAAAATATCTAACTATCTGAAGACTTGGTCTGCCTGTTTTTCAGGGGACAGAGTGCTTCGTTTCTGCTCTCCACCCTGAACTCCCTTCAGGGGGTATTGAAGGTCAGCAGCTGTAGCAGCATATGACTTAATCCTTGTAAAGGTAGATGGCTAGTGCCCATGGCAAGTGCCAATTTGTAGCTGACAGGTATAAGTAATTCAAAAAGGCTTCTCAGAAGAAATAAAGTGTTAGGTCTTAAAAGACAGACATGCTGTGCAAATACAGTTGCTTTGATCAGCCATCCTCAAAGCCAAATGAATCCCCTCTATTACTTAAGCCATTTCATTTTAATACTTATAGCAACTAACTTTTCTTACCTGAGGAATAAAGATTTAGGGATCTGATTACTAAGCCCAAGAGGGTTTCCACTGTTTTGTTTATCCACTCACAGATTTAGTTTAAAAACGACCACCTTGCATTGAGTATATTTCAGGTGCACACACGGCACTGGGCTTAGACAACATAAATATTAACACTTAGAATTCCCGACAGTACAGGAGGCATGAAATTGTTGCAAGAATGGGAATCCCTTCCAGGGACCGACAGCAGGCTCTTGTCTAACACTCAGAAATGAAATGTCCAAAGAGACGCATGTGCTGACAAAGCAAGAGCCTTCACTGGGAAGGGGCAGCCGGTGGGAGAGCAGGAGGGCACAGGAACCTAGGAGAACTGCTCCGCCACTTGGTTCCCAGTCTCAGGTTTTATGGCAATGGGGTGAGTTTCCAGGTTGTCTCTGGCCAATCACTCTGACTCAGGGTCTTTCCTGGTGGCACACGCATCACTCATTCAAGATGGATTCCAACTTGAAGGATTCTGGGAGGTTGGTGGGATATATGAACTGGCATCTCCTCTCTCCTTTTGACCTTTCCTGAGTTCTGGTTGGTGGTAGCTTGTTAGTTCGGAGTTCCTTACCAGGACCTCCTCATGTAAGTGGTTACTACTTGGCCAAGGCAGGCAGTTTTGGACTGTGATTCCCCTGACAAAAGGAAACGTCTCATAACAGAAGTAGGTGAGGGGGGACTTCCCTGGGGGCCCAGTGGTTAAGACACCATACTGCCAATGGGAAGACTCAGGTTCGATCTCTGGTCAGGTTATTAAAATCTCACATTTTAATGATTAAAAAAAAAAAAAAGAAGTGAGGGGAGTTCAGGCACATTCCCTCAGGAACCGAGCTCTCTGGGACCAGGCACAGTGTTGGGAGGGGGCAGCTGCCAGGACCTCTGGCATTTCTAGCTGGCATCCATCTGCGCCGAGTTGCCCTCCGGCTGCTGAGCCTGTGGGTCTGTGTTAGTCTCTGCTCCATGGGGGCCTCTGGGGTCTTTGGTGCTGACACCCACATGCCCCCTGCAGCCCCCAAGTCCAGACTGCCATCTTCCTCCTCAAAGGTCTCCAAGGAGAAGCAGAGCAGGGGGCAGACCCTGCCTCCCCCTCATCTCCTTCCACAGCAGTGGTCCAGGTACTGCAGTGAGGGTGACAGAACCTCCAGAAGCAAGCACGGGGACGGAGAATAACAGTGAGGAGTCCAGGAGGCAGCCTACATATCCCTCGGCCTCGCTCCTCAGAGCGAGCCGTCTGGAGCCCCATCTGCTCCCTTCTCTGTGGGTCTGCACGAAATTATAGGACACTTGCTCCTTGGAAGAAAAGCTATCACAAACCTAAACAGCGTATTAAAAAGCAGACACATTACTTTGCCAACAAATGTCCGTTTAGTCAAAGCTATAGTTTTTCCAGTGGTCATGTATGGATGTGAGAGTTGGGCCATAAAGAAAGCTGAGCACCAAAGAACTGATGCCTTCAGACTGTGGTGTTGGAGAAGACTC
This sequence comes from Cervus elaphus, assembly GCF_910594005.1. Lineage (NCBI taxonomy): Eukaryota > Metazoa > Chordata > Mammalia > Artiodactyla > Cervidae > Cervus > Cervus elaphus. The sequence continues at coordinate 5,796,329 of NC_057829.1, forward strand.
TTGAGAGTCCCTTGGACCACAAGGAGATCAAACCAGTCAATTCAAAAGGAGATCAGTCCTGGGTGTTCATTGGAAGGACGGATGCTAAAGCTGAAACTCCAATACTTTGGCCACCTCATGTGAAAAGCTGACTCAATAGAAAAGACCTTGATGCTGGGGAAGATTGGGGGCAGGAGGAGAAGGGGACGACAGAGGATGAGATGGCTGGATGGCATCACCGACTCAATGGACATGGGTTTGTGTGGACTCCGGGAGTTGGTGATGGACAGGGAGGCCTGGCGTGCTGCAGTCCATGGCGTCGCAAAGAGTCGGACATGACTGAGCGACTGAACACCAGCAACAGCCACGTGGCAGGCTTCCCCGCCCTTCCCCGTGGGGTGCCTCGCTCCAGCGTTCTTTCCTTTTCCTCAGATCTGGGTTATTCAGTTCATCGTAGTCAATAAAAGACTTTGCAGGACAAAAACATATCCCTTAACAGTAACATTTTAGGGAATGGGAATACAAGTAGGAAGAGAGAAAGGACGTAAGGGATTTATTCATAGTTCTTTTCAACCGCTGACACTAGATCTAAAATGCTCCTGTATTCGGGTTTACTGAATAAATTAGTAGAGTGAAGTAACAGTTTAATTTTTAATACCAATATGGACACCTTAAGTTACATCTTTCTGTAGCTGAGCAAACCTCTGTTGAAAAATGTTTCAAATGCAAGAGGAAATCTGGGTTTGCAAAATTCTTTTAGCGGATCCTGGAGCAAGCAGGTTGAGGAGGACTGGAAAGACCCAGCCACTCTGGCAGGCTGGTCACTGCCCATCTGCAGCTCAGAGATCCAGCCCTGGCTGCTCGCCAAACTCTTGACCCAGGATGCCTAAAGGAGAGTCCCTTATTTTGGAGAACGCTTACAAGGGGCTCTTGTCAAAACAACACACCATTATGGGGTGGAAGGGCCAAAAAGTCATGAAAAACAGGCTCTGAGATTGGCTGCTGGTGGTTTGAAGTGAAGTACAGATGAAGGACATGTGCATGCTCAGTTACTTCCATCATGTCCAATTCTGTGATCCTATGCATGTAGCCTGCCAGGCTCCTCTGTCCATGGGATTGTCCAGGCAGAATACTGGACTGGGTTGTCATGCCCTCCTCTGGGGGATCTTCCTGACCCAGGGATCAAACCCACATCTCTTGCGCCTCTTGCACTGACAGGTGGATTCTTTACCCACTGAGCCACCTGGGGATAGATGGACCCAAAAGAGAGCTTGAGAGAGCTCTCCTGCCCCAGGGAGTCAAGGTTTCTCCTAGGAGGCAATTCCAGAAGAGACCACTAGAGGGCAGGAAACACTGCTCAATAGCTGCTTGGGTCGGTGATCAGACAACTTCCCCCAAAGAAGCTGGATTTCAGGCTTTCCCCACCATTCTACTGAAGAACTTTCTGGGCCCTACTGCCTGTGGAATCTTAGTTCCCAGACTAGGGATCAACCATTCCTGCTGAAATGAAAGCACAGAGTCTTAACCACTGGATCCTTATTGTTCGGTCGATCAGCTGTGGCCAATTCTTTGAGACTCCATGGACTGCAGCACTCCAGGCATCCCTGACTTGCACCATCTCCCAGAGCTTGCTCAGATGCCTGACCATTGAGTCGGTGATGCCACCCAGTCATCTCATCTCTGTCGTTCCCTTCTCCTCCCGCCTTCAACCTTTCCCAGCATCAGGGTCTTTTCCAATGAGTCAGCTGTTCACATCAGGTGTCCAAAGTATTGGAGCTTCAGCTTCAATCAGTGCTTCCAATGAGTATTCAGGGTTGATTTCCTTTAGGATTGACTGGTTTGATCTCCTTGCAGTCCAAGGGACTCTCAAGAGTCTTCTCCAACACCACAGTTCAAAAGCATCAATTCTTTGGTGCTCAGCCTTCTTTATGGTCCAGCTTTCACATCTGTACATGACTGCTGGAAAAACCATTGTTTTGACTAGACGGACCTTTGTTGGCAAAGTAATGTCTCCGCTTTTTATTATGCTGTCTAGGTTTATTATAGCTTTTCTTCCAAGGAGCAAGTGTCTTTTAATTTCATGGCTGCAGTCACCATCTGCAGTGATTTTGGAGCCCAAGAAAATAGTCTGTCACTGTTTCCATTGTTTCCCCATCTATTTGCCATGAAGTGATGGGACCTGATGCCATGATCTTAGTTTTTTCAATGTTGAGCTCTAAACCAACTTTTCACTCTCGCCTTTCACCTTCATCAAGAGGCTCTTTAGTTCCTCTTTGCCTTCCGCCATAAGGGTGGTGTCATGCTGGACCCTTAGGCAATTCTTTTTATCTGTCTTCTGATCTATTTAGTTTTAGCCTGGCCTGTGCCGGGTCTTTGTTGCTGCACGGGCTTTCTCTCGTTGCAGCACACAGGGGCTGCTCTCTAGTTGAGGGGCAGGGGTTTCTTGTTGCGGTGGCTTCCCTTGTCGCCGAGCACAGGCTCTGGGGTGCGTGGGCTTCAGTAGTTGAAGCGCGTGGACTCAGTAGCTGCGGCTCCCAGGCTCTCGGGCACAGGTTCAATAGTGATGGCCTCGGGCTTAGTTGCTCCGTGGGATGTGGAACGTCCCAGATCAGGGATCCTCCTGGTGTCTCCTGCATTGTCAGGCGGATTCTTTACCACTGAGCCAGCAGGAAAGCACCCCTTAGGGAATTCTTAAAGAACTTTCTTAAGGCCAGCTGCCTAACCGGCTACCAAAGGAAGTCTAACTTTTACTGTCCCAACTGTGTTCAGGCCTCTACCTTTTAGTGCAGGCTTCCCCGAAACAGCCCAGTGTTGCCTCTGAGAGTCATTTTTTAAATTGGACTTTTGGGCTTCCCGGGTTGCTCCACAGTAAAGAACACACCTGCCACTGCAGGAGACATGGGTTCGATCCCCGGGCTGGGAAGGTCCCTGGAGAAGGAAAGGACAACCTGCCTGGTTGTATTCTTGCCTGGAAAATTCCACGGACAGAGGAGCCTGGCGGGACACGGTCCACGAGGTTGGAACGACTGAGAATCTGAGCACACATGTTTGGTTTATAGTGGATGTTAGTTTCGGGAGTACGGCAAAGCGATTCAGGCAGGAGAGCTGGTCAGAGTTTATTATGCATTCATGTAACAGGCAGTCATTAAAAACGATATTCATCAGACTTATAGTTACCCAAGAGGAAGTGGGGAGAAGGGAGACACCTTGCTCTGATATGACAAGTCCTTATTTATTTCTCTAAATACTGGGGTGGGTTGCCATTTCCTTCTCCAGGGGATCTTCCCAAGCCAGGGATCGAACCCAGGTCTCCAGCATTACAGGCATATTCTTACCACTCAAGTCACCAGGGAAGCCCAGAGTAAAGTCCAACTCACTATTAAAATTTTTAAGGTTTTAATAAATATTGCCCAACTGCCCCCAGAGAGTTGTACCAACTTATCCTCCGGTCAGCAGGAGTGCTTGAGAGTGCCCATTTGCAATATTTTTGCCTTTGGAAAGTTCTTTTTTTACCTTGACAATCAGATTAGATACACATGGGAGGGGTGTTTATATTTCTAAATGTATCCTTCTCATTTTACTTTCATTTGTCTCTTTGAGTGTTTATTTTTTTAAATATTGGGACAATCATTGATTTATAAGGGCTTTACATATTTTTAAAACATTTATTTATTTGGCTGCACTTGTTGAAACAAGCAGAACCTTTAGTTGCAACAATGTGAACTCTCAGTTGTGGTGTGTGTGAATCTAGTTTCCTGACCAGGCATCAGACCTGGCCATATGCATTGAGAGCACAGAGTCTTAGCCACTGGACAACCAGGGAAGTGCCAGAGCCCTATATATTTTAAAGTTAATTCACCTAGAGCCAGACACTCTGGAATGTGAAATCAAGTGGGCCTTAAAAAGCATTACTGTGAACAAAGCTAGTGGAGATGAGGAAATTCCAGAGCTGAGCTATTTCAGATCCTAAAAGTTGATGCTGTTAAAGTGCTGCACTCAATATGTCAGCAAATCTGGAAAACTCATCAGAGGCCACAGAACTGGAAAAGGTCAGTTTTCATTCCAATCCCAAAGAAACACTATGCCAAAGCATGTTCAAACTACTGCACAATTGCGGTCATTTCACATGCTAGCAAGAGCATGCTCAAAATCCTTCAAGCTAGGTTTCAGCAGTATGTGAACCGAGAACTTCCAGATGTACAAGCTTGATTTAGAAAAGGCAGAGGAACCAGAGATCAAAGTGAAATCATCTGCTGGATCATAGAAAAAGCAAGGGAATTCCAAAAAAAACCCTTCCACTTCCACCTCATTGAATACATTAAAGCCTTTGACTGTGTGAATCACAACAAACTGTGGAAAATTCTTAAAGAGATGGGAATACCAGACCGCCTCACCTGCCTCCTGAGAAATCTGTTTGCAGGTCAAGAACCAACAGTTAGAACCAGACAGGGAACAATGGACTGGTTCCAAATTGGAAAAGGAGTATGTCAAGGCTGTATATTGTCACCCTGTTTATTTAACTTATATGCAGAGTACATCATGGGAAATGCTGGGCTGGATGAAGCACAAGCTGGAATTGAGATTGCTGGGAGAAATATCAATAACCTCAGATATGCAGATGACACCACCCTTATGGCAGAAAGTGAACAGGAACTAAAGAGCCTCTTGATGAAAGCAAAAGAGGAGAATGAAAAGCTGGCTTAATACTCAACATTCAAAAAATGAAGATCACGGCATATGGTTCCATCACTTCATGGCAAGTAGATGGGGAAACAATGGAAATAGTGACAGATTTTATTTTCTTGGGCTCCAAAATCACTGCAGATAGTGACTGCAGCCATGAAATTAAAAGATGCTCGCTCCTTGGAAGAAAAGCTGTGACAAACCTAGACAGCATATTAAAAAACAGAGACATCACTTTGTTGACAAAGGTCCATACAATCAAATCTATGGTTTTTTCAGTAGTCATGTATGGATATGAGAGCTGGGCCATAAAGAAGGCTTAGCGCTGTAGAATTGATACTTTCAAACTAGTGGTGCTGGAGAAGACTCTTAAGAGTCCCCTTTGACAGCAAGGAGATCAAACCAGTCAATCCTAAAGGAAATTAATCCTGAAGACTCATTGGAAGGACTGATGCTGAAGCTGAAGCTCCAATACTTTGGACACAGGATATGAAGAGCTGACTCATTAGAAAAGACCCTGATGCTGGGAAAAACTTAAGGCAGGAGGAGCAGGGGACGACAGAGGATGAGATGCTTGAATGGCATCACCTACTCAATGGACAGGAGTTTGAGCAAGCTCCGGGAGATGGTGAGGGTCAGGGAAGCCTGGTGTGCTGCAGTTCATGGGATCTCACAGAGTTGGACGTGACTTAGTAAGTGAACAACAGCAACAGGCCTTTTGTCACAGTTATTAGAAATAATATACCCCAGGGATTTTTGTTTTGTTTTGTTTTGAGGGTTTCTGTATCCTATAGAAGGGTTTAATCTACAGATGGTCAACTTTACTACCCCACATGCCTCGCAAAGCAGTGAACTGAAGTAAAAGCATCGAGCTAGAGGTCACGAAGTCAAGCTCGTCCAGCTCCGCAGCCCAGATAATGTTTCCCAAGATGGCCTTAGCACCATCTCCCATCACATGTTCTTAAAGAGTTGTGTCGAGGTGATGCTGTGTTGATGTGTTGTTGTGTCGATGTGATGTTGACATTCCTCCCATTGAGAAGCAGGATCATGTTCCCTCTCTGACTCGGGAGAGGGGGAAAACAGACTTCAGAGGAGCCGCAGTGTGAGTTCCAAGGCCAGGCTATGCAGGGTGAAACAGCTTCCCTCTGGGCCTCTTGGATTCTCTCTCTAGGAACCCAGCCTCCATAATGTGAGGAAGTTCAGGCCACACAAGGAGGCCGAGGGTAGGTGTCTGGGAGGGCAGCCCTCCCCGAGGTCCTAGTCAATGACGGGCATCAACTATCAGATGGACAGGGAAGGAGACCACCCCCCACCAGGCAAAGAGCAGCCAGAGCCAGTGTCTGACAGCAACCGCAAGAGCGCAGCTCAAGTGACCCCAGTTCACACCCAGGAGTGTAGGAGACAATAATGAAATGATCATTGCTTTCAGCTCAGTGTCAGGGAGAGCTCATCACACGGCAATGAATAGCTGGCATTCACTGGGGCTCACTGATACTACAGGCCCTGAAGCAGGCACTGCCCTGGCCCTGACTCAGTTTTCTTATTTGGAAAATGCAGACAGACACAAAGCAAGCAGAGTCCTGCTCTCTGGGCAGGATGCCACGGAACTTGAGTCCTTGGCCTTGCCACACGTGGCTGACACACGAGGATCTTCTACACAATCTGTAAGCAAGCAGGTGGGCTGTCCTCCCTTGAGAAGCACCTCAACAGGAAAACCAGAAGAAGAGGAAGAGCGGTCCCCTGGTCTCTGCCTGTCCTGAAATACATCTTGGCAAGTGGTCAGATTTGAAACTGCTTTGTGTCCCGGTTCACTCGGTCCTACCAAATCAGGAAATAACCTGAACCGATGCAGAAACATCTTTCTAGCATTGAGGCAAGGGTAGAATCCTTTGGGAGAGGGGAAGCAAGAAACTGTGAATCTGAGATAAACAGTGACTTTTGGTGTGTTTAGAGGCTCACTGGGGTTTTGGTTTGAATAATTCATAAGCAAGCGGCTGTTTGCCAGCCCTTCAACCATCGCCAATCAAAGTCGAGCTCTTTGGGGTCCTTGTTCTGGGATGTGCCCCTTCCTGCCACTTGGCAAGCAAACGTGCCTTCTGGGAGTGGCAGCATTAGTCACTCAGTTGTGTTGGACTCTTGGCGAGACCACGCCCTTGGAATTCTCCAGACAAAAATACTGGAGTGGGTTGCCATTCCCTTCTTCGGGAGATCTTCCCAACCCAGGGATTGAACCCAGGTCTCCATCATTGCAGGCGGATTCTTCACCATCTGCGCCACCAGGGAGTGGGAGGGATATGTGTAAAGCCTGGGTCTGCCACGTGTTGAGGCAAGCCCCTGCGCCTGCCTGAATCTTCATGTTCTTCTTTGTAAACTGAGGGTTTTAATATCCCTCTCCCCGTCACTGTGGGGCTCCCTGGGATAGCAGGTGAGAGAACCTGCCTGCAGCAAAAACACAGGCGTGCTGGTTGTGAACGCTGCTATTTCTGGCATTGGCAGAAGCACTCGAAAATTCACATAGTGCTTTCACCGTAACCAAGCTGTGGGTGATGCAGTGTAAAATACTTCTGTCCTGTTTCCTGTGTGATTACACCGAGGCACAAGCAGGTGAAGTCTCTTGTTCAAGGTCTCCCCGTTAGTACATTTCAGGCCTCAGATGCAAATGGACCTCTCTCCAGCGCCAGGAGCCCATGCTGTCTCCATAATCCGCTCATCTTGCCTGAAAGTTCATTCACCTTATGCATTCAACATATGCATTCGTGGAACACCCGTGTTGTGCCAGATGCTGGGGATAGAAGCAGGGTGCAGAGATAAACAGGAGGATGGGGAGGGCCATGCCTGAGCTGAATCTTGAAGGGAAAGAGGAGTTTACCAAGCAGATAAAGGAAGAGTGGGCCATCCAGGAAGTCCCTATTTTCAGTTTTCACAAAGGCTTTCTTGAGTTCCTATTTTCCTTTCCTGGTCCTGGGTGCAGGTGTATAGTTTAGCTCCTGCCTCAAAGGTCCAGGAAAAAACCCAACAGTAGTGAAGCTGCAGTGACAGGTTCTGAAATATGTCATCTCCCCCATGACATTCAATGATCCCAGAGCCTTTGTGAAAACTGAAAAAACAGGAAGAGGTCTGGGACTTGGAAATGTCACACAGAACCACGGTGGGCCACTCTTCTTTTTATTCTTTTTAAAAATAATTTTATTTCTTTACTTCTGACTGGTCTGGGTCTCCACTGCCGCGCTTGGGCTTTCTCTGGCTGCAGTGAGCAGGGCCTCCTCTCCGCCGCAGTGCCCAGGCTTCTCACTGGGGGGGCCCCTCTGGTTGCAGAGCTCAGGCCCAGGGTGCGTGGGCTCAGTGGTTGTAGCACACGGGCTGAGTTGCCCTGCAGCGTGTGGAATCCTCCTGGACCGGGGATCAAACCCATGTCCCCTGCACTGGCAGGCGGATTCTTATCCACTGGAACACCAGGAAAGTCCAGTGGGTCTCTTTAAGGGGAACAAGAAAGAGCAGGACTCCTAGAGCTCGATCCCTGAGGCCTCTAATGAGTATTGCTTCTGAATTGTACCTCTGCCCACCCTGGCTCCTCCTCCGGAAGGAGGAGGGCAGGACTGGTCCATGGTTCCCCCCAGAATGACTGGTGCCCACTCACGGCTCTCATCTTGTCCTCTCCAGCCCTCAGAGGGCATGGCTCTGAGACATCAGCAGCATGGAGCTAGCATCCCCTCCTGGCTTTCTTGAGTTCCTATCTGCCTTTCCTGGTCCCAGGTGCAGGTGTATAGTCTGGCTTCTGCCTCAAAGGTCCAGGGAAAAAAACCCAACAACTGTAAAACTGGAGTAACAGGCAGGTTCTGAAATGTAACATCTCCCCCATTTCCATCAATGAGCCTTTGTGAAAACTGAAAATAGGGACTTCCCTGGTGGTCCAGTGGTTAGGACCCCACGCTGCTAATGCAGGGAGCATGGGTTCCATCCCTGGTCGGGGAACTAAGATCCCACATGCTGTGCAGTGAGGCCAAATGATTTAAAAACAAAACAAAACAAATTTTTAAAAAATTGAAAATAGAGACAAAGAATTCTCAGTCCTGATTCCATAGATATCAACTGAAATCTACATGCTAGAGAAGCAAGAGTTCATGGAAGCTAAATAAAACACATTCATCTTCTTAATTCATTGTAAATTTTGGACTGTGAAATCATATCATCCAACTGGAGTAGAAGGATTTGTGTATCTAGGAGATACTGGGGATTCCATTCCAGACCACTCCAATAAAGCGAATGTGGCACTAGAGCAGTCACATGATTTTTTTGGTTTCCCAGTGCATATAAAAGTCATGTTTACACTATGCTGTGGCCTCTTGGGTGTGCAATAGTATTATGTCTAAAAAACAATGTGCATAGGTTAATTAAAAATTATTTTATTGCTAAAGTATGCTAACCATCATCTGAGCCTTCAGTGAGTTAAAGCAACATCAAAGGTCACTAATCACAGATCATAACAAGTATGATAATAATGAAAAGATTTGAAATACTGCAAGAATTACCGAAATGTGACAGAGACTCAGTGAACAAATGCTGTTGGAAAAACGGCACCCGATAGTCTTGCTCACTATAGGATTGCCACCAAACTTCAGTTTGTTTCTTTTTTAAAAAAAAAAACAGTAAAACAAGGCAGTATCATTGAAGTATAATCAAGTGAAGGAAGGGCAATAGAAAGAGGTGTGTCTGTGTATTATCAGATAATCTCCTAAAGTAAAACCTTCCCCTTGATTTTCAAATCCATGCTGCATCTGTGACAAACTGTGGACAGAGGCAGAAATGGGTATTTCCATGCAGTAAAAATCATTCTAATATTTAACAAAAGTTATTTCATGATGTTACAGAACGTTTGAAGAATAGACACACACACACAAATATTATCACTAACCCCAGTGTTTTTCAAATATATTGTTTATTTTTATTGGGCTGCACTGGGTCTTGGTCATGGCAAGAGAGATCTTTGACCTTTGCTGCAGCACGCAGGATCTTTAGTTGAGGCATGTGGAATCTAGTTCCCTGAAGAGGTATCGAACCCGGGCCCCCTGAAATGGAAATATGGAGTCTTAGCCACTGGACCACCAGGGAAGTCCCAGGGTATCCATTTTTTAAATGTAGAGCATCATTTTAATTCTTTTACCGCCCATTATGGATTGAATTGTGTCCCCTCAAAAAGAAATGTTGACGTCCTAATCCCAAGGATCTCAGAATGTGACCTTGTTTGGAGTTAAGGTCTTTACAGAGGTAATTAGATTCAAAAGAGTTCATCGGGTGAGCCTTCCTCTAGTATGAACTGGTGTCTTGATGAAAAAGAGAACTTTGGTTACAGAGACAGATAGACACACAGGGGGAACAATGTGAAATGGAAGCCAGCGCTGAGGTGATATACCTGCAACAAAATGTCAAATATGACCATCAAGGCCCCAGAAGCTAGGAGCACTTTCCTCCCCAGCCATTAAAAGGAACCAGCCCTGGCCCCGGACTTCTGGCCTCCAGAACTGTGAAACTATAAATTCATTACAGCAGCCCCAGGAACGAATGCATGTGTGAGAGGCCCCACCTCAATTATTACCAAAGTGAGAGCACTTTGTAAGTTAAGGAGCACGTGGGGTGCAGAAAGGAAGCCAACAGTAGCTGTGAAGTGCTCAACCCCAAGCCAGGAGCCTCCGCAAGGCCCAGCTCACTCAAAACTCAATGATTCCCATGTGCAGCAGGTGAGATATTCAGGGTTTAAAAAAAAAAATACCTTAATGGGATGTTGACGGGGATGGAGTTTCATCTACAGACTGATTTGGGGAGAATTACTTAATTCTTAGTGGCACTAGTGGTAAAGAACCTGCCCACCAATGCAGGAGACGAAAGGGACTCGGGTTTGATCCCTAAGTCAGGCAGATCCCGTGGAGGAGGGCACGGCAACCCACACCAGTATTCTTGCCTGGAGAATCCCTACGGACAAAGGAGCCTGGCTGGCTACAGTCCCTAGGGTTGCAGAGTCAGACAAATCTGAAGTGACTTAGCATGCGTGCCCTTAATTCTTAGTAACATTGAGGCTTCTAATCCATCAACATGGGATGTCTCTCCATGTATTTAAGAAGAGCTACAATTCTTCTTCTTCCTTTTTTTTTTTTTTCTACATCAGCTTTGGAATTTTTTATTTTTTAAGTTTATTTATTTGTAATTGGAGGACAATTGCTTTACAATATTGTGCTGGTTTCTGCCATACATCAATATGAATTAGCCATAGGCATACATATGTCCCCTCCCTTTTGCACCTCCCTCCTACTTCTAACCCCATCCTATCCCTCTAGGTTGTCGCAGAGCGCCAGGTTTCCTGCGTCATGCAGCAAATCCCCACTGGCTATCTATTTTACATACGGTAATTTACATGTTTCAATGCCAGTCTCTCAATTCCTCCCACCCTCTTCTTCCACTGTGTCTACAAGTCTGTTCTGTGTGCCTGCGTCTCCACTGCTGCCCTGCAAATAGGTTCATCAGTACAGTTCTTGAGTAACTGTTACACTCCAACCCCTAACCTAAGTCAACAGTAATCTGCATTTGATGGATGTGGCATCTGAGCCCATAGAAGTGTAGAAATCTACAAAGGCAACAGAACAAGCTCACTGGAATTCTGGGCTCGATCTGTCAAATGCTTTTTCCACTTCATCCCGTGGCCTCTGCTACTACTAAGGTGGGCAATAGCCCCCAGCCAGTTCTAGTTTATGGTCTTTCACGAGCATAAGCCATTGCCTCCAAAAGCAGACAAGGGATTAATAAAAAGAAAAGGTTAAGTTGGGTTGTCTATAGTAATATGGAAAAATATCCAAAATGTAGAGATAAGTGAATAAGGAGCTCACAGAACACTCTATCCCACTGCCTATTTCCCTCCAGCCAGAGATGTGTAAGTTTTTCCCTTGGGGAAGGAGACACAAGAAGTGGTAATCATGGTCCTCTCTGGGGAGAGTGATGTGGCGGTGGGTTAATGAGAAGGGTTTTAACTTTTCAGCCTAGACTACGCTCTACTGTCATTGAAGGTTTTACCAGAAGCGTGCATTGCCTTGACAACCAAAAGAACTTCCAGTAGTGAGAGATGGGGAAAGATTCCCCCGATATTGCCTATTGCAGAAACTAGAAAATGGGAAGTTGCTTGGTTCCCCTTCACAAATGTGCGATAACCACCTTCCTGAGGGTCTCCTTGTGGGGAGGGGGGTGGCAGGATGATGGAAGGAACACCGAAGGAACACATCTGCCACTGCCCGCCCCAGGGTCCTCGGCTAGGCTGACCGTGAGTGTAGCCACTGCTGCTGCACTGAAACGAGCCGTCGGTGGCCCCCCTGGGGTGTGAGGGCCCCCTTACCCATCTCCAGAGCTGCTTCGCCCACAGGTGCCCAGGGCTTTGCAGCAGTTCCTGTCTGGGGGCCACGCGAAAGTGAAAAGAGGAAGCTGTGGCCGTGACAGTGAGAGTGAGGTAGGGAGCGGCCTGGTCCCTGCCCTCTGGGGAGGGAATGCCCCTGGCACGTCTGCAAAAGGCTCAGCCATAGGGGGGTGCTCCCTTGTGCTGCCCTGGGGACCCCTGAAGACCACGGAGTAGGTGAGACCTTCACCCTGATTCTCCTCCCCTCCAGTGGTCTTCCCCACCCCCACTGTACTACCGGGCACTTCTCATCCTGCACTGAAATGACCTGTTTCTTTTTTCACTTCCCAGACCGGCTTGTGTGGTTTTTGAAGGCAAGCTGAGAACTCTGTTTTTAGTCATCTTTGTTTTCCTAATGCCTGGAATCTGGCAGGGTACGTAGTAGGCACACCTTACGTATCAGGTAGATAGACAGACGGATGGATGGAGCTAGTACAATGAAAGCTGACATACGTCCATACATTCCTCCAATCCAGTCCGTCTCCCACCGCCTAGATGTGGCCCCACACGTCAGCCTGCTGCCCTGTGAGTGTGGGCACAATTACATACGCTGCAGACACGGGGTATCTGTCCTCACTGGCCCTTCTGAGCATCTGGAAGGACAGACTCACAAGAATGAGAAGACAAGTCATAGACTGCGAGAAGATGTTTGCAAAATATGTATCTGATAAAGGATCGGTATCCGAAATACACAGAGAACTCTCAAAACTCAATAGTAAGAAAGCAAATGGCCCAACTTAAAAATGGGCAAAATATCTAAAGAGATGTCTCACCAAAGAAGATATACAGTGACAAATATCATATGAAAAGATGTTCAGCATCATATATAATTAGGGAATTTTTAATTTAAGCAATGATGAGATACCACTATATAGCTATTAGAATGGCCAAAATCCAGAACATTGAAAATGCCAGATGGTGACAAAGATGTCAAGCAACAGGGACTCTTGTTAATTTCTGTGGGAATTCACAATGGAACAGACACTTTGGAAGACAGCTTGATCATTTCATACACAAATAAATATACTCCTACCAGATGATCCAGCAATCATGCTCCTTGGTATTTATCGAAAGAAGTTGAAAACTTATGTCCATACAAAAGCCTGTACACAAATGCTTATTCATAATTGACAAAACTTGGAAATAATGAAAATGTCTTTCAGAAGGTGAATGGATCAATAAACTTTGGTATATCCAAACAGTAGAATATCAGTGCTAAAAATATATGAGCTATCAAGCCAGGAAAAGATATGGATGAGCCTTAATTGCAAGTTGCTAAGTGAAAGAAGCCAATCTGAAAGTCTACATACTATATAACTATATATATATAGCCCAACTATATAACATTCTGGAAAGGAAAAACTATAGTGATAGTATAAAAATCAATGGTTTCCAGGGAGATGGGAAGGACGAATAAATAGGTAGATTGCAGAGGGGTTTTAGAGCTATGAAACTATTGTTCTGATATTGTATTAGTGAATACATGTCATTATACTGGACAAAACCCATAGAATGTACAGCACCAAGAGTGAACTTTAATGTAAATTGGACTTTATTCAATAACAGTGTGTCAATATTGGTTCATCTCCTGTGACAAGTGTACCACGTTCACTAATGCAAGATGTTAATAATTGGGTAAATGTGTGTGTGTGTGTGTGTGTGTGTGTGTGTATGAGAAGGGTATATGGTAACTATGTACTTTTAAAAATAGGATCTGTTATGTTCTGTTTATTTTGGTGCACCGTGTCTTAGTTGCAGGATCTTCGATCTTCCTTGTAATATGTGAACCCTTAGTTGCAGCATGTGGGTTCTAGTTTCCTGACCAGAAATCAAACCCAGGCCCCCTGTATTGGGAGAAGAGAGTCTTAGCCACTGGACCACCAGGGAAGTCCTCATTATGCACTTTCTTCCGCTCAATTTTTTCTGTAAATATAAAACAGCTCACAAAACAAAGTTCATAAAAAAAAAAAAACCCCGCCACCAACAAAAAAACCTAAAAGCAGCCTCTGTCAACTAATTATTTGACATAAAGAAACATGGAAATGTCAGGGTAGCCATAATAATCTCTCCCTGGAACCATCAGTAGCATCAGATATTTACAAATCAAGGGTCTTCTCTGTGCCAGGAACTGCACTGGGAAGGAAGCACAGAGGTGTGGCAGGAGAGCCTAGCCGTATGATCACTTCTGCCCCACGGTCCAGGCTGGCCATCTCATCTGCTCTGGGTCCTGTCCTTGCTCTGTGACAGGAGCCACAGGAACACTGGGGACCGAGCATCCCATTCTGAAGTACCTGATTCCTTTCAGCAAGCCAGCTGGCTATTTATAGCACTCCTGCTTCCCCACAAAACTCCCTCGTGGCTCAGATTCTCAGGTAAAGAATCTGCCTGCAATGCAGGAGACTCAAGTTCCATCCCTGGGTTGGGAAGATCTCCTGGAGATGGGAATGACAACCCATACTCCAGAATACTCCAGTATTCTTGCCTGGAGAATGCTATGGACAGAGGAGCCTGGTAGACTATAGTCCATGGGGTCACAAAGAGTCAGACCCAACTGAGTGACTAATCCTTTCAATTTCACTTTCACTGCTTCCCCAGGAAGACATCTTTTTTTACCTTCTCTGGCATTTTCCAGGGATGCTGTTAGTGAGGGTGCTCCTGGAGAGCTGTCCCTAACAGCTAAACATGGGAACAATTAGAACCCTTCACCTCTGGGCAGTGGAACTGGGCTGGGAAGACAAGAGGCTGGGAGCTGCTGCCTTTTAATAGAAACCTATTTATACAAACTGAGTTTTAAAACTGCATGTACAGTCATCCTGAAGTATTTAAAATAAAATAAAAGACAAAATCAAAAGTTTTGTTTTGGGACCAGAGATTAAAGGGCTGGAACTGAAGTGGTTGAAGATGTGGGATTGTGTTGGTATGAGGGTTCCTGGGCTTGGCAGAGGACCCCGCTGGCTGTGTCAGTGTCCTGGGGCTGCCACAGCAGAGCTCACAGAATGGTTAATGTAGACAACAGACATTTGTTGTCTCAGAGTTCTGGAGTCTGAAGTCTGAGATGGAAGTGTGGGCAGGGCTGGTTCCTTCTGAAGTCCATCGGGGAATGGTCCATTCCAGGCTTCCCTCCCTGGCTTGTAGGTGGCCATCTTCATGTTCACGTGGCATTCTTTCGGTGTGTGTCCAAATTGCCCCTTTCTATAGGGACACCAGTCAAACTGGGTTAGCATCCACCCTAATGACCTCATTGTAACTTGATGGCCTCTATAATGATCA
Organism: Cervus elaphus; assembly: GCF_910594005.1. Classification (NCBI taxonomy): domain Eukaryota; kingdom Metazoa; phylum Chordata; class Mammalia; order Artiodactyla; family Cervidae; genus Cervus; species Cervus elaphus. Next base: position 5,811,693 of record NC_057829.1, read on the forward strand.
CACCTCCAAATATGGTCCCATTCTGAAGTAGTGAGGGTTGGGACTTCAACAGATGAATTTAGGGGGACACAACTCAGCCTGTAGCAACATCAGAGCATCTAATAGCCAGACAGGAGGTTTTTACAGTGATGAAAGAGGTTCTTACAGTAATCAAATCCCAGGTCCCCAGTGTCCTGGGGGATGCGAAGGACACAGAGATGCTTCAGTCACCTCAGGAAAAAGGCTACCAGTGCAAGAGCTCGAGGAGTGAGAGGTCATCAGGGCTCAGGGCACGAGGGCTCAAAAAGCCCTTGGCTGTCTGCCCAGCTGGCTCTGTCTTGGGCCACACGGCTCTCCCTTCTCCTCTCTCGCATCTACTGCTATGGCTGCTACCTGATTGCAGCCCCCATCCCTCCGTCTTATTCCCTTGGGCCAGCTGTCGCCCACCCCTGCTCTTATCAGAATGCTGGGGCCAGGAACGAAGCGGGAGGGTCAAGTGGTTTATGATCATCTCAGCTCTGAGCTTAGTCCTTTAATGTTTTGATTTCCTCAGCTCTCCCTGCCTTTGATAAACTCTGGTGTTACAATTGAGAAATAATTCCTCTTTTGAAAAGCTAGAGGTTGTTGGTCACTCACTTAATTTTTATAGAATTTACTTTCTCAGCTAGAGTTTCAGCAAAGATGAAACTGGACTCCTGCCCTGGGACAGTGTATCATCAGCTCAATGTTAACAAGTCCTTCAAAAATGTAAGGGAATTAGCAATTTTAGCATGGGTTTTGTTAATGATTAGACTTCCTTTGCCGTATTATTTTCTTCATTACTACTGAAATATCCACCCAGTGTTTATAGATTACTAATAAAACTTCACAGCTATTTTTTAAAAATTTTGAGATATAATTGACACATAACATTCTATTGGTTTCAGGCGTACAACATGATTCAACATTTGTATATACTGTAAAATGATCACCACCGTAAGTCTAGCTAACATCTGTCACCACAGTAGGTACAAATTCTGTTTTCTCTTGTGATAAGATCTTTAAGATCTATTCAGCAGCTCTCAAATACACAATACAGGGACTTCCCTGGCGGTCCAGTGGTTAAGACTCTGCACTTTCAACCCTGGGGCTTGGGTTCGATCCCTGGTTGAGGAGCTAAGATTCCCCATGCCATGCGACTTGGCCAAAAATGGGGGGAAAAATACCCAAATACACAATACAGTATTATCAACTAGAGTCACTGTGCTATATGTTACATTTCCAGGACTTACTTATCTTATGACTGGCAGTCTGTGCCTCCTGGCCCCTTTCACTGTAAATGAATTGTCACAGTAAGAGGCACTGTTTATTTTACATCTGCCTGGCTGTGCTGAGCGGGAGAAAACACCTGTGATGTCACTCAGCACGTGTTTGCGTGGGGCCTCTGTGAGAACCTCAGCTGGGATCAGTCACCCCTAAGCCCCGAGTACAACACGGGGGAGGAGACTGCTCACGAGGCGGGGTCACGCAGGCCACAGAGCTCCCTCCGGAACCGAGTAGACCCATCGCTAGGACCACGTCTCTTCTCTGGGGCTGAATCCCGGTGAGGCAGCTTGTCCAGGAACCATGCCCATCAGTTACAACCGGGGCCTTACAGAACGGTGAGAGGAACACAGATCTGGAGGCGGAAGCGGAGCCTGGAGCTCTGATTTCCCACTTGGCTGGCTGTACCCCTCCGCCTTTCTGAGCCGCAGCCGCCTCCTGGCGGCCCGGTGAGCCTGTACGCCCCCCGTGGTGCGCTGGCCTGTGTCCGACCCGTCGATCTCACACGCGAGGTTATCACTGCAAGGAGCTTCCTGACTTTGTCTGGAGGCTCATCTGTCTGGGAGGTGCTCTCTGTTTCCAGATCCTAGAGGGCAGCAGGGGCCCACCCATCCCAAATTCTGGACCATCCTAGAGGGATACAGGGAAACAGATGAGCCAAGTCCAATCAGCTGATGGCTGGGCCTCGGCTCATGGAATTATCCAGGATTCCCAGAGAATCCATTGAGTCGGAGGGGCCAAGCCCAGGGGAAGAGAAGGAATTGGGGGTATCAGGTCTTAATGTGGACACAGGAGGCATGGGGTCCCCAGTCTGGTCATGTGACAAGGACATCCTGGGAAAGAAACCTGGATGTAACATTATGCAGAACCTTTCCCTGAGTGAAAAAGCGGCAAAGGAAGGACTCGTCCACAAATAGTAAGTGAAACCAAACCTTGCGTCACTTAGGGTGAAAGTTCAGCCCACAAAACCCCCCTTGGTGAGCCTCCAGATCCTGCCCAATTAGCCTTGCCCACAAGGAAACTGGCCGGTTGGGTCTGAGTCCAGATTCTCAGCCTAGTTTACGGGTGCGGAACCGTCTGTGGTCACATCAGTGACCTTTCTGTACTCAGCACAAATGATCATTTTTGTAAGCAGACCTCATGCACGATCAGGTCTCAGGCCTGATTTCCAATTTGTGTTTCTTTCCCCTCGGCCTCAGCTCGGATGTGTCTCCATAGGCCTGCACTGTGTGACGATGCATTCTCACGCTCTATCCCGCTGTGGTTTTCTCCTGCCCCCCTACCAGCCTCCTTCTGCCCAGCTGTCATGTCCTGACTTAAAAAAAAAAATTATTTATTTGGCTACAGCTGTTTTTAGTTGTGATGGTGGTGCTATCTATGCTCAGTCGTGTCTGACTCTTTGCAACCCCGTGGACTGTAGCCCGCAAGGCTCCTCTGTCCATGCAGTTTTCCAGGCAAGAATCCTGGAGTGGGTTGTCATTTTCTTCTCCAGGGGACCTTCCCCGCCCAGGGATTGACACTGCGCCTCTTGTGTTTCCTGCGTTGGTAGGCAGACTCTTTACCACTGCACCACCTGGGAACTCCCCCTTAGTTGCGGCACACGGGATCTTTAGTTGCAGCATGCGGGGTCTAGCTCCCTGACCAGGGAACCCCTGCCCTGGGAGTGTGGAGTCTTAGCCACTGGACCACCAGGGGAAGCCCTGTCCTGGCTCTTTCTTCTCTCCTCCTTTTGGCTCTGCCTCCAGCCCCAGAGCATGAGCACGTGTGTGTGTCTGTACGTACATGTATACAAAGCTGCCCCTGATGAAAAACCTAGTAGCTGGAACAAGAGCTCATTCATTCAGTCAATACATTTGGCACTTCCTGTATGTGAAAACTAAGGATAGAGCAGACAGACAGAACTCCTGTTGTCTTGGTGGGGCCAGGCCTGGCGGTGTCCTGCTAGGGAGACCAGGGTGAGGGGGCTAGGGGACCAGGAGGGGCAGCCTCAGGGGGACCTGGCTTCTCTGCTCATACCAGTCCCATGGTGGGCCCTCCTTCTGCTCTGTGCCCACGTGCCCCAGGCCTCAGCTATGGAAACGCTAGGGAAGCCTTGTTCTCCCACAGCATTTTGCATTGCACGAGGATCAAGACTCAACATCACCTGCAGGAGGCTTTTCTGTTAGAGGAAGTTGGGAGGGAAGAGGCTGTGTTTTTTCAGGCCATCACAGGCTTGAACTTAGGCCTGGTCTGTTTCCTCTAGGAGCCAAATTGGCTCCAGCAGTGGCGCCAACCTGTGGACCGGTTGTGATGACTCGCTGTCCATCACCATGGAAGTCGGAGGAAGGCAGGACTTGGCGTCGGACTGAGGGTGGGAGGAGGGGCCGAGCTGGAAGGTCCTGTAACAGGGAGGGCAGGGAGGGAGGCTGGCAAGTAGTTACGGTGGGAAGAGCAGGTCGCCAGACCACCAGAAAGTGAGGGACCTCCTCGGAACACTGACAGGGGGCCAGGCCCTCATCACTGTGGTGGCCCAGGTGGAGTGGTGGGGAACCACGCAATGAGGGGCCTGGGTGCAAAGCTTTCTCCTGCTTCTCTCCAGCTGTGTGTCCTTTCGTGAGTTACTTAACCTCTCTGGGCCTCATTTCCTTCATATGGAAAATACATTTAATGACACCTACTTTAGAGGGTTGTTATAGAGACAATGTTTGCAAAGAGCTGGGCACATTGAAGCTATTTCATAAATAATGCCCACCATAATGACCACATGTCTGGGAGGTTTATCTTCCCTACCAGGAATTTTAGAGATCCTCCAGTTAAGCGGTTCTCAAACCTTAGCCTGCACCAAAACTGCCCAAAGAACATGTTAAAAACTGACTTCTGGGCTCCTCTCCCCTCCCCCCCTGAGGTTCTGGTGAGTAGGTCTGGGTGGGGCCTGAGTATCTGTTCCTATAACAAGTTCCAGGTGGTCCGGACTCCGCTGTCTGGGGGCCACACTTTGAGAACTGCTGTGCTAGCGTAAACCCTGATTTTGGAGATGAGGATCTTGAGGTTCTGAGTGTTTGCTCCTTGCCATGGTCAGCAGAGTCTAGGCCTCCCAGCTCCTGGTCCAGGCCAAGGTCAGGACAGAGAGCTTGTTGCCAGGGTCAGAATGCAGGAAGTCAAGAGTGCAGGCAAAGGGCTCAGGATGCATCTGAGGTGAGACCAGTGAGCTTGACAGAGAGCAAAGAAGGGAACTGGCCTCGGTGTGGGCCTGAGCCAAAGTCAAAACCACAGCCGGAGTCTCTGGCCTTGGGAAGTATGTGTGAGCGTGTGAGAAAGTGTGTGAATGGAGCAAGTGTTGTGTAGATGGCATGTGGATGGAAGATGAGTGTGTGGGGGGGGGGCAGGGGTAAGTGTTTGAGTGTGAGAGTCTGTGTGAGCCTCATGTGGGTGAGTGATTTTTGTATGAGAGAGAGTGTCTGGGTGTGTGTGTGTGTGTGTGTTTGTGGGAAGACTATTTGTCTGTTCAGGCTGCCATAACAAAGTACCATAGTTTGAGCACCTTAAACAGATGGCATTTATTGCCTCACAGATTTGGAGGCTGGAAGTTTGAGATCTAGGTGTCTGCTGGCTTGGCTTCTCCTGAGGCATCTCTCCTTGGCTTGTAGACGGCCGTCTTCTCCCCGTGTCCACATGGTTTTCCTCTGCGTATGTCTGTCTCCTGATCACCTCTTCTCATAATGACACCAGTCATATTGGATTAGGGCCCAGCCTAATGATCTTATTTTATGTCTATTATCTCTTTAAAGGCCCCATCTCCAAATACAGTCACATTCTGAGGTTCTGGGGGCAAAGACTTCAACATGTGGGTATTAGGGAGACTCAACTCAGCCTATGACCGTGTGTGTGTGTGTGTGTGTGTGTGTGTGTGTGTGTGTGTGTGTGCGCGCGCGCGCATGTGCATGCACACGCACACGAACGCACATGCCTGTGGAAAGTCCACAGTTCTGAAGGATACACTGCTCGGCCATCTGCCCCATCAGAGTGCCAGTATGTGAGAAATTCAACTTTCTTTCCTGCCTCATCCTGAGTTCGTGAGCTTATGGGGCGGCTAAGGCACCACCCGTTCCCCGCCCCAGTCCCAGGGGCCTATAGGTCTCAGGATTGGAGATGAATTCCTTCCAGGCTGGTGTAGAATTTTGCCTCCATCCAAGCAATCCCTTCCTCCGAGCCCCATCCTTCAGCAATGTGACCTTTCTGAGCCCACCCTTCTGACATTTCCTGAAGCAGAAGCTTGGGAAAGGTGGCTTCCTGCCCAGGGGGGCCCCCACTGCCTCAACCCCACTCCCTGGAGCTCGCCTCAAGCAGCTCAGCCCCCATCACCTTGAGGTCAGAGTCCCTGTTCCCTTTAAAGCTAGAAACGACATTTGGCGCTCTCTGTAGTTAGTTAAGCCTCATTGTTTCAGAGTGGAAGGGACTGTTTGTGGGCTCAGGGGGATGTGGCAAGAGTTTATTTCAGGCTTTACAAAAGGCGTGTTTTCCATTTGGAATGGATTATTACCTAACAGCCCAGCCTTCATAGCAACGGAACAAGGGCTCACTGACGCAATCCCAACCGTGGGCTTTCTTAGCGCAGCTGGACAGTTATTCTGCTTCTGAGTGCAGCTCACACAAAAGAAGGGTCCTAGGGGCACGTGGACTCCTAGTTGGAACTGGAAGAGTCTTGAACAATACAGGGTCCTGGGACTGCACGAGAGCTGGTAGGGGCCATGTACAGGCTGCAGGCAGCCCACGCCCCAGAGGAGTGAGCACAAGGCCGGTCTGGGGCCCACTCTGTGATTAGCACTTGCATTTGTGGACTCAATGTTGTTGGCCGAATGAGTAAAAAGGAATAAAAATAAGATCCAAAGGGAAGGAATTCCCTAGCTGTCTACTGGTTAGAACTCTGTGCTCTCACTGCCAAGGCCTGGGTTGGATCCTTGGTTGGGGGAACTGAGCTCCCACAAGTTGGGGAGGGGAAAGATTTAAAGGGAAAAAGTGGGCTTGGGGGTAGAAAAGCGAGGACCCAAAGTGATGGAAAGATATGATCACAGCCTTCCTACTGCAAGAATCACGGCCAGGGTGACAGTGCCTTTGAGGAAAGCTTCTAGTCAGGTTACATGCCAGTCTGCCTCAAATGGCTTCTTAAGCACCCATTGTATGTAGAACACTGGGAAGCTAACAAAAGATGTCTTTGATAGAATTTTGATTTACCACTTACATATTATATTTAAAAAGCCAGAATGGCAACAGTAGATATATATTAGTAGAGGTCTCCAGAGAAACAGAACCAATAGGATATGTATGCTGAGTCACTTCAGTCGTGTCCGACTCTGTGCGACCCCATCCCTGGGATTCTCCAGGCAAGAGCACTGGAGTGGGTTGCCATTTCCTTTTCCAATGCGTGAAAGTGAAGTCGCTCAGTCGTGTCCGACTGTTTGCGACCCCATGGACTGCAGCCTACCAGGCTCCTCCGTCTATGGGATTTTCCAGGCAAGAATACCGGAGTGGGGTGCCATTGCCTTCTCCAGTATATGTATAGATATATGGAAAGAGATTTCACCCCTTCCCCCAGCTTTATTGAGATATAGCTGACATATGACATGTCAGTAAGGGTAAGGTATACAATGTGTTGATTTGAGGAAGAGATTTATTATGAGGGATGGGCTCCTGTGTTGACAGATGTTGAGAAGTCCCATAGTCTGCCATCTGCAAGCTGGAAGCCTGCGAAGGCTGGTGGTGTGGTTCAGTCCAAATCTGAAGGCCTGGGAACCAGTTGTACGTCTGAGTCCAAGTCTGAAAGCCTGATGTCCAAGGGTAGTAGATGGTGTCCCAGCTCAAGGAGAAGGAAAGAATTCACTCTTCCTCTGCCTTCTTGTTCTATCAAGGCCCTCAGTGGATTAGACGACACCCTCCCACGAGGGTGAGAAAGAATTTTTTTTTTTTAATAATTATTCATCTGGCTGCATCAGGTCTAAGCTGCGGCATACAGGCTCAGCAGCGTGTGGGCTTAGTTGTCCCACAGCGTGTGGGATCTTGGTTCACTAACCAGGGATGGCAACTGAGCTCCCTGCCTTGGAAGGCACATTCTTAACCACAGGACCACCAGGGAAGACCAGGTCTTTACTCCAATCTACTGCCTTAAATGCTAATCTCCTTTGAATCACCCTTGAAGACACATAGAGCATATTTTGCCAGTTCATCCCTTGGCCCTGTCATGATGACACATGAAAGTATCACAAGACATAAGGAAAAACACTGGAAGGGAATTTAAAAAGTAATAGTACTTGATTGTATTGAGGGATTATGGCTAAATTCATTTTTTCTTTCTGAATTACTGTGTTATGTTTGGACTTCTAACATCAAAACAATCCTTGAAGTAAGCTTTGGTCTAGGGGTGCCCCTCCGGGAAGACTTATCCCAGCATGAGAGACTGCGGGTGTCAGTAACACAGGGGGTGACCCCGGCAAGGCAAACCTGAGCAATTTGTGGGGCCACCTCTGTCCAAATTGTCTTCTATTCATTTACTCCAAATAGCCTGAAAACCCGGAGAAGGCAATGGCAACCCACTCTAGTACTCTTGCCTGGGAAATCCCATGGATGGAGGAGCCTGGTAGGCTGCAATCCATGGAGTAGCGAAGAGTCAGACACGACTGAGTGACTTCACTTTCACTTTTCACTTTCATGCATTGGAGGAGGAAAGGGCAACCCACTCCAGTGTTCTTGCCTGGAGAATCCCAGGGACAGGGGAGCCTGGTGGGCTGCCGTCTATGGGGTCGCACAGAGTCAGACACGACTGAAGCGACTTAGTAGCAGTAGCAGCAGCCGCCTGAAAACCTGGCTTCAGTTTTTATTCCTTTCTCATACTCTACCACTTGTTCATTCATCATTTATTAAGCCACTTTCTATGAATCGTGATCCACATCAGGCCCTGAGCAGAACAGAATGAGAATCAGCCATGGGTTCCAGCTCTGGCTCCTAGAGGTAGATATTTGAATAAATGGGGACAGAGATTTCCCTGGTGGTCCAGTGGTTAAGACTCCAGACTTCCACTGCAGAGGGCACAGGTTTGTTCCCTGGTCAGGGAACCAAGATCTTGCATGCTGCATGGCATGCCCCCCAAAAGAAAACAACAAAACAAATGGAGATAGAATAGGCTCAATGATGTACTATTGAAACTCAGGGTCAGCAAACTGAGCATCAAGGAGGGAGGGCTTCCTGGAGAAGGTGATGCGTTTGAGGTGAGTTTCAAAGAGAAGTTAGAAGACAGCCAAAGACTGGCTGCAAAAGAATGTACTCTGCCAGAAAGGCATGGAGGATTCAGAGAGCCGTAGAGGGAATGCTCGTGGTTTATAGGAAGAGGAAAGAGGGAAGGGGCCATAAAGTAGGTGTGGACAGATTTTGGAGGGCCCGGTCTGCCCTGCGTAGGAGTGTGGACTTACCTACAGACAACAGGGTCCTTGGGTCTTAAAGCAGTGTGAGGACATGGTGGTATTGGCTTTTGAGCAAGAGAATTCTGGTGGCCATTAGGGGGGTAGGGAAGGCAGGTCAGGGGCCGGAGGAGCAGAGAGAGGGCCGGGAGGAGGTGGGGTGATACAAGTCTGGTCTAAGGACCCAGTAGTGGGTGTCGATGGGATGCTGCTTCACCGTGACTCTCAGATCAGTGGGTGGGAGGGGGGAGGATGCAGAAGCTGATGGGTGCAGGCAACTCTGAGCAGCGTCTCCTTTCATCTTCCCTCTGTCTGTTGACGCTGAGTTTTGGGTACTCATCACCCCCTGGCTCCCACCTGTTTGCCATCTCTCAGTATTTCCTGGTGTGAACAAACCCCATGCCAGGAGACTCCGTTATGTCCTCAGGACCCCTCTGTTTCTGCAGCTGATGCTGTCCTCTCGGGGCCCCCAGGGCTGTGTCAGGCTCACCTCCTCCAGTAAGCCCCCCCACTGAGAGTCCTCTCCCTCTTCATAACCCCCCGCGTTGAGTTCCGTGCTCTGCCATGCTGGATTTGCACTGTTATTTACACGTTTTGAACGTTTGTCAGGTCTCTGCGAGTATAGGGTAAGCTCTTTGTGGGAAAGATGATATGACTTAAACCCTTCCTGTGCCTCTCAGAAGCCTGCACTTGCGTGTGCTAAGTCGCTTCAATCCCGTGTCTGACTCTCTGTGACCCCCATGGACTGTAGCCCGCCAGGCTCCTCTGTCCATGGGATTCTCCAGGCAGGAATACTGGAGTGGGTTGCCGAGCTCGCCTCCAGGATCTTCCCAACCCAGGGATCGAACCCGCGTCTTCTGCATTGGCGGGCTGGTTCTTTACCACTAGCGCCACCTGCTGCCTGCATAGTAGGGATCTACAGGTAATTGATCAATTGATCCCCTTCCCAGGGGATCTGTCAATCTGCCCTTCCCAGGCTTTTCCACAGGCCCCGTCCTCAGTGTTACTGGCTGGTGAAGGGGCCCTGGACGTGACATCTCAGCTTTGGCCACTTCCTGTAACTCACAAACTGGGGCCACTCGCTTAACCTCTCTGGACTTTCATTTCCTCATCAGTGAAATGGCAAAAACTGCTCCATGGTTGTTAACTGCTTCTTAAAGGAACCCCTTTAAAATCTGGACCTGCTTACATGCGACAGAGGGAAGTGATCCTACCGTGAGCCAAAGTTTCTTCTTTCTCCTCCTCCCCCTCCTCCTCTCCTCTCTTCCCTTCCATCCACAGTAGACTTACAAAAAAATTTTTCTTTTCTTTTCTTGTTTTAATTGAAGTTTAGTTGATTTATAATGTGTTAATTTCTGCTGTACAGATTCAGTTATATGTATACATTTATTTTTTCATATTCTTCATTATGATTTATCACAGGATATTGAATATAGTTCCATGTGCTGCCCAGTGGTAACTTGTTGTCTATCCATTCTTTATATATAACAGCTTGTATCTGCTAATCCCTGACTCCCGATCCATCCCCCGAAACCCCGGCTTAGAACAAAAATTTGAAAGCCCCCCAGACTGGGTGGTTCCTTCCAAGACTCAGGCCACCCATGGCTCCAGGATGGCAAAGATGACCACTGCGATGGCCCTGGCCTGGGTACCACTCATGTCTGCATGTGCTAGGTGGGGTCTAGGTGACGACTTTGGTCAGGCCCATGCTCACTAATTATAGAGAAGCAGTTACTGCAAAATTTCCCAAGGAAACCAAAGTGAAGGTTTGGTTTCCACTTAGATTAAGCAACTTCCTTCCAGGGCACTCAACCCCTCAACAAAATATTCTCTTTCATCACAGGCAGGCCGATAACACACAAGGGTTGTGATTGTTCCTTTGACATAAATATATAAATGCACCTTTGGGAGGAAGCTGGGCCCATGGATACTCACTCCAGTGGGGATGTTTACTTGAATTTTGACTGTCCACCTTAATGACCTTAAGAACTTGTGCTGGGCTGAGGTTCATGGGCAATGTGGAGAGAGAGGGCAGCTAAGGATATAATGTGATATTGAAACTAAAGAGTGTGACATCAAGTCCCAGAGGACATTTCACATTTTACTGGCAGCCATCTAAAAATAATTTGTTTTTTTTTTTCTAAGACTTTTTTTTTTTTTTTTTTGACGTGGACCATTTTTAAAATCTTTACTGAATTTGTTATGCTATTAGTTCTGTTTTATGTTTTGGGTTTTGGGCTGTGAAGCATATGGGATCTTAGCTCGCCGATCAGGGATCAATCTGTAACCCCCGCTTCGGAAGGTGAAGTCTTAACCACTGGACCACCAAGGAAGTCCCTAAAAATAATATAAACCTGCTAACTATGGATTGGGAGTTTGGGGGTTAATAGATGAAAATAATTACATATAGAGTGAATAAACAATGAGGTCCTACTATATAGCACAGGGAACTATATTCAGTTTCTTGAGATAAACTGTATTGGAAAAGAATATAAAAAAGAATGTATATATGTGTGTAACTGAGTCACTTTGCTGTATAGCAATTAACACAACATTGCAAATCGACTGTGTGCGTGTCAGTCACTCAGTCATGTCTGACTCTTTGTGACCTCATGGACCGTAGCCCGCCAGCCTCCTCTGTCCTTTGAATTCTCCAAGAAAGAATACTGGAGTGGGTCGCCATGCCATTCTCCAGGGGATCTGCCTGACGCAGGGATTGAACCCACATCTGCTGCATTGCAGGCAGATTCTTTATCATCTGAGCCACCAGGAACTATACTTCAGTTAAAGAAAAAGAGAGAGAAATTTAAACCTGCATTCACATGATTCAAAGACTTCATTACCTGGAGCCTACCTTCCAAAGTTTTGCTGTATCTGCAGGATATCTGAGCCCCTGGGCTCCCTCCAGCCAGGCCCATTCAGCTTGCCCACCACACCCTCCAGCAGGCTTGGTGGGAAATTCACTGTCTTCAGCCTAGCCAGGCTCCAAGGGGAAACAGGAACCAGTTCCAGTTAGTTAAGTCAGTTGCCTCCAAAATGCCCAGATTCCTGAGTTCATTTTCTTTTGACCTGTTCCTTGTCATTTTCAGACTAGTTTTTCCTGATGGGCTACAAGATACTGTCTTCAAGTTTTCCAACTCTTTCCTCTTTCTGTGGACATCTCCGTCTAGTTTTCCCAACCACAACCTATCCATCATCATTTTCACCAAACTTTGACCTCCAGATTGCAAATTCACTTTTAGGTTGCTAATATTCGTTCTCTATAAATAACCTTCAACTTCAGCTTGTTCTATCCCACAAGGAACAACTGTGGTCCAAGATAGCCCTTTGAGCCTATCTGCCTTGAAACAGCAGAGTTCCTATTCTCGCCTTGGGGAGGTTGTCGCAGGGACTTGAGGGAACTGTGTCATCCCCAACAGAGGAGCTTCTCAGAGCAGCGGGTGTTTAGCATGTCAGACAGAGCGTTGTGCTGTTATATATACACCGGTGGGGATTCAGACCAAGAGAGCCCTGGATGGTGTGATGCTGTGATTGTGTGTGTGTGTGTGTGTGTGTGTGTGTGTGTGTGTGTGTGTGTGTGTGTACAGACAGAAAAGGACAGACAGACAGAGTCAAGCCCTCCTACCTCTTACTCAGAGGATTTTGTCCGTATAAACAGGACCCAAACGTGAATGAGTCGTCTATCTTGCTTTTTAAGAACCTGTTTGGGATTCCATGTCGGTGATGGTTCTGGATGTGATATTTACCATGAACTACAGAAAAGGGCCTAGAAATGGAAGGAGGTTAGAACTCCAGAACGTTCTGTTGTGGTTTCTAGTCTTCCTGTGGAATGTGCATTTCCTGCTCTATGCGGGTTTTGCACCTAATGACTTCCCTGTCCCAAACGTGCTCTCACTTCTGTAGTCATTAATTTCCGTTTCATTACTCTCAGCCACTGATACGGTAAGTGGAGTTTGAGAGAAACCACATTTTGGGCCCCAGGTTCCAGGATGTTCTATATGATGATATGTTTCTTTTTCTATTATAAATTTTTTATTCTTTATTCTTATTGGTTTTTAGCACTGATAGAAAGAACAAAAGACAGAAACATAAGCCAATTTTGCCCTTAATATTTTGGTGTATTTTTCCTTTTTTTTTTCAGTGATGACAAAATAATGGCTATATTTCCCTGTACTGTGCAATATACCCTTGTGGCTTATCTACTTTATACATAGTAGTTTATATCTCTTAATCCCCTACCGCTGTCTTGCCCCTCACTCCCCCTCTCCCCACTGGTAACCACTAGTTTGTTTTCTACATCTATAAGTCTGTTTTTGTTATATCCATTCATTTTATTTTTAGGTTCCTCATATAAGTGATAACATAGAGTATTTGTCTTTCTCTGTCTGACTTAATCATAATACCCTCTAGGTTCATCCATCTTTGTTCCAAATAGCACAGATCCACTGATTTTTAATATTTTGCCACAACTGTTTTTATCATTTTGTTTCTCTGTATACATACCTGCTATCGTTACTGTTATTTTTCCTAAACTATCTGAGAGTTAAATTGCATTATTTTGCCTTTTGCCTCTGAGAACAAGGATATTCTCTAATATAACCACAATACAATTGTCATGGTTAGGAAATTTATCATTAACGCAATATAGGATCTAATATACATGCCATATTCAAATTTTACCAACTGATCCAGTAATGAATGTCCTTTAGAGACATTGTTCTTCCCGTTCCAGAATTGAACAATGCGTACTGTGACCGAGTCTCCTTAATCTCCATTTATGGGGGACAACCCCTTGGCCTGGCTTGGTCTCTCCTGTCATTTTCTAAAGAGTTTGTAGAGAGCCCCTCATTCAGGTCTGTCTCATTTATTCTCCATGATTAGGTTGAGATGAGGCCCTTTTGGCAGAGATGCTACACAACAATGTCTTCTTACGGTATCACACCAGGAGGCACATGATGTTAGCTTTCATCTGTGAGGAGGTGCTACAAAACTGTAAATATCCTGTTCCTCTCAAACTTGCACCCAGTGGTTTCTAGAACAGACCGGAAGGCCACACCTCCTCGCCTGCACCTGGGTGCCCCCCCGAGTTGCATGTTCCTCTCTGTGTGCCCTCTCCCCTTTGGGGGCTCGGTCTGCTCCTGAAACCCCCTCCCCCCTTCCTTGCCTATCACAGAGGTTGGCATAGGCCAGGGACTCCATAAATGCTTGTCAAATAGAAATACATTAAAAATAGATAATCAGAGGTTCTGGATATCTGCTCAGGAGTAACAGCCTCAGCAGAGATGCCTTTCAGAAAGATTTCATTCGTGGTTAATTGAGGTGGGGCCTCCAAGAACATAAATATCCTGCTTTTCCTCTGCCTGTGGGGTATATTACATATACCCTGAATGGTACATATGTAAAAAAGTACGGAAAAAGAGACAGAGAGAGAGGGAGGGAGAGAGAGAGAAGGGAGGAAGTACGAGCGGTCGTGCAGGGGGAGTTTAACGTGAATGCACCTTCCAGCCCAGCAGCTCCACTCTGTGTGGTGTTTATGGTAGCAGGGAATAAAAGGCCCCCTCAGGGTTCCTCGTAAGAGGAGGAAATAAGTGAACCATGATGTATTTGTACTCATTTATTCATTCAACAAACATTCATTTAAGAACATTTTGTTCAGATGGCGCCAGTGGTGAAGAACCTACCTGCCAATGCTAGGAGACTTAAGAGACATGGGTTCGATCCCTGGATTGGGAAGATGCCCTGGAAAAGGAAATGGCAACCCACTTCCAGTATTATTGCCTGGAGAATCCCATGAACAGAGGAGCCTGATGTGCTACAGTCCATAGTGTTAAAAAGAGTTGGACACGACTAAAGTGAGTTCACAAAATGTTGGCACTATTAGCCTGGCACCGTTCTAATTGCTGAGGATACTGTCGTGGTTAAAACACATTTCCTGCTTTCATGGAAAATGCACTTCAGCGTGTGCTAACACACAATAAATAAGCATTACCCACATGCCCACAATGCACACACATGAGCTCACACCAGAGGTACTGTGAGAGGGGCAGGGATGGAATACTTTGCATTGTCAGAAACAGTAAGCTAGGTTTACAAACAGTAGGGTGAACAGAACTTAAACACATAGCCCATTGCAAGAAGGCATAGAATAAAATTGGTGGCACAATACCACTTACAGAATTTAAAAACACATTTATAGAACAATGTCCCATCTATGTATGTGTTCATACGTATGCGTGTATATGTGAGTGTACATTTAGGCATGTATGTGTGCTCAGTCACTCAGCCATCTCTGACTCTTTACAGACCTCATAGGCTGTAGCCTGCCTTGGCTTCTCTGTCTACGGAATTTTCCAGGCAAGAATACTGGAGTGGGTTACCATTTCTTCCTCCAAGGGATCTTCCCAACCCAGGGGCTGAATCCACGTCTCTTGAGTCTCCTGCGTTGGCAGGCAGACTCTTTACCCTTGTGCCACCTAGGAAGCCCCACATTCAAGTGTACTCCTGCAGCCAAGGACATGTGCATAAATATGTTAGTGTGCAAACCTAGTGGGGATAAGAATTGATGTTTGGAAGGGGAATGAAGGGGGAAAATATAAAACAAGAGATAATCTTTGCCTGGATGGATGACAGAGTGTCAGGAATGAGGTGTAGGGTTATCTCAAACAAATGTACCTGAGGTCCAAAAAGAACTGGGAAGGGAGATTTTGTTGTCAAGTACAAAGAAATGAATGCACTTTGCCCTCATCCTTGCATTCCAGATCCAAGACCCTCTGGGTGGGTCTAGGGCCCTCTGGGCAGGGACAGGGCCCCCTGGGCGGGACCAGGGTCCTCTGGGCAGTCTTTGTGTTTGTTCCTCTGCCATGCACGGGAACATCAGGGGCGATCCTGCTTGCAGGAGGAGGTGGGTGAGCATGAGGCAGGGGTCCATGACATTTAGGCAAAGGGATAATCTCACTAAGGCTCGGTTTTCCCATCTGTGAAATGGACATGGTAGCCAGCGATCATGTCAGAAGGCAGTGGTGAGAATTCTATGAGCCAGTGCGATGAGGAAAGCCCTCATCACGAGGCCTGGACCACCAGGCATTCTGGGAAATTCTTAGTTATTAGCATCCTCTTCTTTTTTGTTACCTGAAAAAGATTGCCGAACTAGCTCAGTTTCAGAACATCTCTGCCTGCTTGGAACGTGGCTGATATATGATGGGCTGGGTACCAGTAACTTCTGTCAAGTGAGGCCTGCACCTTTCACTTTCCAAACACAGGAAACCTGACCCTTCCTGATCAACTCCCAGGGACCAGCGGTCACTCTGGTTCAAACTCCCCTTGGGCGTGTTCCTGTACAAGAACCAGAGGAAAGCCAGCACTGCCCCGTTGATCTCTCTGCAAAGCTGTTGAATTGCTCATGTTTATTTTTCAAAGCACTGTGCTTGAGACCACTTCCTCTTTCTCTTCTAGAAATTGGGGATGGAGTCACATAAGTGCTTGAGTCAAAAGAATGGGGAGAGGGCGTGTGGGTGTGAGTGAGTGAGTGTGTGTCTTGTTCTAGGTGGTGGCTGAGTTCTCTCCTCCACTTTATGGCACCTGCACTCAACACTCAGCCCAGGTCAAGTAGGTCAGTCAACGTTCATGCCTGATGCTGGCATCAACCATGAGCATTATTTTGAAATCTGTCCTTATCAGATGGCACCAGGTTCCAGTGTGGCCATCATTACAGAACAACCCGGAGTTTCACTAGGACAAAGGGTGGGGCTGCTCTCTGTGGCTGAGATTACAGATCTATCCAAGCCACTCCACCCGCTTTGGGTGGGTGGTGGGGAACAGAGGGGCAGAGAGGGGGGCCCTGGAATCGTGGGGTGGCAGCTGTGAGTCCCAGCCTGCTGTGCTTCTCCCATCAAAAGCACAAGTCAGCAAGTATGACACTCTGGGTATGACGCTCAGGGTCTAGCCCTCAGAGGTCTGTAGGAGATGCTAGATTTGAACTCCTTGTGGTCAGGGACTGTGCTCAATTCATCCTGTTCTAGAAGCTGGCACAGGACTTGGTTCAAATTAGCTGTTCAGTAAGTGTTCACAAAATCAAAACAAGGAGGGAGGGAATATGATGGAAGTTTAAAACAAAAAGTAGTTCTCACATCCTTTTGTACTAATAGCACATGCTAAGTCACTTCAGACTCTTTTGTTGACTATGATGGCTACTCCATTTCTTCTAAGGGATTCCTGCTCACAGTAGTATATATAATGGTCATCTGAGTTAAATTCACCCATTCCAGTCCATCTTACAATCTCAAAAATGACAGAATGATCTCTTTGTTTCCAAGGCAAACCATTCAATATCATGGTAATCCAAGTCTATGCACTGACAAGTAATGCTGAAGAAGCTGAAGTTGAATGGTTCTATGAAGACCTACAAGACCTTCTAGAACTAACATGCCAAAAAGATGTCCTTTTCATTATAGGGGACTGGAATGCAAAAGTAGGAAGCCAAGAAACACCTGGAGTAATAGGCAAATTTGGCCTTGGAGTACAGAATGAAGCAGGACAAAGGCTAATAGAGTTCTTCCAAGAGAATGCACTGGTCATAGCAAACACCCTCTTCCAACAACACAAGAGAAGACTCTACACATGGACATCACCAGATGGTCAACACCAAAATCAGATTGATTATATTCTTTGCAGCCAAAGATGGAGAAGCTCTATACAATCAGCAAAAACAAGACCAGGAGCTGACTGTGGCTCAGATCATGAACTCCTTATTGCCAAATTCAGACTTAAACTGAAGAGAGTAGGGATAACCACTAGACCACTCAGGTATGACCTAAATCAAATCCCTTATGAATATACAGTGGAAGTGAGAAATAGATTTAAGGGACTAGATCTGATAGACAGACTGCCTGATGAACTATGGACAGAGGCTCGTGACATTGTACAGAAGACAGGAATCAAGACCATCCCCAAGAAAAAGAAATGCAAAAAAGCAAAATGGCTGTCTGAGGAGACCTTACAAATAGCTGTGAAAAGAAGGGAAGTGAAAAGCAAAGGAGAAAAGGAAAGATATTCCCATATGAATGCAGAGTTCCAAAGAATAGCAAGGAGAGATAAGAAAGCCTTCCTCAGCGATCATTGCAAAGAAATAGAGGAAAACAATAGAATGGGAAAGACTAGAGACTTCTTCAAGAAAATTAGAGATACCAAGGGAACATTTCATGCAAAGATGGGCTCAATAAAGGACAGAATGGTAGGGAACTAACAGAAGCAGAAGATATTAAGAAGAGATGGCAAGAATACACAGAAGAACTGTACAAAAAAGATCCTCATGACCCAGATAATCATGATAGTGTGATCACTCACCTAGAGCCAGACATCCTGGAATGTGAAGTTAAGTGGGCCTTAGGAAGCATCATTATGAACAAAGCTAGTGGAGGTGATGGAATTCCAGTTGAGCTACTTCAAATCCTGAAAGATGATGCTGTGAAAGTGCTGTACTCAATATGTGAGTAAATTTGGAAAACTCAGCAGTGGCCACAGGACTGGAAAAGGTCAGTTTTCATTCCAATCCCTAAGAAAGGCAATCCCAAAGAATGCTCAAACTACCTCACAATTGCATCCATTTCACATGCTAGCAAAGTAATGCTTAAAGTTCTCCAAGCCAGGCTTCAGCAATACATGAACCATGAACTTTCAGATGTTCAAGCTGGTTTTAGAAAATGCAGAGGAACCAGAGATCAAGTTGCCAACATCCACCGGATCATCGAAAAAATAAGAGAATTCCAGAAAAACATTTATTTCTACTTTATTGACTATGTCAAAGCCTTTGACTGTGTGGATCACAATAAACTGTGGAAAATTCTGAAAGAGATGGGCATACCCGACCACCTGACCTGCCTCTTGAGAAACCTGTATACAGGTCAGGAAGCAACAGTTAGAACTGGACATGGAACAACAGACTGGTTCCAAATAGGAAAAGGAGTACGTCAAGGCTGTATATTGTCACCCTGCTTATTTAACTTATATGCAGAGTACATCATGAGAAACTCTGGGCTGGAAGAAGCACAAGCTGGAATCAAGATTGCTGGGAGAAACATCAATAACCTCAGATATGCAGATGACACCACCCATATGGCAGAAAGTGAAGAACTAAAGAGCCTCTTGATAAAAGTGAAAGAGGAGAGTGAAAATGTTGGCTTAAAGCTCAACATTCAGAAAACTAAGATCGTGGCATCTGGTCCCATCACTTCATGGCAAGTAGATGGGGAAACAGTGGAAACAGTGGCTGACTTTATTTTTCTGGGTTCCCAAATCACTGCAGATGATGACTGCAGCCATGAAATTAAAAGACTCTTACTCCTTGGGAGGAAAGTTATGACCAACCTAGACAGCATATTAAAAAGCAGAGACATTACTTTGCCGACAAAGGTCCTTCTAGTCAAGGCTATGGTTTTTTCAGTAGTCATGTGTGGATGTGAGAATTGGACTATAAAGAAAGCTGAGTGCCAAAGAATTGATGCTTTTGAATTGTGGTGTTGGAGAAGACTCTTGAGAGTCCCCTGGACTGCAAGGAGATCCAACCAGTCCATCCTAAAAGAGATCAGTCCTGGGTGTTCATTGGAAGGATTGATGTTGAAGCTGAAACTCCAGTACTTTGGCCACATGATGCAAAGAGCTGACTCATTTGAAAAGACCCTGATGCTGGGAAAGATTGAGGGCAGGAGGAGAAGGGGACGACAGAGGATGAGATGGTTGGATAGCATCACCAACTCAATGGACATGGGTTTGGGTGGACTCCGGGAGCTGGCGATGGACAGGGAGGCCTGGCGTGCTGCGGTTCATGGGGTCACAAAGAGTCAGACATGATTGTGCGACTGAACTGAACTGAAGTCATTTCAGTTGTGTCCTACTCTTTGTGACCCCTCAGGCTCCTGTGTCCATGGGATTCTCCAGGCAAGAATAGTGGATTGGGTTGCCATTTCCTCCTCCAGGGAGCTTCCTAACCCAGGGATGGACCTCAGGTCTCTTATATCTTCTGCATTGGCAGGCAGGTTATTTTTTTCTTTTTTTTTTTTTACCACTAGCACCACCTGGGAAGCCCTTACAGATGGCTAAAACGAATACCAGTTCTTATACACCTAATAGGATCTCACTGCCACCTTATTGGCTTCTGATCTTTTTTTCCCCTCCACTTTAGAAATGCAAACTGCATGGTCCCCCTTGATGTTATTCACTCAAACATTCTTGCCAGCTTGGTCCTATATTCCTTTTACATCCAGGTAGCATTTACATACCTGCAAAACACCTCTGATGATTCACCCTCTGCCTCACTGTCCCAAGCAAGGCCCTGGGGCGTCTGCAGTCCTGCTACAGACTCCAGGCGGGAGCAGGGTGGGAGGGGAGGAGGAGGAGTTGGTGAAGGAGGAGACACTTGGGGATCCAGTCTGTCCTTTACCTGCTGAGTCAGACCCCCAGCTGATTCCAGAAACAAGAAAGAGGGGTTCCTTCTGCTCACGGGCAGTTCGCATCTGGCCTTCCGTATCATTCCAAGGCTTCTGGTTCTTCCAAGGAGCTCTTGACAAGTTGCAACCGATTTTAGGCAGATATGAGTTCCAGGAACCCAGAGTGCAGAACCGGTGTCCCCAGCAAACTTTTCAAATGGAGTCTGTTGCTGACTCCCTTACACTGTTTCCTGTGAACGCCTCTTTTTCTTTCTTTTTTTTTTTTTAGAAAAAGCACTTGTCTTTGCTACCTGAGTCACATATGGACACATGGACAGTCACACATGGATGGTTCCCTTCAATCGTCCCCCCAGCATTCTTAGCCTGTTTGGAGCCGAAGAAGTTCTCATCTCTGGATAAACTTCATGTATCAGAGAAAGCTGATCCTCTTAGTCGTTGTCCTGTGTATAGCAATAACAGAGTTGATATTCTTCTTTCTCTCCTTCAACAAATCTGTATCATTTCTGAAAATATCTGGTTGAAAAACCATTATTCAAACAGATCAGGAGGGTCAGTCTGATCAGAAAAAGGACAGGTTTTCACTTTGTTACCAGTCAAGCTCTGCTTAAAGAAGGGGACCATGACAGCTGGCCCCATTGTTATCGTCAGAAGAGAAGATTGAGAATTGCGATAGGTAGTGGTCCCTTGACTAATAAAGGCTATTATCCTGAGATAAGATGGGTTAAGGAGTGGTGGAAAGAAGGTGGGATTTGAAATAAGATAGGTTGGTTTGAAATGCCAACCACTCTGTGGTTGCAAATGCCAAACCACATCTGGGTTTCCTTAGCAAAATCAAGAACCTTTTGGCACTTTTGTAGTGGGAGCTGGCCTACTAGCTGAGCGATTCAAGTCCTGGCTCCATGTCGAGACACCTGGCTCCAAATTCTGGTCTTGTGTTTCCTTTTTGAGTGACTTTGGACAAATTACTTAATATACCTTGACCTCAGTGACCTCAATTGCAAAATGAGTATAACTGTACTTATTTGTAGACTTGTTCTGAAGACGAAACTATTTATGTACAGCTCATAGAATAATGCTAGGGTCCATGGCAATCACTCAGGAAAAAAGGGAAGGAGAAGTAGCTAATATTATTTACAAAATGGGGCTAATAAAGCCTACTTTCTGGGATAGTTGTGGGGATGATTCAAAGAGCTAATATTTAAATACTGGGCACCGACTATGTCCTCAGCTGTACTTCCATCCCTCCCCTTCCTAAGGCTGGTATACTTGGGACATGGACTATCATGCATGTATGAAAGCTTTGAAAGGGGAGAAAGCAGGAAGCAGATAATGTAGGTGAGGGTGTAAGAATTCCCTGGCAGTCCAGTGGTTAGGACTGGGTGCATTCACTGCCGTGACCCAGGGTTCAATCAGGGACCTAAGATCCCACAAGCCTCATGATTTGGCCCCCCCAAGAAAGAAATGAGTATAGCA
This sequence comes from Cervus elaphus, assembly GCF_910594005.1. Lineage (NCBI taxonomy): Eukaryota > Metazoa > Chordata > Mammalia > Artiodactyla > Cervidae > Cervus > Cervus elaphus. Next base: position 5,833,315 of record NC_057829.1, read on the forward strand.
AAATGGATGCAACTGGAGATTATGATACTAAGTGAAGTAAGTCAGAGAAAGACATAAGAGTGATATCACTTATATCTACAATCTAAAATATGGCACAAATGAACTTATCTATGAAACAGAAATAGACTCACAAACATAGAGAACAGACGTGGTTGCCAAGGGGAATGGGGGGGAGGGAAGGACTGGGAGTTTGGGATTAGCAAATGCAAACTATTATATAAAGAGAAAACAGAAAAGTCCTACTGAATAACACAGGGAACTATATTTGATATCCTGTGATAAATTGTAATGGAAAATAATATGAAAAAGAATGTATATATGTGTATAACTAAGTCAACGTGTTGTACAGTGGAGATTGGCACAATGCTGTAAATCAACTATACTTCAAAAAAAATCTAAAAAAACAATGTGAGTGAGGGTATGTTGGAGCAAGGGCAGGCAGGGGTGTCGTTACCACAGCAGTCCCATGGACCAGGCCCTTCTAGGGCACTGAACTGGATTCTCTCTCTCTGACGAACTTTTCTCTGTAGGGAGGCTTTTCCAAGAAGGTGGCCCCCAGCCTGGACGCTGAGGTGGGTCTCCCCCTGGGAGGGGCCACTTTCTTCTAGCAGTAGTGTCCACTCTCCAGAGCAAGGGCCAGCAAACTGCTTAAATAAGGAGTCACATAGGAAATATTTTTGGCTTTACAGGCCATATGGTCTCCATTGCTGTTACTGAAATCTGCCATTATGGCTCTAAAGCACCATAGACAATACCTAAAGGAATGGGGAGGAGGTGTGTTCCAGTCAAGGTTTACTTAGAGGCACTGAAAAGTTATTTCCTGTCATGATCATGTGTCACAAAACAGTATTCTCCTGTTGATTTGTTTTCTCAACCATTGGAAAATGATGAAAACCATTATTAGCTCCCACAAGACGCAGAAACAGGCAATGGGGCTGGATTCAACATGGGAACCGCAATCCACCAACCCCTACAGACCCTTTTGCCAGTCTAGGAGATTTCCTTTGACAATGTCTAGCTGTTGTTTTTTTATTCCAATGTGATGTCAGACATAATGTCAGTCTGACAGGCTCATCATGATATGTGTGGGGTTCCTTCTCCTTGAGTAGATGTGACTTGGCTCATGACATTTTTCTGTTTGAACCATGGTATGGTATGGTATCTGAACTATGATATGGACTCATCTGACAATGGACTAGGGAAGCTTTGAGCTTTTTATTCGTTTTCATTTTGAATTTTAAACACATAAACTACCACTATAACCATTTGAAAGCATAAAATTCAGTGGCATTAAATACCTTCAAGATGTGCAATTGTCAGCACTCTATTGCTCCAACATTTGTTCACCACCCCATCATTAATTTATTCTTCTGTCCCTTTGGAGGTCTTCTGTTACACACTCTTAGAGAACCATTTTGCAAGCAACAGTCAGCACTTCACAGACATGGCAACCACCCTGCCTTCATAGGGTTTAGAGTCGAAGAGAGAAATGAAAACATTAGAGTAGTTTTCAGGAAAAATAATAATTCAGTTTAAAATATTTTCATATTTTTTGCTATCTTGATTTTCTCTTACTGTACCATCATTTTAGGCATGTAGTTACACATACCATGACTTTGTAAGCTTTGTTTTTCAAGACTTACCCAAAACACAAATTTTCTCCTCAAGTAGCTGTAACTTCAGCCCCTCTTTCGTGGTAAAGAGTAACACCTGTGGACCTGTATTTGGTCTACAACAGACCTGTATTTAGTAGCACCTGTATTTGGTCGCAAAGACCAAATACAAATGATGTCCAATTGGTATGAAGAAGTAAAATAAATATGTGTGCAATTTTCCCTCTCTTTCTCTATACACATTGACATCTTTGACAAATCGTTAAAGTAAGTAATAAATGACCTGAAATAGTGATGCTATATCAGCGTGAATCATTAATGCTACTGCCTGTGGAGTAAACTTCTGTTTAATCCGAGGAAACACCTGAATGATCCCTTTCACATTCTCCACGGTTTGTCTCAGTGTCTGACTTCTCTAAACCTCAGGCATCATCAGACGACACAGAAAGTAGACTGTGAACACCCAACCCTTATTCTGGAGTCAAAATACCACTGGAGTATATACAAAACTAAGTTGCAGCTCTGTCAGAGCGGGGCTTCAAGACAGCTGGGACTCGAAAATCTTTTGAGGTGGTTTTATCCTTTCTTTTTCTTTTTAACCAGTTGGTGGTCTTCTATCTAACCTGAGATCCTGGTTCTGAGTTCCTGGTTCCTTGCATGAGGAAGAAACATGCTTTGCAAACCACGTGGCTTGGCAAGGCTAGGTGGGAAGGAGAGAGCTTGACACTTGCACTTACGTAATTTCAACCCCAGCCACTGGCAGACATGGAAGAAATCAATTTTTCCCATATAGGTGATAGCTTTCTTAGAACTGGATTTACAGCATCTTTGCATGCATGCTAAGTCACTTCAGTCGTGTCCAACTGTGACCCTATGGACAGTAGCCCACCAGGTTCCTCTGTCCATGGGATTCTCCAGGCAAGGATACCGGAATGGGTTGCTTTGCCCTCCTCCAGGGGATCTTCCTGATCCAGGAATTGAACCCACATCTCTTATGTCTCTCGAACCCAGGTCTCCCGCATTGTAGGCAGACACTTTACCGTCTGAGCCACAGGGAAGTCCACCTGTATTGGCAGGCAGGTTCTTTTACCACTAGCGCCCCTGGGAAGCCCTCAACATATTGTATGTATATATTTATAAATATGGGCCTCGCTGGTGGCTCAGAATCTGCCTGCAATACGAGAGGCCCAGGTTTGATCCCTGGGTCAGGAAAATTCCCTGGGGAAGGGAATGGCAACCCACTCTGGTATTCTTGCCTGGAGAATGTGTGTGTATACTTACATGGGTAAAAGATTGACTTCTAAGTATGACCTCTAAGTTATATCTGCAGGCTGCTACCTCAACATTGCAGATCATCTTTTTTCTTCCAGGAGAAGAAGAGACCGCAGTTTGCTTAGATTCTTGAGTTTGATTGAAGATTGAATGTACTTTTCCCCATGATCTATTCTCAGGCAAGAGTGTTACAACATCAGAGCGTGAATCAAATTACCACGCCGTCACCCTTCCTCTTCCTACCTTTCAGCACCACCGTGCATGACATAAAGGAAATAGACCCTTCAAAAGAGATGAAGGGCCTGCGATCTCTGGTACCAAGAATGTATGGGAAACCTTAGGAAAGTCATGAATGTGGTCAGCTGAACCCTACCTGCCCAAGACTATCTGTACCACTGTTATTGTTCTTGCTCTCCTGTTTCATTTATGGCCAATGTAGTCTTTGGCTGGGATAGGCTGCAGAATATGATATGGGGGAGAGCCTGTGATTGGATTGTTAGACATGAGGCTTGAGGGACCTTGGCTTTGTCTTTTTGACTATTCTGGACCATGTGACATGGTCTACCAACTCCCAGGGTGCTTTTAGCTGCTAGAATGAACGACTCTTAGCATCAGGATGGCTTTAGTTGGCACTCTCTGGGCTGTTTCACCCAGCACAGGCCTGACCACTGAGGGCCTGCCAGATTCTGCTGTAACACACACAGCCAGGAGCTCACTGCCTTCCTTCCCCACCAAACCCGTCCCCAGGATCAGCTTCACAGGCGAGCAACCTGTAGAGTTGCACAGGACCCACACTCGGAAGGGCCCTGCAGGGGTCCAGTGGTTAAGACTTCACCTTCCAATGCAGCGGGTTTGATCCCTGGTTGGGGAACTAAGCTCCCACATGCCTCACGGCCAAAAAACAAAGACATAAAACAGAAGTAATATTGTGACAAATTCAATAAAGATTTTAAAAATGGTGCACATTAAAAAAAAAAAATCTTGAGAAAAAAAAAAAGAAGGTCCCTGCTCTTGCTGTCTTGAAATTCTCAGTTTTTCACCAAGGAGACCCTGAATTCTTATTTCACACTAGTCACAAAGTATGTAGCCATTCTGCCAGGACATGTAAGCTTCTCTCACCCACCAGCCACGCATGGCACATTCGCACACAGCAATTACCTGGGACCTTCTGCCTTGGATCCTGCTCTGCTCCAGGCTTGAATTGACTTCCAGCTCTGGGCTTTCCTACTTGGTTTCAGGGCTGCTTTGACTTGACCTGCCTTGACCCCTGGGACTTGAAATTTGAACCTGCCTTCCTCTGTCTGACACTTCAAGGTCAAACACTCCAGAGGTTTCAGCCTCTGTTCACCTCTTAGATTTTTTCACTTGAATGAAAAATGAAAGGGAAAGTCGCTCAGTTGTTTCTGACTCTGCAACCCCAATGGACACAGTCCATGGAATTCTCCAGGCCAGAGTACTGGAGTGGGTAGACTTTCCCTTCTCCAGGGGATATTCCCAACCTAGGGATCAAACCCAGGTCTCCCACATTGCAGGCGGATTCTTTACCAGCTGAGCCACAAGGGAAGTCCAAGAATACTGGAGTGGGTAGCCTATCCCTTCTCCAGCAGATCTTCCTGATCCAGGAATCAAACAGAGGTCTCCTGCATTGCAGGCGGATTCTTTACCAACTGAGCTATGAGGGAAGCCCAATATCTTAAGTCACTTGAATGACTTAGGATAAATTCACTACCCAACTCAGCTCTGCTCCCCCAGATATCACTCAGCTATTTCTATTTATAGAGGAACGTTTTGGACTTTAGTTTAATATCCTTTTTATTGAGCCCCAAGTCTACTTTCCTGTAACTCCTACATGTCAGTAGAGTGTTCACTTCCTTATGAGGAATTAGCCTTGGGACATCACCATGCACTTGACGTTTGTGTTCTGATGTCACATGTTAGTACACATGATAGATTGCTAGTGATTGAGTCAGCAAGTCAATTAAAACCAAAACAAGCTTATTTAAATTAAGCATGTCTGTTGTATCTGACAATATTAAACACCCCTTCCCCTTGATTAAAATTTCAGAATGTGTCTTCCAGTCGCTGTTTATACGTCCCTACACAGTGAGCTCAGGCTTCCCAGGTGGTGCTAGTGGTAAAGAACCTGCCTGACAATGCAGGAGATGTAAAGAGATGTGTGTTTGATCCTTGAGTTGGGAAGATCCCCTCAAGAGACCATGACAACCCACTCTGGTATTCTTGCCTGGAGAATCCCGATGGACAGAGAAACCTGGCAGGCTATAGTTCATAAGGTCACATGGAGTCAAACACAACTGAAGCAATTTAGCAGGCATGCATGGCTGCACACAATGAGACCAGCCTCAGACTTCTAGGTCAACATTCCCCTTGCCACTATCCACAGATATCCGGTCTCCCCATTCACCTGCCTCGGGTCTCTCAGACCCCCACTCAGATGGGCCCGCTCACAGTTCCTTATCAGACCCTCTTCTCTGACCCCATGACTCCTCCCAAGTAGCCACCAGGCCTAGCATGTCATTTCATGGTGACAAAAGTCTTCCTAAACACCTTTCACTGGGTTCTGCTTTTATACCCCTCACACTGCTAGCATCCCCATGCTCTGAATTTTCCCCAACTCAGGCATAGCGATGTTTATTTTTACTCGTGTGCTGGGTGTGGATCCTGCAGTTGTGGCCCCCACTTACCCCAGCAGAACTCCTGTGGTCTACCCAGACCTGTCCATGACTCCTTTGTAGCATGGCCCTTCAACTGAGCAAGCTGTGTATGCATGTGTATGTATACATATACCTGTGTGCACTTAGCACACTGAAGCGACTTGGCACACACATATATGCTTTGGTAAGTAAGTAAGTGTTAGTGGCTCAATTGTGTCCAACTCTTCGTGACGCTATGGACTGTAGCCTGCCAGGCTCCTCTGTCCATGGGATTCTCCAGGCAAGAATACTAAAGTGGGTTGCCATGCCATTCTCCAATATGGCAGCTCTGAATCCGAGGCTGTAGGAGAGGGACCCTGGAATCTGGATAGTTCAAAAGTTTCCCAGGCTGAGCCAAGGTTGGGAGCCACTGCCCTCACAGGAGGGCACCCTCTCCCAGACATAAACCTCATAAATGGACCTTAAATGGGAGTCTGGTCCCTTAGGGTAGGAAGGTATGATGTTCTTGACTTTATAGCTGGACTAAGCAAGGCCTTGGAGACTGTGTGACTTGTCCAAGAGATGGAATGGAGCAAGGACTCTGTGTGTGCCTCCTAGAGGGCATCTCTTTCCACTGTCCACGGTACTGTTCACATCTGTGTGTGTGTGTGTGTGTGTGTGTGTGTGTGGCAAGCTCTATGAGCCCTCTGCATGTGCTTGCTGCACAACATTCTAGATTACGACCCTGGAACTGACTTGAGCACACGGTCACATCCAGACTCCACCTGCTGGAAATTGCCTCTAAAACCCCTGCCTCCCATCCCGCACACTCCTACTCCATGCTCCTCTGGTCTTTGCGCAGAGCTGTCAGAGAATTGCCATGTGTTTTTACTCACATCTGTCCCCCACTACACTCCAGGCTCCTTGAGTTGGTCACGCACACTCTAATCAGGTACTGACAGACCTGGGTTGATTCTCAGTTTGGCTGAGAATTCGTTGGCTGCAGCTGCCATACAAAGGACCACAGCCTGGCTGACTTAAGACAGTAGAAATATATTGTCTCACCGTTCCGAGGGTTGGAAGTCCAAGATCAAGGAGTTTTCAGGGTCAGCTCCTTCTAGGTTGTGTGGAAGAATCTGTCTCAGTCCTCTCCCTCAGCTTCTGGTGGGTGGCAACCCCATGTTCTTGCTCACCCTGATCTCTGCCTTCACCTTCCTATGAGGTTCTCCCCGTGTGGGTGTCTGCATCTAAATTTCCCACTTTATAAGATCCTAATGACCTCATTTTAACTTGATTGCTTCTATAAAGATCTCATCTCCAAATAAGGTCACCTTCTAAGCTACTGGGGGTTAGGACACCAACATAACCTTTCATGGGGACAAAATTTAGCCCATCACTGGTTTCACGACTTTAAGCAAGTAGCTGAGACCCATAGAATCTTGGTTTCTTCATCTGTGAAATCAGGATTTAAAAAATACCTACTTCACAGGCTTTTTCTTAATAATTATTATCAGATTAGATAAGGGATTTAGTTTTGTTTTCAAAGCAAGGTACAGAACAGTGAGTTTAGTTGCTATAATCTGGGTTAAAAGGGGTGGGGCAACCCTCCATCTGCTGTGTGCGTGTGTGTGTGTGTGTGTGTGCGCGTATGTAGGGGGGTTGGTGGGTGGGTGTGTGCACACACACATGCGTGCCATAGACTGACTATCTAAACCATCAGACCATCAGAGCCTAAGGCAAGCTCCAACAGAAACCGCATATCAAGTAAACATGATGACTTCCAATTTTTCACTCAAATGTGAGGCCATATCAACACTAAAAATCAAGAACTAGGCACTTTTGGTGCTGTTAAATCAGCTTTATCATTTTGTTTACAGTTAGCGGCAGGTTCCCCAAACTTCCTGATCAGACCTTCTAAGACCGCAGATCTTCCGAGAGAGTCTGTTCCGGTTGGTCTGGGCAGGACTGAGGGATCCGTTTCCCCAATCCCTCAGCTTGCCTCGGGGACCAACCCAGGAATCCCGGCAAAGTAGAAGAGGGCTCTTCTCACCACAGCGGGCCTGGCTCCTCATCCCCTGCCGCTGACTGGCCAGGTGTAAGTCCATGAACCTGGGGGTTCAGTTCCCTCAACTCCAACCTTGTGCCTGATTTTGAGTTGAGATCCCACAATCCTTTCTGGCTCTAAAATGCCATCCCTTGTCTGGCCTGTTCAGACTGGTCTGTATTACTGTATGCTCCTTGAATACCCCTGGCATCTTTTTCTGTGCGCCTTCCCACCAGCTGGCCCGGTCAGTGTTCTGTGCTCAGTGGGTGGGTGTCCGGCCAAGCTGACCTGCTGATGGGCCAGAATTGAATGAGAAGAGCAGCTGGGGAGCCAGCACAGAGGAGAAAACTGCCAGCGAAGCCTCTCCCTGCTCAAAGATCTTATTCTGCCCTTCAGGGAAAGCCGGGGACCAGCTGGACGGGTTTGTTTCAAGCTCACCTTTCCACACTTGGTGAATCACTATTGCAAAAGATGGTTGGTTATTTAAATGTCCTCGGCAGACTCACTATTCTATGATGAGCCAATTGTTTTGATTTTGTTTTGTTTCATCAGATGAAAGAAAGCGTTACCCTCCTCTGCTGGTGGGAATGCAAACTTGGTGCAGCTGCTTTGGAAAAACATTTGGTAGTTTCTTAAAATTCTAGGTGTACACCCCAGAGAAATGAAAGCATGTCTACACAGACACTTGCGTGTGAATGTTTACGGCAGCGTTATTCAAAATAGGCAAGAGGTGGAAACCACCCAGATGTCCATCTGTAGATGACTAGATAGATAAACTGTGGCGCACCCACACCATGGATTACTCCTCAGTCATAGAAAGGAATGAAGAGTGTTACATGCGACGGCTTGGATGAACCTTGAAAACAGAATGCTAAGTGGAAGATACCAGACCAGAGGGCCCCGTATTCAATATGGATCCCCAAATTTTTGGCACCAGGGACCAGTCTCATAGAAGATAATTTCCCCCTGGATCAGGGGTGGGATTGGTTTTAAGATAATTCAAGTGTATTACATTTATTGTGTGTGAGCCTTATTTCTATTATTATTACATCAGCTCTACGTCAGCTGATCAAGCGTTAGATCTCAGAGTGGGGGGACCGCTGCTATATTGTATGCTTCCTTTTATATGAAGTATCCAGAATAAGCAAATCTATAAAGATAGAAAGCATATTAGTGGTTGCTGCCAGGGCCTTGGAGAAGTGGAAACAAGACTGACCCCTTCCTCCCTGTGGGGTCCTCAGGGTGATGAAAAAGTTTAAAACCAGAGAGAGATGATGGTTGCACAGTTCTGAATGCACAAAATGCCTCTGGGTCATAGCCTTTAAAATGGTCCATTGTGTGTTATATGAATTTCACATCCCCCTAAACACAGAGGAGAGGGTAAAAGACAGTGTGGTGGAGGGAAGAAAAGAGTGGGAACGAGAAGGAGGGAGGCGCTATGATTACGCCTGACATGAATTTTCTCAGTTCAAAGGAAAATGTGACCCTGCGTCACTGAAACAGAACAGGGTATTAGTCTGATTACAGTGACCACAGATCTCCTCTAAGGGCTGGAAATGTCATCATTTCCTCTAGCCGGGAGCAGCGCTTGGTACTGTGAGTCACAAGATGCTGTGGTCAGTGTGAAGTCTTTTCCAGCACAGAGGATTCTGCTCTGACTCTGAGCCACGCAAGCTTCTTCTGGCTCTGGGGTCTGGTCCCCCACTTTGGGGCTCAGTGGGAACTTGGGGGACCCAGGACAGTGTGAGCCTTTCTGGGCTGCAGAGTCACCGCTTTGTGTCAGCTCTTAACTGGGTAAGACCTGCTTTTCCTAGTGCTTGGCAAGGCAAAGATTTGGATTAAAAGATTAAAAAAGCCCTTGATGGTGATTCAAACTGAACAGCAGGGAGGACAGGCTGGTGGTCAGTCGAGAGGTCACTTTGGAAGGGTCGGCGTAAGCCCTTTGCTGCCAGTCTCTGTAGCCTTCACGTTATGTCCCTTTCAGATGAGTCTGGATGAGTCTCAGGTGAACTTGACTGTAAAAGAAGACCAGTTCAGGATGAAAATGGAGTGCTGCAGAATTTATTAACTCAGCAGTCACACCCACGCCGGATGTCTGAATGACAGACCCTGGCTGCTAGCCTTGATTTCTGCCACCAGGTCTACCCTACTGGGGGCTGGTATCTACTGGCGGGCATGCACAAATAACAAGGCCATACTGCATAGCACAGGAAACTATATTGAATACCTTGTGATGAACTATAGTGGAAAAGAATGTGAAAAAGAGTGTATATGTATATATACACACACAGAGATATGTGTAACATTGTAAATCAACTGTACGTCAATAAAACTGAAAAAAGAAAGAGGCTGTCATGACTCCCAGTCTAGGCCATGCCACAGTCAGGGTGAGGGTCTCGTGGTGCCTTCCAGGCTTTCCCTAAGGACACACGCTCTCTTAGGAGGCTGAGCCTGGGAAGATCCAGGACTCCGCTAAGACAGCCAGTCAGTTCCCTCCAGCAGTTCAGGTAGTGATTTGTAGTTCAAGATCTGCTCAGAATGTAACAGAGAACTTTTGTATTCTGTTACAAGGTAATCACTAAAGGGATGTTGCCTATAAGCTTAAATTATATACAATTGCCCATCTCTAGGAACCCTGATTCCCAGGTAATGAGCATTAAGATAAAATACCTTTGTTTATCTCACAGGAAACAACTTGACCAAGCCCACCTGTGAATGACTACAAGGAGGAAGAAATGAACACATTCCCTCCAGAGGCAGACAAGAACCAGGAAATGTTTGACTTAACTCCCTCTTCTTTTAGTATAAAAGGAGCCTGAATTCTAACCCAGGCAACATGGTTCTTTGGGACGAGTCTACCGTCTTCTCCATCTGCCGACTTTCTGAATAAAGTCGCTGTTCCTTGCCCCAACAACTCATCTCCCAATTGATCAGCCTGTCATAAGGCAAGCAGTATGAGCTTGGACTCAGTAACAGAAAGAGGACCGTCTCAGCTTCACAGCCCCCTCATGGGCCCCTGTTGGAGTCTCCTACTCAGTGGGAAGGATGGGGGTGGTTCTTGAAGGGATGCTCACCCTTTAGAAGTCCTCAGTGCCCTGAGCCTGTTCTGATATAAAATGCACAGCTCCCTCAGATTCCTGTTGTGATGGCTATTTTCTTATTTGAGTTGTTGGACAAATGATTTCATTGTTCTCCAGCCTGTGACTTTCAGTAAAGCACCCAGTCTTTTAATCGGATCATTAAAATCAAAATGAAAATTTAGTTTTCATTTAAAAATTTAAATGAAATTTCATTGGAAACGTATTCATATTTACTTTTATAAAAGTACAGCACAGTTGTGAGACTGTGGTCCTGACTTGCTCCCCCCACCGCACTCCCCCCATACCTAACCCTGCCTGAATACCACCCTGGCGCTCCGGTGATGGAGTCTGTGCCAGGTCATGCCTCCAGGGCTGGAGCTTAGGGCCACCCCATCACATGGTGTGGCAACTCATGCTTCTTAATCAGAGCATCAGATGACTTACTGCAGTGGAGCTCTCGTTTTCACAAAGCTTCTCTGCAGCCAGGCCTGCTCTCAGATCGCGGACCTTTCCTTGGCACCACTTCAACAACTCAACTCACTTCCTGTGCCAAGGGCCCTTTCTCCAAGATTTCTTCTCACATGAGCCACCCCATTAGAGCCCAGACTGACTTCAGGGCATTCACTGGAGGGGAGGGGCCATTCCACTGGTTCGGCTGCTGCGGAAAAAGAGCTGTGGAATTGGAGACAGAGTGAAGGCTGGGTTTGACTTCTGCTTTTGCCCCTTGGCAGCTGTGTGACTTTGAAAAAGTCACTTGACTTCTCTGGGCCTCCCATTTCTACATTTGTGAAATAGGACTTACAAACAGGAGGCAAAGAGAGAAAAGAGCTCAGTCCCCAGAAGGGGACAGAGATGCATTTAAACCCTTCCTCTAGAGCTTGCCCAGATTGTGACCCTGGCAATCTCCTGACCTACCAAAGCCCCAGATGGCAGGTGTTGTGAATGGGAGAGACCCCACCTGCCTCTGGGAGTCCTTTGAAAAATTAAAAGAGAAAATGTATGTGTCATGCCTGGCATGTGTTTAGGCACCAAAGAAATGTTTTTGTTTTTGTTTTTTTATTATGAAACAAAGGTCAAACATGCCAAATATCTACCTTCATAGACTTTGAAAGGATTAAATTCACAATATATATGAAAATATGCTGTAAACTGTAAAGAATCTAAAATGTCATTATCATTATTATAATCTATTTTTTCTCTCAGGCCTATCAAACTGTAAAAAAGTTTGGAAAAAACAGTACAATAAATATCTGAATATTCTTTCCCTAGATTCACCAATTGTTAGTATTTGCGCCCTTCCTCTATATATCTGTATCGATTTCAATCTCTATTTATCAACTTAGCACCACTGTCCAACCATTTAAAAGTAAGTTGCAAGCATTATACTTGACACTCAATTACTTTAGCATATATCTCCTAAGGATAGCATCATTCTTTCAGCGGTAAAGAATCCACATGCAATGCCGCAGACACAGGAGACGCAAGTTGGATCCTTGGATTGGGAAGATCCCCTGGAGGAGGGCATGGCAATACACTCTAGTATTCTTACTTGAGAGATCCCATGGACAGAGAAGCCTGGTGGGCTACAATCCAGAGGGTCACACAAAGCCAGACACAACTGAGCAACTGAACACACACATACACTTTATATAACTAACTACTATTATTACCAAGAACTTTCCCATACATATAATAATAGTATCTCATATACAGCCTACACTTTCTCCAATTAGATATGCGGTTCCAATACAGGATCCCACATTTCATTTGGTGACTGTCTCTTTAGTCATCTTTCTTTTATTTTATTTTGATGTGGATCATTTTTAAAGCCTTTATTGAGTTTGCTACATATTGCTTCTGTTTTATGTTTCGTTTTTTTGGCCACGAGGCATGTGGTATGTGGGATCTTAGTTCCCTGATCAGAGATCAAACCCGCACTGGAAGGCGAAGTCTTAACCACTGAACCCCCAGCCTTCTTTACTCTAGAGCTGTGCCATTCAAATCAGAAGTCCCCAGTTGCATGTGACTCTTTTTTGGAGTATAGTTGATTTATAATGTTGTGTTAGCTTCAGGTGTATAGCACAGTGATTCAGTTACACATATACAACATCCACGCTATATTTTTGTTGGATTCTTTTCCTAAATAAGCTGTTACAAAGTACTGAGTGGAGTTCCCTGTGCTATACAGCAGGTTCTTATTAGTTACCTGTTTTATATACAGTGGTGTATATATGTCAGACAAATGTGGAATACTTCACAAATTTGCATGTCATTCTTCCACAGGGGCCATGCTAATCTCTGTATCATTCCAGTTTTAGCCTATGCACTGCCAAAGCAAGCACTGTATATGGCTCTTGAGCCCTTGAAATATGGCTGGCCCAAATTGAGTGTACTCAAGACTTAGTGCACACAAAAAAGGTACATTATTTTATCAGTAACTCTGTATATTGATTGCATATTGAAATAATAATACATTGAATGTATTGGGCTAAAAATACATTATTAAAATTAGTTTTACCTGTAGCTATTTAACAATTTTAAATTGCATATGTAGCTCACATTACATTTCTGTTGGATAGCACAGTTCTAGACTATTTCTCTCTCGTCTTTTTTTTTTTTCCCTTGTGACATTGACATTTTTGTTGTTTTTGTTGGCACACTGTGGGGCTTGCAGGATCTTATTTTCCCAACCAGGGATCAAACCTAGGCCCCAGCAGTGGAAACTTGGAGTCCGGACCACTGGGCCATCAGGGAATTCCCAGACATAAACATTTTTGAAGAGTCCAAGCCAATTGTCTTGTTGAAGGTACTACAGTCTGAATTTGTTTCCTTTTGAGTGAAATGAAATGAACTGAGGTCACTCAGTCAAGTCTGACTCTTTGCGACCTCATGGACTATAGCCTACTGGGCTCCTCCGCCCATGGGATTTTCCAGGCAAGAGTATTGGAGTGGGTCACCATTTCATTCTCCAGGGGATCTTCCTGACCCAGGGATCAAACCTGGGTCTCCCACATTGTAGGCAGACGCTTTACCAATCTTTCTGACAAGGGTATGACCTGGGTGGTATTGGTAGTTTACAAGGCATCATGTCAGGAGGCTCATAGTGTCTCGTTGGGATTGTAAAGTCTGATCACTTGGTTACAGTGGCATCTGCAGATCTCTCTAATATAAAGTCCCGCCATTCTTGTAATCAATAAATAGCCTTAGGGGTGATCCTTTGAGAACATGTGCACATCCTTCTCCACCATCTTTTATCCAATGGTGTCAGCATCTAGTGATGATATTTGTCTCTATCAAAAATAACACCAAACAAGCTGTCTTAACTTTTTAACTCAGTGCTCAAATAATTTCCTGTTTGTATCATTTACCCTAAGACAGTGTGGACAACTCACTGACTCACAAATCCATCCATTGCTGGCTGCATAGCTTTCCCTTGCATAGGATCCAGCTTGTGTTTGTGCTCGTGTCCAGTCGCTCAGCCGGGTCCGACTCTTGCGACCCCGTGGACTGTATCCCGCCAGGCCCCTCTGTCCTTGGGATTCTCCAGGCAAGAATACCGGAGTGGGTGGTCATTTCCTCCTCCAGGGGGTCTTCCTGACCCAGGGATTGAATCTGAGTCTCCTGTGTCTCCCACATTGGCAGGTGGATTCTTTACCACTGAACCACCTGGGAAGCCCTAGAATTGGGAATACAACATATTTTGTTTCATCTTTATTGACAGTTATTTAGTCCTGTTTCTTTCAATTAAAAATATTGATTCCATGAACATCCTTTTAAATGGCACATACAAACATTTCCTTCTTTGAGACATATTCCTGGAAGTGGTATTGCCGAGTATGTTTACTGAAATTTTTGACACATATAGTCAGAGGGCCCTCCAGAAATACTGCACAGTTCACACCTTCAGTGAATCATCCAGGATGATTTCAGCTGCAAAGGAACCACAATCCCAACACAAAATGGCTTTAAGAATAAAGACATTTATCTTCTCACACAAACCAGAACTCCAGTTGAAAGGTACAATATACACTGTTTTTACTCAACTTCATTTTTTTGAAAGACACTGGTTGGGAATCAGCAAACAAATTGCATGTTGACAGTTTGGAAAATAATGGCTTGAAATACTTGGATTCCATTCTGGAGCTGGAGACAGGAGGCTACCTGAGCAAATTCTGACTTAGGAACAGGGGAGTAGAGATCCATCATCTCATCTACAAGGGCTGGCAAAGCACACTGTTCTCAGGCCCTCCCCTCCCTGGACATCACTCAGCTTCCTAGTCCTTGCCAATCTAACAAGTGAATAATCTCTTTTAAAATTTAATCTGTGAAACAGATGTCATGAGCAAGCGGTATTGGGTAGTATAGTATTATGAGAGACCCACCTGGATTCACAGTCTGAAAGTACCACTTATCAGCTGTGTGAGCTGGGGCAAGTTATTTAAACTCTTTGTGCCTCTGGCTCCTCATCTCTAAAATAAAAATGACTATATCTACCTTATAGTCTTGCTATGAGAATGAAAAGATATAATTAGTGTAAAATGCTTAGCACAATAGGTGCATTTCAAAAAGCAACTGCTTTATCACGTGCAGATTTCTGTTGCTCTGTATGTGTGTGCTAAGTCACTTCAGTCATGTATGACTTCTTGTGACCCTATGGGCCATAGCCTGCCAGGCTCTTCTGTCCATGAGATTCTCCAGCAAGAATACTGGAGTGGGCTGCCATTGTCTTCTCTGGGGTATCTTCCTGACCCAGGGATCGAACCTGTGTCTCTTATGTCTCCTGCATTGGCAGGTGGGTTCTTTTAGCGTTAGTGCCACCTGGGAAGCCCCTTCTGTTGCTCCATCAGGTTGCAATAGAATCAGGACTTGAACCTACCACACAAGGGAGAAGTCAGCTGGGACTTAACCTGTGCTGGCCTGACTGCATCCTGGTTTTCTGACCCCACAGCTCATGATGCAGATGGAAGGGATGGATTGCTTGTGGGGCACTATGGACAAAGGCCTGGAGTCTCTGAGAAAAAATATGATGATGACTGTGTCTTCTAGGACTTCACTAAGGAAAAGACGGCAGACAAACATTAAAATACAAATGCCTTCAGCACAGACATATTTTACATGCAGTACACCCCTCTCCCTTGCCCTCAATTTTGCCCCCCTTCATAGGTTCACAGCCACCTCTTCACCAAGTCTGGTATCTTCATTCAGAGTCTTTTTTTTTTTTTAATTGAAGTGCAGTTGACTTATAATGTATTAATTTCTGCTGCACAGCGCAGTGACTCAGTTATACATATGTATTCTTTTTCATATTCTTTTCCATTGTGGTTTATCACATGATATTGATAGTTCCCTGTGCTATGCAGCAGGACCTTGTTGTTTGTCCATCCTATATATAAAAAAGCTTACATCTGCTAGCTCCAGCCTCCCAATCCATCCCTCATACCCGTCCCTTGGCCACCACCAGTCTGTTCTCTGTGTCTGCGATTCTGTATATAGCTTCATTTGTGTTACATTTTAGATTCCACATATGCGTGATATCATATAGTGTTTGTCTTTGTCCTTCTGACTTCACTTTAGTATGCTAATCTCTAGTTGCATCCATACTGCTGCAAGTGACATTATTTCATTCTTTTTTATGGCTGAGCAGTATATATGTACCACATTGTATGTATGTACCACCCCTTCTTTATCCATTCATTTCTCAATGGACATTTAGGTTGATTCCATGTCTTGGCTTTGTGAATAGGGCTGCTATGAACATAGAGATGCATGTATCTTTTTTTTTTTTTTTCATGTATCTTTTTTAATTACAATTTTGTCTGGATATATGCCCAGGAATGAGATTGTTGGATCATATGTTCTCTCTGTTTTTAGTTTTTTGAGGAGCCTCCACACAGTTTTCCATAGTGTCTGCACCAACTTAAATTCCCACCAAGTATGAGAAGTTTCCCTTTTCCCCGTATACCCTCTAGCATTTGTTATTTGTAGACTTTTTAATAGTGGCCATTCTGACTGGTAAGAGGTGGTACTTCATTATAGATTTGATTTGCATTTCTCTAATAATTAGTAATGGATAGGGAAGCCTGGTGTGCTGCAGTCCATGGAGTCGCAAAGAGGCAGACATGACTGAGCGACTGAACTGAACTGAATAATTAGCGATGTTGAGCATCTTTTCATGTGCCTACTGGTCATCTGTATTTCTTCTTTGGAGAAATGTCTACTTAGGCCTTCTGCCCATTTTTCAATTGGATTGTTTTTTTGTCAGTAACTTATATGAGCTCTTCTATATTTTGGAAAGTAAGCCCTTGTTGGTCACATAATTTGCAAATATTTTCTCCCATTCTGTAGGTTGTCTTTTCATTTTTTTATGGTTTCCTTAGATGGGCAAAAGCTTATAAGATTGATTAGGTCCCATTTGTTTATTTTTGTTTTTATTTCTATTACCTTGGAAGATCCTTCATGGTCTTATATTTGGCCTGAGATCCTTGAGCCTTGGTCCACAGCCTTCCGTCTTGGACAGGTGCCAGCCCCTTGCCTGACACATGTGAGCGCCTGATAGATGGTGAATGATTGGCTAAGTACTTACAGTTTGCAACCATGTTGCAGAAGAGAGCAGAGTAACTAGAGTGCAGTTTCTCCTTTGATTTCAGTTTTCCCTCTGGAATCCATAGTGGTTTATGTACAAAATCTCATGGTCGGTGTCTTTAGTGAGGGAGGGGAGACTAAGTATTCAGGGAAAACAGGAAGTGGCAAAAGGACTAAGAGAAAGGGAAAAAAGTGTTAAGTGTCCTTGTGGAAGAACTGATGCAATAGAAGGAAAGTCTGTGAGAGGATGATGAGCAAACTGTAAAGGGGCTTGTGAAACCTTCCAGGTCTCAGCACAGATCTAAGTCAGGGCTGCTTCATTTTCTCAAGGTCTGCGCCTTGACACAGCTGTGAGGCAAATGTGTGCAGGTAGATTTCAATTGAGATTAAGGAGGAAAAGGTGACTTGCCCCTAATTGAAAACTGAACAGATGCCAAGAGCAGGTGGATTATAGTGGGAAAGTGTAGTCACTCAGTCCTATCCAACTCTTTGTGACTCCATGGACTATAGCCCACCAGGCTCCTCTGTCCTTGGGATTCTCCAGGCAAGAACACTGGAGTGGTTGCCACTCCCTTCTCTAAGGGATCTTTCCAACCCAGGGATCGAACCCAGGTCTCCCACATTGCAGGCGGATTCTTTACGGTCTGAGCCACCAGGAATCATAGAAGAAACACAAATTCCCCCAGAAGAAGTAAAATATTATTAATAGGTTGGCGTTAATCACCCAGTATCATAACTGACACCATCAGTAAGGTAACAAGTAACCAGACCGTTTGGAGGTGTGAATGGGATGGTGATAATGACAACGTTTACAGTGCTGTTTGTCCCTGTGACCTCTTTTCCCTGGTGTGAGTTTATTCCAACAGAATAACAGAAATCTATAAAGAAAAAAGTTTCTGAAATGATTTTTCTATGCTAAGTACTTTACATGAATTCTCTCCCTTTCTTTCTTTTAACTTTTTTTTGTTTTGGCCACGCTGAATATGGGATCTTAGCTGCCCAACCAAGGATCGAACTCATGCCCCCAGCAGTGGAAGCATGAAATCTTAGCCACTGGAGAAATCCCTGAATTTTCTCTTTTAATCCTCACAACAAATCTATAATGCAGATATCTTTAATTCCCATTTAGATAATTTTTATCCCCATTTTAGCCAGAGGCTCCCCCACAGAGAGGTTAAGTAACTTACTCAAGGTCACAAAGTAGATAAATGGTTGTTCCAAATGATGAACTGAAGCAGGTCTCTCACTGAGTCCGCACTGTACGATATTGCTTGTGTATGAAATCTCACTGTTACACAGATGGAACAAAAATGCCATAGCTTTCTGAAACGTAAGTACATTCTATAGCATTAACTTAAAGTCCAGAGATGTCCCCTAGATTGGTGACACCAGCTCTTGTAGGATAAGGGTGATGCAGAAATTTTCAATGATTTTCAAAAATACATGAGGTTTGGGGAACCACCTTTTCAACCTTTATTGTGGGAAATAATCAAATCTAAGTCATCTCTACTCTGTGACTAATTCCCTTTTCCAGAGCTGTGGAGTTATGCTACAGTAGCTCTGTGATGACTAAACCTTTAAGACAGATTTTTTTCCTAATGATATATGCTTCCTAGGACCAAGGTCTATTAAGGAAGTCTTTGAATCTGGACCTGGAGGGAAGATTATATCTCTGTCTTTCAAAATTAGGCTAAAAAGGCTAATGTCCATTAACATAAAGGTGCCAAGTCCCCTCCTGCTATGAAGCCTGACCTCACCACCCCATTCTCTTCTCTTTTCTGGTGAACCTGCTTCAGGCTTTTCCTGCAGCACCTTCCACAGCCTCATCTCCCCAAGAAGTGGCATTTGGGGATGGGCCAGGTCTGGGGGCCCCCTCGGTGCCCATGCAGGCATTGTGCCTCCTCTTTGGGTGATTTTGTAGTTACTCAGCACCGCAGAAGACGGACGCTGCTAAATCAAGGCAGCAAATCAGAAAAAAAAAAAATCAGAACCCATCATATTGTATACTAGCGTCTTTATTTTTAAGCCAATCCCATCTGGATTCTTTTCTGACTCTGACATCCTAAATTGTGGTCCTGATAAATATTTATCTTGACAGTAGCACGTAAATCAGTTCAAGGGTCAGAGGTAAATAACCAAGTACACTTGAGGCCTTAAAATTGAATTTGTGCCAGTTACTGAAACAGAAGTACAGGCAGACCTTATTTTATTGCCTTCTGTTTTACTGTGCTTTGCAGATACTGTGTTTTTTTACAAATTGAAGGTTTGGGGCAATCTTGCATCAAGCAAGTCTATCAGTGCCATTTTGCTCACTTCATGTTTCTGTGTCACATATTGATAATTCTCACAATATTTCAAAGCTTTTTCACGATTATTCTCTTTGTTATGGTGATCTGTGATCAGTGATCTTTGGTACTGCTACGACTCACTGAAGGTTCAGATGATGGCCAGCATTTTTTAGCAGTAAAGTATCTTTAAATTAAAACATGCACATTTTTTTCGATATGATGCTGTCACACACAATAGACTATAGTATAGTGTAAGCATAACTTGTATATGCACTGGCAAACCAAAAAATTCATGTGCATGTGAATTGCTTGCGATGATCTGGAACTAAACCCACAGCATCTCCAGGGTACACCTGTTATTGAAATTGTTTGAGTTTTAATAATTGGTATATTTATCCACAGCTAACATATTGGCCTTTTTCTCAGTTTCTGATACTAAAGAAAACCTGATGAGCACATTCCCATACTTAAAACTTGTCAGTGGTTCCTGCTTATCCCCAGGAAAAAAATCCAACCCTTTTATCATGGCAAAGAAAGTTCTTCTAGACTTCCCTGGTGGTCTAGTGGTTAAGACTCCGTGCTCCCGGTGAAAGGGGGGTGTGGGTTCAATTCCTGGTTGAGGAACTAGGATCCCACATGCTTTAGGCATGGCCAAAAAAAAAAATAAGGTCTTCCTAATCCACCCCCTGCTCACCTCCTTAGTCTCTTCTCTCAACACCCCTGACTTCTGGCCCCAGCTAAGCCTCTGCCCTCTGGCAC
Organism: Cervus elaphus; assembly: GCF_910594005.1. Lineage (NCBI taxonomy): Eukaryota > Metazoa > Chordata > Mammalia > Artiodactyla > Cervidae > Cervus > Cervus elaphus. The sequence goes on from NC_057829.1 coordinate 5,853,604, forward strand.
AAAGCCGCCAAGGGTCTCTGTCATTAGGGGCCCACGAGACCCTATCTTGAAACATCCCCTCCTGCCCTTACCTCTCCACCCTCACCTGGCTGAATGAGTCTAGCACATCTGTCTCCACTAAGATGTCCTCTCCTCCTCCAAGTTTTCTCACTCGCCGCCTGCCTCCACCTGGATGGGAGCCGCCCCTGTATAGTCCCATGGAAGCCCTTAGCATTTTCTGTGCTATGTTATGAATGCCTGTGGATTTCCCCAGCTCCCTCTCCACCTGCAAATTTCTGAGAGCAGAGCTCTTCACTGCTACATTCCCAACACCCAGCCATCCTGTCTGGTATGTAGTAGATTCTTGATAAATATCTGTGATTGAATGTTATTCATACCCATATGATTTTTTTATATTTGTTGCTATACAGACTACAATTATGTATTCTGTTTATACATAGACTCTCTGCCACTTTAAAAGAAAAATCATTTGACTGCTCTGAGTCTTAGTTGTGGCACGCAAGGTCTTTAGTTGTGGCATGTGGGATCTAGTTCCCTGGCCAGGGACTGAACCTGGGACCCCTACATTGGGAGTGCAGAATCTTAACCTCTGGACCCAGGGAAGTCCTCCAACTCTGCCACTTAGAACAACCAAGTGACTCCTCTTTCCCCCACCCCAAGTTGATGCCTACTCTAGCATCACAAGGGTAGTCCTGTCCCCTCTTACACACACACCCTGCACCAAGTCTCAAGCCTGCTTTGTACAAACTTGAGTGTTACCCTGAGGAACTGGCTTTCATTCAGCAAGAAGGATGAGTCATTGGAAGTGTGTTTAAGACCAGGAGAGCATGAAATTACAACTCTGGGCCAAGATGAACATGCATGGATCGGCAGCACAAAAATCTGAGACTAAGGGAGATTTGTTAGGGAGCAGTGACTACTGGGGACAGGAATGGAGAAGAGGAGACTGTTCTGAATTGAGAGGAAGGATCTGGCCATTCATCAGATGTTGTTGTTGTTGTTTACTCACTAAGTCATTTCCGACTCCTTTGCAACCCCCTGGACTATAGCCCACCAGGCTCCTCTATCCATGGGATTTTCCAGGCAAGAAGGCTGGAGTGGGCTGCCATTTCCTTCTCCAGGGGATCTTCCTGGCTTGGGGATTGAACCTGTATCTCCTGCAATGACAGGTGACTTCATTACCACTGAGCCATCAGGGAAGTCCTGTTCATCACACATAGGGACCAAAAAGAGAAAGACTCAAAGTTGAGTTCAAACTCATGCGACTAGAAAATTGGAAGTCAGGTGACACCATTCACAGAAATAGGAACTATTGGAGGGGTTGCATGAAGTGTTTCATTTTTCAGGGAGGAGAGGTGTCCATTGGATCTGCTAACAATGTATGCAAGTTAAAAAGCTCAATTACTGGACTTCCCCAGTGGCTCAGTGAGAAAGAATCTGCCTGCCAACGCAGGAGACACAGGTTGATCCCAGACCTGAGAAGATCCCACATGTACTAAAGTGAAGAAGGGAATATAAGGCAACTAAGCCCATGAGCCGCAACTGTTGAGCCTTTGCTCGAGGCCGGGAACCACGACCTCTGGGCCCACGCTCCGCGCCCCAAGAAGCCACTGCAACGAGGGGGCCGAGAAGCGGGACAAGAGGAAGCCCTGCTCTCCGCAGCTAGAGAAAACCCACACAGCTGCAAAGGGCCAGCACCCCAAAATACACAGACAAATAAAATCAGATACATACACATAAAGCTCATACCTAGAGCACTGACACAGGATCCGCAACAAAGGGCCAGCACCCCAAAATACACAGACAAATAAAATCAGATATATACACATAAAGCTCAATTATTCAAACCTAGAGCACTGACACAGGATCCACTTTGACCAAAATGTATCGATGTTGTTGTGACCACTATGGCCTCACTTGCTCAGTGCTGTTTGGCTTAAATATCAGTTGCCTTATATTCTCTTCTTCACTTTAGTACATGTGGGTATTGGGTACTGAACACATTTCAAATTTTACTTCCCATCAGATGAATGTATCTACCTAAAAGATATTAAATATTTATTTTTTCTGCCCCGGGGAAAAACTCGATTATTCAGATAAGGATTACAGATAGCATGGGTTGCGATTGCTAGGTGCCAGTCACTTTACAGCATTTACTTCTTTCGTGCTTACTACAACATCCTGAGATCCACTGTGTGATTCTCCCCATTGTATAGATAAGGAGACTGAGGCTCAAGTCACTTGTCCACATTCACACAGCTTTTCTGGGTATCAGAAATGAGATCCGGCCTGCGCTCTGTGACCCCAATACCTCAGTACGGTGGAAACTGGGGCTCAAGAGAGGTCCTGAGCTCTCTGTCAACTCCAGAACCGTCAGCGTTAGGATGCTAATCAAGCGCTGTGATTGGACGAGGTTATCAAGGGAGGTAACATGCAGAGGAAAGAACTGAAAGTCAAGGACAGGAATGGAAGACTAAGATGAGAAGACAGAGGTGGAGATGAAACAGGAGCAGCAGAGAAGAGGAGTGGAGAGAGTAAAGCATCTTCGAAGAAGGTGGAAACATGTTCCAGAAGAGAGTGAGGATTACATCAAGCTCAGTATAGAAAGGTCAAGAAGGAAAAGTATTTTAAGGCTGTTGGGTTGTGTATTATTTGTTGATTGGCTGGGTTAATAGTCAGTATGTTACCTAAGTCTTCCCAGGCATTCGCAGGCAGAAAGCAGAGGAGTGCGGAGGAAGCAACTTGGGCAGCATCAACAGGTTTCATAGAATGGTACCAAGACCAGCACAGCAGGGTCAAGAGAAATTTCTGCTGCAGGTTCCATGCACCCAAGATGCAAAGCTGTGACATGTCAGGTGTTAAGATTGCTTGAAACCCACAGCGTATCACTCCAGCAGAGCTAAAGCCTCAGAATCGCTCTGGGTTAACAAATTAGCATTTAGTTGGAACACATAATCCGAGACAGACCTGACTCTTTTGTACCAAGGCCCCTAAGATCATTTGCCAAAGATCCAGCTCTTATTTCAGGCTCTCCTTTCAGCCTCTGGGGCACCAGCTAACATGGAGTATAACCATTCCTAGAACGAGCTAGAACTGCTGTTCCTCTAGAACCATTCACGTAATACTTTATGTGCAATGACAAAATTTACAAACCAAGATCATTGTCTTCCACTTTGCTAGTTGCTAATTAACCTTTCAGCTTGATATTCAGAGTTTCTGAAACTCAAGGTATTTCATATGATCTCTGCTAACACTGGCCTCTTTGAGAGAGGAGAGGATTCTTTCTGTTTCCTTGGTTAAATAATAAATGAACTGGTATCCAAGGTGTTAAAATTGAGCTCCCATTTGGGTCTTACTGGCTTCAAAGTATGTGTGCTGAGGAGGAGGGATAGGACATCCTGGTAGTCTTTAGAAATTGTAGGAGGTTAAAACTAGAGCAACATGAAATACCATCTCGCTCAAGGTCTTGTTTTGCAGATAAGCAAAATGAAGCCCAGAAATACGAAGCATGCATGTGTGCTAAGTTGCTTTAGTCGTGTCTGACTCTTTGCAACTCCATGGACTGTAGCCCGTCAGACTCCTCTGTCCATGTGATTTTCCAGGCAAGAATACTGGAGTGGGTCGCCATGCCCTCCTCCAGGGGATCTTCTCGACCCAGGGATCAAACCCACCTCTCTTTTGTCTCCTGCATTGGCAGGTGGATTCTTTACAACTAGCACCTCATGTAGGAAACCCAGAAATGTGAAGGGGTTTGCTCAAGGGCCAGAGCTGGTTACAGCATTAGAACCAGAGTCTAAATCTCTTATCATTAATCCAGTTCTCTTTCTACTCTGCTATTCAGAAAACAGTGTACCGATCCACAGATGTCCTCTGTGGCATTCCAGCATGTTAGCACCAAATACCATGTGCTATCTTCATAAGTACATACTTGTGCCTTAGACAAGAGAGAAGGGAAGGAAGCTGGCAGGCAAGCTCTTCAAAATATACTGAGAAGACTCTGATGGCCTAGTGGAGGGTGGGAGGGAGGTTTAAGAGCAAGGGGATATATGCATACATATAGTTGAAGACAGAAAAGTGTGGAAAATTCTTAAAGAGATGGGAATACCAGACCACCTTACCCGTCTCCTGAGAAACCTGCATGCAGGCCAAGAAAAAACAGTGAGAACCAACATGGAACAATAGACTGGTTCAAAATTGGGAAAGGAGTATGTCAAGGAGTACATCAAAGCTGTATTTTGTCACCCTCCTTATTTAGTTTATGTGCAGAGTATATCATGCGAAATGCTGGGCTGTATGAATCACCAGCTGGAATCAAGATTGCTGGGAGAAATATCCATAACCTCAGATATGCAGATGATACCACTCTAATGGCAGAAATCAAAGAGAAACTAAAGGTGAAAGAGGAGAGTGAAAAAGCTAGCTTGAAACTCAACATTCAGAAAACTCAGATCATGGGCATGAAGTCCCATCACTTCGTGACAAATAGATGGTGAAAAAGTGAAAACAGTGACAGATTTTATTTTCTTGGGCTCCAAAATCACTTCAGACAGTGACTGCAACTATGAAGTTAAAAGATGTTTGCTCCTTGGAAGAAAAGCTATGACAAATCTAGACAACACATTAAAAAGCAGAGATATCACTTTACTGAAAAAAGTCCATATAGTCAAAGCTATGGTTTTTCAAGTAGTCGTGCGCGGATCTGAGAGTTGGACCATAAAGAAGGCTGAGTGCCAAAGAATTGATGCTTTTGAACTGTGGTGCTGGAGACGATTATTGAGAGTTCTTTGGACAGCAAGGAGATCAAACCAGTCAATCCTAAAGGAAATCAACACTGAATATCCATTGGAAGGACTGATAATAAAGCTGAAGTTCCAATAATTTGACCACCTGATGCAAACGGCTAACTCATTGGAAAAGACCCTAACGCTGGGAAAGATTGTGGGCAAGAGGAGAAGGGGCGGCAGAGGATAGATGATTAGATAGCACCACTGACTCAGTGGACAGGAGTCTGAGCAAACTCAAGAAGAGGGTGAAGGACAGGGAAGCCTGGCGTGCTACAGTTCCTGGGATTGCAGAGTCAGACACGACTGAGCCACTGAACCGTCAACAACAATAGCTGATTCACTTCATTATACAGCAGAATCCAATACAACATTGTAAAGCAATTACACTCCAATAAAAAAAAAGAGACATATTGAGCAGATACCCAAGGAGTTTCTTAAGAGGTAACATAAATTTTGGGGAAAGACCATCCAGGCTTTGGAATATTCATTCTTATTCACTCTTGGTTTTAATCCTTGCTTTGTCCTAACTTGTGATGCTGGAAAAGTTATTACTTAAAATCTATATTAGTTTTCTATTGCTGCTGTGACAAGTTACTACAAACCTAGTGGCTTAAGACCACACCTAGGTATGCGATTATAGCGCTAGAACAAGTCCAAAATGAGTCTTACTGATTAAAACCGAGTGTCAGTCAGCAGTGCAGTCTCCTGTAGGAGGCTCTCAAGGAGGTTCTTTCCCTCACTTGTTTCAGCATCTAAAGGCCTCCTGTATTCCCTGTGGCCTCTGCCTTTCATCATTTCAACCTCTTGGTTCTACCAGTACATCTCCCACAACTGACTTTGACCTTCTCCTCCCTCTTATAAGGGATGTTCTTACATCAGGCCTACCCACCCAGACAATTCCAAATAATCTCCTTGTCTCAATATTTTTAATATAATCACATCAGCAAAGTTTTTGTTGCTGTTGTTGCCAAATAAGACAACATGTTCATAGGTTCTGAGGATTAAGATGTGGACATCTTTTCGGGCCAGTGTTCTTTTTGTCTATTTTTATTGGAGTATAGTTGCCTCACAATGTTATGTTAATAGCTTCTGCTTTACAGCAAAATGAATCAGCCACATGTATACATATACCCCCTATTCCTTGCATTTCCTTCCCATTTAGGCCACCACAGGGCATCAAGTAGAGTTCCCTATGCTACAAAATAGGCTCTATTAGTTAGCCAACCAGTCCATCCTAAAGGAAATCAGTCCTGAATATTCATTGAAAGGACTGGTGCTGAAGCTGAAGCTTCAATACTTTGGCCACCTGATGCGAAGAACTGACTCATTGGAAAAGACTCTGATGCTGGGAAAGATTGACGGTGGGAGGAGAAGAGGACAACAGAGGATGAGATGGTTGGATGGCATCACTGACTCAATGGATATGAGTTTGAGTAAACTTCAGGAGTTGGTGATGGACAGGGAGGCCTGGCGTGCTGCAGACCATGGGGTCTCAAAGAGTCAGACACGACTGAGTGACTGAGCTGAACTGAGTTATCTATTTTATTGTTGTTTAGCCGCTAAGTCATGTCCAGCTCTTTTGTGACCCCATGGACTGTCGCCCACCAGGTTCTTCTGTCCATGGGATTTCCCAGGCAAGAATACTAGAGTGAGTTGCCATTTCCTTCTCCAGGGGATCTTCCTGACTCAAGAATCAAACCCAAGTCTCCTGCATTGGCAGGCAGATTCCTTATCACTGAGCCACCAGGGAAGCTCCTATCTATTTTATACACAGTATCAATAGTGTATATATATCAATCCCAATCTCCTGGTTCCTCCCATCCTGCCCTTTCCCTCTTGGTTTCCATACATATGCCCTCTACGTCTGTGTCTCTACTTCTGCTCTGCAAATAAGATCATCTCTACCATTTTTCTGGGTTGCACATATGTGCATGAATATATGATGCTTGTTTTTCTCTTTCTGACTTACTTCACTCTATGTGACAGTCTCTAGATCCATCCATGTCTCTGCAAATGGCACGATTTCATTCCCTCTTATGCCTGAGTAGTATTCCATTATATATATGTAGTATATTTTTACTCATTTCTTCATCAATGGACATTTAAGTTGCTTCCGTGTTTTGGCTATTGTAAATAGCGCTACAATGAACATTGGGGTACATACATCTTTTTGAATTATGACTTTCTCTAGGATATGCCCAGGAGTGGGACTATTGAGTCATGTGGTAGTTCTATTTTTAGTTTGTTAAGGGATGGGGGCCAATATTCTGTCTTCCACAAACTCTGAGGCTAATAGGTAACTTGAGAGATAATAATTCGCATTGAATATTGCTTAGATATCACTTCCCACAAAAAGACTCCCTTGGAACCCTAAAACTGGGTTAGACTTTCCTCCTATGTGCTCTCATAGCCATTTGGGCTCACCTCTTTGCCCTTATTATACTGAATGGTAATTTCTTTTTAAAAAACATATATGCTTATTTTGTCTTTTACAGTAGATCCTTGTCTGTTATCTATTTTAAATATAGCAGTGTGTACAGGTCAGTCCCAAACTCCCTAACTCTTCCTTCCCCCTGCCTGCTCCCTGGTAACTATAAGTTCATTCTCTAAGTCTGTGAGTCTGTATCTGTTTTGTAAATAAGTTTATTTGTATTTTTTTTAGATCTACAATATAAGCGATATCATAAGATATTTTTCTCTCTGACTTATTTGACTTAGTATGATAATCTCAGATCCATCTATGTTGCTTCCACAGGTGTTATTTTATTCTTTTTAGTGGCTGAGTAGTGTTTTATTGTGTATATATACCACATCTTCTTTATCCATTCATCTGTCCATGGAAGTATACGTTGTTTCCACATCTTGGCTATTGTAACCAGTGCTGCAGTGAGCATTGGGGCGCACGTATCCTTTTGAATCATGTTTTTCTCTGGATATATGCCCAGGAATGGCATTGCTAGAATATATGGTAACACTACTTTTAGGTTTTAAGGAACCTCAGTACTGTTCCCCATAGTGGCTGTACCAATTTACATTCCAACTAACAGTGCAGGAGTGTTCCCTTCTCTCTACACCCTCTCCAGCATTTATCATTTGTAGGCTTTTTGGTGATGACTTCTCACTAGTGTGAGGTGATGTTTCATTGTATTTACTGTACTTTAATTTTTTGATCACGAATATATCTTGCACACTAGACAAGAAAAGCTATGACAAACCTAAACAGCATATTAAAAAGCAGAGACTTCACTTTGCTGACAAAGGTCCATATAGTCAAAGCTATGGTTTTTCCTGTAGTCATGTACAGATGTGAGAGTTGGACCATAAAGAAGACTGAGTGCCAAAGAACTGATGTTTCTGGAATTGTGGTGTTGAAGAAGACTCTTGAGAGCCCCTTGAACTCAAGGAGATCAAACCAGTCAATCTTAAAGGAAATCAACCTTGAATATTCACTGAAGGGACTGATGCTGAAGCTCCAATACTTGGGCCACCTGATAGGAGGAGCCAACTCATTGGAAAAGACTCTGATGCTGGGAAAGATTGAGGGCAAGAAGAGAAGGGGACGACAGAGGATGAGATGGTTGGACGCCATCACTGACGCAATGGACATGAGTTTGAGCAAACTCAGGGAGATAATGGAGGACAGGGAAACCTGGTGTGCTGCAGTTCATGTGTCACTAAAAGTTGGACGTGACTTAGCGAATGAGCAACGTAAGATAATACAACTCTGGAGAGTAAGAACTGTGCCCAATTTATTTTTGAATCTCTGGTCCCCAACAATGTCCAGTGCTTCACAGTTGCCCAATCAATAATGATTGTACTGAGAATTAAATGAACACCATACAAATTGCCCAGTGGTATCTAAATTAAATAGGTATTCAGAAGATGAAGGATGCTTTTGTGAACATCCATTATGCCCAAGAAACCGGGAGAATTTCTATGAGTGACAAGTAAAATGTCTCCATCCCTAGTGAGAAAATGCAAGATCACATATCTTCTTCTAGCTTTGGGGTAATTAAACCCTTTGGAGCAATTAGTCAATGTCATGGTTCACATTTTCTGTTTTTATTTTAATGTTGTTTTGCCCAGAACCCAGCACATGTTTGCTGAAGGAAGAGTGTTGGCTGGTTTTCAGAGGTCAAGTGGGGCAGGAGCAGGTGGGAAGGAAGAAGCTATCGCCTGTATTTCTACACCCCAATGGGGCAGAGCAGAAATGCACCCTGGGTCTGTCTTTACCCCTTTAAGAGCTGTGTGCTTTGGCATCTGTTTCTTCTCATCTCAGTGGCCAGAATGGCTTTTCTCCTCTAAGACTCTCGCCTGGTCCAGTGGAGGGATGAGAAATGGGCAGCAATCCCAGTAGTGCTGGGCGGCCTCATGGTGCTGGAGTCACTACATTCTGTCTGGCCTCATGCAAGCCATTCCTCTTTCAATTCTGTGTCTATAAAATGCATGACTCACCTCTCAGATGCCAAGAAACTCAAAGACTTTGTGTTCCTGTCTTAAAGGGTAAAACTTAAATTTTTAAAAGCTGCTGTAGGCATACCTACCAGACTATCATTAGACGAAAGCTCATGTCAAGGCCAAAGCCAGCTTTGATTTTATTTCAAAGCCTGGAGCAAGAGACCTAGTGCCAGAACTTTCAAGGTAACTGCTGTTTAAAGTGGGCCTGCCCACCCTTCAGTTGGATTCAGATTCCAACATGTCCTGCTATCGGGGTGCTGATTCCCCTACAAGTACACAGAGCAGGAATTGAACCAGCAAGCTTGCCTTTCTAGCCAAGCAATAACATGTACTGATTGCACCCACAGTCAGAGCTGTGTGCCTAAATGATCTGCAGAAGAAATTTTTAATGATTTGTAATAAATGTAATGTTTATTGTTTTATTTCCACAAAAAGTATAACAAAAGAACAGATATTAAACCAAATTTAGAGGAGTTTTTAGCTGTGCAGCTTGTGGAATCTTAGTTCCCAAACAGGGATTGAACCCAGATCCTCAAAAAATGAACATTCAAAGTCCTAAGTACTGGACCACCAGGGAAGTCCCAAACCAAACCTACATTTGAATTCAACAAGACAGTCTTTTTGAGAAGAACAAAATGTAAAATCAGGCCACTCTGAGCTTCTTGAAGACCACATTTTAAATCCCTATTTTTAAAATGATTTATGCTGAAATAAATGTTAACTGGTTAATTAAGTATTCAAAATTAAGTATTCAATCACACACTGGTTCTATTGTCTGTTGCAAGGATCAAAGGGGACTGGAAGACAGTTTTCACCACCCATGGGCAAACAGATTAAAAAGATAGCAAACGGACATTGTATAAGTGAAAACAAATTCTCGTTTACATGTAATTCATACAGTTTGGAATATTGATCATTCATTCATTCACTGTCTCATTTTTATCCTTCCACATATATATTCTAAATATCTTCCGTGAGACAACAAGGGAATGATGCTCAGTGTTCTTGTTCTTCCTGATCTTGTTTCCAACTCTTCTGTGATTCCATGAACTGTAGCCCACCAGGCTCCTTTGTCCATGGGATTTCCCAGGCAAGTGGGTAGCCATTCTCTTCCTGGCCTTATTAGGCAATAGATGGGCAATAATATGGACAATGCGGTGTCGTAAGTGCTGCTTTAGGGAAGCAAAGGGTACCACAGAGCCAAAGAGGATGCCAATCTGGTCTGGGGGTGACAGGGAGTTGGGCTCAACCACCAAAGACCACCTGCCTTCAGTCACATTATTTTGAAACGTGAGGAGCAGAGATGGGAAGGTACAGCAGACTATTCTAGAAAAAGAACTTGTCCCGTAGATCAGGAACCTTAACAATCAACAGGCTAGGAGTTTAATGAATGCCTCAGATTCAGAGATTTAGGACTGTGCTTTAACAAAGCCAGTAGAGACTTCCCTGTTGGCTCAGTGGCTAAGGACTCCATGCTCCCAATGCATGAGGCCTGGGTTTGATCCCTGGTCAGGGAACTAGATCCCCAATGCTGCAACTAAAGATCTCACATGCCACAACTAAGAGCCAGTGCAGCTCAACAAATAAATAATAATAATAAACCAAAGCCAATAATCCTCACATAAGAGACCTTTCACTTTGGATAAAGGCAACCCTATTATCATCAGCAATACTCCCAGCCTCTGTCCAGAGGGATCAAAGTCCTCTTCAGGGCCCTCTTTACTTTTGTGGGCTTTTGAAACTGTGGCCAACCAACACCCCACTTACTCAAGCCCTCTAAGAACCTTCCCCTCTAAAGCAAATGGGGTTCTCAAGAAGCAGGAAGTTTTCTTAGGAGAAGGGGAGTGAGGAAAGTAATATGGGACATAAGAAAACCCAAGCAAGGTCGGGTCTTAGCTGGAGGTGGTAGTTTACAGTGAATGATGTCGGATTCATGATTTCTGAAGATGATTTAGCTTTGGGACCAGGAACCAGGCTTGATCACTCAAGAGCTTTAGTGTAGCAGTTTTATTAAAGTATAAAAGGAGACAGAGAAATCTTCTGACATAGACATCAGAAGGGCGGATGGAGAATGCCCCCAACCCCAAATAGTCTTATCAAGGCCTTATATATTTTTACCAGACCCACTCCCACAATGGACTGCCCCGGTGGCTCAGACAGTAAAGCGTCTACCTACAAAGCAGGAGACCTGGGTTCAATCTCTGGGTCAGGAAGATCTCCTGGAGAAGGAAATGGCAACCCACTCCGGTATTCTTGCCTGCAAAATCCCATGGTTGGAGAAGCCTGGTAGGCTATAGTCCATGGAGTCGCAAAGAGTCAGACACAACTGAGCGACTTCACTCACTCACTCCCACAACATACATCTTAAATTAACAAGATTAGAGCTAACAATAGAAAGATCTTACCAGACCCACTCCCACAATATACATCTTAAGACAACTAGATTAGTTAGAATGTTCTTGTTAAGGAGAAATTATTCTCAAGCAAGATACACTCTTATATTGACTAAGATGAAGCAATGTAGAAAAAAACTCTTGTCCTTTTCTCCTCCTTGAGAGCCTCGGACCCCTTTCTCCTTCTCCAGGGCCCTGGACCCCTTCCTCCTTGAGGGCCCTGGGCTCCTTATCAACCTACCTAAGGATGAACTCTCTCAGAGGCTGACTTCAAGCTCATCCCTCCAGGCAGCTCTGGAAACCCCAAGTACACTATGCAGCCAATCCCCCTTAACACAAGGGGCGTGAGTTTTTGTGCCTGGGTGTAGACAGTCTGCTGAGAACGGGACGTGGCCTTGTGGGAGCCATGATTCTTGTTTTCTAGGGGACCATTCTCAGGAGAAGGGGCTGGGAGTTGTCCTCAGCCAGCCCTCACAGAGGCTGGGGCACAGAGGCTCCTGTGAGTAAAAGGGACCTGGGCAGGGCTTCCTTGCATCTATGATGATGAGCTCTGCTAACGGCTGAGTTGAGTCCTCACTGCTGCCTCAGGAAAGACCATTTCCCAGAAGGCAAGGGAGCTCCACCATGGAAGATGTGGACGCCACCAAGCATGTTTGTCCCCATTATGTGTCTGCACAACACCCAAAGCCTCTGCCTTCCCCCTCGCCCTTCACACCCAGCTTGTTTCGCTCCACTCTCTGTATCCTGCGCTGCAACCAGACTGTCCATCTCTCTGTCCCTTGAGCACACCCAGAGCTTCTCTCTTCATTAGCTTTTTCCTATCTGGAATATCCCCCCACTGTGATACAGTGGTGCTGTTTTCTAAGGTGAGGATGGAGTGGAATGATCTAAATGGGGAGGGCAGGGCAAGGGAGGATGTAAAAATCAGGACTTCTGTCTGAGGAACCTATTAGGTTTCCGAGTAGAACTGTAAAGATAGACACTTGGGTAGCTGAGTCTGGAGTCATGATTCTTAAAACTAGCCTGTATCAGATTCCCCTGGAGTGCTTGTTAAGACAGACTGCAGGGCCCTGCTCCCAGATTTTCTGATTCAGTAGGTTTGAGGTGAGACCTGAAAGTCTGCATTTTTAAACACGTTCCCAGGTGAGCTTGGTGGTCCTGGTTGGGGAACACACTTTGAGAACTGGTCTACAGTTCTAGGAGTAGGTCAGGCTAGATTTGGAATTGGAGACTTTGGAATACAGACAGCATTTAAGCCACAGGGTGATGGAGGATCATCTGAGATGGCACAAAACCCCAAGACTGATGTTACGGATTGAATTGTATCCCCCCTGCAAAAAAATTCACATGCTGAAGTCCTAACCCCTAGTACTTCAGAATGTGACCTTATTTGGAAATAGGACTGCTGCAGATATAATTAGTCAAGATGAAGTCACTCTCAGTTAAGTTGGGCTCTTCATCCAATATGATGGGTGCCGTTATCAAAAGGAGAAATTTGGACACAGATACCCACACACGGGTAGAATGCCATATGAAGGTGAAGGCAGAGATCTACAAGGTATGTGTGGATGCGTACTAAGTCACTACAATTGTATCCGACTCTTAAAGACCCATGGACTGTAGTCTGCCAGGCTCCTCTGTCCATGAGATTCTCCAGGCAAGAATACTGGAATAATCTAAAATTCTTTGTTATTTTATACCTTTTTGAAATACCAGTAAACCTCCAGAAGCCGAGGAACCAACCCTGTTTTTTTTTTTCGTAAGTATAGTTGATTCACAATGTTATGTTAATTTATGCTGTACATATGTATAGCATACATATATATGTACACATATACATGTGTACATATATGTTCTTTTTCATCTTCTTTTCCATTATGGTTCATCACAGGATATTGAACATAGTTCCTTGTGCTGAACAGTAGGACCTTGTTGTTTATCCATCCTATATATACTAGTTTGCATCTGCTAACTTCCCTCCCCGACTGCCCTCCTCCTTGCCTGTTGGACATCTTGATCTCAGACTTGTGGCCTTCAGCACTGTAAGACAGTACCTTTCTGTCGTTTAAGCCCCCCGGTCAATGGTAATTTGTTCCAGCAGCTCTAGAAAACTAATACAACTGGAATCCACCAAAATGGACCCAGTGGGTGAGGAGAAACCAGCAAAGAAACTATCAGTAGAAAACCCAGAAGAACCCAGGAAAACCCAGGAGAAATCCCAGGAGCCAGAGAAAGACCATGTTTAAGCAGGAGAGTGGTCATTTTGCCAAATGCTACAGAGAAGTAAAGTCAAATGAAGATAGAGAAATAACTGTTTGATAGGGCTGCAATTTTAAAAGGCAACGTGTTGTCTCTGATGACTTTGAGAGAACAATCTTAGTGGAAGGCAGGGGGTCCAGAGCCAGCTGGAGGAGCTAGAAGAGAGGAAGAGAGAAAAGGATGTGGACAGGTTTCTTGGGTGGAGCAGCCAAGCAGGTGGACCTTAGCTGGAGGAAAACGTAGGTTCTTTGGTAAAGAGAGGACTTGGAAATAACTTGTATGCACATAAGACACTTAGACTTTTAGTTTAGCTTCTACATTTAAACATTTAGTTTCTCTTTAGAAGGAAAAACTAATGATGCTGGAGAAAAGGAATGAAAGTCCTTGAGAAAACTAGAAGCCTTTCAGAAGGAGTAGGGTCTTCATTCAGGTGAACAAGGAGAAAGGCGGAGAATGATGAGGAGAGATTGAAATTCAGTTTCTTTTCTTGAGCTCTTAGTAACTGAACAGAATTTAAGCAAAGGAGATGTTAAAAAAAAAAAAAAAAAACTTTTGACTAAATGATAAATTGTAGAATCCAGATGGAAAAAATGTGCGTATTGGGAGAGGGGGTGTGGAAGCGTAGAAGGGGAAACAGGCAAATTGTGTAGTTGGCAGTTGTAAAATGGCCATTCAGAGAAAAGATTTAAATAGCACCATTTACCAATCAAGGCTGGATGGTAGAACTGGAATTTTTTTCTTTTTTTTAATTAACTTTTATTGAAGTATAGTTGCTTTACAGTGTTATGGTAGTTTTTGCTTACAGAAAAGTGAATCAGCCAAACATATACATATATCCCTCTGTTTTGGATTTCCTTCCCATGTAGATCACCCTAGAACTGAAATATTGAGAGCGGCTACAGAGACCGAGACTCTAGATGGCTTGAGGTGCTGTCCCACGGCTGATTCTCTGACTGGCTCATCTGATGGGAAGGGTCGAGGTAAAGAGACATTTTGAAAATGGTTATCTGTGGTTGTTCAAAATCTGTCATTAATTTGAAGGAGGTAAATAGATACCCTTTAACTTCTATCTTGCCACCTACCCAGAGTTGAGGCCTTGCCTCTAGTGGAAGGGATTCTGGGAGTTCAGTAGCAGCATGACTTCGCCCTCTAGCAACTATTGACTTTTGGCCAATTACATCACGACCACCGCCAGCAGCATAATCGTCAATTGAATGCTTACTGTGTGCCAGGCACTGAGCTGAGTTCTTCAAGTAGATTATCATGTGTAATCCTTATGTAGAGCTATGAAGTTTGGACAATTAGCATTCACATACTGCTCTCAAAAGGAATGTGAGTCTCAGGGGATTAAGTCACAGGAACTGTGATACAGGTAAACTTGGAAACGACCCTGTCGCCAAAGGCTGCATTTACTCCTTAACCTTTCTGAGCCTCAGTTTGCTCGTCAAAAAATGAGACATTATAATAATAAGTTCCACACAGGAGTATTCCATAGGTTACATGACATCAGGCATAAAGTAGACAGTCCACAGGTTAGCTATTATTAGTAGATTTGAGCTATTATTACAACACTGTGTTTACATTTTAATAAAGGACTATAGAGAAAGAATGTGTGTGTTTGTGGAGTGTTTTGTATGTGTATGTGTGGGAGAGAGAAAGAACAGTAATAATCAGAAAGTCATAAATTTGAGATGGTGAATTTTGTGTGTTGGCAGAAGAGATTTTGTGTGGGCAGCTTTCCCATTATGCCTTAAACTCTATGATATACAAGTTCCTCAAGATGGTTTTAATTTTCAGGGCTGGGGATAATGAGGTGTATGAGGCACTAGATTCTGGTGTAATATTTAAAAGTAGGGGTCCCCAACCTCTGGGATCTAATGCCTGTTGATCTGAGGTGGAGCTGCTGTTATAATAACAGAAATAAAGTGCACAATAAATGTAATGAGCTTGACTCATCTCGAAACCATCCCTGTTACGCTGGTCCATGAAAAAATTGTTTTCCACGAAACCCATCCCTGGTGCCAAAAAGGTTGGGGAACAATGCTAAAGGGACACAAACAGGGTTGAGGGTGGGAGCAAGGCTCAAGAGGAAGGATATATATATACAGTTATGACTGATACACACTGTTGTATGGCAGAAACCAACACAACATTGTAAAGCAATTGTCCTCGATTAAAAAAAATAAATTTAAAGAGACACAAACAATTCTGTTATCAAGATACATTATATATGTGGGTGTATTATATATATATATATATATATATATATATATATATTTTTTTTTTTTTTAACACCTCTGAATGAACTAGTTCTATAAAAGCATGAGTTTGTCCTATAACATTTAAGATGGATTTTCGGTATTTTAGCTCTTTACTAATAGATACAATAGATGATTTCTCCTTTTTTGCCTTACTTTGCAAATTATTTAGAAATAGTATCCAAGTTTTATGGTTATTTCTGCCCAAAGAGGATTTAGAAATTCTATGGGGTTTTGGTTTTGAGATATACTTAAGATACAGCATTATATTAGTGTCAGATATGGCAAAGAATCTGCCTGCCAGCACAGCATACACAAGAGATGTGGGTTTGATTCCTGGGTTGGGAAGAACCCCTGGAGTGGGAAATGGCAACCCAGTCCAGTGTTCTTGCCTCAAAAATTCCATGGACAGAGAAGCCTCAGTTCAGTTCAGTCACTCAGTCGTGTCCAACTCTTTGCGACTCCATGAAGTACAGCATGCCAGGCTTCTCTGTCTAACACCAACTCCCAGAGCCTGCTCACACTCATGTCCATTGAGTCGATGATGCCATCCACCCCCCCATGAACAGTATAAAAAGGCAGAGAAGCCTGGCGGGCTACTATCCATGGAGTCACAAAGAGTTAACCACCACTGAGCACATGGCACACACAGTTTCAGGTGTACCATATAATGATTTGATATTTGTGTTTATTGCAAAATGATCACCTCAGTAAGTCTAGTTAACATCCATCACTGGGCATGAGTTTGAGTAAACCCCGGGAGTTTGTGATGGACAGGGAGGCCTGGCGTGCTGTGATTCATGGGGTCGCAAGGAGTCGGACACGACTGAGCGACTGAACTGAACCGAACATCCATCATTACACATGGTTATAATTTTTTTTCTTGTGATGAGGACTTTTAAGATCTATTAGAAGCTTTCATTAGAAAAGGCTCCGATGCTGAGAAAGATTGAAGGCAGGAGGAGAAGGGGACAACAGAAGACGAGATGGTTGGATGGCATCACTGACTCAATGGACATGAGTTTGAGCAAGCTCTGGGAGATGGTGAAGTACAGAGAAGCCTGGCGTGCTGCAGTCCATGGGGTCGCAAAAAGTCGGACATCACTGAGCAACGGAACAACAAGAAGCACCTTTGAAGTTTGCAATACAGTACTCTAAATGACCCCAAGAACTGTAGCCCACCAGGCACCTCTGTCCATGGAATTCTCCAGGCAAGAATACTGGAGTGGGTAACCAACCCCTTCTCTAGGGGATCTTCCTGACCCAGAGATGGAACCCAGATCTCCTGCATTGCAAGCAGATTCTTTACCATCTGAGCCACCAGGGAAGCTATGCTGCTGCTGCTAAGTCACTTCAGTTTTGTCCAACTCTGTGTGACCCCATAGATGGCAGCCCACCAGGCTTTCCCATCCCTGGGATTCTCCAGGCGAGAACACTGGAGTGAGTTGCCATTTCCTTCTCCAAGGGAAACTACAGTCCCACTATTATCTATAGTCACCACTGTACATAACATCCTCAGGCCTTATTTATTTTATAACTGGAGGTTTGAACTTTTTAACTCCCTCCACCCATTTCACCCACCCCCACACCACACCTCTGTATCTATGAGTTTGGGGGTTTTGGGTTTTTCATTTTTCCTCATTTAAGATGCCTCATACAAGTGAGATCTTATGGTATTTGTCTTTCTCTGTCTGACTTTTTTCACTTAACATAATACCCTTAAGGTCCATCCATGTTGTTTCAAATGGCAGAAGTTCTTGCCTTCATTATGGCTAACATTCCATTGTGTATGTGTACTTCATTTTCTTTATCCTTTCATCCATCAGTGAACACTCAGCATGCTTCTATGTCTTGGCTATTGAAAATAATGCTGTAATGAACATAGGGATGTGTGTATCTTTTAACTTAGTACTTTTATTTCATTCAGATATATGCCCAGAAGTGGAATTGCTGAATCACACGGTAGTTCCATTTTTAATTTTTTCAGGAACCTCCAAACTGTTATCCACAGTGGCTGCACCAATTTACATTCCCACCAACAGTACACAAGGGTTCCCTTCTCCACATCCTTGCCAAAACATGTTATTTCTTGCCTTTTTGATAATAGCTATTCTAACAGGTATGTGATATCTCATTGTGCTTTTTTTTTTTGTTGAACTATAGTTGATCTGGGGCTTCCCCAGTGGTTCAGCAGTAAAGAATCCGCCTGCAGTAAAGGAGATGCAGGAGACAAGAGTTCGATCCCTGGGTCCAGAAGAACCCCTGGATGAGGGCATGGCAATCTGCTCCAGTATTCTTGCCTGGAGAATGGGGTCTACAAAGAATCAGACATGACTGAAGTGACTTAGCACACACACTTATAGTTGATTTACAATATTGTGTTAGTTTCTGGTGTGTAGCAAAGTGATTCCATTTACATATATACACATACTCTTTCTCATATTCTTTTCTATTATGGTATATTACAGGGTATTGACTATAGTTGCCTGTGCTATACAGTAGGACCTTGTTTATCTATTTTCTGTATAGTAGTTTGTATCACTAATCCAAAACTCCTTATTTATCCCTCCCCTACCCTTTTCCCCTCTGGTAATCTATGTTTTCTGTCTGTGAGTCTGTTTCTGTTTTGTCTTTGGAAAAACATCATTTTTGGGGGGAAAAAAGCCATTTTTAATTGGCCTGTTTGACTTTTTTTTGTCTTAAGTTATATGAGTTTTTAATATATTTTGGATATTATTCCTTTATCAAATATCTGACTTGCAAGTATTTCCTCCCATTCAGTGAGCTGCCTTTTCATTTTGTTAAGGCTTTCTTTTGCTGACTAGAAGTTTAATGTAGCTCCCTTGTTTGTTTTTGCCTTTGCTGCCTTGGCTTTTGGTGTCAAAACCAAAGAATCTTCACCAAAACCAATGACAAGGAGCTTACCACCTATGTTTTCTTCCTGGACTTCTACAGGGCTTATATTTGGGTCTTAAATTCATTTTGATTGATTTTTTGGTATGCTTAAGTTTTAATATTTTGTACGTGGCTGTCTAGTTTTCCTATCACCACTTATTGAAGAGATTGTCTTTTCCTCATTATATATTCTCCAGCTCCCTTGTAGTAGGTTCATTGGCCATTTTTCATGATTTTCTTTCTGGGTTCTCTATTCTCTTTCACTGACCTAAGTGTCCAATTTTATGCCAACATCATACTGTTTTGCTTACTATAGCTTTGTAATATTGTTTGAAGTCAGGAAAAGTGATGTCTCCAGCTTTGTTCTTCTTTCTCAAGATTGTGTTAGCTATTCGGGATCTTTTGTTGTTCCATACAAATTTTAGGATTGTTTTTTCTATTTCTGTGAAAAATGTCATTGGAATTTTGATAAGGATTACATTAAAGCTGTAGATTACTTGAGTAGTATGGAATTAATAAGATTAATTCTTCCAATCAGTGAGCATGGAATATCCTTCCATTTATTTGTGTCTTCATCAGTTTATTTCATCAGTGTCTTGTAGTTTTCAATATGCAAGTCTTTCATCTCTTTGATTAAATTTAGTCCTTTATTCTTTTTTGATGTAGTTGTAAATGAGATTGTTTTCTTGAACTTCCCTGTGGGTCCAGTGGCTAAAGACTCCACACTCCCAATTCAGGGGACCTGGGTTTAATCCCTAATCAGGGAACTGGATCCCACAGAGCTAAGAGGTTGTGTGTGCAATTAAAGATCTTGCGTACTGCAATAAAGATCAAAGATCCTATGTGCCACAACTAAGACCCAGCACAAATAAATAAATATTTTTAAAAATAAATGAAGTCTTCTAATTTAAAACAAGTTCTTAATAATAATAACTCTTATTTACACTCTCATGCCAGCAAGCATATTAAACAGTTCTAGAATATTTCCAGACCTTCACTGACACACCAATAAAAGATTCATGTTCCTAGCTTTATATATTTTTTCTCTGAATGCTTTATAACAGGTCATCATTATCCAGCTTTGATAACGTCAGAAAATATAACACTACCGAAAAATTACAGGAAAAATTCTCTATAAAATGACTAGCTGATAACGTGAGCCTTGGACAATCCCCCCAAACTACACAATGACACAACATGATAAAGCTATATAATTAAGTTTTTTATGCACAAAGTGTTTCATAATATACTGTTCAACCATAGAAATCATGAAGGGAGTGTGGGGAAGGCCCATTCAACCATGGAGTAGCTCTGACCCATGTGAGAGCTCCGTTGCTATTCACAGGAATTGTGTCTCTCTTCGCTAATATGCGCATTGGAAAACAAAGGATATTTACAGGAATTGTGTGCTCATCAGGATGATGGTACCCTGTCATACTCAGCAGCATTGTATTGAACCCTGGTACTTGAGAGAAAAGCCAAAATTAATTCCCAATAAGGCTAATTGGAATCTAGACCTCATTAAAAAGTTCCTTCTCCCTTTGGTCATTCTTTAGGGCTCAGAAATGTTCATAAGCAACACTGCAGCTGCCTTTGCTGCCTCTGAGAGAAACACAGAGAAAATGAAAGAAAGAGCTTTGCATCTGGTTTGTGATGGAGAACAACTGTTCCTAGAAAGGGAACTGCCCCCACTGCCTATCAATGGTCTGGCCTGGGGCAGGTCGCTCACTTGTGCACTCAGTTCTCCCAACATGGAAAGCACCTCATGGTGGGCTTTTGTACAGAGTAAAGAAATCAAGGCAGGCGAAGCACTTAGAATATATGTAGCACACAGGAAGTGCTCAATAAATGACAGCTATTACTAGCTATTAGGGATTGGCTACCTAAGCCTAACCAAGGGGAAAGCTGAAGGCAATGGAAACTTAGATTAACAAGTGTGGCAAAACAGATAATAACTAGAGGGGATGCAGATTATATCTACCTTTCTCTCACTCCAGCTGAGGATAAATTTCGGGGTTTCCCTAGGTACCATCCTTGGTTATTTCACATGCTCTCAGGGGATTAATGACTCCCAAATTTTGAGTTCCAACCCTCAGCTCTGGGCATGTTTCTCCCAGGTTCCCACAAGCACCTCAGATTCAACACATCCCAAACCCGAGGGATCACCTCACTCTCCCCAGCTCACCAAACCTGCTTCCCCAGTGTGCCCTTGGCTGATGTAATCTCATCATCTCTGCTTCACCCAAGCTCTGGACTCTTATCTCTCTGGGCAACCTTCAGCCAACCTGCCCCACACTTCATCAGTAACCAAGTCCTACCAGTTTTACTTCTTAAAGATTCTTCAAACTGACCCTGACTCTCTCTCTCTGCGACCTTTGCCCCAGGCCACAACTTCATCCAATTCACCTGGTCTCCCTGCCTCCAAGTGCATCCTCTCAAATCACCACCTTGCCCTATCACCTACCTCTCATTAAAATGTTCAGGGACCTCTTCCCACTTAAATGTCCAGGCTTCTAACCATGACTCCAGAGCTTCCTGATCAGGCCCTGGCCCATCACTATGACTTATTTCTCTGACTGCACTTTGTTTTCTAGCAGCACTGGAGTGCTATATATCCACAGAATGTTGCTTTTCAGGTCCATATCTGGGCTCCTGTGATTCCCAGTACTTGTGAGGCCTGCCTCCCCTTTATCTAACTCAGATCTAGTGACATGTCCTCCAGGAAGACTGGCCAGATCTTCCTCTCTCTCAAAGTGGATTAGATCTCCTTCCCCTGAGAGACTTTGTCTTTTATGCAGCAAATCATCACACCTGCTACAGAATGTAGTAATTAGGTGCTTCCCTCCCTAGACTGGGAGCTCCTTGAAGTTAGGAAATGCTGTATCTTATGCATCTTTGTACCCTGAGTGCTTAGTGGAGTGCCTGGCACTCTGTAGGCACTTAGTAAGTAAATACTGAATGAATTAACATTTATCAATCCCCTCAGTACCCCAGGACTTCCTTGGTGGCTCAGATAGTAAAGAACCTACCTGCAATAGAGGAGACCTGGATTTGATCCCTGGGTCAGGAAGATCCCCTGCAGAAGGGAAGGGCAATCCACTCCAGTATTCTTGCCTAGAGAAGTCCATGGACAGAGGAGCCTAGCAGGCTACAGTTCATGTGGTCACAGAGTCAGACACAACTGAGTGACTAACACTTCAGTACACCAAGAGACGGAGTATCATTTGAAGAAACTAGATTAGTATAATAGATGGTTCCCTATTGTTCCCTATTGTACAGGAGACAGTTATCAAGACCATCCCCAAGAAAAAGAAATGCAAAAAAGCAAAATGGCTGTCTGAGGAGGCCTTACAAATAGCTGTGAAAAGAAGAGAAGTGAAAAGCAAAGGAGAAAAGGAGAGATATACCCATTTGAATGCAGAGTTCCAAAGAATAGCAAGGAGAGATAAGAAAGCCTTCTTCAGTGATCATTGCAAAGAAGTAGAGGAAAACAATAGAATGGGAAAGACAGAGATCTCTTCAAGAAAATTAGAGATACCAAGGGAACATTTCATGCAAAGATGGGCTTGATAAAGGACAGAAATGGTATGGACCTAACAGAAGCAGAAGATATTAAGAAGAGATGTCAAGAATACACAGAAGAACTGTACAAAAAAGATCTTCATGACCCAGATAATCACAATGGTGTGATCACTCACCTAGAGCCAGACATAACTGGAATGTGAAGTCAAGTGGGCCTTAGAAAGCATCATTATGAACAAAGCTAGTGGAGGTGATGGAATTCCAGTTGAGCCATTTCAAATTCTGAAAGATGATGCTGTGAAAGTGATGCACTCAACATGCCAGCAAATTTGGAAAATTCAGCCATGGCCACAGGACTGGAAAAGGTCAATTTTCATTCCAGTCCCTAAGAAAGGCAAAGACAAAGAATGCTCAAACTACCACACAATTGCATCCATTTCACACGCTAGTAAAGTATGCTCAAAATTCTCCAAGCCAGGCTTCAGCAATACGTGGACTGTGAACTTCCAGATGTTCAAACTGGTTTTAGAAAAGGCAGAGGAACCAGAGATCAAGTTGCCAACATCCACTGGATCGTCGAAAAAGCAAGAGAGTTCCAGAAAAATATCTACTTCTGCTTTATTCGCTATGCCAAAGCCTTTGACTGTGTGGATCACAATCAACTGTGGAAAATTCTGAAAGAGATGGGAATACCAGACCACCTGATATGCCTCTTGAGAAATCTGTATGCAGGTCAGGAAGCAACAGTTAGAACTGGACATGGAACAACAGACTGGTTGCAAATAGGGGAAGGAGTACATCAAGGCTGTATATTGTCACCCTGCTTATTTAACTTATATGTAGAGTACATCATGAGAAACACTGGGCTGGATGAAACACAAGCTGGAATCAAGATTGCCAGGGAAAATATCAATAACTTCAGATATGCAGATGACACCACCCTTATGGCAGAAAGTGAAGAAGAACCAAAGAGCCTCTTCATGAAAGTGGAAAAGGAGAGTAAAAAAGTTGGCTTAAAGCTCAACATTCAGAAAACTAAGATCACATCATCCGGTCCCATCACTTCATGGCAAATAGGTGGGGAAACAGTGGAAACAGTGGCTGACTTTATTTTCTTGGGCTCCAAAATCACTGCAGATGATGACTGCAGCCATGAAATTAAAAGACACTTACTCCTTGGAAGGAAAGTTATGACCAACTTAGACAGCTTATTGAAAAGCAGATATATTACTTTGCCAACAAAGGTCCATCTAGTCAAGGCTATGGTTTTTCCAGTGGTCATGTATGGATGTGAGAGTTGGACTGTAAAGAAAGCTGAGCGCCAAAGAATTGATGCTTTTGAACTGTGGTGCTGGAGAAGACTCTTGAGAGTCCTTTGGACTGCAAGGAGATCCAACCAGTCCATCCTAAAGGAGATCAGTCCTGAGTGTTCGTTAGAAGGACTGATGTTGAAGCTGAAACTCCAATACTTTGGCCACCTGATGTGAAGAACTAACTCACTGAAAAAGACCCTGATGCTGGGAAAGATTGAAGGCAGGAGGAGAAGGGGCCGACAGAGGATGAGATGGTTGGATGGCATCGCTGACTCAATGGACATGAGTTTGAGTAAACTCCGGGAGTTGGTGATAGACAGGGAGGCCTGGCGTGCTGCAGTCCATGGGGTTGCAAAGAGTCAGACATGACTGAGCAACTGAACTGAACTGATGATTCCCTACGGTGAAGGGAGGCACTTCAAACACTGAACAGGCAATACAAAATAGCAGATATTTCTTTTCAGACCTGCAGAAGATGAAATAGAAAACAGGAACCCAGGGATGGAGGGCAGGGAAAGGTCAGTAATGACCTGGGGGAGGGTCAGATCCGAAGAGAGCTGCCCAGATGGACAGGTCACAGATTAGCTACCTTGTATATCACGTATTCCCTAGTGGCTCAGATTGTAAAGAATCCACCTGCAATGCATGAAACCCAGGTTCCACCCCTGGGTCGGGAAGATCCCCTGGAGAAGGGAATGGTTACCCACTCTAGTATTCTTGCCTGGAGAAATCCATGGACAGAAGAGCCTGGCAGGCTACACAATCCATGGGGTTGCAAAGAGTCGGACAGGACCGAGTGACTAACTTCGCATATCACAGTGCTATTGGTTTATAAGCCACCAAAGCCACCAAACCAAAGGGAAAGTGAAAGGACCCTTCAGTCACTGAGCTAGTGTTTATTGAGCATCTATTAAGGAGGCAGGCACTGGGGATACTGCAGTGAACCAAAGAGGACTTGTCTCTGTCATCATTGAACTTACCAGGCAGTGGGAAGACAGAAAATACCAAAGTAAGCAAAGAAATATATAATTACGTATGGTAATTAGAACTGTAAGGGGGCTAGACAGGATACTGTGAGAGAAAATAGCAATAGGGCAGGGAGGGTCTATCTAAGGATGTGGTTTGTTTTGTTTTTTTAAGGAAGTTCCTTTTATTTATTTTTAAAGTTTTTGGACCACACCACATGCCGGGCAGGGTCTTAGTTCCCTGAGCAAGGCCAGAACCCATGGCCCCTGCAACATGGATTCTTATCCACTGGACTGCCAGGGGAGTCCCAACAATGTGGTTTTTAAACTGAAGTAGACAAATGTTTCCCTGGTGGCTCAGTGGTAAAGAATCCACCTGCCAATGCAGGAGACACAGCCTAGATCCCGAGGTTGGAAAGATCCCCTGGAGAAGGAAATGGCAACCCACTCCAGTATTCTTGCCTGCAAAATCCCATGGATGGAGGAGCCTGGTGGGCTAGAGTCCACGTGGTCACAAAAGAGTTGGACATGACTTAGCGACTAGACAACAAAAACAGACAAGGACAGGAAGGAGCAGGAGAAGGAGCAGTCCAGGAAACGGGCCTGGGGCCTGAGCAAGGAATGAAAAGAGGCCAGTGCAGCCTCGAAAAGCTGGGCAAAGAAAAACAAGTCCTGCCAACATCCAACATCTGCCCGGGAGGCAGGCAAAAGCAGAGCAGGTGGGGTCAGGTCAGACGGGTCAGGAGTTTAGATTTTGTTCTACGTACCATGATCAAGGAAGAGTTTTAAGAAAGGGAATGATGGGGTGTGATTTACATTCATAGAGAACCAGCTAGGATGCTAGGGACAGACAGGAGTGGCAGGGAGTTTTGGAGTCAGGGGGGGTCGTGACTATTGAACTCTTCTCTTTAGGAAACATTATCTTTTATCTCATTTTATAGCTGAGGAGACTGAGATTCAGAGCTGGGAGGCAGACCCAAGTCTGTTCTCTCTCAGAGAGGGAACTTAACCCCCCTGTTGCCTATTCTGTGACCCTTGTGCTCAGTTACGCAAAACTTCAAGGTTGGCAAAGATTAAAAAGGGTGATAATATCAATTTCTGGCAAGGCAACAGGGGAAAAGTGAGTTTTCAACCACTGTAGATGGGAAAGTAAATTGGTGCAGTCTTTATAGAGGAGAACCCCATGCCTTAGAGCCCCCAATTCCATTTTTAGAATCTTAAAAAGATAAACCCAATACTGAGCCAAAATGTTTGAGCAAGTCTTACTTATCAGTATTTGTAATAACAAAATAGGGCATTGATAAAATAGACTTCAGTATTGTGCAGTTAATAACATGCAATGTTACTGCATGGACTCTACAATATATTTATATTAACTGGTGATAAAATTGGGTTGCCGAAAGAGGTAGAGTGTGATTTCATTTTCACAAAATGTTTATGTTTATATATATATATATATAATGTTTATATATGTTTATATATAGAGAAAACTTTCTGGAAGGATCTATATCCAAATATTAAGAGTGCCTATAGTCAGGGCGGAAAAAATTTTCCTTCTCTCCTTTTAGGTTCTGTGGCTGGTCTAACAACAACAAAAAAATGACGTAAGGTGGATTAACAGGAGAAAGACAAATTTAGTTATGTACACACTGGAGTCCTACAAAGACAATAAGACTCAAAGACAGGTGGGGTGGTTGATGCTTATAGGCCACCCTGAGCTAAGGAACAGCTGGATAGGGGCCTGAGGCTTCAAAGGGGAGGCTGGTCATTCACAGGAAGTACTAAGAGCAGATGTCTGGTAATTACATGTTTGCCCTGAGACATAGCAGGTTTTTCAGATGTAAAGTTACCTCTGGTACTAGCTCTCTTTATGGGCCTTCCAGCACAGGGGGTACAAGTTCAAACCCTGATTTGGGCGCTAAGATCCCACCCACATGCCTCACAGCCCAAAGGCCAAAACACAAAACAAAAGCAATATTCTAACAAGTTCAATAAAGACTTCAAAAGTGGTCCACATTTAAAAAAAAAAAAAAAAAGCAAGTGGTGGTAAAAGTTTCCTTGAGTCTGCTGCATCTTGATTGCCTTCAGCTCAGAATAATCCATGTGCCAAAGTGACACATTTTGGCGGTGCTTGTTCGGAACCCCTTCACTGTCTCCAAAACATGGAGAAATCTGGGGAGTTTTAGAGTTGTTGCTGTTGTTTTTTATGCACAGTATCTAATTTTTTGTAGATCAAAAATTTTAAGTTTTTTATTGAAATAGGGCATGTGTGTGCTGTGCTTAGTCACTCAGTTGTGTCCGACTCTTTGTGACCCCACAGACTGTAGCCCCCCAGGTTCCTCTGTCCGTGGGGATTCTCCAGGCAGGAATACTGGAGTGGGTTGCCATGCCCTCTTCCAGGGGATCTTCCCAACCCAAGGATAGAACCCAGGTCTCCCTCATTGCAGGCGGATTCTTTACCATCTGAGCCACCAGGGAAGCCTGAAATAGGGCATATGTTCAGAAAAGTGCACACATCTTATTCTCAAAACGAGTGAGTGATAAGCTGATCACACCCATGTTAATAACACACAGATCAAGGGAACATTCCCAGACCCCAGAAGCCCCCTCTGTTGAATCACCTAGAATCTACTGTGTTGAGTTCACCTTCCTCCACTTCACATTATGTCTCATGCGATTCTTTCATGTGGTTGCACTGAATTGAGATACATTAATTAATTGCTTAAAATCTTAGCATGTTAATACCTTATCTTTTTCTAAATATGACACCTTAGGAGGATAATCATCAGCATTTTTTGTCACCTTATAAAGTGTTTTCTATGGATACTGGCTCCAAGCATTATTGTTTTCTTCGCTTAATAGACAAAGGACCTGGGCACAGAGTTTAATTTACCTTCCTCTGGATCATACACAAAGCCAGGAGGTGGCAAAGCCAGGACAGGCTCATATCTAAATCTGTGCCCTTTCTGCTCCACTTCCTGGGATTAAGAGCAAAGGCAGCAGTGGAATAACAGAAAAGAAGCGCTTTGCTCACTATTAGGCTCTTGAGACATTGAGACAATTACCTGGGAGAGTTCTTTAATCTCCTTTTCTGAAAACCATTCAGAAGAGAATACACAGACCCTTCTGATTCAGAAGGTGAAGGTCCCATCAATATTCAACCAATTTCAACATACATTATTTCTGGAGAGAATTTCTTTTGCTAATAATCTGTGAGAGCAACTTTTCTCGCTTTACATTATACTATAATCATGGTATAATCCATGTATACTTATCATGTGGATTTTATGTTTGCCTATGTCCATTCTGCTTTTTGAACAACATTGATTATAGTCTCTTAGCAATCACATACAGGCAGTTCACTTTGCTGGGAGCCAACACACGAGACGGGCAAGGCAGATCAGGTTTTCAGGGGTTTCAAAAAGGCCAGCTCATGAGATCCCACCCATGACAAGGTCACAAGGAGAAAGCCTGACAGGCAAGGCAGATCAGGTTTTCAGGGATTTCGAAAAGCTGCCCCCGGCGCTCACCTTAAAGATGATATCTGTCTTTCTGATGCCTGCCTCAATGGACTACTGCCTAATTTCTGTGACACAGGCAGAAGGCCTTCCCCGATCTCTTCCCAAATAAGAATCAATTTAGAACTTTAATCAATAAGTTTCCCAGGTGGTGGTATTTTATGAGATTATCCAGGGGGAAAGGAGTGTTTTAATTTAAACTCCTTTGCTGGTAGTTTGTTAGTCAAATGCATTTATGCCCTTGGTACTAATATGCATGATTGCTTATAATGTCCTAATCATAAAATAGCATAAAGAACCTGATTATATAAAAGCCCTAATAGACATATAGCCTTTTTAAGGGGTAAAGGAGTCCTATTAGAAAACATAAGAAAAATTATTCTATAGGTGGTTATTGGGTTGAGATTTGCTTGCTGTGTTTTGCTTGCTGTGTTTTTGCTTTTAATGTGCTAAGGTTGTGTTATAGAAACCATTGTTAATATAGTTAAAGATCTAGAGAAATAAGGACTTAGCCCTAGTGTGGTAACAATGAGATGGTTGTTAATTGTCAGCCAGGAGTGCTAGGCAGAAGCTGCCTCACCAAAGTCGCAGAGTCAGTATGGGGTAAACTTCTTAGATAAACGCAACTGACAACTTTTGTAGAAGGATTAATTTTTGTATTAACAAGAATATAATTCTACTCTGTACTATTTCCCTATAAGACTGTTACCTTTCAGTTAAGGTCACAATAAAAAAGGAAAATAGGTTTACATTCACCTGACCTGCATAAACTGTTAATAGCCCCAAGGCCAGAAGATCATGTGCTAAGAATTACTATAGAATTAGAAAGCAAAAAACATCCTGCTTTTCCTAAAAAACAAAGTGATGTAATACTAATCCTGTGTAATCATGAGTAAGCATCTTGTACCTTGAAAACGTTCTGTGAAAGGGTATAAAACCGGTTGTCAAAAAGTAAAACACAGACTTGACCCTATCAAAGCTGGTCTCACGTGTCTTCTCTCTCTCTCTCTCTCTCTCTCTCTCTTGCCGACGCCGTTCATCCTGAGGGTACCCCCTGGATCCTGCCGAGGCTGGACCCCGGCATGTACAGTCAAAAATCTGGTGACTGCAGGACTGGGGTAGAACTCAGGTCTTCTGGCTCAAGGGTCTTTGAACTTCACATCAGTACATAAAGTGAGAAAATCCATTTCTACTTGGAAGCATAAATGATGTTGTCCTGATTAATAAACCCGTAAACATGGTTTGTTTGCTTTCAAGAAAGTAGAACTGCCTAGACTTTATGTAGCATACAATCATATTTCACTATAAAATCCATAAAGATCCTTCTGTAAAATTCTGTGATGCTATGCAACTTCCTAAATCAGTCCTGAATATTCACTGGAAGGACTGATGTTGAAACTGAAACTCCAATATTTTGGCCACCTGATGCAAAGAGCTGACTCATTGAAAAAGATTCTGATGCTGGGAAAGATTAAAGGCAGGAGGAGAAGGGGACGACAGAGGATGAGATGGTTGGATGGCATCACTGACTCAATGGACATGAGTTTGAGTAAACTCTGGGAGTTGGTGATGGACAGGGAGGCCTGGCGTGCTGCAGTCCATGGGGTCACAAAGAGTCGGACACGACTGAGTAACTGAACTGAACTGATGGGACTTCCCTGGTGGTCCAGTGGTTGAGACTCTAAGCTCCCAATGGAGGGAGTATGGGTTTAATCCCTGGTTGGGAAACTAAGATCCCACATGCTGCATGTCCAATAAATATATTGAAGAAGGAATTCATAGGGCCTGAACTCCATCTCAGGCCTGTCCGTGCTGGCCGTGCTCGGCTGCCTCTCCAGTGGACTCTGAACTCTCTGCTTAGTGCCTGTGAGGACGACAATGGAAGGATAAGACCCCCTCCAGACAGAGGAATCTTGAAGATCACATCCAGGCTACTCATTGCCTAAGAGGAAGCATACCGTAATCACACCTGTCTCCGGACAGGTCATAAACTTTTTCGTATCTGTCAGGATGTAATCATAGGCTTATCGATTATTAACTGGTTGGAATGTAACTGCGGGCTTATTGACTATTGACTGTTTAAGACACGTACACATGGGGTAGGTGGTGGGTTTAGACACGTACACATGGGGTAGGTGGTGGGTTTAGACAGGTACACATGGGGTAGGTGGTGGGTCTGGGCACGTACGCATGGGGTATAAAAGATTTTCACAAATGCTGGACGGGGTCCTTGGCTAAGAGGAGACTCTGCCTTGGGCCCGCCGGCGTAATAAACTGCACTCCACTATCTGCATTGTCCTTCTGAGTGAGTCTGTTTCCCGGAAAGCGTGGCTATAACAATATAAAAATATTTTTTAAGTTAGAAAAAAATCCTATGATTCTAGGTGTCTGTGAAATGAATTTTGTGAAATGAATGTTACAATCTAGTACACTTTGTAGAACCTTCAAAAGAAATTAGATTAATTAATAGAGAAAACAAAGACTTATCACTTCAAATATTTACTTCAGCACTATCACCAGTAACCTTGTCTTACAGGTTAATGTCAGCCCTTAAAAGCTGAAGTGAGGTAACTGAACGGCTGGTCTGAAATCCCCTATTCCTTCTTCCCCATGCTCTACTCCCCTTTCTGTGGATATTCTCCTATTTTGTGTTAATTATGGAAAAAGCACAAATAAGAAATTCATGTCTGCTGTCTCTCTACCTCTGAATTTAGCACCGGATGCTTGCATGTGGGAGAATTTAGGAGACACACCTACCCCTTCCCGGGTTAACTTTCTGGAATTTGAAAATGGGATGGTCTGTTTTCCTGACAAAAGGACAGTATTTGCAGGTCAAAGGATAACTGATAAGCCTATTTATTTTCCCTGAGACCTTGGCCAGGCAGTTCCCCTTTCTTAACTCTCCTGGTCAGCCTGGACCCATCCTACTGGGCAGGCTGTCTATGCCTTCTCTGTGAGAGCCTCTGTGAATCTCTATCTTCATAGTTACTTTTTATAAACAGACATGAAGGGGGAATCTTTATTTTTATTTTTGATAATTAAAAAATTTACTGGAGTATAGTTAATTTACACTGTTGCATTAGTTTCAGATGTACAACAAAGAGAATCAATTATACACACATATATATCCACTTTTCTGGGTTTTTTTTTAAGATTCTTTTCCCATGTAGCCCATTACAGAGTATTGAGTAGAGTCCCTTGTGCTATACAGCAAGTTATCATTAGTTATCTGTTTTATATATAGTATTGTGTTTATGGGGGCTTGAAATAGCTCAGCTGGAATTCCATCACCTCCACTAGCTTTGTTCATAGTGATGCTTCCTAAGACCCACTTGACTTCACAACCCAGGATATCTGGCTCTAAGTGAGTGATCACACCATCATGGTTATCTAGGTCATAAAGATCCTTTTTGTATAGTTCTTCTATATATTCTTGCCACCCTTTTTAAATATCTTCCACTTCTGTTAGGTCCACACTGTTTCTGTCCTTTATTGTCCCCATCTTTGCATGAAATATTCCCTTAGTATCTCTAACTTTCTTGAAGAGATCTCTAGTCTTTCCCATTCTATTGTATTCCTCTATTTCTACGCATTGTTCACTTAGGAAGGCTTTCTTAACTCTCCTTGCTATTCTTTGGAATTCTGCATTCAGGTGGGTATATTTTTCCTTTTCTCTCGTGCCTTTAGTTTCTCTTCTTTTCTCTGCTATTTCTAAGTCCTCCTCGGACAACCATTTTGCCTTTTTGCGTTTCTTTTTCTTAAGGATGGTTTTGATCACCGCCTCCACATTTCTTCAGGCACTCTGTCTATCAGATCTAATCCCTTGTATCTATTTGTCACTTCCACTATGTAATCCTAAGGGATTTGATTTAGGTCATACCTGAATAGTCTAGTGGTTTTCCCTGCTTTCTTCAATTTAAGTCTGAATTTTGCAACAAGGAGTTCACGATATGAGCCACAGTCATCTCCTGGTCTTATTTTTACTGATTGTATAAAGGTCTTACTTGTCTCCTGAGAAACCTGTATGTGGGTCAAGAAGCAACAGTTAGAACCAGATGTGGAATGACTGGTTCAAAACTGGGAAAGGAGTATGACAAGGCTATGTATTGTCACCCTGCTTATTTAAATTTTATGCAGACTACATCATGTGAAATGCCGGGCTGGATAAACCACAAACTAGAATCAAGATTACTGGGAGAAATATCAACAATCCCAGGTATACAGATGATATCACTCTAGTGCTGGAATCAAGATTTTCAGAAGAAATATCCATAACCTCAGAAACACAGATGACACCACCCTTATGGCAGAAATCGAAGAAGAACTAAAGAGCCTCTTGATGAAAGTGAGAGAGGAGAGTGAAAAAGTTGGCTTAAAACTCAACATTAAAATAACTAAGATCATGGCATCTGGTCCCATCACTTCATGGCAAATAGATGGAAAAAAATGGAAATAGTGAGAGGCTCCTTTATTTTGGGGGGCTCCAAAATCACTGCAGATGGTGACTGCAGCCATGAAATCAAAAGACACTTGCTCCTTGAAAGAAAAGCTATGACCAACTTAGACAGCATATTAAAAAGCATAGACATTACTTTGCTGATGAAGGTCTGTCTAGTCAAAACTATGGTTTTTCCAGTAGTCATGTATGGATGTGAGAGTTGGACCATAAAAAAGGCTGAGCACTGAAGAGCTGATGCTTTCGAATCATGGTGCTGGAGAAGACTCTTGAGAGTCTCTCGGACTGTAAGGAGATCAAACCAGTCAGTCCTAAAGGAAATCAACCCTGAATTTTCATTTGAAGGACTGATGCTGAAGCTGAAGCACCAATACTTTGGCCACCTGATGTGAAGAGCCAACTCATTGGAAAAGACTCTGATGCTGGGAAAGATTGAAGGCAAAAGGAGAAGGGGGTGGCAGAGTATGAGATGGTTGGATGGCATCACCGGTTCAATGGACATGAGTTTGAGCAAACTCAGGCAGATAGTGAAGAGAGCCTGATGTGCTCTAGTTCATGGGGTCACAAAGAGCCAGACACAACTTAGTGACTGAACAAGAGCAACAATGGCTAGACCACTTCTTGTTTATCCATTTATCCATCAATGGACACTTAGGTTACTTCCACCTTTTGGCTATTGGGAATAATGATGCTGTGAACATGGGTGTGTAAATATCTGTTTGAGTCTCTGTTTTCAGTTCTTTGGGGTATATACCTGGAAGTAAAATTGCTGGATCCTATGGTAATTCCACGTTTAACTTTTTGAAGAGGTGCCAAATGAGTCCCCCTTTTCATATATTCAACAAAGAATTCTAGGGGCTGGAAAGGTGGGGAGGAGGAGGGATGGTAGTTCTAATTATCAAGAAGCAGAATTTCTTAGAAAGGAGGCTAACTGAGTTTTTCAGCCCTCTCTGTAAGGTAATGTTCTACATGCCACCCAGCAGGGTGGGGTAACCCTTGTATCTTTCCTACCCAGCTGTTCTCTCAATGCTTCCAAACCACATGGACAGGTACTGAAGGCTTGTAAATGACAGTAACTTGAACTTTTCTCCTCACTCCACTGCTCCCCTCTGACTGACTTTTTTTTTTCTGGCTGCACCGTGCAAATGAAGGATCTTAGTTCCCTGACCAGGGATTGAACCCACATCCCCCACAGTGGAAGAGTGGTCTTAACCAATGGACCTCCAGGGAAGTCCTGATGTTTTTAATATGCCATTCTCTCATCTCTAATAATAATAGCAGACAATATATAAATAGGAGAAATAATCAATGACCAATATCTTTTTCTACTGATATGTTTTAGACAGTATAATAACTCTTTAGGCATAAATGGTTTAGGCCCTGCCCTTGAATTTAATGCTAACTAATTTAATGCTTATTCAGTGCCATTTATCTTTAATCAGATATAAGATTAAAACTTTTTCCTTTAATTTTTTGGTCTGGCCTATGGTGACTTATGGTATCCATCTTATTTCCTTTTATGCACTGGTTATTAGGAATCTGGAGAAGAAAATGGCAACCCACTCCAGTGTTCTTGCCTGGAGAATCCCGGGGACAGAGGAGCCTGGCAGGCTGCCGTCTACGGGGTCGCACAGAGTCGGACACGACTGAAGCGACTTAGCAGCAGCAGCAGCAGCCTTAGGAATCTAGACCAAATTCAGAGCCCAACTATAATAAGCAGCTCATCTCAGGTAACTGATTGTATTCACCCATTGACAGAGTCCCTATTGAATTTTCAACCTTAAATTACCCCATTTTTATTATGGTTTTTTTTGGGGGGGGATTATCTTGTGCACTTTCAAAACCAGGCAAGATGTAAATTCTGAATAAATGAAAATAATAACACACCTTTACAAAGTTAATTCTTTCAAATTACCTGGGTCTCATTTAGGGCATTATAGTAATTGAACTGCACAGATTCTTCAAGATGGAAACAGGGAAAATCTAGTTTACTGTTTGTGTTGCCCTAACTGACCTGCTTATGTAGTAAAATCAGGATCTCTAAGACCTCCAGGGAAAGATCACTGCTACTGAAAATGTGAGTAGGCATTTTGGAATCTGCATCAACTTTCAAACCATTCAGTATCACTCTGTGTCTCAGAAGACTATTTAACTAAATTATTGAAACCTGTAAAGGCAGGCACTCTGCCTTCCAAATGAATCATTTGCATCCTGTTTATTGACAAGGACCTAATTCCTAATTGGGCCAAGACAGTTTTTCCTCCAGAAAGCTTTTGGGAAGAAAACATTAGTTCAGTACAGCAAACTGTGGTAGGTGGTCATACAGCAGTAGTATTTTTTTATATATATATATTTTTGTTTGGCTGCATTGGATCTTATGGGATCTTTGTTGCTTCATGTGGTATCTTTCACTGAGGCACATGGACTTTCAAGGTGTGGGCTCAGTAGTTGCAACTCTCAGGCTTAGTTTTAATGAGGCATGTCAGATCTTAGCTCCCCGAGCATGGATTGATCCCGAGTCCCCTGCATTGCAAGAGGGATTCTTAACCACTGGACCACCAGGAAGGGAAGTCCCAGCAGAAGTATTAAAGTCAAGTATTAAAGTATATAAGTATCATGAGTCAAGAAGCCTCATGATAAATGCAAGGAACTCTTGGAAAGGTAAGTCTTCACAGGTATTCTAAGTACTTCAGGGCTTTTTTTCTGTGTATTACAACAGGAAACACAGCTAGCAAAGCTTTCAAAGTAAAGAAGGAATTTTTTTCCTTAGTGGTATACACTGATGGTGACTGCATTACAATAGCATTCAAACAGTATTCATGTTTGAAGGATAAAGAACTTTCTCTCAGTCTCTTTGACCCTTACATCTCTGTTGGGTGTATGTCACTGAGTTGAACTAGAGGTAACACAAAGGTGGTAAATACAGTCCACCTGCTCAGGTCGCTGAGTGTGGCTGAGTGAGTCCCAGACATGGCCCAAGCAGTGACAGTCATCACAAGCAGGGACTGCAATCACTATTTATTGCAGATATTCGGCCTAATACATACATGGCACATAATATGTTTGAATACATTTACAACTCTTTGTTTAGGAACTATGCCAGGTGCTTCAGTGTTCAGCTGGGTATTGAAGTGGAGAGCCATAAGTAACGTGATAATACCTATTATAAGCATCCACTTTAATAGCCATTGTTCTAGGCACCACCATGATGTTATAATATGAAATTGTTTAGTTGTAATCTGTGTCAAGAATACCACATAATCAGCATCAGTTTCTGGGTACAGTAATAACACCAAAAGTTCAGATCAAGTACATATAATGCATAATAGTAATTTAACAAATATTTATTGCACATATTCTATATAGTCTATATATACATATATGTGTCATACACACAGCAGCCTAGTAAATGGAAGTTAAGTTGGCTTGTACTACCATTTAAAAGCAGCATGACAAACAAACTTACCATAACTAAAAGAGGCAAGGGGAAAGGGTGAGGGGAGGGATAAATTAGTAGTTTGGGATTAGTAGGTACAAACTACTATCTATAAGATTGATAAAAACAAAGTTCTACTGTATAGCACAGGAAACTATATTCAATATCTTATAATAAACCATAATGGAAAAGGATCTGAAAACAAATATTCATATAAATGGAATCAGTTATACACTTCCAATGAACACATTATTGTAAATCAACTATATATCAATAAAGATTTTTTAAAATAAATATTAAAATACATAATTGACAAGAATAAAGCAACTGTGTGAGAGTAAAAAGAACAAAAGCAGTGTGACATTGGGCAAGTAGCAAATTTCTTATCTATAAAATGGGAACAAGAATACTTACCTGGCAGAATTGTTATGAGGATTAAGTACAATAATGTTTGCAAAATACTAACCTAGGACCTGGCTTAAAAGTTAAAAAAAAGGTAACAATTTATCATTTTTATATATACATATATATGCACATGAATTTGTTAATAAAAATATTAGTTCAGAAATTCATAGTGGGTGTGGTATTTAAAACATGGCGCAATAGTAAAAGAATCTGCCTGCCAATGCAGGAGACGCAAGAGATGCGAATTCAATCTTTGGGTCAGGAAGTTTCCCTGGAGGAGGAAATGGCAACCCACTCCAATATTCTTGCCTGGAAAACCCCAAGGACAGAGGAGCCTGGCGGGCTACGGTCCAAAGGGTCGCAAAGAGTTGGACACGACTGAGCGATGGAACATGCGCTTTTTAAATCAAAATTTTAAAAAAGAATAATCACTGGGGAAAGAAAGGAGAGAGGCAGCTGTCAGCACAAAAGAAGGGCAAAAAAAAAAAAAAAAAAATTACACTGCAAGTTTGCCGAAAGTTTGCAACCAGGTGATGAGTGGCAGCAACTAGGCTCAGGACTCACATTCTGGCATTTAGTGTGGTTCTAAGCCCTCTAAGGACTGCAGAGTTCTCAGAAAAAGAGTAATGATGATCTTCACGGGGATAAACTCTGGCTCTCCCCCTCTACAGGAGAATCAGGGCGCTCTGACTCATAGGAGCCACCACAAAATCACTAACTGGAAATCCTTGCTGCAGCTACACTGCAAAGGAATCGGACTCGATTTGCCAAATTCCCCCATGTGATCCAAGCATGGCCATCTGCCAAAGAGCCAGAGGAAGAGATGGCCATTTGCCTTACCGGCAACACAGACGTTGTCCGGCCTCATCCCTGAATGAAAACGCAGCAGAGAGCTCAGGAAGAAGTCGTTTCCAATGATGATCTGGCTTTGAAAAGAGCAGCTGTAATGCCAGAGTGTTGGGTACATTGCCTCTTTTGACCGAGCAGTCGTTCTTCCATGGGGAAGTGGTATTGGAAGCTTCTTATGCTGCATGAAGCTATTTCTTTACCATCTGCTCCCGTATCTTCCTCCGATGATATCAGAGTGCAGCAGGATTTGCCTTTGCCATTTAATGGGGTTTCTGGCTGCTTGACTCAACTGTGCCTGTTCTTGTAATGCTAGGAGAATGATCCTATCCTAAGGCAGCTGAACAGAAGCCAGAAGTTAACTGCCAGTAAGAGACCCGGCTTGCATAACAGCATGGAAGAGACCAGTTTCACTGCAGCAACACAGAGTAGGTGGTTGCTAAATAGCCTACAGTGAAGATGCCTCAGAGTGACGACTAAAGGGAAGAGCTCCTTGCTCACCTGAGAAAGGTAATCACTGTACAGGTAGGTTAAAGTGTTTCTGAGACCTCCCAGTGCCAGTCAAGCATGTGTGAAGCTTTGGTGGGCAGGATGGGTACAGGCTGAGAGCTTTAGAGCCACTGAGGAAGACGATTAGCAGCTGAATTCCTGGCAGCCCCAGGGCTCTCGGGGGCTGGTTCCTACATACTGCTTGCCTGGAGATACTGTGCAGAAAGAAAGGAGGACGAAGACACTCCTGTAGAGTGGGGTGAGCCAATGACCCTCACTAGAGAGATTCCAGCTCTGATTCTTGGAAGCCAGAAAACTGAAGTTGTCTGTCTTGGGCATGGCGTAGGTCTAAGGACTCATGTAGCAAGTGGATGTAGAAGGGCTCCTGGGGGATGCTATTAGACGAGGCACATCAAACCCAACATATCCAACATGCACTCTCTCACACACACACTCACTGCTAGATCTCTAACCTTTCAGCCTCTGTTGTATTCTTGATCTATGCTAAGGGTAGCTCCAGTCCCTCTATCTTGCAGGTAAAGACTGGTCTAGGAGGAGGAGGGAGACAGCATAGAACTAAGGATTGGAGTGGGGAATTATAAAGAGATAAATAAGAAAGCCTAAGGCTGGAGTTAGAGGGGAAGGGAAAGCCTGTGAATGAGATTGGAGGAAAAGCTAGGAGGAGCCAGAATGTCTGCTGGATGGTGAAGGGGCTGAGGACTCTATAGTAGGCAGGGGTTTAGGTATCAGGAAGGAAGAATAAGCCCAGGGAGGGTCAAGTTTGGGAGGGGTATTGAGTGATTGTTCTGAGACAGGAGACCAGGAGAGCTTATGTGTGGGTCAGCCTGGCTGGAGATGTGGATGAAGATAAAAAGGTGGATATGGATGAAAAGACAGCTCTGTCCACTCAGAAGCCAAGTGGCCTGGGCTGTAGTCCACACCGTGGGCCTTCTCACTCCACACCTCTTGCTGGTTCCCATGTCTTGCTGAACAGCCCCGTCCATTCCCACATCCCCTTAGCATGGCCTTCACTCTCTTTCTCTTGGGCTTTGGCCAGTCTCCCCACCAGTCCCTCTACCGCTAGTCTTCCCGCTCTAACCCATTCCTCACACAACTGCTAAGCAGCATCCTTCTAAACTCTAAGTTTGGTTGGCTTCCCTGGTGGCTTAGAGGGTAAAGAATCTGTCTGCAATGCAGGAAATCCCTGGGTCAAGAAGATCCCCTGGAGAAAGGAATGGCATCCCACTCCAGTATTCTTGCCTGGAGAAATCCATGGACAGAGGAGCCTGGTGGGCTACAGTTCATGGGGTTGCAAAGAGTTGGACATGACTGACTGACTCACACACACACAAGCCAAGCTTAAAGCTTAAAGGACTCCAGTCTTCCCATTGCTGGCAGAATAAAGCCCCAACTCATTTCATGGCATGCAGGAGGCTTCAAGATCCCTGTGCCCACCTGCCATTGCAGCTTCATCTCCTGTAACTTACCCTCAAGTCTGCAGTCACCTACAAGTATCCAATCACCTGAATAATTTGTTAGTCCTTGAATATGACCTTGTAATTGCCTTCCTATTTCCTGAAGTTATTCTCTCAGTCTAGAAGAGCTTTTCCTTCTCTCCTGCCTACGAAACCTCTTCTCATCTTTCAAGATGAAGCCACCTCCTCTGAGAAGCCTTCCTGTACTCCTCCCTCCAGATCAGAATTAATTGTTCTGTCTCCTGTGTGTGTGTGTTGAAATATATAAAACATAAAATTAATCATTTTAACCATTTTAAGTGTACAGTTCCGTGGCATTAAGTACATTCACATTGTTTGCGAACTTTATCACCATCTATTGCTGGAACTTTTTCATCATCCCCAAGTGATACTCTTTCCCCATTAAATATGCCCTTCTCCTAGTCCCTGGGAACAGTTATTCTACTTTCCGTCTCTATGAATTTAATTATTTGAAGTGCTTCATATATGTGGAATCATGTAATACATTTCCCTTTATGACTGATAAGTTTCATTTAGCATAATATCCTCAAGGTTCATCCATGTTGTAGCAAGTATCAGAACTTCCTTCCCTTTTAAAGCTGAATTAAATTTCACTGGGTGCAGAGACCACGTTTTGTTTATCCATTCATCCATCTATTTACTTGATACTTGATACTTGAGCTGCTTCTACCCTTTGATTACTGTGAATGATGCTGCTATGAGCATCAGAGTTACAAGTACAGTGTCTGTTCAAGTCCTTGCTTTCAGTTCTTTAGGGAAAACACCTAGAAGTGGAACTGCTGGATCGTATGGTCATCCTAGCTCCATTCTTTTCCCTCTAAGGTAACTGTGCATGATAAGTGTGCATCTTCAATGTAATAATGTAGCTATACATAAATTCCCTTGGAGCCATGTTCAATAATTAAAGCACAACAAAGACCTTGGAAAGAATATTTGACTTTTCCCTGTAGTAAAAGTAGGTTTTCCACATAGAGAAGCTGCAAACCAGTGGAAACGTGACAATGCTGTTATCACTTGAACTCTAAAAGTAGACTCTGGCGAAATGCTTCTAAGACAATCCTTTCAAGAAATCCAGTTAGTGAATTTTGTAGTTATTACTCTGTCATGACCTGCTTAGACATTTGGAATCAAGGAACCTAAATTCTAGCCCCACCCTGCCTGTTACTAACAGCAAGTAACTTAATTTTCTAGGCTCTAATTTTACCATCAGTAAAATAACAAATACCCCAATACATTCATGAGAAAAGAGCAATCTAAGTGAAAGTATTCTGGTAACTTCAAAATAAGGATCATCTGAATTATCATAGTGTCTGCACCCTGTGCAACCCTGGGGCCTATTTAGTTGACCTGCATAGTAGTATATCAGATTCATGTCCTTCCCCAAAGGAATCTAAATGGAATTCTTTAAAGGATAAAGTGCAAACAAACTTTTTTTTTGAGGTTTGAATGGAACTTATGTTTTTAACTTAATTTTCATTTCGTATTGGGATATAGTTGATTTGTGATGTTAGTTTCTGCTGTACAGAAAAGTGAATCAATTACATATACATGTATATCCATTCTTTTCAGATTCTTCTCCCATGTAAGTTATTAAAAATACAGAGTAGAGTTCCCTATGCTATACAGTAGGTCCTTCTTGACTGTCTATTTTATATATAGTAGTGTGTATATGTTAGTCCCAAACTCCTAATTTGTCCCTGCCTCCCACCTTTCCCCTTTGGTAGCCATAAATTTGTTTTCTAAGTCTATGAGTCTGTTTCTATTTTGTAAATAAGTTCATTTGTATTATCTTTTCAGATTCCACACATAAGTGATATCATATGATACGTCTTTCTCTGTTGGGCTTACTTCATTTAGTATGACAGTCTCTCTGTCCATCCGAGTTGCTACAAATGGCATTATTTCATTCTTTGTTACGAGTGTCTATATGTCCATTGTCTATATGTACTACATCTTCTTGATCCTTTCCTCTATCAGTGGGCATTTAAGTTGCTTCCATGTCCTGGCTATTGTGAATAGTGCTGCAATGAACATTGGGGTGCATTATCTTTTCTAATTATGGTTTTCTCCTGATATTTGCCCAGGAGTGGGATTGAAAGTACAGCCATACTTGATTATTCCCATTTGGATAAGGAAAATCTTTGAGTAACAAGTGGAATTCCAGGAACATTTGAAGAGTGACAGGAAAGCTGCTTGAGGAATTGTAACACTGGGCAGTTAAGGAGACAGTTTTCCATAAATAAGAAGGAGGCACAAAGAAAGAAGGCCCTGATTATTATCAGAGCCAAGATTATTAAAAATACTCTTGATAAAAGTAGATGATAAGTCCTGTACAAAATGTGTGCATTCCATCCAGGCAGTATCAATGTGAGTTTTTATAAAACTTGTAGGTAGAAAAAAATGCCCAAACCTACTTCACAAGCTTATGTCTGTGGTACATTTAGGTGTAGCAAAGATATGTTGAGAGTCACTGTTGGGATGTTGGTGCCAAATCATAAAAGTTTTACTGAGTAATAAATTAGCATAGCTTTCTTGCCTCAGGAGAACTGACCAATAAAGTTACTTTTAGATCTTACATTCTTGTCTTCTGTGTTTTCAGAATGTCTGTGCTATTGATTCTCCAGAAGGAGAGGCAGGATAAGGCAAGGCTACTGATCTTTTTTTTTCATGTACAATGGTAAATTGATTGAATGGGATATATTCTTCCTCTTCCATTTCTCCTTCTTCTCTCCCTGAAACTGAAGAAGTGGCCAGTAAATAGAATGCATGTTTGGAACAATTATAGAATTCAAGTGACATAATCAATCACTTATATCATATATACAAGACAAAAGGCACAGTGTTATATATGTAATAGCAATGAAACAGAAGGAAAAAAAATGAGACAGCAGTTCTAAAGACTGAGATCTTTTTCAGGGCTATTGGTTTATACAGATCTATATTTCTCTATTCTAGAGCATTCAGAAACAGCATGGAAAAGACAAAGAACTTTAGTATGGAATAAAGTGATCAGTCCTGGGTGTTCATTGGAAGGACTGATGCTGAAGCTGAAACTCCAGTATTTTGGCCACCTCATGCGAAGAGTTGACTCATTGGAAAAGACCCTGATGCTGGGAGGGATTGGGGGCAGGAGGAGAAGGGGACGATGGAGGATGAGATGGCTGGATGGCATCACTGACTCGATGCACATGGGTTTGAGTAAACTCCGGGAGTTGGTGATGGACCGGGAGGCCTGGCATGCTGCGATTCATGCGGTCGCAAAGAGTCGGACACAACTGAGCGACTGAACTGAAAGTGA
Source organism: Cervus elaphus (assembly GCF_910594005.1). Taxonomy (NCBI): domain Eukaryota; kingdom Metazoa; phylum Chordata; class Mammalia; order Artiodactyla; family Cervidae; genus Cervus; species Cervus elaphus. The sequence goes on from NC_057829.1 coordinate 5,896,395, forward strand.
CATTTCTAATGAGAGGGGGAAAGATGAGTATAATGTATGGTATTGAAACAAGAGACTGTCCCTTTGGAGGAAAATGTCTTTCCCTGTTTTCTTTCCCTTTAAATGGTTTCTTTCACCCTAGTTCTCAGGCGTCTGGCTAGGAAGCCCAGAAACAGAGGTGGCACTTGGAGTAGATACTGTTGGCACTCACCCATTCACCATCTTGTACTCCTCCTTATAAACCAGTCTCCAGTGGCCAAGGATTTATCTTATTTTCAAAGACATCTACAATAGGTCAGACTTGAATTTATGCTAACTCAGGAAACTCCCATATACCTGTTTGTGCATTCACCCCAAGGTTGAACATTCTAAAACCATGTCTCTTCATTAAGAATCAGCCACTGTGGATAGGATGTTTACCTGAGCGCTGCCTTCGGTATATGAGCAGCTGGCTTCCTAAGCTGCCTGAGTTGGGTGTGGCATAGGGCAAGCAAAGGGTCAGAAGCCAGGTTTCCAACAACTAGCAGGGGCATAGCTGCCAGAAAATACAGTGTTGTCTACATCCCGTCAGGAAACCCTCGCTCTATATTATACCTAATTATCAGTCAGCAGCTGAGTCCCAGAAGAGTGCTACAGGGCAGGAAACGAGGCAGGAGAGGTTATCCTGAGGGGCAAGTGGTTCTGTGACTGTGCTCTTTAGTACATTTCCTGGCCAGCTAGTCCTTTGTTTCAGTTCAGTTCAGTTCAGTCTCTCAGTCGTGTCCAACTGCGACCCCATGGACTGCAGCACGCCAGGCCTCCCTGTCCATCACCAACTCCCAGAGTGTACTCAAACTCATGGCCACTGAGTCGGTGATGCCATCCAACCATCTCATCCTCCGTCGTCCCCTTTTCCTCCCGCCTTCAATTGTTCCCAGCATCAGGGTCTTTTCAAATGAGTCAGCTCTTGCATCAGGTGGCCGAAGGATTGGAGTTTCAGCTTCAGCATCAGTCCTTCCAATGAATATTCAGGACTGATTTCCTTTAGGATGGACTGCTTGGTTCTCCTTGCTGTCCAAGGATCTTCTTGCTATTCTAATCCTATGATTTAGGTGACCTCAAATTCTTGGTTGATGCTTCTTTGTGATTATTCAGTTGAATCTAGTATTGGATTATATATACTTGAATAATACCAAAACAACATATTTAAGCTTTAGAATTATTGGCTCACATTATGTTCAGAAAGATCTTCAGACATCCAAAGTCAGTTTTCTAGTGATATAGCTTATCTGGTTAACAGAGGCAATGTGACAGCAATTGTGATTTCAAAAGACGGCAAATGTGACAGCAAAAGTGATTTATCTTATAATATATATGATTTGAAAGTTACAACTGCAAACAGATAAAATATGAGGAACAGCAAAATGATGGTCATGAATGCCTTGGTTAAGAAATGTATTTGACATTTATCACATAGAGTCATTGCAAATATTAGAATGAAGAAAATTGTCAATAATATTGTCTACACCAACAACAATAATTTCAGCAGCGTGCTGTGCTGTGCTATGCTTAGTTGCTCAGTCATGTCCAACTCTTTGCAACCCCATGTCCGCCAGGCTCCTCTGTCCATGGGGATCCTCCAGGCAAGAATACTGGAGTAGGTTGCCATGCCTTCCTCCAGGGGATCTTCCCAACCCAGGTTCCAGGGCTGGAACCTAGGTCTCCCACTCCCACATTTACCATCTGAGCCACCAGGGGAGCCTGGTGACAGATAGTGTAATAATATCTACAACAACAATAATAATTTCAACAACAATAATAATAGTAACCTTTATTGAGCATCTATACGTCTTTATGAGTGCCTCTCTCTTAGGCACTGAGGCTACAGTAGACGGAAACAAACTCCCTACCTTCAGGGAGGGCACATTTTAGATAAAATCTCGGTCGATGCTTTTAACAACTGGAGGAGAACCTCGTGCAATCTAGCATCATTCTTTTTCTTTCAGGTGGCTGCTATCTGATTCTTAGGCATGTTGGGAAGGGAAGGGAGGGGGTATAATATAGGGGGGTATCTTTCAGAAATCACATAGAATTCAGAAGAATCTGAGTCAAATAGTAGCTTGTACCCTGGCTGCAAAGACCACTCAGAGGGCCAGAGTCACTTGCCACAAAGCAGCTTCCCCCTTGCCCAGGGAGGCACTGTATTTTGGAAAGACGATCGCCTAGCCCGGAGTCTTCATCCAGCTGAAGGTTGAGTTCACCTGCTCCCTTGCCTTGGGGCTTTGCTGACTAAACTGCTCCACCACAGTGACCCATGTGAAGCAACATGACGTTTTTAAAAAACTATGGATGAAAATCCAGAAGATAATGTTATTAAATAGACCCAGATGTTTTTAACTATCTTGTTTCTTTAAGGTTCTTCACAGTTCACAAAAGTGCTTTAAAATGTCTTACCTATATTCCTCAGATTTCTAGAATCTAGAAACACCCTGTCTTCTCCTTTTTTTTTTTTTCAAATTGGCTACCTTGCTTGACTTGTGTGATGTTAGGTCTCTGACCGGGGATTGAACGTGGGCCGCCAGCAGTGATGTGCTAATCCTAACCACTGGACCGCCAGGGAACTCCCCACCCTTCTTAATTTTATATTTCAATGATTGATTTCCAACAAAATGTCTGCATTTCCCCCAATATTATTTTGTGTTTTGCATTACTTTTTATGCTTGGATATTGTTATATTTCCAAACAGTGTCTATTGTTGTTGTGTCACTTGCTCGGTCGTGTCTGACTTTTTGGGACCCCCTGGACCATAGCCTGCCAGCCTCCTCTGTCCATGGGATTCTCCAGGCAAAAATACTGGAGTGGGTTGCCATTCCTTTCTCCAGGGGATCTTCCTGACCCAGACATCAAACCTGGGTGTCCTGCATTGCAGACAGATTCTTTACCATCTGAGCCACCCAGGGAAGGCCCAAAAAGAGTCTATATTTTGTTTTCAATAGGATAGCATGCCTGGGCTGCATCCATACTATTAAGTGATACAACTGTCTCAGCACTTTACTCATGGAGTAGTTGCATGAAAAAGGCAAAAGTTGGCCATAAGTCAGCTGTTTACAAAGTGAATCCCGTGGAGTTCTTCATGTCCTACATTGCTCTAATGTCAGCACAAGCTGGGCAGAGAGAAGGGTTTTGCTTTGAAGTCAAGGCTCCAGGCGAATATCTAAGGAAGTGAGTGCCCTCGCTCCACTCTGGCTGGGGCACCGCAGGCCCTTCCACACGGCGCAGTAGAGTTGTTCTCTTTTCTCTGCTGGGACCACTTGGTTAAAGGCAGTGCTGCCTGGGACCAGCGATTCTACAGACATTTTAGTGAAAGCAGACCTTTCAGTTTGCTTTTTTGTTTGTTTTTAGTCTCAGATCCCTTTGAAATATCTTTGAAATCTCAGGACTTAGAAATATCTCAGATGCTGATGAAGAGCAAATTTGGATACCAGATCCCATGCTGTCCATACAGTCATCTCTTCCCATCTGCAGCCCAAGTTGTTCCTTTGGGTTTTGTTTTTTTTTTAATACTTATTTTTATTTATTTATTTATTTGGCTGCACCAGGTCTTAGTTGTGGCACACAGGATCTTCAACCTTCATTGCAGCGTGCAGGATCTAGTTCTCAGAACAGGGATGGAAACTGGGCCCCGGGCATTGGGAGTGTGGAGTCTTAGCCACTGGACCACCAGGGAAGTCCCATGCAGCCCAAGTTTTATTTTTAAATGAGCTTGTGTTCCAGAGAAACTTAGAATGAGTTTCTCTCTTCCATATGGAAGAATACTCTTCCATATCTCATGTAAGTCTGTTCATGGAGGGCCCCAATAGGGCCCACCTGAATTCAACAGGTAAATATGGCTTAGGCTAAAGGTGGGGCCGTGCTACATTAATATTCGGTTCTGATCCCAATTATATTCTGCCTCTCAGATTAGTTTGCATCGTGAACTAGGGAAATGATTATGCATTTTTTACAAGTTTGATTTCTCATTGCAAAAAAATAGCATTTTTTTTTTTTTAATTTATTCTATTGAAGTATGGTTGGTTTATAATGTGTTGATTTCTGCTGTACAGCAAAGTGAGCCAATTATACATATATATTCTTCTTGATATTCCTTCCCATTATGGTTTATTACAGGATATAGCATGTAATTCCCTGTGGTGTACAGTAGGACCTGGTTGTTTGTTCATTCTATGTATAATACTTTACATCTGCTCAGCCCAAAGTCCCAATTTATCACTCCCTGCCTTTCCCCTTGGCAACCACAAGCCTTTTCTCTATGTCTGTGAGTCTGTCCCATATCATAGATAAGCTCATTTGTGTCCTGTTTTAGATTCCACATATAAGTGATACCATATGGTATTTGTCTTTGTCTGACTTACTTCACTTAGTGTAATAATCTCTAGGTTCATCCACATTGTTGCAAACGGCATTATTTCATTCTCGGTTGAGTGGTATCCCATCTTATTTACCCATTCATAAAATAACACTTTAATAACAGGATGCCACATCAGAATGTATTCAGGTATGAAACAGTCTGGTGTTCCAGACACAAAAATTAGGATTTGAATAAAATCTCCCAAAGTGTAAAAGACAAACTCTAACAACTATTGACCTGTTTTAAAAAGGATCTTCAAACCACCTTAACTTCTCACCAGTGTTTTGTTTTGTTTTTTTAATTGAAGTATAGTCAATTTACAATGTGACCACAGGTCACGGAAAATTCTTTCAGGTGCTATAATCTTCTGTATCATCCTCTGCGTCATTTATTTAAAATAAAAACATACTGAGCAGCTACTGTTTCAGGCACTTGGGAATACAGAAAGTTAAAATGCAGTCCTCACAACTTATTAAACTCAAAGCGTATTCGAGAAGACAAAAAATTACAAAAGTAACAACACATACTGGGAGTTATGGGCTTCCCTGGTGGCTCAGATGGTGAAGAACCTGCCTGCAATGCAGGAGACCTGGGTTCAACCCCTGGGTCTGGAAGATCCCCTGGAGGAGGGCATGGCAATCCACTCCAGTATTCTTGCCTGGAGAATCCCATGGACAGAGAAGCCTGGTGGCCTACAGTTTATGAGGCTGCAAAGAGTCAGACACAACTGAGTGATTATAACACACACACTGGGAGTTACAGTGCTTCCCAGGTGGTGCAGTGGCAAAGACTCCCCCTGCCACTACAGGAGACGTGGGTTTGATCCCTGGGTCAGGAAGGTCCCCTAGAGTAGGAGATGGCAACCCACTCCAGTATTTTTGCCTGGAAAATTCCATGAACAGAGAAGCCTGGGGAGTTACAGTCCATGGGGTCGCAAAGAGTCAGACATGATTGAGCACACATACACACATGCTTCACTGGGAGTTAACAGACAAAAGAGAAGACCACTGTATTCAACTGTGTTCTGGCTTATCTGTCACATGTACTTGGGATATTCTTTCCCTCTTAGCAGATAAAAGAGAAAATGCATACTTTATTTCTTAACTTATAAATACTAACCAGGCAAGAGTGTGGCTTTTGTGCATTCAGTACGGTCTTCTGCCAACACAGGACAAAGACTAATTGAGACATTAAAGCAGTTGGGTGGGGTAGGCGCCTTCCATCTGTGTGATGTAGCAGCACCCTGGCTTAGGGTAAACCTTTATTCTTTGGTGATGGTCCTTATTTTTTATACTTACTTATTATTTAATTTGGCTCTCTTCGGTCTATAATTGCAGTGCAAGGGATCTTTGTGGCATGCAAACTCTCAGTTGTGGCATGTGGAATCTAGTTCCCTGACCAGGGATTGAACCCAGGTCCCCTGCATTGAGAGCATGGAGTCTTAGCTACTGAACCACCAGAGAAGTCCCATGTCTGGTCCTTATTAAAACAGACTCTCCACCAGCCCCCCTGAAGAATCAGCACAACCTATTATTATAGTTATGGTGTGCTTTATCAGCACCTCGCTAATTGCTACACAATAGGCCCAGGATAAGATATTTATCTGTCCCACAGAGTTTAACCTATGCTTTGAGGTTCTTCAACAAGTGACTAGACATTTTAAGCAACGTGGAACATGGCTTAGCTAGAAACAATCAGGTTGAAATAGGGAGCAATTATCTACCTGGCTACAGTTGAAGAAGTCAGTTAGTCGCTCAGTCGTGTCCGACTCTTTGCGACCCCATGGACTGCAGCACATCAGGCTTCCCTGTCCATCACCAGCTCCCGGAGCCTGCTCAAACTCATGTCCATTGAGTCGGTGATGACATCCAACCATCTCATCCTCTATCGTCCCCTTCTCCTTCCGCCTTCAATCTTTCCTGGCATCAGGGTCTTTTTCTAAAGAGTCAGCTCTTCACATCAGGTGGCCAAAGTATTGGAGCTTCAGCATCAGTCCTTCCAGTGAATATTCAGGACTGATTTCCTTTAGGATTGACTGGTTCGATCTCCTTGCAGTCCAAAAGCCTCTCAAAAGTCTTCAACACCAGAGTTCAAAAGCATCAATTCTTTGGTGCTCAGCTATCTTTATGGTCCAATTCTCACATCCATACATGACTACTGGAAAAACCATAGCTCTGACTAGATGGATCTCTGTCAGCAAAGTAATGTCTCTGCTTTTTAATATGGTGTCTAGGTTTGTCATAGCTTTTCTTTTGAGGAGCAAGTGTCTTTTAATTTCATGGCTGCAGTCACCGTCTACAGTGATTCTGAAGCCCAAGAAAATAAAGTCTCTCACTGTTTCCATTGTTTCCCCATCTATTTGCCATGAAGTGATGGGGCCAGATGCCATGATCTTAGTTTTTTGAATGTTGAGTTTTAAACCAGCTTTTTCACTCTCCTCATTTACTTTCATCAAGAAGCTCTTTAGTTCCTCTTTACTTTCTCCCATAAGGGTGGTGTCATCTCTATATCTGAGGTTATTGATATTTCTCCCAGCAATCTTGATTCCAGCTTGTGCTTCATCCAGCCTGATATCTCACATGATGTACACTGCATATAAGTTAAATAAACAGAGTGACAATATACAGGCTTGACATACTCCTTTCCCAATTTTGAACCAGTCCATTACTCCATGTCTGGTTCCAGCTGTTGCTTCTTGACCTGCATACAGTTGGAGCAGAGGGATATATTAGTCATCTTTACCCACCTGCCTTCCTAGCATTACCATCAACCTCCCTGAAATGTTTACTTTACTCTTCCTATTTTGAAAAGGATCTTCAAGCCCTTGTTATCTCTCTCACCAGTTTTTTTTAATTGAAGTATAATTGATTTACAGTGTTGTGTTAATTTCTGTTGTATAGCAAAGTGATTCAGTTATACATTCTTTTTCATTCTTTTTTTATGCATTCTTTTTCATATTCTTTTCCATTATGATATATCACAGAATATTGTATATATTCCCCTGTGCTATGTGGTAGGAGCTTGTTGTTCATCCATTCTATTTATAATAGTTTGCATCTACTAATGCCAAGCTCCCAATTCATCTCTACCTCGCACCCTCTTGGCAACCACAAGTCTGTTCTCTATGTCTGCCCTCTCACCAGTTTTTACATATGTTCTTTTTCCTCCTAGAGGAGTACTTCTTAAACTTTAGTGTGCATAGAAGTGATCTGAGGATCTTGTTGAAATGCCAGGTATGACTGAGTGAGTCTAGGGCATGGCCCTAGGTTCTGGACTTCTGACATGCTGATGCTGCTGGTCCATGGAGGAGCATGGGCTTAGAACATCCTGCAGGCCTGTTTTGGTTTCTGGATTTTAGAGACTGCTACGAAAAAGCAAAAGTAACAACCATACTAATGACAAAACAATAAACTCTTTCAGGGACCAATCAGCTTCCCAGCTTTTGATTGCCAATTAAGGTCAAGAAAGGCCATTAAACATATGTAAGGCTCTAACTGCCATATCATAAAGAAAGGTTATTTGAATTCCAAAAAAGTAGGAAGGGCATAGTTTCAGAATAGAGGGCAATCTTTTGAATCGAATAAACTTGACTTTGTGGAAAAACTCACTATAGAGGTCTCACTTTAAAAATTTTATCCTAGACTAGGGCTTCTCAGGTGGCACCAGTGGTAAAGAACCCACCTACTAATGCAGGAGATTTAAGAGACTCAGATTCGATCCCTGGGTTGGGAAGACCCCCCTGGAAAAGGAAATGGCAACCCACTCCAATATTCTTGCCTGCAGAAACCCATGGGCAGTTGGCAGGCTACAGTCCACATAGGGTTGCTCAGAGTCAGAAATGATTGAAGCAACTTAGCATGCACACAGGAGCACTAAAATCAGTTAAAGAAAATTGGCCTGCCTGAAGTCAACTGAGGCTTTTAAGTCTCAAGTCTACAGTCAGCTTTTCTGGCAAATCTTTTCTGATCCCAGGGATGGGGTTGGATGTCCCTCCATAGTGCCCCCCCAGGGATCCCTGGGGATCCTTAGGATAAAATTTTAATAGCATTTCATCCTTTTTATGGCTGAGTAATATTCCATTGTGTGTGTGTACACACACATCTATATATACACATATCTTCCTTATCCATTCATCTGTCAATAGACATTTAGATTGTTTCCATATCTTGTCTATTGCAAATAGTGCTGCTATGAATATTGGCATGCATGTATCTTTTCAAATTATAGTTTTCACCAGATGTATGTCCAGGAGTGGGATTGTGGGATAATACGGTAACTCTATTTTTTTAAGGAACTTCCATATTGTTCTCCATAATAGAATGTCTTTCATCTATCTCTGCATCTCAAAGCCTCAGACATCACCAGTACACAGAAAAGACTCGGTAACTGAATGATGGCCTGAAATAATGCCTCAGTGTTAACTACAGTCCTGCTAGTGATTTCCGTTTGTGGTGATAGGTAGAATTAGGGATATTTTTTTGATGGTCCAAACTAATGGCATGTATGAGATTACTGGACCAATATGCATTAAGAATCTTCTTCGGTAGCACAGGGCTCTTTTGAGTAGGCAGTGAAACACATATAAATCTTTACCTGCGCTCCTCACGTTGAACCTGACTGGTCCTTTCCAACGCTTGCTTTGAACGGGTCAGATAATACTCTGTTCTGTGAACTTGCTGATACCTTGACCTCTTCCTTTGTTTTTCTGGTCTTCTGAATGAGCTACCATGAGCATTAGAGGGTTCTTGTGAATTTTTAATCTGCACGGATTCCCTGGGCTCTTGACTTTTGAATAGAAATGGATAGGAAACATGGATTTCTTATGATAACATTTCATAAGTTCTAGGGTTGCCATAACAAAATACTGCAACCTAGGTGGCTTAAACAACAGAAATTTATTTTCTCATCATTCTTGTGGCTAGAAGTTCCTTATCAAGGTTCGAGCAGAGTTCGTTTCCGTGAGACCTCTCTTCCTGCTTTGCAGATGGCCATAGTTCCACTATGTTCTCATACGGCTTTTCCTCTATGCCCGTGTGGAATATTCTGGTGACTCTTCCCCTTCTCATAAGGATACTAGTTCTATTGGATCAGGGCTCCACCCTTATGACCTAATTTAACCTTAATCACCTCCTTTAAGGTTCTGTCTCCAAGCTGAGTCACATATGGGTTAAGGCTCAAACATGTGGATTTGGTACAGGGAGTGGGAATCAATGGTATTTGTCATATGAGGGAGAGTTAAATATGGGCAGAGCCCCCTCTTGTTGAGGTTTAAGGGCAGTGTTGAGGTAAATTGCATTAAGATAATGAAATCTGAGCAAAGAAAGGAAGGAGGTAAGGGAGTTATCTATGTGGCTCTCTGGAGAAAAAGCATTTCAAGCAGAGGGAACAGCCAGTGCCAAGGCGTTAGGACAGGAATGCCTCTAGAGTGGTTGGTAAACAATAAAGAGGCCAGTGTGCCTGCAGGATGGCAGAGTAGGAAGAGATGAAGTTAAGGTGGGGCAGATGGTGCAGAGTTCTGCAAGCCATTGTAAGGACTTTGGTTTTACCTGAGTGAAATGGGGAGCCACTACAGGATTTTGTGAAGAAATGTGACATGGTCTGATTTACACATGCATGTAGCCACAAAATGATTATTTTAACATATTTTGGTGACTTGGATGTGAAATTATGCACATATACATTAACTGCATCTTTTAAAACCTTGATTTTAGAATCTCCCTTTAGAAACTAATTTTAGAGTCAAACTATCTGGAGAACTGCCCACTTATGAAGTTTTCCAGCATGTGATAAATGCATAAGTTGGGCTTCCTTCTAGATATCTATCACTTGTCTTTATTCTTCCTTCTATTGCGTGTACTTGATTACACATTATTTTGTGTGTTCATCTGAAATATTTTAAATAAGTTTTATCTAATATGTATATTTAACATCTATGTTCTACGAGACTCTTATACAGAGTTAATACTATGGTAGCTTGATTAAAATACTTTATAACTCAGATATAAAGAGAAAAGAATAGTCACAAAAGACATTACTTTGTGCCTTTTACAAGAAAATAATACTTGGAGGGCCAATTGTGTACCATTGTCATATAAAGTCTGTTTTGTTCTCTTTGTCTTTAACAAAATGATGACCGTCTATTATTTCCCATTCGAGAAACGGAAACTAGCTTGTTTTTTAACACTTCTATGATCTCTTTTCTCCATTGAAGAAAAAAAAAGGGTGTTTTTGAGATTAGTGTGTGAAAGTTGGTGTATAAATAAGAGTAGGTTCGGTTACAGGTAAAACTGTGAAATAGGTCATTTGGCTTCCTCTTCCTCTGAGTTCAGGGAAATTCACCAAAGTATCTTAGGCACTTAGCACACAGTACCAACACAAGTAGGTGTCAATATATATTTAAGTAAATAGCATCTCTTTCACTAACTTGCTGGAGACTTCATGTATCGCCCATCCCTGGAGTAGTCCAGTTTTAAAAGATTGTGGGAGGAAGTGGATGAACTGTCAATGGTTGAACTTCAGAAGTCAGTGGGAAGATTTTAAAGTATGGGATTTCCCCAAGAGCCCCTTCAAACCACATCACTGGGCACCTGTTTACTTGGCTAGTCACTGAATCAGATGGAAGTTGCATTTGGTATACAGCCTTGGGATATAATATCCTGAATTATTTCTAGATTCCCATGTAAAAATTACTGCAGTTGTTGATTCTAAACGAGCTCATTTCAATTAGTAAACCATTGCTTATACAGTTGACCTTTGAACAACAGGTTTGAAAGGGCACCAGTCCACTTACATGCAAAAGTTGTTCACTAAATCTGTAATACAGTACTACACCATCTGAAGTTGGTTGAATCCATAGATGGAGTAATTATTATAAAGCTATATGCAGGATTTTGAACTAGTAGCAGGCCAGTGCCCCTAACAGCTTCCCTCTTGTTCAAGCCTCAAAGCTCAGGTTCTTTTCCAGCATCTTAGACATTTCACCGCAAGGCCAGCCACAGTGACTAGATGGTGATGCCAAACTACGGCATCAGTAGCCTGTCAGCCATATGCTGGACTGACAGTCAGTGATGAAGCTAAAATATCCTTGCATTTAACCTGTGGTTCCCACCCTCTGGAAGCACTGTTATTGCAAGACACACTAACTCTGACAGTGCACACTGCTTAATACTGTGTATGAAGAGGATTAAAACATACACCTTTGCACTTAATTCTAAGGTAGCTTGGTAAACCTCTTTACGTTTTTGTAATAAGTCTTTGCAAAATGTTTCTTTTTTCCAGGCCCCGGAAGAAGGTAACCTCGTGGGTAACCCTTTCTCCCTCTCCCAACCCCTTCCCATATTTCTTCTGCTGCCATCCTCCGGACCCAGAGAACGGGCACAGTATGATAATCTATGTTGAACGGAGGGAGAGGACGCCACGCATGTACTTGGTGCTTTTCAAACGGAGCAGGCTCTCCCTAGGGTGTGACGCAACCCGCCTCGCAAAGCCCTGGAACAGCGAGGACGCGGGACCAGCCACCCCGCCGCGAGGAGAAAGCCCCAGCCCCGGCCCCGGCCCCAGCCCCGGCCCCACCCCGAGGGCTCGGCCCGCCTTTCTCTCTTCCTCATTGGCTCCGGCCTCCACGCGTTACGCCTGCGACGCTGGCGGTGCCTTACCGACGAGGGGCGGGACTCGGGACGCGTGAGGCGGGCAAGTGCGCAAGCGCAGGAGTGGGTCTGGGGCCGGACCGGGGGGAGGGAGGGGGTGGTGTACCCGGTTTCCTGGGTTACCTGAGGGGGCGGTGGGTGGGGAATTTGCGGCGGCGGTGGCGGCGGCGTCAGCGGCGACGACTTGGGATTCTCCCGGTGAGGAGGAACGCGCGTCAGCGGCGGCCAGAGAGCAGGTAAAGGCGGCCGCCGGACCCGGGGATGCCGGCCGCTGTTAGGGGTCCCGGACCCTATCGAGGGCCTGGAGGGAAGGCGGTTGGGGGTGGCAGTCAGCCCCGGCTGGGGGTCGCGGTGGCAGGGCTGAGGGCGCGGGGGACTCGGCCTTGACGCGCCGGCTCGAGGTTTCTTTCCGGCTCTGGGGCTCCGGGACGTCTCCCCGCCGCGCCCGGGCAGCCTTTGACAGCACCTGAGCCGCGGGCGCAGCTCTGCCCGGCTTCTCTGGACCTTTGCGGCGACCAGCGGCCACTAACTTTTATTTCCCGGCGCTGGGAGGGCGGAGGTCAGGCAGGCTGGCGGCGACTTGCTGCGGTCTTGATTTCATTTGTTATCCTGTGCCGCGGCACAACTTGCACCCGGGCCGGGCCCGGCCCACACCCGCAGGTTGACGGCTGGAGTTGACAGTTTCGGCGCCGCCACCCTGCGGGTCGCGCTGTAAGATCTTGCCCCGCGGGTGTTCGCCCACCTGTCATCTTCGTGCGCCTCAGCCCGCTGCTTTTTTTCCTGCCTGTAAAGCCCTTTGCCCAGGCGAGAGACTCTCTAGAGGATCCTCTGAGACATCTGCCCTCTGTCCCGGGCATCATTGGCGCCTTGTCTGAGGTGCGGGTTAGCCTCTGGTGGGATTATAACTGGATAATGTTTTGTGTGGAAAATAACCCAGGGAGACCCCAGCACCACAGTGTGGAGGCCAGTTTGCCTGGTGGCGGAGGGGGTAAGCTCAGAGGCTTTAAAAAACGCTTGCTAGCTCTGGGTCTTACTGGCTCAAACAAAACAAAACAACCATACACTCCCAGTGACTGTATTTGGTAGTTGATGAGGTTGTTTTAAGCAGATAGAACATTTTAAGAGAGTTGAATCTCGTGTTGAATACTTTGGTGTTGAATTGAGACCAGAATATTTCCTTGAATATTGAAGTCAGCTTGCACGTTCCTTGGGGTTTGTTTAGCAGATTGATGGCACAGCTGAATTGGGCTTTTCTTCCTGATGATCCTTGGCTATTCTGTTCTATTCCTTTGAACTTCCACACCCAGGAACCTTATGCTAATAAAGATGTTGACTTTGTGCTTTCATCTTATAAATGTAGTTAATTAATGCAGGGGATCTGTTCTAAAGAGCTTTGCAAGTAGCCAGCAACATTTTTTTTTTTTTCTTTCTGACAGCTCTTTGTTGTCATCCACGTTGTTACTACAAAGGTTGGAAAATTTGGAGAAGTGGGGGAGCATAGGGAGAAAATGAGTTACTATATAATTTAATTTACATTAAACCGAATTTGTAAGCTATAAGATTGTATGTGAATATAGTAAATATATTTGAGTACCTACTGTGTGTCCGTTTTCTTAAAACAGATAAATATCCTCTCCAGCAGGGAGTTTGCATTAGTAGGGGATCACAGATAATAAAATATGTTCTTTGTCAGATGGTGTTAAGTACTATAGAGAAAAAGCATGGAAGAGGGAGAGACTTGCAGTTTTATTTTGTTTTATCAAAGTATAGTTGATTTACAATGTTGGGCTAATTTCTGCTGTACAGCAAAGTGATTCAGTTATACACACACACACACACACACACACACACATTCTTTTTTTAAAATACGTTTTCCATTTTGTTTTATCACAGGATACTGAATATAGTTCTCTGTGCTGTACATTAGTACCTCGTTGTTTATCTGTTCCATATACTAGCTTACATCTGCTAACCCCAACCTCCCACCCTGTCCCCTCCCCTTTGACAACCACAGATCTGTTCTCTAAGAGACATGCAGCTTTAACTAGAGGTAGCCAAGGAAGACTTCCTAGAGAAGATGACATTTGAGCCCAAGACTGCAGGGAAGTGAAAGGGCAATCCCTGCACCTCTCTGAGGGAAGAGTGTTCAAGCAGAAGGAAAGGCACTTGCAGACTGCTTAGAGGCAGGAGTGTACTGGGTGCATTTGAGGACAGCAGAGGCTGATTTGGCTGTGGTGGAGTGAGCAAAGTAAAAGCAGTGGAAATGCAGGAGAGAGGTAAGCGGGAATGGGGAATCAGATTGTGCAAGGGCTTGTAGGCCTTTGAAGGACTTGGGCTTCCGCTCTGAGGGCAAAGGGGGCTCATCCTTTTGAATAGAGAAGGTGTATAATCAGACTTAGCTTTTAAAAGGGTCACTGTGGTGGCTGGACGGAGAATAGATTTTATCTGGGGTGGAGTGAGGTGTTGGACAGAAGTGGTGATGTCAATTTCAGGACCCTTCCCATAATCCAGGCCAGAGAGGTTGTACCTTGAACCATAGTGGAATTGGTGGAGTGGTTGATTTCTCAATAAATTGAGGGTAAGGTCAACAGGAAACTTAAAGGACACCAGAATTTCTGTCCTGAGCAAGTAGGTAGATAGAGTAGACATATATTGAGGTGAGGTTCATGAGAGGAGCAACTTGTTGGAGAGAAGGTTAGGAGTTGGTTAGAAAATAATTAGACTCCAAGTGGAGATTAGTATTAGTAGACCCACTGACTTTGTATTGAAGACCCTTCTATGTTATCTTGACTATAACAGGGACTTAATATTTTCAACCATGAGCGGCCAACTTTTTTTCATACTCATTTTCTTTCTAGACTTTTGGACCAACCTAATCATCTTTTTCATCAAATATAGCTTTGTTTTTACTTGCATACACTTAGAGCATCTGTTTCAGCTGGAGAGAAAGCCATATAATCCAGAATTTTAGAATACATTTTTCATTTGTTGTTGTATCTAACTTGAACACCTTCATCTGATTAACCTTTCTCTGAATTGTGTTTGGATACCTGGCTTAAGTTCAAGAATTTTTTCAAGCTTCAGGAATCTTGTTATCAAATGTGGCTTCACTTGGCCATTTGTGAATTATAATGGAAATGACCTGTATTTTTAATACTTTACTAGTAGTCAGTAATATACAGAGATTATCCTAATTCTTCTGTTTCATTAAAGATGGCTTGACATAAATGGGCCATCACACATTCGGTGGAGATCTTCTTCATCAAATTATGCAGTATTTGGAGCAATAGAATTTGATCTGTACAACTTGTATGAAAAATATATTAGGGTCTTAAAATTTAAGGTCTACCCCTTAATATATTCAGAACCCCAGTAATACACTAATATTTTAAAAAGGATTTTTAACCAAAACATATCATGAAAGTATATAAAAATATGTTAGATAAGTATGTTACATAAGTATATAAAAATCAGTTTAGTTCAGTCACTCAGTTGTATCCAACTCTTTAGACCCCATGGACTGTAGCATGCCAGGCCTCCCTGTCCATCACCAACTCCTGGAGTTTACCCAAACTCATCTCCATTGAGTTGGTGATGCCATCCAACCATCTCATCCTCTGTGGTCCCCTTCTCCTCCCGCCTTCAATCTTTCCCAGCATCAGGGTCTTTTCCAATGAGTCAGTTCTTTGCATCAGGTGACCAAAGTATTGGAGTTTAAGCTTCAACATCAGTTCCTTCCAATGAACACTCAGGACTGATCTCTTTTAGGATGGACTGGTTGGATCTCCTTGCAAGGAGATCTCTCAAGGGACTCTCAAGAGTCTTCTCCAACACCACAGTTCAAAAGCATCAATTCTTCGGTGCTCAGCTTTCTTTATAGTCCAACTCTCACATCCATACATAAATAGCTATAAACTGATCTTAGAGTTGATAAGGATTCTGTATTCTCTTTGATACTACTTTCTTTTGCTATTGCTTCTCACCAGTGTTTATCCTGTGCCTCTTAATTCTCCTGTCTTTGTTTTACAGTAATTGAGACATTGGGAAATTTTGAATAGTCTCCAAGTCTTAACTTCTGGGAATACCAAAAAAAAAAAAAAAAAAACACAAAGAAAAATCTTATCTAATAATATGAAAGAGTAATGTTTAAAAGGTGTAATCATCTTAATTAGCCAAGAAAGGAATCAAACAGATTTCCAAAAGGCTAGTCATTACTCCATTCAAATGTGATTCTTTGAAGTCGAAACTCAAGAGAGACCAGGAAATTAGAGAACTTCTAGCCACTTTAGATGAGTGGAAAAAATAGATGAATGATAAGGTAGAGTAAGTACTACACATATTCTCTACAACTACTGCCACTCATCTATAAAAAGTAGAGAGAATAGAAGATTTTTGCCAGAAACGCGAAGAATTGGACATTTTAAATCAAAAAATGTGTGAGGAGGTGAAGCCTGGAAACTATACATTAAACATCTTGGCACTGACTGATTTCTATAAAAATTGTAGACCAGATTGCCAAACACATGGTTTGTGATTTGTGATTAGAAAATAAAGTACTGATTACTAAGATGCAGAATTGGTTTTTAAAGAATACATCATATTATGCTAACCTCATGCTCATTTTGCCAAAGATATAATAATATTAAATAATCTTTGTGAGTACCTCACATCTTACAGAGTGCATTCCCATTTAGCATCTTATTTAACCTTCACATCATCCCCGTTAAGTACTGTCAGGTAAGGAGGGCCTCAACAGTAGGAATCCCGGGAAGACACAAAAAGGACACATATGGGAGATTTGGGGCTTCCCTGGTGGCTCAGATGGTAAAGAAACTGCCTGCAGTGCAGGAGACCCAGGTTTGATCCCTGGCTTGGTAAGATTTCCTGGAGAAGGGAGTGGCAACCCGCTCCAGTATCCTTGCCTGAAGAATTCCATGGACAGAGGAGCCTGGTGGGTGTACAGTCTGTGGAGTTACAAAGAGTCGGACATGACTGAGTGAGTAACACTTTCACTTTCATGGGAGTTTTCAACAAGGACTTGTTTAGATACGAGGTAGGGGAAGAAGAGGGAGGAATCAAAGAGGGCTTTAAGGATTCTAGATTAGGTGAATGGTGATGCTGCTGCTGCTGCTGCTGAGTCGCTTCAGTCATGTCCAACTCTGTGCGACCCCATAGACGGCGGCCCACCAGGCTCTGCCGTCCCTGGGATTCTCCAGGCAAGAACACTGGAGTGGGTTGCCATTTTCCTTCTCCAATGCATGAAAGTGAAAAGTGAAAGTGAAGTCTCTCAGTCGTGTCCGACTCTTCGCGACCCCGTGGACTGCAGCCTACCAGGCTCCTCCATCCATGGGATTTTCCAGGCAAGAGTACTGGAATGGGTTGCCAGTGGTGATGCTAGTAATCGATTTTCTAAAAAGACAGAGAGGAGTAGATAGGGAGATGTGAAATTCATCAGTTCATGTCAGTTTGGTGAAGTAGCTGTTTTGTTTCTTGAAACTGAATCTGGAATGAGTCACATATAATTTAAAATTTTAACATATGTAGGTCTGGAGCTCAGGAGAGAAGTCTGAACCAAGAAAAATAAGTTTTCATTCATTCAGTAAATATATTCTTTCAAATACTTTTGGTAGAGCAGGGAGGACAGTGGGTGGAGGTTTGAGCTGGGAGATGTGATTAGGAAAGGTTTGTTTTTCTTTAAACATGGAAAAAAAGGGTACATTAGTGGACTGAAGGAAAGGGGCTATTGAAGAGGAGACAAAATTGAAGTCACAAGAGAAGATAATAGACATAATCTCAGAGGCGGTGGAAGGATTGGGAACAAGAGCACAGGTGCACAGGTGAAAGGGTTATCCTGAAGAAAAGTAGTGATGCATATTCCTTTTGAAAAAAGAAAAGCATATAAGGAGTAGATACAGAGACAAATGAGTAGCCAGGATGGTTTTATTTGTTTCTGTGGAGCAAGGTTATCTGCTGAGATTGAGAAGGAAGAGCATGGATTGGGGTATTTTTGTGGGGAAAGGAAAAGTTACCATTGTGATTGGAAAATGGCCTTGACCAAGGACAAGTGACCTAATCTCTGATAGTGTTTAACACCCCTGCAATCACAAATATAGAAAGAGGCTGTCCATGCTGAAGCAGTTTTCTCCAGCAGGTCCTGTAACAGAGCAGAAGGCAAATAGGCTGAACCTGGATGGGGATTGGAAGGGAAGGTATGATGGAGAACTTGGGTAGAGGGTGGTGTGAAGTCAAGGGATTACTGGTGGGGATGAGGTTGTTAACTGAAGGGCTGAACTTTTAAGTATCCTGCTTGATTACAGAAGAAAGTGAAGCCAAGACAGGGCTGATAAATGTGGAGGATGAAGAATCCCAGTGAGTAAGCTGTAGGATTAGTGGAAGTAAAGGAGTACTAGAGATGGGAAAATGTGATGTGAGAGTCCTAAATTTAAGATTCTGGTACCGGGACAATTGTAGGTGAAATAAGAGCCAAAGTATGACCGATGACGGTGGGTAGCCAAGATTAATAGCACTAATTAAAATAGTAATACTAATAAAAGCAACTGTTTATTGTGCACTTTATGCTAGTCACTATATGAATGCTTCTTACAGATTAATTATGAGCTCATAATAAATCTATGAGCATTATTATTAGTTAATAATAAATCATACTTATTTTTCACAACCATCCTGTGAAGCGCATATTAGGAGCTCCATTTTACAAATGAAGAAACTGGGGCTCAGTGAGATTAAGTAATTTTCCCCAAGGCACACAGCTTGGAAGTACCTGAGTCTTTCTAGCCCCAGAACCCTAATGCCCAACTCCTAAATCATTCTGACCTTCTGCCAAGTAGGGGTCATTGACGAAAAGGAAGTCAAAGTACTCTAAATCCTAGCGTGCCAATGTGTTGGCATTAATTTTTCTCATGGGTAGTGAAGCCCTGGAATAACAGATCTTGTGTGGAGAGAAAGACAGGAATTGTATGACAAAGTTCTCAATGAATGAATGACTCAAAGGTCAGTCAGTGACAACTGTAACTGTAGTTATAGCCTTAAAAGGGGAAGAAGTGGGATAATAATGTCCAAACCACCTTTGGAAACCAGAATAGTACTGACTTGTCTTCCTGGCTGGGATCTGGGTGTGCATCGTGTTAAGAGAAGGAGATGAAGTGATCCTCTTGTGTGGAGGTAGAGGATATAGGGAAGTTTCTTAGCAACAGAATTAGGGATTCTAATGGTAGGGAGTAAAGAATTCAGAGTTGAGCCAGGAGGACTCATCTAGTTGTGCATTAAGAATCAGAAAGAAAAAAAAAATCAGAAAGGATGGTGGCAGGTAAGCTGATTATATAATGTATTGACTAAACAGATATTATTTTGAAAATGAAAAGACGTTAATAATTACTGTGGGCCAACAAACATAAAGTAGGACTGTCCTGGACAAATTGAGGTATTTAGTCATGTGGATGTTGGGAAATGAATTGAGCCTTGAATTAGAGGCACGTGAATGGAGCTTACTAGCCTAAGATTATTCTCTAACCTGAAATGTTAGGGCACAATACTGCCCTGAAATGTTCTGGGTATGTCTTGTTCTGTAAGAGTCTGGAAATTTGAAGGAAGTTATGAATTCATCTCTAGAGGAAAATTTGTAAGCCATTATTATATAGATGGTACCTGAAACCTTGGATGGATGAGATTGTCAAAGAACACAAAGGGAAGTGAGGCAGAGGGGAGAATGCAGAGGCTCACCAATGTGAAGCAGCTGGCGAAGAAGCATCCAGACAAGGAGACAAGGAGAGGTCAGAGGGGCAGGAGGAAAACCAAAAGAGATTTGGCATCTTCCATGTCACGAGATGGAGCAGGACATGACAACCCACTCCAGTATTCTCACCTGGAGAATCCCATAGACATACTGTAGGCTGTAGAGGCTACAGACTAAAGCCTAGCCAACTACAGTCCATGGGGTCGGAAAGAATCAGGCATGACTAAAGCAACTTAGCATGAACACACACATGTCAAGAGACAAGAGAGGTTTAAGAATGAGTGATTAATAATCTTATATGCCTCATTGAAAAGACCCTGATGCTGGGAAAGATTGAAGGCGGGAGGAAAAGGGGATGACAGGATGAGATGGGTGGGTGGCATCACCGACTTGATGGACATGAGTTTGAGTAAACTCTGGGAGTTAGTGATGGACTGGGAGGCATGATGTGCTGCAGTCCATGGGGTCGCAAAGAGTCAGACACGACCGAGTGACTGAACTGACTGACTGACTGATGCCTCACGTTCCTCAGAGAGGTCAAAAGAGATAAGGATACCCGTTGGCTTGAGTCTGGCAGTTAGAAGTTTATTGTTGGTCTTGACTTGAATAGTTTGAGTAGAGTGGTATGGGCAAGAGCCAAGCTGCCACACACAGAGTGTGTGTGGGGGGAGGTGAAAAGACTACTTCCAGTGCAGATTACTCTTGAGTAATCTTGAAAGAGGAAGGTGTCGACAGGCTTTTTTTCTTTCTTTCTTTTTAAATATAGGCAGAGAAAAAGCCAATGGAGATGAAGGGTTAAAAACTGAGAAGAAAATGGAAGTGCTAGCAGTGCCTTCTAATAATGTCTAGTCAGTAATTTTGTAGTAATCAGAGGAGTGAAAGTGAGAGGAAGAAATATTTTAGATCAAGGAAGACAAATTTCGTAATAACCATAATTTGTCAGAAGCTGGAATGGGTGGAGAGTATTTATAGAAAGGGAATTCCTAATTTGGATGAAATATTGGAAAGTGACATCTAGGTTGTGGACTAACTCTAGGTTTATGTTTTTTCCCCTTCTACTTTTAATCCTTTTTTTTTTTTTTTTGAATGATATAACCATGTTCCACCTCCAAGGTTGTTGTTAGAATGGATTTGCTCTTTTCTAGGGATTTGTTCTTATAATTCTTACTTCTTAACTTTTTAAAAAGTTAACTGTATTTGTACATTGGAAATATTTTCTGGTTAAGTATATTTGTTTTCTATTGTGATTATATTTGATTCTTGGCTGAATTCACTGGTTTTGGTAATTTCTGTTTAACAAAGTGAATTCACATCTATATACGTGTTTTCTGTTATGAATGTGTAAAGAGCAATAATAGTATATTAATTTTCTTCCCTCTTTAAATTTGTTCTGATCAAAATGTAACTTGCTGCAGTGGAATTCTTATTAGTTTTGTAGTTCACTTGTCTTGGTTCCTTAGGTTGAAGAGTAATAGTCATAATTGCATAGATATTTTTTCAACAGCATAATTATATAAAGTTTAGATGAGTATAAAATTAAAACAATCGTGAGAATGGTTTCCTCATTTATTATAACTATGTGCTTTATTTGAAAGGCAAGTGGAACATTTATCAGTTCGTAAAATGCATTCATTGTTACGTCTTCTGAATATTCATTCATTGAAGTGCAAAATCAGTGTATCCTGGCCAATGGTAAAAGGAAATTTTGCTGGTGTGACTTGTAGGGCAGCTGTTTATATTTGTCAGCTCACTCTTACACTGCTTTTTGATATTTACTTATCTGAACCTTTAATATACACTGTGACTTTATTTTTATTTTAGTCTATTAAAGATCAAAATCCTTTGCCATTTTCTGGATTTCCTCTTAATGATGCTTCCAAAGACAGTAATGCTGATAACTGTTCTTGCTTTTCTCTGTTAGCTTTATTTAAAAATTTTGGAGACTATTTCTAAAGTCATACATTCCATATTACTGAAATGTATTTATTTTCTCTACATCTTATTTAAAAAAAAAAGAATCTCTGGTTTTGACAAAACCTAATGATGCACGATTTAAGGAAATATTTAGAATGTGTAATTTTAATCTTAAATTAATCTTGATGCTTACTGTTACTATATGACTATTACTATATTACTATTTTCTGACTCTTGTACTGTTATGAAAGTCCATAGCCTAAAAATACTTAGAGATCATCTACTTTTGTCTTTGTTTGAATATGTATAAAAAGAATGGGGATCAGAAAAGCACTTTGCCTGAGATCCTAAAGAATTTGATGCAAAACAGAAAACTGAAAGTGTTTTGACTTTTAGTCTAGTATTCTTTCTCCTATACCACCAAATTCTTGAATATTTTAATACACTTTAAAAATGTAATCCCATAGCTGAAAGATGCCTTATACAACATGGAAAACAATGGTGTTTGGTTTCTAGTATGTAGTTCATGTGTAACTTTAACCCTTTTTCTTTGTACGTGTCTACATGCAGATCACAATGATAGAAACTAGATTGTAATGATACCAGTGTGGTTGAAAAAAAATATAAAGTGTAGGTTGAATCTGAAATGCATTCTCTCAGAAACTGTTTAGTATATATTTCTGTTTGACTTCTGTTCTCTATCACTCCCAGTCCCTGTGCCCTTTTCTCCTACTATTTGTCCATCCTCATGAATGGTTAGAGAACAGCAGATGAAGCAACCAGGTCTCAGTTTGGTCTTACTGCTGTTTTTCTTGATATGAAATGTTCTGTAATAGTAAACACATATTTGTCTATAATTGCCTCAGCTGAATTTTTTTCTTTAGGAGGGAAACTAATTTTCATTGTGTCTGTAAGAATTACAGAGGAATGAGGAAACTAATTCTATCTACATTTGCAAGAAGTCTTTCAAGCTTGTCAATATCTGTGTTCAGTCTTTCTGAAACTTATTTTGCAGGCCCTTTACCTTATACAAGATATATGTTAAAAACTGTTCATCATTATGATGTTACTTTATAAATTATTTTTTACTGTTTTCGTTTCACATTTAGCATAACGCTCCAGGACTTTTTTTGTGTGTGTTTCTTTAGGAGGTATGGAAAACCACCATGTCTACTGTTGATTTTAAAGAACTTTGAAACTGTAAACTCCGAATCATACTCTTTAAAATAGGAAGAATAAACATCTAAGCTTTTATTGCTGAAGTTTTTTGTTTTTAACCTAACAAATTTTGGTAAAGATTTTTAGGTGTTTCTGTAGCACTTTCCTTAATACATTAAGTTCTTGCCATGGAATGGAGAAAGGCTTTTATAAATGTGCCTGTTTATTTCTCAGTGCTTTAGGTGTGGGAATATTTCATAAAGGAATTTGAGTAACAAAATGTTTACTGTCAAAGTTAGTATTAAATGAATTGGTTTCTATTTATTGAGCTCTTACTATTTTACTTATTTTTAAACAAATAAGACCTGATTTCCCTTCTTAAAGTATAATCTAGCTTTGAAAGAAACAGTGTAATCCTGTAATACAATGTAGTGAGTCCTAAGATACAGGCATTTAGAAAAGTAATTGGTAGTTAATGGGAATTTTGTAGCAGCAGCAACATGATTTAAAAAAAACAAACAGTGAATTAATGTTGAGAACCTTTAGGAGGAATTATGGCATAGTACATTGTGTTTTGAGATGTGTTGAGAGATTTAAAAAAAAGTTAGATAGCAGAGGGAGTTCCATAGCATGATAATAAGGAATTAGGATCGTATTCCCTAGGAATTGAGGTGCCATTTATGATTTTAAGGAACGTGGCTGACATTTTTAGCAGTTGGAGAATTTGAACTGAATGGAAATGCACCAAGAAGAGTGACCAATTAAGAGGTTGTTGGTATTGCAAGTGAGAGAGATGAGGACCAGAGAATGCTTCATCGTAAGAGGAGAGGGGAAGGACCAGATTCAAGGTGATGATCATAACAGCTAACAATGACTGATCTTTCTACAATCTGCCAGGCACAGTGCTATCTCATTTAGTTTTAACATTCACAACAACTCGAAGTGCTCTTAGGAACTCAGTTTTATAGATAAGAATCTGAGACTTAGAGGAAATCAAGTCTAAGGTCACAGAGTTAGCAAGTAGGAGATGCAGAGGTGAATCAGCCAGCTGTCAAGAGGAAGAATTGACTAGGCCCCAGATGAAGTGCTATTCTTTTTTTTTTTTTTCCCTCATGAGTGACTGGGTAGAGGCCATTAACTGAAATAGGAATGAGGAAGGAAGAGCTAGTTTGTTGGAGGGAGGAGTCAGTGTTTGTTTTGAAGAAGAGAAATTTGATAGAATACAGAGAGACTGCCTGGGCCTGAATCCTGCGTCTGATAATTGTAGCTCTGTGACCTTGAACAGTTACCTAACCTCACTGTGCTTCAGTTTCCAACATGTGACAGATAGGGGTATATTTGTACCTATGAGACTGTTATGGGGATTAAACCAACCACTCCAATAGAGTGCTTATGGAAGTGCCTAATGTGTAGTAATTAATCATGGTAGGTATTAGGTGTATCACCATCATTATCATTCTGTAAAAATCTAGAGATCTGTTATGAAGATGGATGAGCTATTCAGTATAAAACTTCTAGCACAATTATTCCTAGTAGGAATGTACAGCCAGGAGAGATGATTTACTTGGTGGGCCTTCATTGTTCCTTTTGGTGCAGCCACAGTGTCTCAAAATTTCCATTCTTTTATGGTGCTCAGGATCAAATACAGATCATCTTCTGAGCTATCTGCTTGTCCAGTTTGTTTTAGAGAAAACGAACTGCTTGTTGAAGAGCTTTAGTGTGATACATTTTGGTGTGACTTTCTTGGAATTTCCTTTAAAATTCTGCCTTGCTACACTGTGCCTGGGTTCCTTTATTTCCTGCCCACTTTTGTTGTACAAGGAGCCAGGATGACCTCTCCTCTCTGAGCCAAAGTTTTCCTCCACATTTACTAGTTACGGATTATTATAGTCCTATATAAATTAATATGGAACACTAGGTCAGAGCCAGTCAACTTTTATCCCTCTTATGTTGCAATCCCCATTAGGGCTGAAGGTGTTGCTTCTTTTTAAAATATAAATACTTCTTTCCAGGAGGAGCAGAATTTTCTTTTTTTCAGTTCACTTCTTGATGTGAATGAGACATGAGGAAACATGGAAAATGATAACATGAACCTGTAGAAGACCTTGAGAAGTTTACGATGGCAGGATATATTGCCTGGAGAACAGATAGGCATGATTACTGCCTAACTATAGGTACACTTAGTGCCAGACCCAATCACTAGAATGCTCTGACAGGTAATATTCTAAAAGATATAGTTTGGCTGTGAAAGTGTTACTCACTAAGTTGTGTCTGATTCTTTGTGACCCTGTGGACTGTAGCCTGCCGGGCTCTTCAGTCTATGAAATTCTCCAGGCAAGAATACTGAAGCAAGAATACTGAAGCCTTTCCCTTCTCCAGGGGATCTTCCCGACCCAGGAATTAAACCTAGGTCTCCTGCATTGCAGGCAGATTCTTTTTTGGTTTGGTTAGGCGAAGTTTCTCAAAAATTTCATGCCATATTAGGAAGAACATTGGATAGAAATCTGAAGGTGTAAAGCCCTGTGACTTTTGGGAAATCTCTTAACCTCCAACTGCCTTAGGGTTCTTATCTATTAATGTAAAATTTTGAGGGAGATACTAAGATCATTTAATTCTCTGTTAAGATAGTTATTCAGACTGTAAACAATTTGCCTTTGCAGACAATGTCTTATGAGGTGTTTATATCTATAAGGCTCTTCTCCAGGTTGTTTAAACTTTACAGTGTCCCTGAAAGTGACATTGTGAGAGAACCCTGGGAAGAAGGTTTGGGGAAGTGCTGGTGTTAACGTCATCAAGCTTAACTGGCCCTAGGGTTTGCCTCACATGTGCTACCCTACTTTTGGAGCCCTTTCCTTAATCATCAGAGCCACCCCAAATGACTTGGATGTGTGGGAACACCTTCTTCCCTTGCTTGACAGGGTACTGGGTGGGGGTCGTGACAAATTTGTTGTTAGCCATCCAAATTGAAACTGTCAGTTCAGTTCCCAGGGGGCCTTGGATAGTTACTCAGACTCCTTAGGGTCCAGAGTTCAAAGCCTTAATGACATTTTTTTTCCCTCATGAATACCACATTAGTATCTAAGGAGCTGGAGACCAGTGTAAACTTCATAACAGTGTGTGACATCCTGATTGTGAATCAGGTATTCTTTCATGCAGAATTCAGAAAATCAATTTCAATATTTGTCAAGAAGCGCCTGAACTCTAAACAACAGGTATAACCTGAAACAACTGTCATAATTTCTTTCGAAGTTAACCGTTAAATGGAAGTTGAACATCATCCTCAAGTATGGTGAATTATCAGAAATTATGGGATTGTGATTTATCTTGCAAAAAAGATTTATATTATCACTAAGGTAGTTTTTCGGAGAAGGCGATGGCACCCCACTCTAGTACTCTTGCCTGGAAAATCCCATGGATGGAGGAGCCTGGTAGATTGCAGTCCATGGGGTTGCCAAGAGTCGGACACGATTGAGTGACTTCACTTTCACTTTCATGCATTGGAGAAGGAAATGGCAACCCACTCCAGTGTACTTGCCCGGAGAATCCCAGGGACGGGGGAGTCTGGTGGGCTGCAGTCCATGGGGTTGCCAAGAGTTGGACACAATTGAGTGACTTCACTTTCACTTTTCACTTTCATGCATTGGAGAAGGAAATGGCAACCCACTCCACTGTACTTGCCCGGAGAATCCCAGGGACGGGGGAGTCTGGTGGGCTGCAGTCCATGGGGTCGCTAAGAGTCGGACACAACTGAAGCGACTTAGCAGCAGCAGCAGCAGCAAGGTAGTTTTTATGGGTCTCCGATTCAGCTGTTTAATTTAGAACTTTGTTGAAGTGTCACACCCTTTAATTCTCATTTTAAATTCCAAGGATTTTATAAAAGTAAGCCCATGAAATATGTTTTACTTTTTTATATTCAATGACTATCACATTTTACTTCAGTTTTCTCAAGAGAATATTTATTTTCCACTATAACATAGGTTGTAAAGATGCTTATATTAATAAATACATGTAATAAATGGATAAGCAACAAGGGTCTACTGTACAACACAGGAAAATATAGCCATTAGTTTGTAGTAACTTTAAGTGGAATATAATCTATAAAAATATTAAATCACTAGGCTGTACGTCTGAAGCTAATGTAATATTATTGTAAATCAACTATACTTCAATGAGAATAAAAGCAAGTAAGCTACTTGTAAGAAGAAAAAAATTGGGTATGTAAATAATATCATCGTAAACTTTCTGTCTTAAGTCTGTAGTTGGGAGTCATTCTGATAGCTATTATTTAATATATCTAGTATGATCAAACATTTACAAGGTAGAGTCCAGATTAGCAGATTAGCTTCTTAGATGTTGTATAATTTAACTCAACTGATGTGTCTTATCTAGCTGATTCTTTAAAGAGAATTCTGTTATCTGAACAAGATCATTTCCTAGTATCTTTTCCCTTCCCCCATCCAAATCTCTTGTATGTTTGGCTCTGTGTTATGGTTACACAAATGTGTAGGGAAAGATTTTTTAATCTTGTTTGCAGATGTACAGATTGTAGACTAGTGAACTTTGAGTAAAGATTCTGGGCAACATTTAGAGACATTTAGTGTTAAGGAAACTTCTTTGCCCATTGTCTGATTTTTAATTGACCTGACAGAAGAAAAGCTGGGTCTTCTAAATGTCATTATTTTAGTTCCAGTTAATTAGCTCCAAAAATATCATATAACTCCCAAGACAATTGTCATGGGACCTTGAAATATTGGCTTTAGTTATTGTCACCTGTAGAATGTGGGGTTGGAGAGTATGAAGTGGAAAGTTTCTGCCATTGTGTAAATGCATGAAATGATAAAAATAGTGTTATCGGTTTTCAAGTTTTTTTGATCTTTAGTGATATGTTGCAGAGAATATGTGAAATCTTTGGGAAAGTCATAAATCAGTCTATAATAAATATATACTAAACTCTGTGAAGAGATGGGATTTAGCATAGTTAAGAGTTCATGTGAACAACCCTTATTTTCATGAAAGCTGCTTCAAATTGCAACAGACTCTGATTCAGTAAGAATTCACAGAGTACTAATTATTTTGTGTATTATTTGTGTAAGTCTCACAATAATCCTTTGATTTTTAGTAGTCTTCTATTTTTTGGTACCTAATACATTTCTGAAAATTATTCTGTGATGATAATTTCTCTAATACTATTGTAGTTAGCAGATTTAGGTAAGTACTGGGTTGGCCAAAAAGTTCATCCTCATTTTCCTATAACATCATGCAGAAAAACCAAATGAACTTTTTGGCCAATTCAATATTATTTTAAAAGACAATTTACCAGAAATTTTGGTGTTCAGTGAAAGATTAAGAATTGAGTCCTTCAGACAGTGCTGTTAGATGAGAAAAAGTATGCTTTTTAATCAGGCCATAAGAATAAAGTTCATTACTATAACATTTTTTGTTTCTTTTCCTTTTTCTTCTTGTTTACTGTAGAAGGCACATGGCAAGGAAAAGGCAAAAAATGCAGATACCTTCTGCTTTTGTTTTCAGTGTTTCCTTGGAAACTCCATCATCATAAGCAGACCCTTAATATTTCCTGCAAACTGGTCTGAGGAAAGGGTGTAGTTATCTTTTCTTCCTCTAGATGGCACTCTGTTGGAACATGTTAAGCTAGTGTCAAGCGTTTAAAATCAGTTCAGTTCAGTTGCTCAGTTGTGTCTGACTCTTTGCGACCTCATAAACTGCAGCACGCCAGGCCTCCCTGTCCATCACCAACTCCCGGAGTTTACTCAAGCTCATGTCCATTGAGTCGGTGATGCCATCCAACCATCTCATCCTCTGTCATCCCTTTCTCCTCCCACCCTCAATCTTTGCCAGCATCAGGGTCTTTCCCAGTGAGTTAGCTCTTTGCGTCATGTGGCCAAAGTATTGGAGTTTCAGCATCAACATCAGTCCTTCCAATGAATATTCAGAGCTGATTTCCTTTAGGATGGACTGATTGGATCTCCTTGCAGTCCAAGGGACTCTCAAGAGTCTTCTCCAGCACCACAGTTCAAGAGCTTCTTTGCTTTTCAAAAGCATCAATTTTTTGGTGCTCAGCTTTCTTTAGAGTCCAACTCTTACATCTATACATGACTACTGGAAAAACCATAGCCTTGACTAGACGGACCTTTGTTGGCAAAGTAATGTCTCTGCTTTTTAATATGCTATCTAGATTGGTCATAGTGCTTTTCTTCCAAGGACTGAGCGTCTTTTAATTTCATGGCTGCAGTCACCATCTGCAGTGCTTTTGGATCCCCAAAAAGTAAAGTCTGCCACTGTTTCCCCATCTATTTGCCATAACGTGATGGGACCAGATTCCATGATCTTAGTTTTCTGATTGTTGAGCTTTAAGCCAACTTTTTCACTCTTTTACTTTCATCAAGAGGCTCTTTAGTTCTTCTTCACTTTCTGCCATAAGGGTGGTGTCATCTGCATATCTGAGGTTATTGATCTCCTGGCAATCTTGATTTCAGCTTGTGCTTCATCCAGCCCAGCGTTTCTCATGATGTACTCTGCATAAAAATTAAATAAGCAGGGTGACAATATACAGCATTGATGTACTCCTTTTCCTATTTGGAACCAGTCTGTTATTCCATGTCCAGTTCTAACTTTTGCTTCTTTACCTGCATACAGATTTTTCAAGAGGTAGGTCAGGTGGTCTGGTATTCCTATCTCTTTCAGAATTTTCCACAGTTTATGTGATCCACACAGTCAAAGGCCTTGGCATAGCCAATAAAGCAGAAGTAGATGTTTTTCTGGAACTCTCTTGCTTTTGCGATGATCCAGCAGATGTTGGCAGTTTGATCTCTGGTTCCTCTGCCTTTTTTAAAACCAGCTTGAACATCTGGAAGTTCACGGTTCATGTATTGCTGAAGCCTGGCTTGGAGAATTTTGAGCATTACTTTACTAGCGTGTGTGACGAGTGCCATTGTGCAGTAGTTTGAGCATTCTCTGGGATTGCCTTTCTTTGGGATTGGGATGAAAACTGACCTTTTCCAGTCTTGTGGCCACTGCTGAGTTTTCCAAATTTGCTGGCATATTGAGTGCGGCACTTTCACGGCATCATCTTTTAGGATTTGAAATAGCTCAACTGGAACTCCATCACCTCCACTAGCTTTGTTTGTTCCAGGATGTCTGACTTTGGGTGAGTGATCAGACCATCATGGTTATCTGGGTTCATGAAGATCTTTTTTGTATACTTCTTCTGTGTATTCTTGCCACCTCTTCTTAATATCTTCTGCTTCTGTTAGGTCCATACCATTTCTGTCCTTTTGCCAAGAGAATGCACTGGCCATAGCAAACACCCTCTTCCAGCAACGTAAGAGAAGACTCTACACATGGAGATCACCAGATGGTCAACACCAAAATCAGATTGATTATATTCTTTGCCGCCAAAGATGGAGAAGCTCTATACAGTCAGCAAAAACAAGACCAGGAGCTGACTGTGACTCAGATCATGAACTGCTTATTGCCAAATTCAGACTTAAATTGAAGAAAGTGGAGAAAACCACTAGACCATTCAGGTATGACCTAAATAAAGTCCCTTATGATTATACAGTAGTTAAAGGAGTAGATCTGATAGACAGAGTGCCTGATGAACTATGGACAGAGGTTCATGACATTGTACAGGAAACAGGGATCAAGACCACCCCCAAGAAAAAGAAATGCAAAAAAGCAAAATGGCTGTCTGAGGAGGCCTTACAAATAGCTGGGAAAAGAAGGGAAGTGAAAAGCAAAGGAGAAAAGGAAAGATATACCCATATGAATGCAGAGTTCCAAAGAATATCAAGGAGAGATAAGAAAGCCTTCCTCAGTGATCAGTGCAAAGAAATAGAGGAAAAGAAAGAGAAATTAAGGAAACAATACCATTCACCATTGCAACAGAAAGAATAAAATACTTAGGAGTATATCTATCTAAAGAAACAAAAGACCTATACATAGAAAACTATAAAACACTGAGGAAAGAAATCAAAGAGGACACAAACAGATGGAGAAATATACCAAGTTCATGGATTGGAAGAGTCAATATTGTCAAAATGACTATACTACCCAAAGCAATCTATAGATTCAATGCAATCCCTATCAAGCTACCAATGGTATTTTTCACAGAACTAGAACAAATAATTTCACAATTTGTATGGAAATACAAAAAAACCTTGAATAGCCAAAGTAATCTTGAGAAGGAAGAATGGAACTGGAGGAATCAACCTGCCTGACTTCAGACTATACTACAAAGCCACAGTCATCAACACAGTATGGTACTGGCACAAAGACAGAAATATAGATCAATGGAACAGAATAGAAAGCCCAGAGATAAATTCACGAACCTATGGACACCTTATCTTCAACAAAGGAGGCAAGGATATACAATGGAAAAAAGACAACCTCTTTAACAAGTGGTGCTGGGAAAACTGGTCAACCACTTGTAAAAGAATGAAACTAGAACACTTTCTAACACCATACACAAAAATAAACTCAAAATGGATTAAAGATATAAATGTAAGACCAGAAACTATAAAACTCCTAGAGGAGAACATAGGCAAAACACTCTCTGACATAAATCACAGCAGGATCTTCTATGACCCACCTCCCAGAATATTGGAAGTAAAAGCAAAAATAAACAAATGGGACCTAATTAAACTTAAAAGCTTTTGCACAACAAAGGAAACTATAAGCAAGGTGAAAAGACAGCCCTCAGATTGGGAGAAAATAATAGCAAACGAAGCAACAGACAAAGGATTAGTCTCAAAAATATACAAGCAACTCCTGTAGCTCAATTCCAGAAAAATAAATGACCCAATCAAAAAATGGGCCAAAGAACTAAACAGACATTTCTCCAAAGAAGACATACAAATGGCTAACAAACACATGAAAAGATGCTCAATAGCACTCATTATCAGAGAAATGCAAATCTAAACCACAATGAGGTATCATTACATGCCAGTCAGGATGGCTGCTATCTAGGTCTACAAGCAATAAATGCTGGAGAGGGTGTGGAGAAAAGGGAACCCTCTTACACTGTTGGTGGGAATGCAAACTAGTACAGCCACTATGGAGAACAGTGTGGAGATTCCTTAAAAAACTGGAAATAGAACTGCCATATGACCCAGCAGTCCCAGCAGTCCCACTTCTGGGCATACACACCGAGAAAACCAGATCTGAAAGAGACACGTGCACCCCATTGTTCATCGCAGCACTGTTTATAATAGCCAGGACATGGAAGCAACCTAGATGTCCATGAGCAGACGAATGGATAAGGAAGCTGTGGTATGTATACACCATGGAATATTACTCAGCCATTAAAAAGAATTCATTTGAATCAGTTCTAATGAGATGGATAAAACTGGAGCCCATTATACAGAGTGAAGTAAGCCAAAAGATAAAGACCAATACAGTATACTAACACATATATATGGATTTTAGAAAGATGGTAACGATAACCCTATTTGCAAAACAGAAAAAGAGACACAGATGGACAGAAGAGACTTTTGGACTCTGTGGGAGAAGGCGAGGGTGGGATGTTTAGAGAGAACAGCATCGAAACATGTATATTATCAAGGGTAAAACAGATCACCAGCCCAGATTGGATGTATGAGACAAGTGCTCGGGGCTGGTGCACTGGGAAGACCCAGAGGAATCGGGTGGAGAGGGAGGTGGGAGGGGGGATCGGGATGGGGAATACATGTAAATCTATGGCTGATTCATGTCAATGTATGGCAAAAACCACTACAATATTGTAAAGTAATTAGCCTCCAACTAATAAAAATAAATGGGAAAAAAAAAAAAAAAGAAATAGAGGAAAACAATAGAATGGGAAAGACCAGAGATCTCTTCAAGAAAATTAGAGATACTGAGGGAACATTTCATGCAAAGATGGGCTCAATAAAGAACAGAAATGGTATGGACCTATCAGAAGCATTTAAAATAGAACTGCATAAAACATTTACCAAAAATGTTTACTGATGTCGTATAATCTCTGAAGATCCACATAGCAACTCTGTGGGATGGACATTTTATGGGGAGGAAGCCAAACTTCACACATAGAGCTCTGTGTGATGGACAGTAATTGCTTGATTCCAAACCTCCCGCCTTTGTTTTCACCATTGTTGTAATACTAACAATTTGACTGTTCAGAACAGACTCAGAAACTAGCAAAAACAGAGTGAATAATCAGACTAGTACATATTTATTGAAATATTTATTGAGTAAGTAATAAGATATTGGTTGAATTAATGAATTAGTGAAAAAGTGAATTGTAGCACAACAGACTCTGTCCTCCTTATCACCAAGACCACTCATTATTTGATAGTTCTTGAGGAGGAAACTTAGTGACCACTGGAGTACTTGCCATATTGTTGAGATTTTATCTTCTGTGGTAAATATAGTATCATTGGTAGCACTGATTAAAGCATAGAATTGATAATATATTTTAAAAATGCCTAAAAGTTAAGAATATGTAGTAATGACTTGGTGTAGGGGCAGGTATAGTAGCCCTACCATATTTCACGAAGGTAAATGTTTGAAAATACACTGTACTGAGGATGATAGCATAATTCTGTGATACTTTGGATAATAGGTTGTGGCAGAACCAGAACCAGATCAGAGCTAAAATATCAAAGTCAGCTTTCCTAAAATGTCTATGGGAGGTCTCACTCAGTAAAAACGAAGCTTATTTTATTGACCATCCTTTTCCAGAGGGTAAAGGAAATAATCGGGGAGCTGATACTCTGAGCCTAATTTTGACCCCCTGTGATGGCTTAGTTAGTGAACATAATGGGAAGAGGTAACAATGATCTGTTGTCCTGAAAACTTACTTCATGATTACTCAACTACAGTGACCTTTCACTTCCCTTCCAACACTGACATGCAGAGTCACACTCTAGGTGTTGTCATCATCTGGAACTGTTTGATTCAGAAATCTACAGATACCCATATCTTCCTTGCTACATTCTCTGTTCTTCTCTCTCATAGAGATTGAGTGCCTGAATTTCCTCTTTGTGTGTCAACATGTGCCTGGCCTTTTTCTTTTCTCTACCCAGCCTGTACCCCATTTTTGACCATATGAACTATTCTTTCACCTGTACCCCTGATTCCTTCCTCTTATGCTTCTGCTGCCTCCACTCACCAGAACCCTCATTTCAAGATCAGTGGTACAATCTGTATTCTCCATTATGAGATCCAAGCAGCTGAATCCTGGAGAATCTGAAACATTTGAGAAAATTGATCACATCAGAAATTCAGTTTTCAGCCAGAGCCCCAGGAAATCCTTTTATTTATCCTTGATCACTATTCTCTCCATCCTTGTTTTCCTGCTTCTCGTTTTGCTTTTTGATACCAAAAACTTAGTGTAATTCTTCTGGGGACTCGAGTTGAGCCTCTCTTCCTATCTGGAATGCCTTTCTCCTTTTCTCCCTTCACCTGTTCAACTTTTTTCAAAATTATCTCGTTCATGAAGCTTCCCTGGCCACTCAGATTGGGTTCAGTACTTCTTATTAGTACACAGTGCCCTGTGTATTGGTTTGCCTTTGCCACATAGTGTGATCTTCCTGGGGGTGGGCAGAGACTGGGACTGCTTGCCCACTTTGTACTCTTCGTGCCTGGCACAAAGTGGGTATCTAGTAAGTGATAAGTGAATAAATAATAAACAGAAAGAAGACTTGAAGCAAAGCTGGAATATAGAGAATTGGAGATACAGAGTTCCTAAATATCAAAGAAAAGATCGGTAAGGTGCCATATATAGTTTCTAGAAGGGAAAGTGGTTGTAAGATGTCCATAGACAGAGTCTTTATTGAACAGTTGGAAAAAATATGTGAAGAAAAAGTTGAAGCAAACTGGCCAAATGAACTCAGATTTTAAAATAACATGTGCATAACAAGGAAAGGAGGATATGAAACAACTAACAAAAACAAAATTATTTATATATAAAAGAGGAACACAACCCTCTGAGAATAATGAGCTAAGGTTTTAAAAATGTTAAAACTGACCTTTACATTTTATATATAGAAGATGAAAATAACAAGCAAATAATGGATTCTTCTTTTAAACAAACTGACCCTATAATCAGAGACAGAGAATAAATGAAACTTCTCAATTTCTATTTTCTTTCCATCTTCTGTAACATGAAGAATGATCTATACACAGATTAATAAGGGTAGAAGTAAGAAGAATAATAGGAGAAAATGTAAGCCCAAGATTGAGGAGGAGATTGTCCCAGAACCTCTGGTTGCTCTAAATGAATTCACACCTCAGGTTCAGATTCTGAGAAAATTTTTTAATGTCATTGCTCAACTGGTAATCTTTGAGCTATTACAGTGAATTTGAAAACTTTTAGAAGATTGTGAGGAATAAACTTCCAAAATTATAAAAAAGAATGTAGATTTCATAGACTTTAGTGAGTTTGAAGTTATCTCCACAAAAGCTTCTTAAAGATCATTTTAAAAGATTTTTACAGAAATGTTTACAGAAAGAATAGATGGACAGGAAAGGTTAAGGAGAGTCTCTAAAACTAATTCATGCAGTTAACCCAGGTTCTGCTTTTGATGGGGATGTACATGTACAGATCCAGAGAATGTTGCAGCTGTAACATACATAGAATCCCATGAGGTGTTTGACGTCATCTGTTCTATCATTCTGTTGGGGGCACACATGGAGAGCTGGGCTGTAGTATAGGTACAGCTATTGAACAGCGGAACTTGATTTTAGTTACTGCAGCGGTGTGGGAAATCTCTTAGAGGCTGCTGTTTTTTGACACTGTTCCACTCATCAGTTTAACACCTCCCACTTCTCACTCTCAGCTGGATTGCCCTGTGGTTTATTTCACTGAGAAAATCGAAGCCTACAAATCTTGGTCTTCCCGCTGCCAGACACACGAGTCTTCCTGCATCTGCGCTCATGAGCTCTGCCATGCTTCTCACTCTGCTGAATGGATCGCCTTCTTCCTTTTGCTTGCACATTGGACCCTCTTTATTTTGCCTCCTCATTGCTGCTGGTATTATCTCCTCTCATTGTAGTTTTTCATCTGTTTTCCTTTTCCTGTTGGAGAAACATGCTACATGAATATGCTATGATAGCTTACAAACATGCCATAGTATCTTTTTTTCTTAAAAAACTAAACAATTCCCCTATCCAGAGTCCCCTTCAAGCTGCCACCTATTTCCTTGCTACCCTTTTTGACAGAACTCCTCTAAAGGGTTTTCTAAACATCTTGCCTCCATTTCTTTGCCATTCTTTGCCACTCCACTGAGACACTGTTTGACAAGGTTGTCAGTAACTTCCATGTTGCTAAATCCAATGGTCAGTTCCCCATTTCCATCTTACTTAACCTCTCAGCAGTATTTGACACAGTTGATCACTCTTTCCTGTTTCAGGTTTTCCTCACTTGGTTTCTGGGAAGGACCATGCTCCTGAATTTTTTCTGCCTCACATGCTGTTCCTTCCTGGTCTCCTGTGCTGGAACCTCTTCACCTCCCTAACTCAGCGATGTAGACCCCAGGGCTCAGTTCTGGACCCTGTTCTCTGCCCCACTTGCACTCATTCTCTGGGTTCCCCCTGTTGAGTACTCTAGCCACTAGCCACAGTCCCATCATTGCAGAAAGTTCTTTCAGACAGCATTGCTCTGGGTTATTCCATCCATATTATCTCATTAAAATGCATCTGCATGCTGATAACTTCCAAACTGATTCACCTGTCCCAGCCTCCCACCTGAGCCCAGCTTGCTATGTCCAGCTGCCTGCCTGATACCCTTTACTTGCTTCTTAAGAGACCTGTCAGACTTGACAGAGCTAAGGATAAACTTTATTATACTTTCTCTCCCAACCAGTCTTACCTATTCCTTGCACAGCCTTAAAAAAAACTTGGTTGGAGCTTAGGCAAGGAAAGGAAGGGTGGGCAGGAAGGAGACTTCCACTGTTCGGGAGAGAGTTCCAGAGGAACACTCCTGTTTCTTCCTACATCTTACTTCAGTCCCTGAAAAGTAGGAGTGAGTGACTTTTCACACTTTTGTAGTAATATCTAACTTCTTTTTTTCTCTTGCACTCAGTATCTCGTGCATCAAATATACACTAATCTCAATGCCTTGGAATACTTTTTCCTCAGATAGTCACATAGTCTGTTTTGTTAACTTCATTCAGGTTTTTGCTCAGAATGTCCTCTTTAGACATTCCCTGCCAACCCTATCTAAAGTAGCCTTCCTGTCATTCTGTATCCTTATTCTATTTTATGCTGGCATTACATTTATTTTTTCTGTCTCTACCCCACTAGAATCCTTGAGCATAGGGATCTTTTTGTATCAAAAATAGTAGCTGGTGTATAATAACTGTTCAAAAAATGTTTGTTTAATTAAATGGCATATTGATGATGACATTTATGTCATTTCTAATGATATAAAACCAGAGGGTATAACTGATACATTGTCAGTTTTTTGTTTGTTTTGGTTATTTTATATTTTACACTTTGCTAGTCACTGAATTAGAGAAAGTGAAACCTATTGTTTTTCTGAAAAGGTCATTTATATGACCTTTTGCATATATATAGGCATTTTGCTAGGATGCATTTCATTTATGGTAAAATTTTAATAGTATAAAAATTATAGTAATATTGTTGGGAGCAAGTTTTATTTATTATGACATTATAATAATAGTTATAAGTTGAAAATTATAATGATGATGAATTTGAAATTTGGCATTTTTTTCCATAAAGTACAAAAAGTAACAAGACAGGGTCCCTGGCCTTAAGGAACTTGTTACCGAGGGGGTAAGACAGTCATATAGATAAGTAGCTACACAGGGGCAAAAACATGTAATGTTCTAAAAGGCACATTTTCAATTTATTAAAAAACTGTATTTCCATGCTTTATGGACACCTAGCATAATAAAGGGTGTTTTTTTTAAAAGTCAGAACACAGCTGTGAATAATGAGTGATGGCAGAGCGCAGGAGGACACAGCTCATTGTTCTGGCAGGTGGGATTATGATTTTGGATGGAGTATAACTCCATGGATATCCAAGCTGGACCATGTACAGTATGGAGATAAAGAAGCCATGTCAG
This sequence comes from Cervus elaphus, assembly GCF_910594005.1. Lineage (NCBI taxonomy): Eukaryota > Metazoa > Chordata > Mammalia > Artiodactyla > Cervidae > Cervus > Cervus elaphus. The sequence goes on from NC_057829.1 coordinate 5,934,297, forward strand.
TGGCTTTCTAAGAGCATTAGAAAAGTCCCTCAGCTTGGCCTGGAAATGTCTCTCAGTAAGAGAAACAGATGGATTCAGTTTTATGGCAACTTTGACTTCTAATAGCCAGCCTGAGTTAGCTGGAATCGTTTTAGTATCTGAGATAAATGGCTCCATCTTGTAGTAATCCAAGCTAGAGGGTGCCAGTAGTCAGAGCAATTCATACAGTACCTCCTTATGCTCATTGTTCGATAGGTGATTTCCTTGTCTGTAATTTTAGAGTTAAAAATACATGGATGCCATGGCTGATTCATGTCAATGTATGACAAAACCCACTGCAATGTTGCGAAGTAATTAGCCTCCAACTAATAAAAATAATTGGAAAAAAAAATATATGGATGATGCAATAGGAGCAGATATGGAAGGTGTTTTGAGACTCCACTCCAGGACTGTTTTGTTTGGTGGAGCAGTTGATGCCCTGGTGGTTGGCCAGTGGAGTGGGCAAGTAAGACTGAGATCCAGCCTGTGCTTTGATAGCTGTGTGCCATGGGCTGCACCATCCTAAGAAAAGTGTTTTTTTCCCTAATTCACACAAAGTCCTGTGTAGTCCAAGAGCGGTTCTGTCCTATTTCCTGCCTACTTTATTCTCAAGGGCCTAGAATAGTGTGTAGTACAAGAACCGTCTGTCAAGCTGAACAGAATTCAAGACAGTGATCTAGATTTGAGCATTTTCAGCAATTAAAGGTCATTTTGATTTTAAAAGCCTGTGGCTCAAAATAAACCTTACTGTTTGCCTTATAACTATAATAAGAAAATATTTTTCATGCCTCTGCCTGGTAAAAGTTATAGCAAAGGAGAAAACTACAGAGAAGCATCTTCTTGCTACCCCAGAAGTAGGAATTTATCCTTTGGTATTCTAGAGATAGCCTTCACTGTGTTATACATAGGAGATTAATTCATTTTTAAAAATTCAGAAAGGGTAGAAAACTTGGTGGTGGTTTATTCATTCATTGGCTCTAATATTTTCTGAGTTCTCATGTATCCTCAGATATATTTTACAGGAAAGTAATAACTTGACTGTCATAGTATATAGATGATATTCTGCTGCCTTCTAGATTTCATTATTAAGAAGACAGATGGTGCCCAGTTCTTCCTCCTTTATAGTGGTTTACTGGAGGTTATAAGCTGGGAGCTGGGGGAGGAGTTGTAGGGAGCTGTAATCATGTTGTCTTGTACAGATCAAATATGTTGCAAGACTTCATCTCTCAAGATCCCATTCTTAAAGCTACAGGGATTTTTTAGTGTGCTATTGAGATTTAAAAAATTGTTGGCTGTTTCATACATCAAATACGAAGACTAGCCTCTGGTTTTTATGTCAAAATTTTAATTTTTAAAATTATTTGTGTTTAGCTATCACCATTAATGGTTATCCTGTATTGTTTTGTTTTATCCTGGTTTTTTTTTTTTTGGTAGGTGTAGCTTTGTTCTAAGAATATTTGTTTCATCCAGTTCATGAACTCAAATTATAAAGACCCTAAATGTTACAGAAGTGTTGAAAGATTGGTGAGTATTTAATGTAACATATATTAACAGCCAAAATACTTGATTCAGTCTAAGACTTTGAAACTAATAGTTATATGATGTTAATTAAAACCCAAAGTGAAAATACCTAAACTTTCCAGACATATAAATTATGGTTTATTCATACTATGGCACATTGCACAATGGTTTAAAGGAATGAACTTAATGTTGAGAGGGAAAAGCAAAGTTATAAAAAGATGCATATGTTTTTAGAATAATTAAAATGATACTGAATATTTTATGCCTATGATGTATCAAAATTATAAAAATATATATAGAAATGATAAAACAGCAACTAAGGAGGTGGAAGAGGTGTGGGTGGAGTGTAGCTTTCCTGTACTGTAAGGTTTGATTTCTCTACACACGTACACACGCACACACCCATTCCCCTCCATGCATGAGAACTGAACTGAACATAGTTTAATGTTAATACTTGCTAGATCTGAGGTCTGAGTATTTGCTATAACCTCACGTTATAGAATCTTTGTTTTTTTTCTGGGCGTTTGAAATGTTCCAAACAAATCTTTAAAAAATACCATACAATCATCTTTTCAGTTGGCATTCAGAATGGCTGAAAAACATTCAGTTAAATTCAGCATTCTTATTAGATGCGTGGGAAGAAACAAGTATTTCTTACTGCGCCAAGCAGAAGTGCCCCCATCACTCCTGCCAGTGTTGTTTTGCTAGTGCTGTTAATAACTAATGCAGCTAGAAGAGTGACAAGTGTGTGAATATTAGATGGAAAAGTTCGCATTTTTTGTTATTTGTAGTTGACAGTGTTTTAGATCTGGAAATTCCAATAAGATCAATAAGAGAGTTAAGTAGGAAGTTTGGATATATGAGTAAAGTTTGGATATCTCAAAATAAATCTACTTCCTATAGGCCCCCTATATACCGTTTTGTATCCTAGTTAGAATATATAAAGAAAAATAAAATCCCATTCAGAATAATGATGAAAACTATAAGACACCTGGAATAAACCTAATAGAAATATATAACAGCAATTTCTACTTCAAGGAAATAATAGGATAAATGTGCAAGGATAATAGGATAAGGTGTTTATTGCAGTTTGTTTATGATAGTAAGAAGCTAGAAACAACCTAAATATTCAACAATGACAAATTGGCTACATTGTTGTAGTACATCTACTAATGAAACACATGTACTATGTGTAACATACACGTGCAGTGGAATGTATTAAAAACAGTAAGCATACAGCTATTAAACAGAGAACGAGTTCATGTGAAGATTTCCAAACTATCTAAATGAAACAATCAGGTAATAGATCATTTATATATGATACCCTATATATGTAACTGTGTATATATTTTATATACATTTTTAAATATGGAAAATGTTTCAGCATTTAATACATTTTACTGACATGGTGTCTTATGCTTTTAGGAAGTGGGATTGAAGTTATTTCCTCATTAGTTGTCTAAAAATTCATGTTAATTTCTATTATCTTAATTATTACCACAGTTTTTTTGTTTTTCACATTTTTTAAAATTTCTAAAGTTGCAGTGTGCCTTGCAACTGATGGGTGGTGTCTTACATAGTCAGTGGGCTGCATTTGTGGAAGAGTTAGTTGTTCTTGCGTACCCTTGAATGAACTTGGTCATAGCTGTTCACAGTGTCAGCCCTTCAGCTGAGTTATGTGCGTTGTCAGTACTACATCTGATGAATTTTCCATGTTTCCTGGTCATTTACTTTCTGCCAGTCTCCTCTGGTAAGATTAAAAAACTTGCACCAGCCTCAAAACCTACAGAATGATGTCAGCGTCTTTGGGTTCTATCAGGTGAAAAACAGTTTATATTTTTAAAGATCGCTTTATCTTTCAAAATATATATAACAAGAGTATTTTATAAGTAATGGGTTTATTTTTGTTCTGTAGTGAGGCAATTTTAGAGAGGAAGTCAGCATTTACTTTAACCGCCACCACCCACTAGTGTTTTCTTTCCCAGCACGTTCACTTACCCATGCTTGCTCAGTCATTTCACACCCAGGACTAATTTCTGCCATGCATGAATATTTAAGGAGTACCAGACTAGATCAGAGCTATGTCTGAAAATATTATAAGGTTAGGTACCAATGTCCAGTAATTTAAAGTCAGTCTTCAATTATAAACAAATAGCAACAAAAACACATACTAATAGTATTATGCAACATTTTTATTTTTCTAATTTTTTCTGTAATGTTTATTTTATAGCTCGGTCATGAGCACTGACAGTAACTCATTGGCGCGTGAGTTTCTGACCGATGTCAACCGGCTTTGCAATGCGGTGGTCCAGAGAGTGGAAGCCAGGGAGGAAGAAGAGGAGGAAACCCACATGGCAACCCTTGGACAATACCTTGTCCATGGCCGAGGATTCCTGTTACTTACCAAGCTAAATTCTATCATTGATCAGGTAACATTTTCATATCAAATCATTTTTTTATCAGTAAATTTTAATTATAGTTAAGTAATTTCTAGATTGCATAATTTCTGATAGTCTCTTTGAGATAAAGTCCTGTCTTTCACATCACTCAGACAAGGAAAAGTAACTCCATTTATGAACATTTTGTTTATTTGGGTGCTTTCCAAAATGTCTAAAATGTCTTACAGTTATAAACAGCCTTTTTTCTAAAATGCTTTCATATACACTACGCTTTTTAGTTTTAATATCAATGTGAGATAACTATGATTGTTAGTAGAGATAAAATCATGATTCAGAAACATCATACATTTTTACTTTCAATAAGTATCAGGTATATCTTTTAAAAGTTTAGTGTAAATTATATTTACACTTGCCAATTCTGGGGTGAAAATACAGAATCCTTTGTGTAAACTAATAATTACTAAATCATCTGGTTTTCATACATTGCTGTGTTTGCTTAAACAATGGTAAGACCATATGGTATTTTGCTGTTTCCTTATTATAGAATTAACAGAATTTTAAAGCTTGTTGGGACTGTGGAGATGTTTTCATCTAACCTTTTGTAGGTGAAAGACTGAGATCCAGAAACATTAAATAACTCAAACAGGGTTAATTTAAAGCCTAAATGCAATTTTTATCTATTTCATTTTGTTAGAAAAGAAATATTTATTTTATGAAAGAAAAGCCCACCATCTGCTTTCACTGTCTACTAACTAATGTAGTTAGGTAATAATATTTCAATTAATTTAAATTTAAAGGATAATTAACACTCTGTAGCACCAATATGGTGAACAGCGTTAAACACTTTAAGTGTAAATTTAACTGTTGTAAAACAAAATTTCCTTGTCATGAAAGCATTTTGCTAATAAATACATATATTGGGTAAATATAGATACTAAAATTAAAGCGGCTATTTTCACCATAAGCTAAGAAACCTAACAGTGTAAATCAGGAAGTGTTTGTTCACTGTGGTGTCTGCCTGTCATGGAACTTTCCAGAATATTTTCAGGTTTATATATTTTTAAATGTAATTTATTTTTATTGAGGTAACATTGATTTATAACATTGTATAGGTTTATATAATTTTATTCTTTTTTTAATGTGATTGGTTAAATATGACTAAATGTAATTTAATTTTTAAATATTTGTATGACTTCTATAAATAAATTTTAAAATAAGAAAAAAATGATTTGTTAGACCACATGTAGTGATTTTATATTTCAAAATTTTAATGATTTAGTATACATATCATGCTCTATTTATCTTCTTTCCCCACATTAGAACAATTCTGTGTTCTCTCTCTTTTTTAAGATACTACTTATATAGCATCAGAAATACCAGTTATCCAGGAATAAATCTGATAAATTATATATAGATTTCTCTAAAAATACTACAAAATGTTGTGAGAGAAACTAAAGAATACCCAAATAAGGGTGGAACTACACAATTTTCATGTACTGGGAAAAAGTCAATATAATAAATATTTTTTAGTCTCCAAATTGATCTGTAAATTCGAATATAATCCCAATCAAACTTTCAATAGCTTTATTAAATGCCAGCTTTATTGGAATATAGCTTACATATCAAAGAATTAATCTATTTCATACGTGCAATTTGGTGGTTTTTAATGTAGTCATACATAAATGCAACCGTCACCACAGTCAATTTTAGAACATTTTCATCCCCTCAAATAGAAACCCGGTGCCTTTTAGCCATTACTTCCCTATCCCTGTCATCCCCCTTGGCCCTCAGCAAACACTAATCTGCTTTCTGTCTTTCTCTTTTGAGTTGTGAAGTATCTTTTACCGTACTGTTAAATGATTGAATGTGAATGTGAAAGTCATTCAGTCCTGTCTGACTCTTTGCGACCCCATGGACTGTAGCCCGCCATGCTCCTCTGTCCATGAGATTTCCCCGGCAAGAATACTGGAGTGGGTTGCCATTCTCTTCTCCAGGGGAACTTCCTGACCCAGGGATCGAACCTGGGTCTCCTGCATTGCCGGCAGATTCTTTACTGTCTGAAGCCCATTAAATGATTGAACTCATTCAACTCATAATTGCAACATTTTTTCCTATGACAATATGTTTTTAATGCCCTCTTTCTCCCTAGTCACTCACTTCTTGGAATATCTTTAGCAATGGTGGTAGGGACAGTAGAAGTAGAGTGAAAATAACATATTAATGAATAGCCGTTTAAAAAATAAGACTTCCCAAGATTTAAATTGTTTAAACCAGAAAATGGAGAATGATCTTTTGGCTCTTTAAGGGGAATTTAACTATGTAAGACTTAATCATTTAAAATGGAATCAAAGCACTGGATTCAAAGCTGTACAGGAGAAACTTTAGCTTTTTTTATATATATGTTTCTCATATGTTGAAACACTTCTTGGATACTCTGGAGAAGAGGCAGTTTAAATCCTTTCAATACTTCTGCTTTATTAACAGATATTTAATATAAGGAATTAAGCAGACTTTTTATTGATACATAATTTATATATAGGAAATGCACAGTATTTTGTTGGGTAGGTTTTGACAAATATGTAACCTCTATAACCACCACCCAAATCAATGGTTAGAAATTTCCACCACCCTAGAAAGGTTTGTCATCCTCCTTTTCACTCAGCCACTCCCCTTCCTCCACTGTAAGATAACCACCGTTCTGACTTTTAACATCTAAGTATAGTGTTGCCTGGAGAAGGAAATAGCAACCCACTCCAGTACCCTTGCCTGGAAAATCCCATGGACGGAGAAGCCTGGTAGGCTACAGTCCATGGGGTCGCAAAGAGTCAGACACGACTGAGTGACTTCACTATAGTGTTGCTTGTTCTAGTACCTCCTGTAAATGTAATCATGCAGTATGTACGCTTGTGTCTTGGAGATGATTCATCCATGTTGCTTAAATCAGTAGTTCATTACTTTTTGTTTCTGGTTAGTGCTTTGTTGTATGGATATACCATAATTTTTTAACCATTCTCCTGTTGTTTAACCATTTGGGTTGTTTTGTTGTTGTTTTTTAGTTGCTAAATCATGTCTGACTCTCTTGTGACCCCCATGGACTATATAGCCCACCAGTCTCCTCTGTCCATGGGGTTTCCCAGGCAAGAATACTGGAATGGGTTGCCATTTTCTTCTCCATTTGGGTTGTTTACATTTGGCTATTGTGAATAAAGCTGCTGTGAGTATTCTTATAAATGTCTTTGTATGAATATATTTTCATTTCTCCTGGATAAATATCCAGGCATATGATTGCTAGGCTATAGGGTAGGTGTTTAGCAGTATAAGAAATTGCCAAACTGTTTTTCAAAGTGGTTGTATCACTTTTCATTCCTACCAGTGGTGTATGAGAATTCCAGTTGTTCTGTATCCTCTCTAATATTTGACATTGCCAGTTTTTTTAGTATTAGCCATTCTAAGTGAATGTGAAGTCGTGTCTCACTGCAATTTTAATTTGCATTTCTGTGACAACTAATGATGTTGAGCACTTTTTAGTGTGTTTAATGTCCATTGTATATCTTCTTTTGTGAATATCTGTTCAAGTTTTGTGCTCATTTTAAAACTCAGGTTATTTGTTTATAATCCAGTTGTTATAATTCTTTGTGTATTCTGGATAAAAATCTTTGTTGAATTGCAAATACTTTCTCTGTGAATTGTCTTTTCATTTCTTTTTTTTCTGCTGAGCTGTGAGGCATGAAGGATCTTAGTTCCCCAACCAGGGGTGGAACCTGTGCTCCCTGTAGTGGAAGCATGGAATCTTAACTACTGGACCAGTAGGACAGTCCCACCTTTACAGTTCTCAACAGTGTCTTTAGAAAAGCAAATTTTTTTCCTTTGTGAATAGCGCTTTTTATATCTTGTCTAAGAAATCTTGGTCTTACAAACTCAAAGTTGCTCAGATATTCTCTAGTGTTTTTCCCCCTGGGGCTTTTTTGTTATTATTTTTAGGTCTTTTAGGTCTGTGATCCATTTTGAATTAATATTTGTATATGGTGTGAGGTAGGAATTATGGTTCGTTTCTGCCCGTCTACTCAGTTGTTCTGCAACATTTCTTCTTAAAAGTCTGTTCTTTCCCCTACTGGAAAACCTTGCCACCTTGGTTAAAAACCAATTGACCATATATTTATAGTTTATTTTTAGACTCTCTCTTCTACTCTGTTTATCTTCTTTCACTAATACTATACTGTCTTGATTACTGTAACTTTTATAGTAATTCCAGAAATTAAATGGTGTAAGTTCTCTAATTTGTTGTTCTTTTTCAAGAATGTTTGAAGAACATTCTAGATCCTTTGCCTTTCCATATACATTTTAGAATCCGCTTCTTGTTTCTACAAAGTGCCTGCTATGATTTCAGTTGTGCTATTGTTGAATCCAAAAATCAATTTGGAGAGAATGGATATCTTACATTGTTAACAATCCTGAGTTTCTCAATCCATGAATATGATATAAATCTCTTTATTTCAGCCCTCTCAAATTTCTCCACAGTATTTTGTAGGTTTTAGCATTGAGGTCTTAGGTATTTGGGGGTAAATTTGTTCTAAATAGTTTATTCCTTTTATGACATTATAAATGGCATTTAAAAATTTTATTTTTCTCCTGCTTGCTACTCATAGAAATACAGTTGATTTTTGTATGTTGACCTTGTGCCCTGTGATTTTACTAAATTTGTTTACTTATCTATCTTGAAGTTTTACTGTGCATTCCTTAGGATTTTCCATGTAAACAATCATGTCATCTATAAGTAATTTCACTTTTCAAATTTTTATGCCTTTTATTTCATTTTCTTGTGTTTTTCTTTGGCTTCTAGTACAGAAGTGGGTGAAAGTGATAAGAGTGGACATCCTGCCTGTGTTTGACCTGAGGGAAAGGCATTCAGTATTTCACCATTAAATCTTATGTTCAGTTCAGTTAGTTCAGTCACTCAGTGGTGTCCGACTCTTTGGGACCCCATGAATTGCAGCGTGCCAGGCCTCCCTGTCCATCACGAACTCCCGGAGTTTACTCAAACTCATGTCCATCGGGTCGGTGATGCCATCCAGCCATCTCATCCTCTGTTGTCCCCTTCTCCTCCTGCCCCCAATCCCTCCCAGCATCAGGGTCTTTTCCAATGAGTAAATCTTATGTTAGTTCTAGATTTTTCCCAGATGCCTTTTATCACAATAAGGAAATTCTCTTTTATTCCCAGTTTGTTGAGAGTTTGTATCCTGAATGAATGTTGGATTTTATCAAATACCTTTTCTGTGCCTATTGAGACTATCATATTATTTTTTTCTATCAATGTAGGTGGATTACATTGATGGCTTCTAAATGTTGAACTAACTTTGCATTCCTGGAATAAACCCAATTTGGTCATAGTTTATCATATACAGACATGTTAATCTGTTTATTCTTAGGGAAAAAAATGCTTAAATAGCAAAAATATAATCTTTTTAATGGTTAAAGATAACAGACTGGAAGTTTATACTGAGACCTTTACAAGGTTTGTGAAAACTTGTAAACTTGAAAACTGCCAAGCCTAAAAAAATAACAGTTATCCTTAATTTTAACGTTGGTATCAGTGTCAACTAGATGGATGGTTTTGGTGACCTAATTGCTCCAGATCTCAGTATCCTCATCAGTAATGTAATATACATCAGTAACATAAATACATCTAGTTGGATGACTTCAAAGATCTCTTCCAACATAAAAGTGATTTATTTCTATGTCGTATTTGATAGTAATGGTTTCTGATTTCTTCTATACCCTAATCATGAACATATATCACTTAATTCTAATGTAATGAGTAGAAAATAACATGATTTATTACCAATAAAATATATCAAAATTGAGCTAGTATGCACAACCGCGTGTTATAAAATTCTGCTTTTAAAATTTCCAATATATATAGTTTCCATACCTATTCACATTCTATGGATGTTCTATAAAGTTGTTATTTATTTTGCTCAGTAAAATATCAAGAACAGGCTAGACATTTATGAACAGAATATATTTTAAAAATGTCAGGCAAGTGTATGCTCCTCGTTTCTTGTCTCATCACAACAGTGATTTGGAGCGACAGACATTAAAGCCCTTGGCGCGTCACAGCTCTCGGGTCTTGGACAAACCGTGTTATAGCTCTTAGACAAATCAGTGTTATCGCTCTATTTTATTTAGAAGACACACGTCAGGGGGAGAGAGAGAAAGAGTGCATGCATGTGGGAGAGAGAGAGCGCGCACGCATGCGGGAGAGCGAGCGAGAGAGAGAGAGCGCGCACACATGGGAGAGAGAGCACACACATGGGAGAGAGAGCACACACACATGGGGGAGAGAGAGAGCGCGCACGCATGCGGGAGAGCGAGCGAGAGAGAGAGCGCGCGCACACATGGGAGAGAGAGCACACACATGGGAGAGAGAGCACACACACATGGGGGAGAGAGAGAGCGCGCACGCATGCGGGAGAGCGAGCGAGAGAGAGAGCGCGCGCACACATGGGAGAGAGAGCACACACATGGGAGAGAGAGCACACACACATGGGGGAGAGAGAGAGCGCGCACGCATGCGGGAGAGCGAGCGAGAGAGAGAGAGCGCGCACACATGGGAGAGAGAGCGCGCACACATGGGAGAGAGAGCACGAGAGTGCACGCACGCGGGGGGAGGGCGGGCGAGGAGAGAGCGCGTGCTTGGCTCCTCATTTTATATGTTTTCTTCCCCCTGGGCTTGCCCTATGCAAATTGGGCTCAACCAGGAGTGCTGTTCTACCGGAAGTCCTCACTCCAGTCCTCGGACCTTTCTTTGACCTTCTTTTGCTCTATTTTCGCGGCTTTGCCCTTCTTGTCTTTTAGCCACCACCATTTTGGACTCCTTTTCCCTATTCTAACTACCTAACATTACCCTCTCAAGAGATTGGAGGCCCAATTATTTGGGAATACGGGCATGGAGGTCTTCATGGCTACTTCCTGCTCAGGCCTCAGAGTCCTCAACGGTGGCCATCTAAGGGTGAGTGATATTTTCCATGGTCGACTGTAGTTTTGTATCTGTGTTGAACTGGCACTGCATGTCATAGCTTGTTGACCTGGTCAGAGACTAAACAGGTTAGACAATTGACAATACATGGAACAATCGTAAGCAGCATCAGTATGGTGTAACAAGGACTAGTAGGGGCATTAGCCACTTTCAAATTCACATTGCCAGGATGGCTCAAGTCCCTCCTTGTTCAGGGATCAGAAGATCTATCTCCTGTCTGTTTTGGAGTACAATCTCTGTCAAGCTCTGTTGGCTCTTTAGAGCTATCCTGAGAAATCTTATCCCCTGAAACCAGATTTGGGGAGTGTTAATTAGAATGGCACTCATTTGTAGTTCTGAATAGGTATCTGAGATCTCCCAGGGGCTCACAGGTATACTGAGTGTCCTCTTCTGTTTTCTTCCACGGCTTGACTTGTGAGTAGTGAATCCAGGAGTCATGTCCTGGTACCTTGACTGCTGTGAGGGTAGAAAGTATTACAGGGTAGGGGCCCTTCCATGTGGGCTGGAGTTGAGCCTTTGGGGACCCATCTTTCCAGACTTTAATTAGGACTTGAGTCCCTGGAGCATATAGTGATGACTCCTTAGAGTCTTGTGGGTCCAGGTTCATACCCCCAAGCATATATCCTGTTGGAATTGCCCAATGGTATAAGACCAGAGGATCTGAGCCTCTGGATCTAGGAAGAGGTCATTGACATAAACAAAAGGTCTCCCATACAGCATCGCATAAGGACTAAGACCAACCTGTTCCTTAGGGGCAGTATGGGTGCAGAGGAGGGCTATTGGTAAAGCTTCCTTCCATCCCAGGGAGGTCCCCTGGGTTATCTTTTTTATTAATGATTTTAAGAATTGGTTGGCTCTTTCTACTTTTCCTGAAGACTGAGGCCTCCAGGCACAATGGAGATAATAAGTAATGCTCAATGCTTTAGAGACCCCTTGGGTGACCTTAGAAGTAAATGATGTCCCATTGTCACTTTGTAGTGACTTGGGCAGACCAAATCTTGGAATGATTTCATGCAGAAGTTTTTTTTACCACCTCCTCAGCCTTCTCAGTCTGGGTGGGAAAGCCTTCAATCCATCCTGATGGCAGAGGCTTAGCCTCTGTGGTCTCAAAATTGGAGATTACTGCATACCTGGCTCTTCTTTTTCCATCTAAGACAAAGCTGCTTCCATCAGTGTACCAGATTTCCTCAGGATTGGTCAGAGGATCTTCTGACAATCCCACTCGGGGTTTTGTCCAGTGGTCCAAGGTTTCTAGACAAGAGTGAAAGGGGAGAGAGCTCTTGGGAGTAGGCAGGAGGGTGGCTGGGTTAAGAACCTCACAAGGGGATATAGTGAGGCCTGGATTTTCCATCAGCATTACTTGATATCTGAGGATTTTTTGATCAGACATCCATAAATGGCCTCTCCCATTTAGGAGTTGTTTTACTTGGTGGCTGGTAAAAATAGTTAGTTTGCCCCCAAAGGAGAGTTTTAAAGCATCTTCTATCATGATTGCAATAGCTGCAAGATTTCGAAGGCAGAGGGGGGCCAGCCTTGGGTGGTTGGATCGAGTCTCTTGGATAAGTAAGCTACAGGCTGGGGCTCAGATCCCAACCTTTGAGTTAACACTCCCAAGACTATTCCCTCTCTTTCATGGACATAAAGTTGGAATGCTTTTTCTGGGTCTGTCAACCTCAAGGCAGGTGCCTGAGTTAAGGCCTGTTTTAGTGTAGCCTCTGCCTTCTTTCGAGGAGTTCCCCACATCAGTGGGATTGAATCATCTCGTCCCTTTAAGCTTTCATATAAGGGCTGGGCAATTAGACCATAGTTGGGTATCCAAATTCTACAATACCGAGTTAGCCCCAGGAAAGCTCACAATTGTTTTTGAGTCGTGGGGGAGGGCAACTGGAGGATTCCTTGTACCCGATCAGAGGACAGCCTCCTGGACCCGTGTGTAATCTGAACTCCCAGGTAAGTGACCTTTGTCTCGACCATCTGTGCCTTAGCACGGGAGACTTTATATCCCCTTTCTGCCAAAAAGTTTAGAACCTGAATTGCATGTTGTTGGGTACTTTTCTCATCTGGAGAGCAGATTAGTAGGTCATCTACATATTGTATTATTTTTCCATTAGGTCCCAGGTCCAGATCTAGGAGATCCCGGCTAAGGGCCTGTCCAAACAAGTGGGGGCTGTCTCTGAACCCCTGAGGTAGTACTGTCCAAGTCATCTGTTGGTGTTTTTCTCCTGGGGCCTTCCACTCAAAGGCAAAAAGATATTGGGATTCTTTAGCCAGTGGTAGGCAAAAAAAATGCATCTTTGAGATCCAAGACTGTAAACCACTTGGCACTGGGTGGGATTTCTCCCAAGATTACATAGGGATTGGGTTCTGTGGGATGGAGGGAGACTACAGCCTCATTTATGATCTGGAGATCTTGAACCACAGAACCAGGTTCTGTCCCTTTTTTTTTTTTTTTTTACTGAGAGGATTGGGGTGTTACATGGCGAACTGGTGGGGACCAATAGCCCACGAGCAAGGAATTTATTTATTAAAGGCTGTAGTCCCTCCAGAGCCTCTGTTTTGAGGGGATATTGTGTCTGGTTAGGAAACCAAGTGGGATCTCGAAGGACAATGATGACCGGTTCAGCTTGGTGGGCTCGTCCAGGAATTCCCTGGTCCCACATCTGGGGGTTAATTTTGTCTTCCCATAGTTTTTGGTCCCTCTGTATTGGAGAAGGTGTAATGGGTTCTTCAGTAGTAACCAGAAGCTGTAGGGCCCTAGGGGCTGAAAAGCTTCCCATCACAAGGGTGGTCCCCAGTTTAGTGAGTATGTCTCTTCCCATTAAGGGAGCAGGACACTCAGGGACCACCAGAAACTGGTGGGAAAATATCTGTCCATCCCAGCAAAAAAGAAGTGCTTGGGTGAATCTTTTAGTAGTTGCTTTTCCTGTAGCACCCAAAATGGTACTGGTTTGGGAGGAGAAGGTTCCGGAGTAGGAGATCAAGACAGGGTAGGTAGCCCCTGTGTCAACCAAGAAATTCTCGGACCTGCCTGCCACATCCAGTTGCACCCTTGGCTCCAGCCCCGTGATGGTTATCTGTGACAGGCGGGCTGGCTGGAGCAGGCCGCTTCAGTCCTCTTGAACCATCGTGAGGGAAGGCTTGGCGCTTGACCTTGAGGCTCTTGGGTCCCAAGGGCAGCGTGCCGCCCAATGTCCCAGTTGATGGCATTTGTGGCAAGCCATTCCAGGAGACTTGTCACGGTTTGGACACTCTTTGGCCCAATGCCCCGCCTGTCTACAGATTAAGCATTTGCCTCGTGCCTTGTCCTTCAAGCACTCGGGGTTTGCCATAGGGCTTCTCTGGAGGGCGGCCAGCATCTGGGCATGCCTTGTCTCTTTCCTTCTCTCCCTCTCCTGGGCCTTGGCCTCCTTCTCCTGTTCCCTGTTATAAAAGGTATTGGTGGCTGTCTGGACCATCTCATCTAAAGAGGCAGCAGGGTCCTGCTGCTGTAGCTGTTGTAACTTTATCCTGATGTCTGATGCAGATTGGGACAGGAATTTGCCCTTTAAAATCACCTGTCCCTCGTAAGAGTCTAAGTCCAGATTGGTAAACTTTTGGAGGGCCTCTTTTAGCTTTTCCAGAAAGGCAGTGGGGTTCTCATTGAGCTCCTGAGTTATTGCTGAGACTGGGCACAGTCCCACAAGTAATAGGCTTCTTTCTGTTTCCATGGGTGGACTTCCTTAGGGGTGAGTCTTTCTGAAGCTTATCCTAGGTAGAATTAAGGGGTTGTAACTGCTAGTTTGTCCACTGTGAATGGGGCTAGATATCATGATGTAAGCTTATCCTACCTAGTACTGTTGCAGCCTGAGAGCCAGGTGCCCCTGGGTCAGGGTACAGATCCCCAGGCAGGCTGAGGCGTGACAGCCTCCTAGAGATCGAATCCCCAGGCAGGTCGAGGCGTGACAGCCTCCCGAGAATTGGGTCCCTGGGCAGGTCGAGGTGTGACGACCTCCTGGGACCCCTGGGACTGTTGGATCCCTGAGCAGGTTGAGGCGTGACAACCGTTCAAGGACCAGATCCCTAGGCAGGTCAAGGCGTGATGACCTCCTGGGACCCCCAGACTGGAGTTGGGCATCCCTAAGATATCCAGCATGACCAGTGCTAGGTAGGATTAAGGGGTTGGATATTATACAGTATTTCCCTCCCAAGGCCAGCTATTTTCTGGTTGTCCCTCCAGAAGATTGTAGAGGCAACACTGTGGGAAAACTAATAGGCCTCCTTCAATTTTCATGGGTGGACTTCCTTCGGGGTGAGTCTTTCTGAAGCTTATCTTACCCAGAACTGTTGCAACCTGAGAGCCAGGTGTCCCTGGGTCAGGGTGCAGATCCCCAGGCAGGCTGAGGCGTGACAGCCTCCTAGAGATCGAATCCCCGGGCAGGTCGAGGCGTGACAGCCTCCCGAGAATTGGGTCCAGACCAAAGGAACTGCAAATGCAGACACACTGAACTCTGGAGAAAAATCTACTAGGAGGGTTAAAGCAGAG
This sequence comes from Cervus elaphus, assembly GCF_910594005.1. Classification (NCBI taxonomy): domain Eukaryota; kingdom Metazoa; phylum Chordata; class Mammalia; order Artiodactyla; family Cervidae; genus Cervus; species Cervus elaphus. The sequence goes on from NC_057829.1 coordinate 5,949,793, forward strand.
GCTGCATGTGGGGGCTTGGCTAGTGGGGAAACTGATGGCCAACCTTGTCTACTGTAGTTTTGTTGTTCAGTCGCTCAGTCACGTGTGACTCTTTGCAACCCCATGGACAGCAGCACGCCTGGCTTCCCTGTCCTTCCCTATCTCCCTGAGTTTGCTCAAACTTACATCCATTGATTGGGTGATGCTGTCTAACCATCTCATCCTCTGCCGCCTCCTTCTCATTTTGCCTTCAATGTTTTCCAGCATCAGGGTCTTATTCAATGAGTTGGCTCTACCATAGTAAGTCAGTCTACCATAGTAAGGAGTCTTTAATTTTATTCTGAAAATATTAGGGAGGTTTTTAAGTAAGAGAATAAGCAATGAAAAGTATTCTTCAGATTTGACAAGTCAGTCACTGATAATATTATTAGCAAGAATTGTTTCTGTTGGAGAATAATGCAAGCTTTTCAATTTAGTAAAGATAATAACAATGAATGAATTTTAAATTACTACATCTAGTTCTGTGGATTCTGTTTACACACATGCCAGAATTTATCTATGTATGATTGGTCTAACAGGGATGAGGGAGCATAGCAGATGCTGACATTCCTACTTCTTGGAGGAGTGGGAATGTGATAACAGTGGAAATGGTAGCCACTGGACAGCAGTAGGTAATCCATTGCATTATCTCCTTTACACCCGGGCTAGTGTGTAAAGACAGGAGCAGTGAGTATATCAGTTGATTGCTATGTAACAAACCACAGTTCAAAAACTTAGCAGCATTAAAAATGATTTATTTGCTTATGATTCTGTGAGGTTGGCAGTTCAGAAGGCTCAGCTGGGATCACCACCTCTGCTTCTTATGGTGTCAGCAGGGATTACGTCTGAATGTGCAGTTGGTTGGCAGAAGACTGAGGGCTGCTGGATGGGACTGTTGGCTGGCTGCCTCATTCTCATCCATGTGGCCTCTCATCTTTCAGAAGGCTAGTCTCAGCTTCTTTCTGTGGGTGGAAGCATTTCAAGAGACTGAGGGGGTGGCTGAGGAAAGTCACATAATCTCACATCTGCCACATTCTGTTGGTCAAAGCAAATCACTTGGCCAGCACAGATTTAAAAGATGAGAACACAGACTCCAGCACTTGATGGGAGGAAATCACTTGTGGCCATGTTTTATCTACCATAGTGTTTTCCCTCTGGCCATGATTATTAGCATCTCTCCTATACTCCCTCCCAGGACTCTCAAAGTAACGTTCCATCATGGCATCTGATCGGAAGTCCACGAGCTCACGATATGCATCGGTTCTGTGTGCACTCTAGGCTTCCTGGTGCAGCACTTTGGTAGCAGCTTTTCTTGACTGAGGGACTCGTGAACTAAAAAGACAATTATCTACCCCACACACACCCTGCACACAGTGATGAGATAGGAACAGGTTAACCACACTACATACTTGTATTCAACAAGGGAAACTGAGAGGAGGCTCTCGCAGTCACTCATCCAGTGAAATCCAGCCAGGCAGGTGTTCTAACACAACTTCTTCTGTTTTTTAGACAGATCTCTACTTTGGGCATGTAAGGCTTGTGTGAAAAAACACCCTCAAAATTTTTAGTAATACTCTACTTTTGTCTAGCTAACAGGGCCTACTAGGTACCACCTTAAGTCTTTCTGGGGTTGTGACGTAATACGCTTGGTATTATAGCCACTTAATAACCCGTTTTTGATGGGAGGAAAGGGGGAGAGGGAATTGGGAGCTGGTTGGGCAGACTATAGCCTATAGGCTAACTGTTGCCATTGATCTGTTTGTGGGCAGCACACAAGCTAAGAAGAGTTCTGGCATTTTTAAAGCACTGTTAAAAGAAACAAAAATATGGGACACAAGCCATATATGACTCACAAAGCCTAAAATGTTTACATTCTGGCCCTTTACAAAAGAAGTTTGCAATTTCTGGTATAAATCAAGCATAGTATTTGACATCAGTGGGGAAAACAGTACATGTAATTATCCTGAGCCATCAAAAACATTTAACAGAATCCATCTATTCTTGACAAAAACTCTAAAAACAGATTAAGAATAGAGAATTTCATATAAAAAGAATAGGAAAAAAAGAAAAAATTTTAAATTTATTTTATAAATAAAGGTATATACCTTATACAAATATAAGGTATAGTAGGACTTTCCTGGTGGCTCAGATAGTAAAGAGCCTGCCTGCAATGCAGGAGACCTGAGTTCAATCCCTGGGTCCGGAAGATCCCTGGAGAAGGGAATGGCAACCCATACCACTATTCTTGCCTGGAGAATTCCATAGACAGAGGAGCCTGGTGGGCTACTAGTATGGCATTACTAACAGCAAAAGTCTTTGCTACTTTCAACATGGAGTAGCAAAGAGTTGGACAGGACTGAGCAAGTTTCACATGGTTGGTTTACAGTGTTGTGTTAATTTCTGCTGTACAGCAAAGTGATTCAGTGAACATTCTTTTTCATATTCTTTCCCATTATGGTTTATCACAGGATAGTGAATATAGGTCCCTATGCTATACGCTAGAACCGTGTTGTTTATCCATTTTGTGTATAGTAAGTTTTAATCTGCTAACCCCAAACTCCCAATCTATCCCTTCCTCATCCCCCCAACCCCCTTGGCAACCACAAGCCTGTTCTCTATGTCTGTGAGTCTGTTTCTGTTTTGTAGATAGGTTCATCTGTGTCCTATTTTAGATTCTCCATGGAAGTGATTATTATATGGTATTTGTCTTTATCTGTCTTCCTTCACTTAGTATGATAATCTCTTGGTCCATCCGTGTTGCTACAAATGGCCTTATTTCTTTTTTGGCAGAGTAGTATCCCATTGCATGTATGTCCCACATGTGCTTTCTCCATCCATCAGTAGATGTTTAGGCTGTTTCTGTGTCTTGGCTGTTGTGAATAGTGCTCATGTGAACATAGAAGCACACATCTTTTTGAATTATACTTTTGTCTGGATATATGCCTAAGGGTGGGATTGCTGGATCACATGGCAACTCTATTTGTAGTTTTTGGAGGAACCTCTATACTGTTTTCCATAGTGGCTGTACCAGTTTACACTCCCAACAACAGTGCAGGAGCATTTTCTCTACATTCTCGCTAGCATTTATTTGTAGACTTTTAAAATCATGGCCATTCTGACCAGTGTGAAGTAGTATCTCATTGTAGTTTTGATTTGCATTTCTCTGATAATTAATGATGATGACCATCTTTTCGTGTGCCTACTGGCCATCTGTATATCTTCTTTGGAAAAATGTCTGCTTAGGTCTTCTTCCATTTTTCAGCTGGGTGATTTTCATTGTTTTTGAGTTGTATGAGCTGTTTGTATGAAAAAATCAAAATAATTTTTAACAAGCTCTGCAATAGAACCAGCATAAGACTAACTTTATTACTATTCTGTTTGATATCATGTTTTAAAAACATGCAGTAATAAAGTGGAATATGAAAATAGTGACAGCTAAATGTGAGAAAGATGAAGAAATAAAAGTTAATTTTTAAACTGATGTGTACAGAAAAATCCAAAAGATCATCCAGAAAACGGTTCAACAAAATTATAGAATATAAGACAAACATATTGTTTCCTTTAGCTAAAGTTATTCAGCTAGAAAATTTTAAAAAGATTCTGTTTACAGTCGTAATGAAAAAATGTTCACGTGTGTGTATAGATACACATTTAAGAAATAATTATAAAATTCTGATAGAAGAAATAAAGGACTTAAATAGCATGTTATTTCTGCTATGTCTGGAACATTAAATTTAGCATGTCAAAATGAAGAGTAATGCCATTAATATAAATTAAAATAACTTCAGTCCAAATTCTTTAACATGTCATCCTGAGATATTTGAACCCCACTGATCTGGTGCCCATATGCCTGCAGCTTCTTAAACATCGCCTCTGGTTTGGGATCTCAGCCTTTCCTCCCAATAAAATTGCCCTTTCTCTTCCATCCTGCCATCACTACTTTGGGATGGTTAGGATAGGCAGTTAATATAAAATACAATCAAAACAATAGAATTGTGAAAGAGACAGTGCCTGGCACCTGGTAGATATGGAGCATGAGCATGAATCTTACTACCTGGATGAGAGTGATCTCACTGTTTGTTATTGCAGTGGGGAATTTAAAAATGTGTGACACAGTCATTTTCCAAGCAGAGGGGAAAACATAAAATTGTAAAGTGTTAGTTGAGGAGTAATGTGATTTCTGTAGATTGGATAGTTTAGGAATAGCCAGGGAGTGGCTCTGTTTGGGTTGTATATTGCCTAATTTGGCATATTGAGCCTTGAGCTAAGTAGGAAGGAAATAGAGCAGTTGCAGGCCACATGTCTCAGAAGACAGGGGCAGGAATGCCAGTTCAGACAGCAGTGGTGATTTGCCAGTGTACTGTGGAAGAACATGCGCTGAATTACAAGGGCAGCCTGTCTGTAGCACTTCTTCACACACCCTTGAGGTTTTGGCAAGCTCTGTTAGAGTGTCATTAGTTCCTCTACTAAAGATAAAGACTCAACTTAGAAGGACTAGGCAGGAATGTACCTGTCAAAATTGGTTTACTTTTTTTTGTAAGATAATTGCAAGATAATATTTTGCAAGATAATGTATCTTTTGCTGGCATCTTAAAAAATGTTGAGATAGGTACTGAGTACAAGCTCTGCATACAGTTGTTATCTAGACATCTGCTGATTCTGAAGTAAAGCACACAGAAATGGGGCCCTTTGATACAATTTTTACTTTGCATCCAGAATTCAAAATCATTCAGGCAGGTAATGTTTATGAACATCCAGCTGTGTACTAGGCATTGAGTGGGAAAAAGGGAGGTGATTGCTAAGGTCTAGGGCCTGAGCCCTGGAATTCATGCTCTGAGAGAGGCCTGCAAAGTATGTTTGGAAAAGTCTCCCATCATATTTAGAGATAAATCCAAACTCCTTCATGTGACCCCCTCCCCAAGGCCACCTTGTATCTGGCACTGTCCACCTGGCTGACCTTGCAGCCTTTTCTCTCAGCGCCCTCCCCTTCTGTGCCCCAGCCACACTGTCCTGCCTGCCATTCTATGAAAAAGTCAAATCCACTCCCACCCTTTGTATCTTTCCTGTGAGCTCTTCTCCTCCATGTCTTTGCATGGATTCTTCCTTCTCATCAATTAAGCATCTGCTCAAGTGGTCCGTCCTGACTAGCCTATTTAAGTGTTCCTCTTTCCATCCTATTTAATTTTCTCCATATCACAGCGGTCTGTCTGAAAGTTTCTTATCTGTCCCCATTGTTTTCTCTCACCTGCTAGAGTGTTAGCATTGTAAGGATGTGAGTATTGTCTTCCTTGTTCACCACTACATCCAGAGTGTCTGGCACATAGTAGGGGCTCAATAAATATTTGTTGAATGAATGAAATAGGAAAATGGGCATTCAGACATTAACCATTCAGCTATTGGTTGCTATACTAAATCAGGGGCATGAAACCTTAATTGACCTAGGGGTGATTAGAGAAGTCTTCCCACAAAGGAACTAAGACCTGAAGGATGAGTTGGCACTTGGCAGATGGAAGGATGGTGAGAGAATTGTAAGACCAGTGAATGTGAGGAAGATGTTTGAGGGACCGTTGATGTTCAAGAAACCTTAATAGTACATGTAAGTAGGGGTCGGCTGTGGTGGTAGGAGTTAAAACTGGACAAGTCAGTAGGAATCATGTCATGAAGGGTATTCCAGGCCTGAGAAGGGATTTAGATTTTGCTTTTGCAGAATTTTAAAGCCTTTCCATAACCAAGATGCTAGAAAGTAATCTGAATCCTGTCTCTATTTTCTCATTCGCCTTGACTCTTCAGCCTATTTGTAATCGGTTTTGCACCCTCATCACTCCATCAAAACTGTGTTCGTTAAGGTCACCAGTGACCCTGTACTTGCTAAGTGCTTTCCTACCATCATCTTACACAATTAAAGATCAACAACTCTTGACCTGGTTAACTTTTCTTTCTTTTCTGAACTGCTCTCTTCCCTTTATATTTCTTGTTCTGCTTCTCTTTGGAGAGAGTTAACATCTCAGTCTCCTTTGTAGGCTGCTCTTCAGCACCACCATCTGCGTTTCTTTCAGTGTTGTTCTCCAGAACTCCATTCTGGGAAGTCTGCCCTTCTCCTCCTGCATACTCTCCTAGGAAATTTCACCCATGTCCTTGACCTCTGCTTGGATGACACCCCAATTATTTACTTTACATCTTTTTCTTAAGTTCCAGTCATGTATATTCAGCTGTTTACTAAAAAGCTGAGTCCATTTGGAGATCCAACAGACATCTCAAACTCAGTGTATCTAAAAAGTGAATCCATCATCTTTGCCCCAACCTAAAGCGCTGCTAAATGTCCTGTCCTGATTACTGTATTGTCAGTTGTTACCTAGCGGCCTAAATCAGAAACTTTCAAGTTCTTTTGGATCTTTTTTTTTTTTTTCCTCCCATATGCCCCATAGATAATCAGCCACAAGTCATTTCATTTCTCCCTTACGGTTTCTCAAATATGTCTCCTCCTTTTCAGTTTTACTGTCTGAGGCTTCAAGTAATTATTATCTCTCATCTGTATTGATGTTTCCCTGCCTCTAACACTGATTAGTCCCTTCCCCTCCTGCTAGTTCTGTTGTCTGCTGCTGCTGCTGCTGCTAAGTCGCTTCAGTCGTGTCCAACTCTGTGCGACCCATAGACGGCAGCCTGCCAGGCTCCCCTGTCCCTGGGATTCTCCAGGCAAGAACACTGGAGTGGGTTGCCATTTCCTTCTCCAATGCATGAAAGGAAAAGTGAAAGTGAAGTCGCTCAGTCGTGTCCGACTCTTAGCAACCCCATGGACTACAGCCTACCTGGCACCTCCGTCCATGGGATTTTCCAGGCGAGAGTACTGGAGTGGGTTGCCATTGCCTTCTCTGGTTCTGTTGTCTATATAGTGGTAAATCTGATTATGTCACCCTGACCCACTCTGACCCCCTCCCCAGAGACTGACATGAGGAATTTACAGTTGATTTGTCATTAATTCCTCGACCACCCGTGTCCCAAGTTTCCCAGGTCTGGCACTTCCACACCTCTGATAATGATTGCTCCTTTTTTGAACTCCTAAACTGAATGCCTGTGCCACACCTGGGTATGTACACATGCTGCATGCCTTCTGTTCTTTAACTGTTTTGTGTGTGTGTGTTCTATGGACCAAATGAGGGGACCTTCTCGAGGGCTTGGACCATATCCTCCAGAAAGGGTAAGACAGTAAATGCTATGGACCTAGTGTGCAGTCAATAAATATTTATCGGATGACCTTCACTAATAAGTCTGTTTCTCTTTACATATACTATTGTATTAATAATGTCCATTTCTCCTTTTGAAAATTGTGTTTTCTGAGTTTTAAATTTAACTGCATGAAGCCTTTATGTTTTTCTAGTAATTTTTGTTACTGGTTTGCTGATTAATAGGGCTTAACTTTTCATTTGCACCTAGCAAATTTATCTTTTTGTAGGTGAGGAATTCTTACACTGTGCATGGTGGTAATAATAGCTACTTTTGGAAAAAGCAACAAGAATGTGCTAAATACCGTCAAAGACTCTTACATTCTTCTATCCTTGGGAAGGTTTATAAATTGCAAAGTATCAGCTTTAATTGGATTTAAGATAGGTTAATTTTCTTCCTCCTCAAGAAACGGGATTTTTTTTTCAACTTAAAGATAAGATATTAGGAATTACTGTGTCATGACCTCAGAGGATGAAGGATTCTTTTATTTCTAATACAGGCATTGACATGCAGAGAAGAACTCCTTACCCTTCTTCTGTCACTCCTTCCATTGGTATGGAAGATACCTGTTCAAGAAGAAAAGGCAACAGGTATGTTTATTTTCTTTGTCATATCACTTGTGTTATCAAAATTCTACTGGGGAAAAACTTGCTTGGAAAGGTTACTTCTGCTGTGATGGTTGATAACAGCTCAAAATCAAAGCAGTATATATTAGTGTGATATTTAATATGAAAAATTCTTTAGGCAAATACATTTTTATTTTTTCTAATAATACAAAAATGATAGGGAATTCCTTGAATGTAATGATGATTAGAAAATAGATGAAGAAGCAGAACACTTAGCAAAAGGAGTAAATCTGTACGTGCAGCCTAACATTTAAAGATGGAGAGTGGAAAGTTTGAAGAAATGAAAGATTCTCTGCTTATTTTAAAGACTGCTTTCCATTATCAGTACTCTATCAATGACTTTTGCAGTTTAGTTTTTCTAATGTTGCTTTTAAAGGATAAATTTGAAGTAATATTTTGTGTTAGGACTAGACAGGATTATTACACTTAAGGTCAACATATTTTTAATTCCTGATTCAGAAAAAAATATATATATATCCTATTAAGTACATGAAACTTAGTTTAAATGTTTCAGTAGAGGGATTAACAGTTTTCCCCTTTGAAATATGCAGATTGTGAGATGTTTAAGGATCTCTCAGGTTGAAAAAAAAATCTCTTGAACTGTATTTTAATGCCATATATGCATTTTTAATGTATTTCTGATATGGAGCTCTCTCTTAAGGGATTTATCTAAGGTCTTGTAATAATATTATCCTGCTTATTTTGTTGATTTACTGACTCTGGTCTTATTTTCTTCTGAATTTATAGAACTCACAAATTGTTAATCACTTAAGAACTCTAATTTGTGTTCTTTTGGTGAAGTTGTCTTCATTGCCTGCATCTTTTGCATATGTGGAATTTGTCAGACTCCTTTTAATCCCCTCTCCCTTAAAGCACAAGTCTTTTATTTAGATTTTTATTTATTCATTCTAAATTATAATTGTACCTTTTGTATTATTGCAAAGGAAAAAGCCCAGTGTCATTATCTTTTTAATTAGTATGGAAAATTTATTCTTTTCTCTAAAATATAGGTCTTGAGTGATGAGCACACCGCAGCCCTCGGTTCTAGGCACTGAGGGTGAAACAGCAATATCTGCACCTGTGCCAGGTTCCTTGCGTAGCACATGCAGTAAATATTGTGAATGAACAACTCTTTTAACCCCAGTCTCGGAGAACATTTGCATCTATTGTATCATTTTGAAAAAATTTGGGGAGATCTTAAGGCTCCTAAGTTATATCAGAGCTGTAACCTAAATACTGTTTTGAGGATATAGTATACCTCTGTGTCTTAATTAATGGTGTTATTAGAGGAGATTTGTAAAGTGGTAAGAATAGTAATGCTAAATACCAGCATTGCTTTCCTAACTCTGTTCTCCTTGTTTTCAAATTCAATTTGTATTCTTTGATTCAGGGCCACTTGGCATTTAATATGAGCAGGATAAGGGAATGAAGTGATATGGGGAGGAACGGGAGTAGAGACATACCAAAAAGCTAAAGGAAGTCAGCCACATAATAAAAATATACTGAGGACAAACTCCTAAAGTAGAGAAGTAAGAGGATAATCACCTGTGCAAATTGAGTTTTGAAACATATTAAGGTATTCTAAATTTTCTTTCTTCATTTTGTCAGACTTTAATCTACCATTCTCAGCTGGCATAATCCTGACCAAAGAAAAGAGCTCAAGTTCTCAAAGATCTACTCAGGAAAAATTATATTTAGAAGGCAGTGCCCCGGCTGGTCAGGTTTCTGCAAAAGTAAATGTTTTTCGAAAAAGCAGGCGACAACGTAAAACTACCCATCGTTATTCTGTAAGAGATGCAAGAAAGACGCAGCTCTCCACCTCAGATTCAGAAGCCAATTCAGATGACAAAAGTATAGTAATGACTAAATACAGAAGGTCCCATGTGCTGCAGCATTTTGTAAAACAGTGTCCTAAAGAAGACCACCTTACAGTTAAGCTTAACCACTTATCAACCAAAGAACAGACTCCTGACACCATGGCTTTGGAAAATTCCAGAGAAATGATTCCAAGACAGGAGTCAAACACTGACATTTTAAGTGAGCCAGCTGCCTTGTCTACCATCAGTCACATGAACAATTCTCCATTTGACTTATGTCATGTTTTGTTATCTTTATTAGAGAAAGTTTGTAAGTTTGACATTACCTTGAATCATAGTTCTGCTCTCACAGCCAGTGTAGTGCCCACACTGACTGAATTCCTAGCAGGTTTTGGAGACTGCTGTAATCTTAGTGACAATTTGGAGTGTCAGATGGTTTCTGCAGGTTGGACTGAAGAACCAGTGGCTTTGATTCAACGGATGCTTTTCCGAACAGTACTGCATCTGATGTCAATAGATATTAGTACAGCAGAGGTGATGCCAGAAAGTCTCAGAAAAAATTTAACAGAATTGCTTAGCGCAGCTTTAAAAATTAGAACTTGCCTAGAAAAGCAGCCTGACCCTTTTGCCCCAGGACAGAAGAGAACACTACAAGAGGTTCAGGAAGATTTTGTGTTTTCCAAGTATCGTCATAGAGTGCTTCTTTTACCTGAGCTGCTGGAGGGAGTTCTGCAGATCCTGATCTGTTGTCTTCAAAGTGCAGCCTCAAATCCATTCTTCTTCAGTCAAGCCATGGATCTGGTCCAAGAATTCATTCAGCATCACGGATTTCATTTATTTGAAACAGCAGTTCTTCAAATGGAATGGCTGGTTGTAAGAGATGGGGTTCCTCCTGAGGCCTCAGGACATTTGAAAGCCCTCATCAATAATGTCATGAAAATAATGAGCACTGTCAAAAAAGTGAAGTCAGAGCAGCTGCATCATTCAATGTGTACAAGAAAAAGGCACAGACGTTGCGAATATTCCCACTTCATGCATCACCATAGAGACCTCTCAGGTCTGTTGGTCTCGGCTTTTAAAAACCAGGTTTCCAAAAACCCATTTGAAGAGACGGCAGATGGAGACGTGTATTACCCTGAGCGGTGCTGTTGCATCGCTGTGTGTGCTCACCAGTGTTTACGCTTACTGCAGCAGGCTTCCTTGAGCAGCACATGTGTCCAGATCCTCTCAGGGGTTCAGAGCATTGGCATATGCTGTTGTATGGATCCCAAGTCTGTGATTGTTCCTCTCCTCCACGCTTTTAAATTGCCAGCACTGAAAAGCTGTCAGCAGCATATACTGAATATTCTTAACAAACTGATTTTGGATCAGTTAGGAGGAGCTGAGATACCACAGAAAACTAAAAAAGCAGCTTGCAACATCTGTACCATTGACTCAGAACAACTAGCCAAATTAGAGGAGACCCTGCAGGGAAACTCATGCGATGCTGAACCTTCCTCAGGTTTATCTAGTCCATCCTACAGATTTCAAGGGATCCTGCCCAGCAGTGGATCAGAAGACTTGTTGTGGAAATGGGATGCCTTAGAGGCTTATCAGAATTTTGTTTTTGAAGAGGACAGATTACAGAGTGTACAGATTGCAAATCACATTTGCAGTTTGATCCAGAAAGGCAATGTTGTTGTTCAGTGGAAACTGTATAACTGCATATTTAATCCTGTGCTGCAAAGAGGAGTTGAATTAGCACATCATTGTCAACAGCTTAGCATTACTTCAGCTCAGACTCATGTATGTAGCCATCATAACCAGTGTTTGCCCCAGGAAGTACTTCAGATTTATTTAAAAACTCTGCCTACCCTGCTTAAATCAAGGTTTGTTATATATGTGTGTAGATGTTTTTTCTCATTGTTGAAAATATCATATTCAAAGATGTTTGAATATCTTTATTATTTATTCTTTCCTAGGATTTAATTTTAGTTTAACAACAAAAAAAGTTCCCATCCCATGTCAGATTTTTTTTTTAACATTTATTTATTTGTTTGTTTTACTGGAGTGTTTATAGAGAAGAGGACAGAGCCATTGATTTTAACTTCTCTGAAAAAAAACTAAAGTTTTAAATATATATCTGAGAAAAAATGGATAAAATGCAGATATCCAACAGCAGGGGCAAAGTTAAATTAATTACATTGTATTTACTTGATGTAATATTATTAGCCAAAAATGTTAGCTAGGATCTGTTGGGACATGAGAAAATGCTTATAATATTTTATCAGTAACATACACAAAATAAAAAATATAACCCATTTATTTACAGCTATGTAAAATATATATATAGTACATAAAGTGTGCACATGCATGATAATTATTTATCAAAACAGTGAAATTAATGGAATTATTATTTTTTGAATGCCATATTTACATTCATTACCTATATGTAGAAAAACTGGAAAATACAGGTAAGCAAAATGAAGAGAATTAAGATACTTAGAATCCACCAGTGAGTTTTGCAGATTTTGTGATTGTCAACTCTCATACTTAAAAAATAATTTTGTAAATGAAGCTTGCTTCTGGTAGGTAGTTGGCCTTTGAAATTAATGAGTATATCATTTTAAAAACTTACAGTAAAGTATAACATATCTGTGATCATTATTTTCACAACCATTAAAAAAAATCCTGATATTCTGACATTGTTTAAATAGAACTGTCTTTGATCTGAAAGTTTTATAACTCTGTGGCGTATTTGTGGACATCCTGGATCTTTCCTGAGCTGATTTATACTAAAATTATTACTCAGATTCCAGTGATCCAAACTTGTGAGTTTTACCTGAGACAGAGCTGAAAAGCTTCAGATCTGTAGTTTAGTTCTTTCCCTTGATGACATACAGATCTAAAATAAACAAAAGTCCTGAGTGAACCACCAAGTAGCCAAATGAATGGAACACGCAAAGGCCTCCCTGCTTTCAGAGTGTCCATCTCAAATATGGAGGTGATTGTGGCATTGAGAATTTATATAGAGAAATTTGCCATTTGGGGAAAAAAATTCTTCCCTGAATTGCCTCGTTTCACTTGAGAGGTGTGTAATCTGTCCTTTTCAAATGCTACTGGAATTACATATGCAGTGTTTGGAGAAGGATGTAGAAGTAGTCAGAAAGCAGCTTGAAGTCCTGGTCATGTCTAACTAAGGACTTCAGCCAGATAATTGATAGAGTTGAAATGGGTAGTGTTGAGTATACGCAGTAATGACATGTTTAAATAGTGTATGAATGATGTGCCTGTATGTAAATCTTTTGTACTTTTTTTCTCTCACAGGGTAATAAGAGATTTGTTTTTAAGTTGTAATGGAGTAAACCAAATAATTGAATTAAATTACTTAGATGGTATCCGAAATCACTCACTAAAAGCTTTTGAAACTCTGATAATCAGCCTAGGGGAACAACAGAAAGATTCTTCAATTCCAGGTATTGACGGGATAGACCTTGAACAGAAGGAGTTGTCATCTTTAAATGTTGGTACTTTGTATAACCAGCAAGCTTATTCAGATTCTCAGAGTCTTAGTAAATTTTATGCCCGGCTGAAAGATGCTTATCCAAAGAAACGGAAGTCTGTCGTGCAGGATGTTCATATCAACACAATTAACCTCTTCCTCTGTGTGGCATTCTTGTGTGTAAGTAAAGAGGCAGAATCTGAGAGAGAATCAGCCAATGATTCAGAAGATACTTCCGGCTATGACAGTACAGCGAGCGAACCTTTGCAACACATGCTGCCATGTTTCTCTCTCGAGAGCCTCGTCCTGCCCTCTCCCAAACACATGCACCAAGCAGCTGACATCTGGTCCATGTGTCATTGGATCTACATGTTGAGTCCCATTTTCCAGAAGCAGTTTTATAGGCTCGGTGGTTTCCAAGTGTGCCATAAATTAATGTTTATGGTAATACAGGAACTGTTCAGAAATCCTGAAGAGGAGCAAGGGAGAAAGGAAGGAGATAGAAACATGAATGAAAATCAAGATTTAAACAGAACTTCTCAACCTGAGATCACTGTGAAGGAAGGTTTATTAGCTTTGACTGTGAAAAGTGACCCCACACCAGCAGAACTGAGTGGTCTGAAAAAGAGTGCGGACCGTTTAGGTAAATTAGAGTCAGAACATCCTTCTTCCATAAATGTGGAACAAATTCCAGCTGCGGAAGCTGTTCCTGAGGAAACAAAAATCTTTATGAGTCGAGAAAGCGAAACCTCACTTCAGGGCATACGACTTTTGGAAGCCCTTCTGGCCATTTGTCTTCATGGCACCAGAGCTAGTCAGCAAAAGATGGAGTTGGAGTTACCCAGTCAGGTAAGAACTTACCTTTCATCTAACCATCGTGTGATGTAAAGTTTTTTTAAGTTCTCATGTAATGCTATTGTCATTTTGTTTTTCCAAAGATTCTGAGTTTTGAGATGCTCCTGTATGCTTAGCACAGTACCAGGTACTGTGGTGGGCACAGAGGAGTACACGACCCCATTCTTGCCCTCAAGAAGCTTAGGGTTTAGTTTGGAATACAGAACCCACGTGACAAAATTTACCAACCCTGAAAGGCATTAAATACACCTTAAATGTCAGATGTCAGATGAGTAATAATGGGTAGGTAAGTAAGTGTTAGTTGCTCAGTCGTGCCCAGACTCTTTGCGACCCCATGGACTGCAGCCCACCAGGCTCCTCTGTCCATGAGATTTTCCAGGCAAGGATACTGGAGTGGGTTGCCATTTCCTTCTCCAGCTGTTGTATTTCAAAGTCCACACTCAGCAGTCTTAGTGTGGTTCTGTCTGGTGCCCTGCCCAGATCCCCAGCCAAGCTGATCCACCCGTGCACCATCTGCTGCAGATGTTGGCTGCTAAGGACTCACATCTGCGCCCGTCTCCCAAGGTGTGGGGTGCTGAGAGCCAGTGACTGACGGGGATGGCTCTGGGAGTGGGGGCAGTCTCTGTGGTGCAGTTCAGGCTCCAGAGCTTCCCATGGAATTGGGCTGGGGGTGACACATTTATTCTGAAACCACATCTTTGCCTGGATTCTTTCCCCAGCATATTCTATATTCTGCCTTCCTCATGCCTTTACAAAATTTCCCCTGAGAGCAAATCTCAGCCAAAAAGGAATGCTTAGTTTCAGGCCCTGCTTCTCAGGAAACTTCAAATATGGCAGATCCCTTCTTTTCTTCTTGCGTGCTAAGTCACTTCAGTCACGTCCAACTCTTTGTGACCCCATGAACTGTAGCCCACCAGGCTCCTCTGTCGTTGGGATTTTCTAGGCAAGGATACTGGAGTGGGTTGCCATTTCCTACTCCCTCATATCTTGTCTGTGTGTATCTGTGTCTCCCACTGGACAGAGTTAAGGGAGAAGTCGATTTCCTATCCATCCTTATGGCTTCATCCCCTAATAGAAGGACAAGCAGTGAGAGTTCCCTTCCAGGACAGATAGGAAGGAGTAATAAAGAAGGGAGGAAGAGAAAAGAATTAAAATACAAGCGCTTCTTAGTCTTAAGGAATCACTAAGAAAAGGAATTAGTAAAATCTAGAAGTGGTTAATGAAAACCTTGAAGTTTCAACTAATCATTTTTTCCCTGATACAATTAATTTATGATACATTGAAATTCAAAAGCAAATAAGATGAGTAAAGCATTGGATAAATTAAAATATTAATCTTAATTGTAACAGGAGGATATTGTATAAGCACTGGATATTTGTAGTCATTTTAATTTCATATCAACTACAAATAAATGGGCTAGCTTTTACTTAAGTAAATGTTAATTTATCATTTGTTTTCTCACTGTTTATATTTTTTTTTCTTAAAGCATGTTGATATTCTTAGTTTCTTTGCTTTTACCTTAGAACTTGTCTGTGGAAACTATATTGCTTGAAATGAGGGATCATCTTTCCAAGTCAAAGGTGATGGAAACAGAATTAGCAAAGCCTTTATTTGATGCCCTGCTTCGAGTTGCACTGGGGGATCATTCAGCAGATTTTGAGCATGATGATGCTATGACTGAGAAGGTATGAATAACATACAGTTGTGTTGTTGTTGTTTGGGTGTGACTGGCAGAGGCAGAAGTGTGTGGGTCCAGAGTGCAACACTGAGATGTGGTTAGAACATACGGGCCAGGATTTGGTCAGGTGAGTTCAATGGGTCTGTCTCCAGCCTCTGGGATGGATTGTATTTACATCTCATAAAACACAGGAGAGCAGTGTGACATGCTTTTCTTCACCTAATGTGGAAATTTACCAAGAATTGCTTCCAGTAAGACGGAAAGTATTATTTGATGTCTCGTATATAACTGATAGTTTATTAAGTAATGATGCAGGGATAGTGATGCTCAGCTGTCTTCTTTGTCTTGTCTGATTCTGTAGTGATATGGCTAATATATGCAGAACTCTCTTCTCACTTTATTTTTTTTCATTTATTTTTATTAGTTGGAGGCTAATTACTTTACAATATTGTAGTGGTTTTTGTCATACATTGACATGAATCAGCCATGGATTTACATCTCTTCTCACTTTAATTTTAAATCACTCAACATAAAAATGACTGGTCCTTGCATAGAAAGAAGTCATGGTTTTTTAGTTGTTCATGTTAACTTCATTTTCTAAAAGAACAATTTTAATTTTTTCCATGAAACTGATATATACATACATAGTTAATTTACCTCCCCTTTCATGTTTCTTTTACTTTTGTTTACCTTTTATCTTTGTGTAACTTCTTTTTCAATTCCTTGGTCTAGACATATTGGCATTTTATAATCTGCCATAATAGTTTATATTACTGTTTGTCATAATGTAAAAACCTACTAAAATAACTGCTAATGTCTTAGTCATATTACTGAATCATATTACTGAATTGGTTAACTGGAAAATGTTAAAATACCTACCTAAAATGTCAGAATTCATATATGTAAGTTAAAATACCTACCTACCTATTTAAAAAAAAAAAGATTATTCTTCTTTTTTAAATGTTGCAATGATAAAGTACTCTGAGCTTCTTTAAGTGTGTTTTTTTAAGTGAAAATATTATTAGCATTTTTATAAGAAAAGGAAAATTTCATGCCACATGATACTGTACAAGGAGCTAACGCTGGAACTCTTTGATTTCAGAGATGCTTGTATGTAGACAATTGCATTCTGGAATCTTAAAATTAGTTTCTTTGAAAATTTTTCATGTCTTTAGTTATCTAATTTATGAAACACTTTATAAGAACCTTTGGAAAAATCTTTTCTTGAGCAAATATGTAAATATAATATGCATTTATTTGCAATAAGTTGTAAGAAGTATAATTCCACCTCATTGTGGTTTTTAGTCATCTATTATATAACGAGAATGAAATTTCTTAGACTTACTTTTCAGTAAAACTGAAATGACCTATTATTTAATTTGTTACGACATCTATTTTTTGAGGTGTTAATCAACTTGAGAAATTTTGGAGAATTATGCTGTGTGAATTTCATAATGTATAATGGTTAATATCAGTTACTAAGATTTTTTTCTTAAAATACTGAAGCTGTCTTCAAAATGACTTTTGAGTAATAAATATCTTATTTAAGAAAAATGAACAAACATTGCAACTTTTGCCTTAATTTAATTATACTGGTCTTATAGAGTCATCAGTCTGAAGAAGAATTGTCATCCCAGCCTGGTGATTTTTCAGAAGAAGCTGAGGATTCTCAGTGTTGCAGTTTTAAACTTCTGGTTGAAGAAGAAGGTTATGAAGCAGATAGTGAGAGCAATCCTGAGGATAGTGAAACCTGGGATGATGGTAAAATATCACTGAAGTACTTATGACTCAATTTGAAAGTCAGACTATTAACTAGCAAATGGTTCTTAATAATATCACTTTCTACTGCCTTACATTTGTAAAGTGTATTGCACCATTATTTTATTTGATCTTGACAAAAAATTCTGGTGTTCTTGTAAGCAGTTTGAAAGTGAAAGTGAAGGTCGCTCAGTCCTGTCTGACTCTTAGTGACCCCATGGACTATACAGTCCATGAAATTCTCCAGGCCCAAATACTGGAGTGGATAGCCTTTCCTTTCTGCAGGGGAATCTTCCCAACCCAGGGATCGAACCCAGGTCTCCTGCATTGCGGGCGGATTTTTTACCAGCTACCCACAAGGGAAGCCCAAGAATACTGAAGTGGTTAGCCTATCCCTTCTCCAGTGGATCTTCCCAATCCAGGAATTGAACCAGGGTCTCCTGCATTGCAGGCAGATTCTTTACCAACTGAGCTATGAGGGAAGCCCCTGTAAGCAGTTTAAGCAGTTTAAATCAATGAAATATATTTTTGTTATCACAAACATTGATGGAGTGCCTAAGAATACAGGGTAGAAGAAGTCTCTGCTTTCATATGTATTCTAATGGAAAAGACAAGAAATATCAGAAATAAGCAGTATGAAGAAATAAAACAGGGTGATGTGATTGTGATTGGGTGGTCAAAGAAGGCGTCACTAAAGATGTGTTTGCATTGAGGCCATGATAGAAAGGATCTGTCCAGTGAACATTGACAGAAAGAGCTTTGAAGGCAGTTTGTTACAAAGATTAAGTAATACAAGGAATACAGACATCTCTTTGTGGCATCCAAGAATGCTGCAGCATAAGTTTCTTAGTTCACCACAGCCCAGCTTGTCCTTGAGATGGAAATGACATTGCATGTGATCCTTTGTTTCCAGGCCTAAAACTTGAATGGAGTAGAATGGAAGATATGGATTGAATAGAGCCAGGAGATTTCTGGGAGGGCTTCATCTTTCTGTTTGCTGGTCTTATGACTGTGCCAATACTGTTAGTCTTCACTAAGTTCGCAGTACTTATTTTCTTCAGTGGTTGTTGTCTCTTTCAAATTGAGTGAATAGGAATAATCACTGATGTCCTACTTAAAGGGCTTTGATGGACCCATAGCAGGTGTTTTTGGGTTGTTGTTTTTTTTTTACCATAAAGAGAGTGAAAAGAACAAAAGAACAGCCACAGATTGAAAGCCTCATACATATATATTCATGTGACTTACTTGATTTGTTAAACAAACTTTTTTCCAGATTTATTGAGAAATAATTGATATACATCACCGTATAAGTTTAAGGTGGTTTGATTTACATATATTGTGAGAGGATTACCACAGTAGTTTTAGTTAACATTCACTATCTCATATAGATACAATACAAAGAAAAGAAATAAACATTTTTTCCTTGTGATAAGAACTCTTTTAGTATTTATTCTCTTAACACCTTTCCCATATATCATACAGCAGTGGTAACTATAGTCACCATGTTGTATGTTACATCCCTAGTACTTCTTTATCTTATAACTGGAAGTTTATACCTTTTGACCACCTTCTTCTACTTCCCACTCCCCCTTTCCCCCTAAGCAGGTGCTTTTGAAAAATGTTGCTACAATAGTGTCAGTTTTATCATAGTACACACATGATTTCATAATGATAGATGCCCTCCTTTTTCTAAGTTTGCTCACTAGATCTTAAAGAATTTTGGTCCAGGTAGAAATTTATAAATTTCTTACCTGTATGAACTTTTTTTTTTTCATTTATTTTTATTAGTTGGAGGCTAATTATTTTACAGTATTGTAGTGGTTTTTGCCATACATTGACATGAATCAGCCATGGATTTACATGTGTTCCCCATCCTGAACCCCCCTCCCACCTCCCTCCCCATCCCCTCCCTCTGGGTCATCCCAGTGCACCAGCCCTGAGCACTTGTCTCATGCGTCCAACCTGGGCTGGCGATCTGTTTCACACTTGATAATATACATGTTTCGATGCCGTTCTCTCAGATCATCCCACCCTCGCCTTCTCCCATAGGGTCCAAAAGTCTGTTCTATACATCTGTGTCCCTTTTTCTGTCTTGCATATAGGGTTATTGTTACCATCTTTCTAAACTCCATATATATGCATTAGTATACTGTATTGGTGTTTATCTTTCTGGCTTACTTCACTCTGTATAATGGGCTCCAGTTTCATCCATCTCATTAGAACTGATTCACATATGAACTTTTAAAAAGAGTACAGCAGTTTCTTAAAGAGCATAACAGTTAAATTTTCTAGAATGTAGTATCGGTGAGGCAGTGTCTATATCCCAGTGATAAAAAAGACAAAGTATAAAATTCATCCAACCAATAGCCAAACCTGCTGTTTTCACAGAGATATAAGCAAATGAACTACCCTATGATTTAGGTATTTTGGCACCAGAAAGTTTGGGATAGTACTTTTTTCCAGTTGTCTCAAAGGAGTGTGTTAAGTATGCATCACATGTCTATAAAAATTACTATTGATAGTACTTGTGCTTCTGGTGAAGATCAAAATTACTTTTAAGGCTACTCATTTATCATCAAAATAACCATAGGACTTGATTATTCAGGATAATTATTGTAGTCAAAAATCCAGTAGTAGGAAAAGATTTTGTGAGCATCTTCTTATAAATAGCACTTTTGCCACTAGATCTCCTAAGTGATGAATGAGATTTGAAATTTTTTTCAGTGCTTAGGAAGGGAATAAAAATAACCTTTTCTTTTTCTCCTTTTAGGGGTAGACTTAAAGCCTGAAGCAGAAAGTTTCATTGCATCAAGCAGTCCAAATGACTTACTTGAAAACCTCGCTCAAGGGGAAATAATTTATCCTGAGATTTGTACGTTGGAATTAAATTTGCTTTCTACTGGTAAAGCTAAACTTGATGTGCTTGCCCATGTATTTGAGAGTTTTTTGAAAATCATCAGACAGAAAGAAAAGAATATTTTTCTACTCATGCAACAGGTAAAAGATGTATTTAGTTAAACATGATCAGTATTTATCACACACATGCCCTAATTACTCATCTCTTTATTTATATATAGCCCAACTTGTCTGAAAATTGAGATGATTACTTACCTTTTATAATACTTTATGGTATGTTTTTAGTACAAGTAATAGTCTAAAAATCTGCTTCCATAGTTCTCCAAAGTAGGATAAAAAAATCAGTGTTGTCATTGGCTAACTATAAGAATCCTAGTGTATTTCTGAAAACGAGTAATATTTTTTTAATTGCATTTAATTTTTATATATGGTCATTGTTTTGAAAAATCAGAAAAAACAGTATGAAAAACAAAATGAAAATTACGTATAACCCTACACATAGCACTCTCTCCACTTATTTTAAAATATCTAGATATGTACATACAGTATACTATCAAGTAATTTATTATGATATTATAGTTTCTTCATGCTTTCATGAGGTAAGAAATTTAATTTCTTATTTTTTGTTTTTTAATCTTCAGGGAACTGTGAAAAATCTTTTAGGAGGATTCTTTAGTATTTTAACACAGGCTGATTCTGATTTTCAAGGTGCGTTGAAACTTTGGTTTTAAACAATAGCTTTGAAATAATTTTATGTGACATGAAGAGTTGACAATAATAGCTTCCATTGCCATAGTGCCATGTAGTTTCAGAACTAGCTTTATATGCATCATCTCTGCTGTTTCTCAAACCAATACAGTAGATGTAGTTATAAGTATCTTGAATTTCTAGAGAGGAAAATCTAGATTCCAGGTGATCAAATGAGTTGTTCAGGGTCATGTATTTAGAAGTGGCATTTCGAGACTGTTCAGTTCAGTCGCTGTGTCGTATCCAACTTTTTGTGACCGCATGGACTGCAGCACGCCAGGTTCCCTGTCCATCACCAACTCCCGGACCTTGTTCAAACTCATGTCGCTTGAGTCGATGATGTTATCCAACCATCTTGTCCTCTGTCGTCCCCTTCTTCTCCTGCCTTCATTCTTTCCCAGCATCAGGGCCTTTTCCAATGAGTTGGCTCTTCACATCAGATGGCCAAAGTATTGGAGCTTCAGCGTCAGTCCTTCCAATGAATATTAAGGATTGATTTCCTTTAGGATTGACTGGTTTGGTCTCCTTGCAGTCCCAAGGGACTCTCAAGAGTCTTCTCCAACACCACAATTCAAAAGCATCAATTCTTTGGCACTTAGCTTTCTTTATTGTCAAACTCTCACATCTATACATGACTCCTAGAAAAACCATAGATTTGTCTAGATAGACCTTTGTCAGCAAAGTACTGTCTCTGCTTTTTAATATGCTCTCTAGGTTTGTCATAGCTTTTCTTCCAAGGAGCAAGCGTCTTTTAATTTCATGGCTGCAGTCACCATCTACAATGATTTTGAAGCCCAAGAAAATAAAGTCTCTCACTCTTTGTATTCTTCCCCATCTATTTGCCATGAAGTGATAAGACTGGATGCCATGATCTTCATTTTTCGAATGTTGAATTTTTTTTAATTAATTAATTAATTTATTTTACTTTACAAAATTGTATTGGTTTTGCCATACATTGACTTGAATCCGCCATGGGTGTACATGTGTTCCCCATCCTGAACCCCCCTCCCACCTCCCTCCCCATCCCATCCCTCTGGGTCATCCCAGTGCACCAGCCCCGAGCATCCTGTATCATGCATTGAACCTGGACTGGCGATTCATTTCACATGTGATAATTTACATGTTTCAGTGCCATCGAATGTTGAATTTTAAGCCAGCTTTTTCACTGTCCTCTTTCACTTTCATCAAGAGGCTATTTAGTGCTTCTTCACTTTCTGCCATAAGGGTGGTGTCATCTGCATATCTAAGGTTATTGCTGTTTCTTCAGGGAAACTTGATTCCAGCTTGTGGTTCATCCAGCCTGACATTTCACATGATATACTCTGCATATAAGTTAAATAAGCAGGGTGACAAAATACAGCTTTGACATATTCCTTTCCCAGTTTTGAACCAGTCCATTGTTCAATGTCTGGTTCCAGCTGCTCTTTCTTGCGAGACTGTAACCCAGTGTAAAGGATTGCTGCTCTGTCAGGTCTTACTGGAGTGCCTACTCTCTTCTTTGTGCTTTCACAGACATTTGAGAAATTCATAATGAATATATAACATGGTCATGTTATATATACTAGATAGAACCTTAGAGTTTAGCTGTAGAAACCTAAATTTAATTGGAGGATTAAGGCTGACATACACAAAATGTTAATTTGCGCTTGTCACACATTTTCTCATGGTTAAATTCAAGTTATACATTTTGGGCAGGCATACCTCAGTGTTTCATATCCAGGGGTTCATGATATCTGTATCTTAGCGATGATGATGTTGCCTTTGATCACTTGGTTAAGACAATATCTTGCAAGGTGCTTCCATTATTAAGTTTCTATTTTCTCTTTACAATTAGTAAGTATCTCGTGGGGAGATAACTTGAGACTATGTAAATATCCTTTTTTTATCTTACTTTAACCTACTCATTTTAGTATCCATTGATGATTTTTGACCAAAACAATTAATATGGTGGTATTTGTCAAATAGTAATTTTCTATTTCCATGATTCCTTCATTTCTTAATTGGAATTATACTGTAAGGAAAGCCTTCCCTTCTTCTGCATTTACTTAATTATGGCTATATTTTTATATATTGTGCTGGCACTTAATGGGCCTTTTTGATCTAAAGACTTATTTCTATCTTAGCTCTGAGAAATTCTATTTCATTATCTTTTAAAATAACAGCTTTATTGAGGTATAATTCATGTACTTGAGATATAATTAATACACTGTATAGTTCACCCATTTGAAGTATACTGTTTACTGTCTTTTAGTAGATTCACAATTGTTCATTTTAAAACTTTTCTGTCACCCCAGAAGAAAGTTTTACAGAGAGTTTGAGCAGATAGTACAGAAGGTACCTAGGTTAACATTAGTATATTTGCTATAGTTAATGTACCTATATTGTTACATTGTTAACTAAAATTCGTAGTTTATTCAAATTGCCTTCATGTATACTTAATGTACTTCTGTTTAAAGATCTTATCCAGGATTCTCATTGACTTTTGTTATCATACCTCTTTAGGTTCCCTCTTGGCTGTGACAGTTTCTTAGACTTTCCCTGTTTAATGACCTTGAGAGTTTTAAGGAGGACTGATCATGCTGTCTTCCTACTAGAATTTGACTTTTTTTCCATTGTGTATCTCACTGTAGTTTTTATTTGCATTTCCATAGTGATAAGTGATGTTGATCATCTTTTCATGTGCTTGTTAGCCATTTGTATATCTTCATTGGAGAAATGTCTATTCAAATCATTTATGCTTTTTAAAAATGAGGGTGTTTCTTTTGTTGTTGTTGAGTATTAGTTATTCTCTGTATGCTCTAGTTATTCTCCATATACCCTGCATAGCAACTCTTCTGCTGCTGCTTTTCCCCTTGGTTAGGCAACTCAGCCAGTCTGCAGACTTTACAGTTATAATTGGTAGCCCTAATGTGTACATCCTGCCATACATCTCAGCTTTTTGTTGGCAGAATCCATTCAGTTTCTTTAGAGAACAGTTAACAAGTTTGGGGCATAACGGTAAATGATGAGTTATCTGTGCTGTATACTCATAATAAGGGAGAGAGGTGCATGTTCACAAACAAACCTTTTATTAATCCCTGTGCTTGCAGCCCTGTTCTTACTTTCTCCCCAGATTTTGGACAGATTGGCTCTCCATTCCTCTGACCGCCTTTGTAATTCAGAGAGATCCTAGGCTGCAGCTTTCTCTTTTATCTTTCTATCCTTTCATCTTCAGGAAATATTTTTAAATCTCTCACTTGATGTGCTCCTAGTGCCCACTGTCTCCCCTGCTTTTTTCCTATTATGGGTTTCTTCCTTTTTGTTATTCTGTACTTTTAGTCCAGTGACTTTTGCGGTGATAGACAGAGGTGTGTATGTGTGTCTCTAGTCCCCCATTTTGAACTGGAACCTATTAGTTTTGAACTGAAAAAAAAAAAACATCCACACACATACACTTAACTTTGATCATATTATTTTCTTACTCTAAAACCTGTAACTGATTCATGTTACTTACAGGATAAAGTCCATGCTATTTCTTAGTCTCATTGCAATTTTCTTTCTGTGTTAGTTCATGGCTTCTATAAAACATTTTGCTGAAATAGGACTTCTGTTCTTAGGTTTTATATCAGAATTATTTTGTCATATCCAAAATGGAGGTAATATTTATTTTCTAGGACTTTTTGTTTAGGATAAGCTGAGATAATGCATGTAAATATACTTTGATCACTGTAATATATATGCTATATATATGCTACAAATATTATTCATTATTTTACTTTCAGATGTTCTATGAATTTGTGTATTATACATGTAATATATAGAGCATATGTAATATATATGTTACAAATAATTCATCATTTTACTCTCAAAAGTTCTATGAATTTGTACATTACCAGTTATATTTCATACTAAGCCTCATTATAGAATAAAGTGTTCAAACTAATCTTTAGTGATATTTAAGTGTTTTCATAATTGTTAATATTTCTACTTCTGTTTGTATCATCTAATTTTCTCTTTAGAAATTTATAGTTATAAACTAAACATCTTCAACATGAGAAGGTAGCAGACTATTTTATAGTACCTAACAGTGTCAGCTTATTTAAGAAATACTGTATTAATTTATGCTTCTTTAAATACCCTTATTTTATTTTGAGCTAACCACTCTTTCAGAAAAGTGGTTTTGTTGTTTTTTTGTCAGCTGGTTAGTTGGTTTTCATTAGTGATACTGCTGTTTCTTCAGCAAATATTTGGATTATTAGATTAATTGTAATCCATTTAAGATGTGACAATAGTATTGATATTTAATTTCTTTCAGTGAAATTGTTTTTTCAGTTCCTTTAATTATTGTATACTGGCTTTAATTTTTCCCCTTTCTCTTTCTTTAATTTAGCATGCCAGAGAGTATTGGTGGATCTTTTGGTATCTTTGATGAGTTCAAGAACATGTTCAGAAGAGCTAACCCTTCTTTTGAGAATATTTCTGGAGAAATCTCCTTGTACAGTAAATATGCTATAATTTGAGATTTTTTCACTGATGCCTAATAGAATTTTTTTTTAGAAATCACTGAGCTCCCTGTTTTGATGTGGTAACTGTTACACAGTCAACTTCATGTTATTGTTTGTGAAATTCTCAATTATTTTATTATTTATACAATTTAAACTATTTCACTTCTGTTTTGGCAAACTAGATATATCATTGGGGTCATAATCCCTTTACCTGATTCCACCCCAAGTCTTTGTGCTTCAGAAATGCTGAATAATTTTAATTACTAAAGATAATTATGAGTAATGATAACCATTTTGAAGGTTATCCTTTTTTTAGAAAATTATTATTCACTCTTCATTTATCTTCTATCACTTGTCAGTTGGTGCAACTTAGTGATTTTTAGACGCTTCTTTGCTAAGAAGCCCATTTTTATAATGAAATCGTGACTCAAAGCTTAAGCAAATAAAACAGAAAGCCTTGGAGCTACTTTCTTTGAAGTAGGATTGGAGAATGTTCCTGAGCCCTGCCTGTTTCACCACCCTACTTGAGCCTTATAGACCCCGAGGGAGCTCTGTGGAACATGAGGTCAAAAACCACTAGTGCAGACAATTGAGAACTGACTATATATTTACGGGATGTTTCTGTTCTATTTTTCTGAGTTCATTTATCATAGTAATCGACATTAGATGTTATTTTATGAATGGGTAGGACATTGTACTGGGTTAATCTTCTCTATTTTTTTTATTAGTCTCCTTGGTCATTGCTTTTCCCTTTAATTAAATACTTGTTTCCTCTCATCTCTTTTGTACATTCTGTGTTCCAGTTTAACCAAAAACTTGTAATTATAAATAAATCTAAAAAAGATGGAAAAGTTTTATTTGATTAGGGAAAAGGCATGTAAAATAAGGTGGAAAGTAACTGAGCACTCAATTTTAGGAAGTCAGTCTATGCCATAAATACCACTCAGAAACTTAAAGAATTTGTAAGGTCTCTGGTTCTATCCCTCATTTAAAAATAATTGAGAGAAGTAACTGTAGTGCACTTGGAAATAAACACCTTTCTTTGGTAGACATGATTCCTGATATAATCACTGTATTTAATTTCTAATACTTAAAACCAGCTCAGAACTTTTTAGGCTTGAACCTTTTTAAAATCTTCTAAATCTGAAACAAATTAACCACAAGAGATTATATGTTTTAAGACTGAAATCTCTTTCATATTTTGAAAAGTGAAAGTGAAGTTGCCCAGTTGTGTCTGACTCTTTGACACCCCATGAACTGTAGCCTACCATGCTCCTCTGTCCATGGGATTTTCCAGGCAAGAGTACTGGGGAGTGTAGCCTACCATGCTCCTCTGTCCATGGGATTTTCCAGGCAAGAGTACTGGAGAGGGTTGCCATTTCCTTCTCCAGAAGATCTTCCCAACTCAGGTATCGAACCTGGGACTCCTGCATTGTAGTCAGACGCTTTACTGTCTAAGCCAATATCTTAACACAAAAAAATGACAATTTTAATGATATAGTAGGTAGGAAATTATTTAAATAGAAATGCTGATATGCATATGTGTATGTTTGTATTTTTTTTATAAGCTGATTTTCAAGATTATTATGTACCTTGTAACATGGCTGCAAAGTTTTGTTTGGTTTTCTCTTCCTTTAGGAAATTCTTCTTCTGGGTATTCTGAAAATTGTTGAAAGTGACATTACTATGAGTCCTTCACAGTATCTAACCTTCCCTTTACTGCATACTCCAAATTTAAGCAATGGTGTTTCATCACAAAAGTGCCCTGGAATTCTCAACAGTAAGGCCATGGAGCTATTGAGAAGAGCGCGAGTGTCGCGGAGTAAGAAAGAGGGCGACAGCGAGAGTTTTCCCCAGCAGCTGCTTTCCTCTTGGCACGTAGCCCCGGTCCACTTGCCGTTGCTCGGACAGCCACACCTGTCAGAAGGTTTCAGCATTTCCCTGTGGTTCAATGTGGAGTGTATCCATGAACCTGAGAGTACCACAGAAAAAGGAAAGAAGACGAAGAAAAGAAACAAGTCACTGATTTTACTGGGCAGTAGTTTTGATGGAACAGGTATGACGACAGCATTATCTGTGTACTAAGACTTTTCAGGTGGCAGTTCTGGTTGAGCACTAGGAACACAGTGATACTCTGACTTACTGTCCACACGTTCTTCATGGAATGCCTTAGTGATGGTAGGTTCTGACGTACCAAAGCCTGAATGGTCGGACAGCCTTAAACACCACTTTCTTCTGTACTTTTGCTTAGTGTGGGTGGGAGAGAGGGAGTATGAGGAGGGAGGCTGGTGGACCACCACATACGCAACTGCTTTGGGGTCACCAGCCCCATTTTCTGCCTCTGCCGTGGTCCCATTACTGGGTTAGGGTGGCTCCTGATATTTGAAAAGGAAAGCATAGAACCCTGTAGCTGCTTTTCCATCCTTCTCTTACCTGTTCCCTGTCTCTTGCCATTCCACCTTCATTTCATCTCCTTTCTCTCTTGTAGTTCAAGCTCTCCTTCTTATGCTGTATCTTACCTCAGTGCCTCTCTCCTAGTTCCTGTCACAGACTGTGTAACTGCATCAGCCAACTTCCAGAGTGAGAATAAATTTCATTCCAGTTCTTTCTACAGCCTATTGAATCACTATTTTGTGACTATGAAACTGCTAGGTAGAAAGAACTTGTTAAAAAGCAGTTTTTGGTGGTAGGAAAGTGGGCTATTCTTAGGGTCTGTGGAATGAATGAAATGACTGAGCCAGAGGTTTGGGGGTTGATGATTATCGGGAGGTGCTGGCCTCTATAACTCTTCATTCCACAGACTTTACACACCCCACTAGAGCCTCTGCTTCAGGACACTAGACCTTCACCAGTATTTGATCTCTAGGAACATCTTCTACCACTGACCTACAGATAGAAAAGAAAACCTTAATGACACTGTCAAGACTGAAGGGTGGGAAATGTCACCTGGTATCCACAGTTGGAGCTCTGAATCTACTTTTCCACAGACATATTTCCCAGTTAGTAGCATAGCATACTTAGGTATTTTTATGGGTTAGCCTAGGAAGTTGAATTTTTAAGAAATCTTAGCAGATAACTTAATGTGTTGGGTAGTTAATAGAGTTTTCTTTTATAAATTGCACATCGAAAGAGCAGAGCAAAATGACCTAATATAGAAAACTCTCCATGTACATTAGATAGCACCGTCATCAGTAATATCACATGTACATTGTTTAGAGCTATCAATTCTTAGGTGGCAAAATTCAGTTTACATTACTTTTCCACTCAGTTTTTGTCAAATGCTTGACTGATCATCCTAACGTCTTTTTTTCATAGAGAACAATAGACTGGAAGGTGCAGCATATGTGAATCCTGGTGAAAGGCTCATAGAAGAAGGTTGTATTCATATGATCTCATTGGGATCCAAAGCACTGATCATCCAAGTGTGGGCTGATCCCCACACCGGCACTTTTGTCTTTCGGTAATAATTATCCTCAACCCTGCCCCCCATGAATAGCTTAGGTATTTAAATAATTTATGTAAAAGACATTAATGTGAAATCTGCTATAAAGATCATTGTGACAAAATAGAAAACTTTTATTTATAAAAAAGAAGGTAGATTCAAACAATATAATCTTTGTAATAATATATAAAATCTGTAATTAAACTCTAAAGTTCACTATGTTAATTCTCAGTGTATCTTAGACCAAATACTTACTTATTTATGGATGTATTTTATCCGATTACAGTGATCTTACGATGTTGTTAACAGGCAGCTGTTTTTCATGCAGATTATATATTTAATAGCCATTATCTCATAGACTTAGGTTCTCATTGCTGTCTTGTCCTTTTTTCTTGCCTCCTTTGTTAACTAGTATAGATACAAGTCTTTTATTGTATTGAGTGAGTATGAATGATATGATACTATTTTTATAAATATTTAAAAGTTGGACCATAAAGAAGGTGGCTGAGCGCTGAAGATTTGATGCTTTCGAACTGTGGTGTTGGAGAAGACTCTTGAGAGTCCCTTCGACTGCAGGGAGACCAACCAGTTAGTCCTAAAGGAGATTAGTCCTGAATATTCATTGGAAGGACTGATGCTGAAGCTGATGCTCCAATACTTGGGTCACCTGATGCAGAGAGCCAGGTCGTTGGAAAAGACCCTGATGCTGGGAAAGATTGAAGGCAGAAAGAGAAGGGGATAACAGAGGACAAGATGGCTGGATGGCATCACCGACTCAATGGACATGAGTTTGAGCAAGCTCTGGGAGATGGTGAAGGACAGGGAAGCCTGGCAAGCTGCAGTCCATGGGGTCGCAGAGTCCGGCACCACTGAGCAACTGAACAACAATAATTTTTATTAAAATTTAAGTAAAATATGTTACTTAGGGATCTATGTTCTGTAAATGTTATAAAGGTTACTAGGTAGTTGATGTAAATTATATCTTAATTCTCTTAGTAATCCCTCAAAGTAGGTTGGACCTATGATACATACTGGCATTTAGATATTTATGTATATGTATTAATTTCTCGATGAAGCAAACATTGCACGAAAAAGGCCACGAGTATATAGATAGTAATAATAAAATTTTTTTTTGCAAATTGAATCCTGAAGATTATTGCCCAAATTGTTACTACTAGCAAATGAGCCAAATCTATTTTTAAGTTCATGAATTGAGGTTATGGTATAATAAAATAATCAAGCAGATTATGATATAAAACAAAGACCTCCTGACTTTTCAAGTTAGTTTCACACTAGCACTGGTTTTTAAATTTTGCGTAAATATCTAGAGTTATACTTAGCTGCACACGTTAAAGCCGAGATGAGAAACGTCGTGTCTCAGCCTGTGCCTTTGCTCTCTTTGCTCAGCGTCTGCTTGGATTCAAACGACGACACGAGGGCTGTGTTACTGGCGCAGGCTGAGTCACAGCGGGGCGCGTTCCTCCCGAGCGCGTGGCAGCACTTAGCGCTCACCTACTCACAGCAGCCCCGAGGGAAGAAGAGCACCCATGCCAAGATCTCCACCTGGGTCTCCGGACAGAGGTAGGAGGCACTTTTAGTAAGTGCTTAGCCATCTCAGTTACAATTTTAATTGTTCCGTTACAGCTTCTGAAACAAATTACAAAAAGACTATAGATGAAATTTACTTTATTTTAATAGGAATCTGTCAAGTGAGATATTTTTCTTTTTTATCACTTACATACAAAATTAATTTGCCTTATAAGTAACCATTGAAGATTAATATTTGGATCTGGGGGACCATGCACAAATCTGAATATTTAGACATTTATGAATTTAGTCCATCAAGTCCATATATTATAAGATAAATCCATAAGGAATTATTTAAATTAAGTGACTAATGATGCTAATACCAAAATTAAAATGACTCGAAAAAAATATAAGCCAGTATGTCAGGTGACAGATTAAGATAGAAACCTAGAAATATACCAGGTGATAGGTTTGGTTATAGTACTATTTGACTTTTACAAACCAGGAGAACTGTGAGTCAAATTAATAAGAAATATCTTGTGGGATATCTTAATGTAAAGTTTAACTCAGAGAGAGTTGTAAGGTATCTTGGATTTGTAAGAGTTGGAAAGTATTTTATTGAATGAAATAGCATGAAAGGGAATACAGAATTGGAAACTAGTATAACACAGGAAAGGACCGAGCTGGTTGTAAGGAACATCTAAGTTGAATGATGAGAAAGAAAAATGAATGGGCATGGTGATGCTGCGTGGCAGCAGCTTTGAATTCAGGATGAGGCGGCTAGACCTTTGGCAAGGTGCTTTATATACATTATTGTCTAATTCTCTCTAAAGTTTCTCAGAGTAGATTAGGGCAAAGAGATAACATATACCCTTAGCACAAATTAATTGATTTTTCCATTCATTTGTTCATCAAATATTTATATAGGAATTGCTATGTGCTGAGCACATGCAATATTAGGCCTGGGAGCTTGGTAAGCAAGACAGACATGTTCCCTGCCTTTTGGGGGCTCACAGTTCAGTGAAGAAGCAGACAGCAAGGTACACAATTAAATGAGTGTGTATAAATCATGACAAGTACTGTGACGATAACAAATGTGTCCCGAGACAGAAAACACCTGGTTTCCTGCTTAAGAGAAGGGCATCAGGGAAGACCTATCTAGAAACAGATTATTTAAGCTGAGACCTGAAGGAAGGAGATGGAGTTTTGCATGAACAGAGGGAGGAAGGGTGAGCCAGGCAGAGGAAAGGGCCTGTGAGAAAGAAAGGAAGGCTGTGCGCCTGTCCGCACTGCAGTGGAAGCTGCAGGGGCCGACTGCTTACAGCCTTGCCGCCTCAGGAGGGCTGGAGAAGAGGCTCGTGAACGGCTGTGGGGTAGCCGGTCCGCCTCAGGAGGGCTGGAGAAGAGGCTCGTGAACGGCTGTGGGGTAGCCGGTCCGCAGTGTCTGCCGCAGGAAACAGTGTATTCCTTTAAAAAAATACATGAAGATATGTCACTGGATCTCAGTTTCTACAATCCAAAGAGAATATTTTCTGAGAAGTTCTGTCTTCACAGCTGCCTAAGCCTGAAGGCAGCTGTGGCACATCAGTATATGTTTCCAGAACTTTGAGTTAAATTGGTTGGTACTGGGGATGGGACTGTGAGAGTCTGCTGGACACTCTCCTCATTTCTGGAACTCTTAGCACCTACCAGGCAGTGTAGTAAGCACTCTCCACAGATGACCTCATTCAGTCCTTCTAGCAGCACAACAAAGTAAGAGATGCCTCTTCCCTTCCATGTGAGGCAGCGGAGACCCAAAATGTTGCAAGTGAGGAGAGTGGCTGAAACTCAGCCTGGACTCTGAGCCTGGATAGAGCCCTGCTTTAAAACCCTCTGCTCTCTTAATGGGCTTCCCAGGTGACTCGGTGGTAAAGAATCTGCCTGCCAATGCAGGGGATGTAGGAGGAAGATCCCCTGGAGGAGGAAATGGCAACCCACTCCATTATTCTTGCCTGGAGAATCCCATAGACAGAGGAGCCTGGCAGGCTACAGACAAGGGGGTCACAAAAAGTTAGACACGACTGACCATCCACATACATGCTTTACTAACCCTACAGCCTTTTGGTGAATCAGGCAGGCTGACAGATATAGGAATCATAACCTAGTCATTACACATGTTCAGAATGAGTGTCTAGATGTTCTCTGTGGCCAGTTCTGGTTATGAGCATAGCGCTCAATTTTTACTCACCCACTTATTTTAACATTACTTTCAATTTACCATTTGGTATAAATTAATGATTTTATCTAGTAATGGAGCATTAAGCAAGTGACCAGGGAGGAATATATTATTCACTTGATTTAAATTTGGCACTATATCACTCTTGGAACTAATAAAATTATTTCTACAAGTAATACATTTCAAGACGTAACGACACTGAAAAAAAATTTGTTAATATTTTCTACTAATTTTTATTTGATGAACAGAACACACATCTGGTAGGAATATGCGGCACGTAGTAGATGGTATGAATTATTTTAGTGTTTGTTGAACTCCTCTTGCATTGATGTTACAGGTTTTCTTTACCCTTAAGAACTGAATTAAGTCGTAGCGCCACTAGGTGGCAGTACTGTTTCAGTTACAGCCATTCAGTTGGTTCAAGAAAGAGATGCCGGCACAGTAATAGAAGTTATGATGTTGTATGTCAATGGTGCGTCAACAAAAAGCTTAGCTCACATCTTTCCTTTGTTAACAATATTCCTATTTAAATAGTTAAATGTATATATTAAGTATGGAACAGAAAGCCTTAAGGGAAAGTTTATAAATAAATATACACCAAAATAGAATTTCTCATTATTAGCTTATTCTAAGTGCTTTGTCTTATTCACAAACTTTGTCTTTACAAGCTACCTTCATTATCTTAAGAGAGTTTAAAACATTCTAGAATGAGGGAAGAGCTCGGCACTCTGCAATTTAAACAAGAAGATGAAGTTCTCCCATCATGTGTGTCTCTCTAGGAGAAAGCATTAGTTTACCTTTTCCTACTCTGCCTTTTGTGAGGATTCCTATAACCTTTATCCATGAAGAAAAGCAAGAGATTAATCAAAAGCTCTGCAATATTTAGTGCTGAAAACACAGAAAATACAAAAAAGCATTGGCATTTCAGTGCCTTGTTAGAGCAAAACCTGAAGAAGTGTTACTCTTCCTGATTAGTTTTTGAAGAGGGCATGAGGTTTTAGGAATTGTGTACTGAGATGGGAGACTTTCTGGTAAAATCAGGGGGAGGTGGTAGATTTGTATTTTAAACCAAAAAGGCAAATATGCAGAAGTCAAGTGGCAAAGGAAACTTGCAACAAATGTCCGGTCGTACTTTCCATGGCCTGGTGTAGGATCACCAGGCATCTCTGCTCCCTTCCTCTCCTTTGGGGGGTTGTGGACCGCCAGCACCTTGGACCAAGAGACAAGAGAATCAGTCCTTCTCTCTTGCCCATTACCAATTATCCAATACTGAACCAAGAAACTTGTTCAAGAATTTCATGTTGTTAAACATCCACACTTTAAAAATCCCTGAAGTAATTGATTTAACTTTGTTTTTAATGTAGGAAGCCTGATGTTACTTTGGATTTTATGCTTCCAAGAAAAACAAGTTTGTCATCTGACAGCAATAAAACGTTTTGCATGGTCGGCCATTGTTTATCAGCCCAAGAAGAATGTTTGCAATTGGCTGGAAAATGGGACCTGGGAAATTTACTCCTCTTCAATGGTATATTTTTCCCCTTCAAAGCATTTCCAGATTTTTCCTTCAGTTAGCAAATATTAAACTAAGTTAATTATCTTGGATAAAGTATTTATCCCTGTTCCTTCACTTGTACTTAATAAGTACTGTATTTCCTAGATTCCAAGATGTACTGTTTTAACTTATTTATAATCTAAGTGGTTCTTATAATTGATACATATATTTAATGCAAAGCCACATATCCTCCCCAACCCCTGCCAAAGAGAAGCTTATATTAAATCACTTTATAATCCTGGAAAATTCATTATAACAGGTACAGTAAGGCTGGCTGTCTTTTCTTATTTATAATTTTAGTATATTATATAAAAATACCAAATTTTAGGTGAAGAAGAAATACATGATTTTTAAAAATGTATTACTCAACTTGGCACATAATAGCATTTAGAGAGTGTTTATTGAATAGATAGATGGATGAAGGAATAATGATACCAATCCGTATGTTGTTTTTAAAAGGAATTCACTGAGATAAAGTTTCCATTTGCAAAATAAAAAAGACAAAACAAAATAAAAAAATCCCCTATTTTTAGTTTAAGGAGCAAATATCAATATTAGTACTTTATTTTACCAAGAGTTTTACAGATAACTTTATATATATACATATATATGTATATTAATTCATCTTACATCCAGAGTTGCTATAGATTACTTGCTCATTACACCCATTTGAAAATTGAGGCTTTATTAATTTTGAGAGATATAGTGAACAACTAAAGAATCTAGCAAAAAAAAAAAAAAACCTCTGATTTCTCGTTTTTATGAAAAATTCTGGAGTATTTTAAATAAGGAACTTCTTTTCTTTTTTTTTTTTTTGCTATTCAGGGGCTAAGATTGGCTCGCAAGAGGCATTTTATCTATATGCTTGTGGACCCAACCATACGTCCATAATGCCGTGTAAATATGGCAAGCCTGTGAATGACTACTCCAAGTACATTAATAAAGAAATTTTGCAATGTGAACACATCAGAGAACTTTTTATGACCAACAAAGATGTGGACATTGGTCTTTTAATTGTAAGTTTTCATTTTATAGGTTTTAACTTTTTAGTAACTGTTATGTATGTTTATTGAATGTGAATTAGCTGTGATTTGATTTTTAGAGCTTTTCTTTGCTGTTTCTCAACATTTTCTTTACTTACAAATGTTTTTCTTTTTAATTAAAATACTTTGACTTCCTCAAAATTTGTTTTCAGGTTTCAAATTTTCATCTGCTTTTCCTTGGAACTATATTTCTATACTGAGTATTAGTTTAGGTTATACCTGTTGTTAATCATCCGAGAAAAACTTTTATGATATAATGGAAATATAATGCACGTTAGCCTTAAAAATTGCTTATTACATTTCCTTTCCATACTTATAAATAAGTGCTAATTTTAATTATACATATTCAGATTTTAGAATATTTATTCTTTAATATCAATAGCAACTAGGAATTTTGCTTTCAAATTATTGCTAATTCTGCTTATATGAGACTCTTGATTGCATTTTATACATTATTCTAATATATTGTTATACTAATACACAGTTTAGGAGCTTGTGATAGATACTTTTCATCATAGCAACTAGGAAACTGATCCTTCATAGTCTAAAACATGTAATTCTTGAGTGGTATTAAGTATCTGTGGTAAAATAGATACAGAATTTAACTAAAGATCTGCTGTTAGACCCACAATCTTCTTCTCCATAAGGAGTATTCTCAAATGGAGGTTGGGGGCATTTTGGCTGTCCACTGTTATTGAATGGGGGCCAGAGATTGTAAATGTTCTACAGTGCATGGGTAGTATCCAACCAGAATCACCTGGAGGACTTGCCAAAACATAGATTGCTTCAGTAGATCTGAAGTGTGGCCCGAGAATTTGCATTTTTAACAACTTCCGAGGTGATGCTGATGCTGCTGGTTGGGGCCCCACACTGAGTATCTCTGCTTTAGGAAGACCAAGGAGCTCATACAACAGAGATTTGTTTGGATATTTTTAGCCCTCTAGTTTTTGGTTAATCCCTTTTTCACACACACAAAAAAATACATATTCTTAATCCTTTTATTTTGCCTGAAAAGAATGGAGGTTATAAGTCATAAAATTCAACAGAAATTATCACAAGTAAAAATTATACAGGTTTTATGTGAAAAATCTTTTTTGAAAGCATATTTTTTTAAGCCTGACTTTTTTAGCCTGCTATTTTGGGGTTATGAAACATGAGTAAGAAGTCAGACAGACATGGTGCCCTCCTAGCAAGGTGTTGGTATCAGATGGGACTTGTTTCAGATAATCAGGCATTTTGTCAGGTTTTTAATAAAAACTTCTATAGATTTATGATTTTGTTTTACCCAGGATAATCATATACAATAGACTATGTCATCAGTTTGGTTGGTATGCATATGTGCCAGATGATGTCTGATGAAACTATACTTGAATCACCGTGGGTTGAAAATGATCAAAGCCCAAAGCCCCCAGCTGCTACACAATTTTTCATAAGCGTGATCTTCTGTAGCGGCCTTCATTGAGAGCACCTCACAGTACATTTTGTTTTTAAAGTTTACCGTAATTTTTAAAATAATTGATAGAATATTTTACAGAGAGCTAGAACCTGATCAAAACCGTTTGCTTAGGAGAAATATTCAGTTTGTTAGGTATGCTGATAGTTTGGAGTTTTATTCTAGTGGAAAGAATGCTCTAGTTTATAGAGTCATGTTTAAATGAGTAGGCAGCCCATGAGCAAATTCAATACCAAGATGCATTTGAATACATTGATCCAGAGTTACCATCTCATAGGCTTGTAAGGATTGGTTACTATTTATAAATGCATAGAACAGTTCATAGAACGTGAGTATGTTTTATTTGTTTTTCGTGTTGTTTATTTTGTTATTGGTGATAGGTGTAATTTCATGTTTATTCTCAAAAGATCAAAGCTGGAATTTTTCTCAGCCTTCATATGGTTTACATGTATTGACCACTCCTAAATGAAATGGATCTTTTAATTTGTGGAGAGCTGTCTTGCTTCTCATGTCCGTCTTTGTTTTGTGCAGTGACTGTCTTTTTTAAAACAAAGAAAAAGATTTTTTGCTTGTCTTTTCACTTTGAAATAATCCATTTGCTAGTAAATAACTAAACTGTTTAGTTATTGAAGGAAAATATTTGTGTTTCAGGAAAGTCTTGCAGTTGTATATGCAACTTACTGTCCTGCTCAGTACACCATCTATGAGCCAGTTATTAGACTTAAAGGTCAAATGAAAACCCAACTCTCTCAAAGACCCTTCAGCTCAAAAGAAGTTCACAATATTTTGTTAGAACCTCATCATCTAAAGAATCTCCAGCCCACTGAATGTAAAACCCTTCAAGGCATTCTGCATGAGATTGGTGGAACTGGTATATTTGTCTTTCTCTTTGCTAGGGTAAGAATCACTGATTCTAATTTTATTTAAAGAGAAACTACTTCTTTATTATTGATAACTTTTAGGATTCCTTTTTGATTAACAGTAAAGGTATGTATCAACTATATTAAACTTTCAAGATTAAAAAAGCACACATTGTTTAGAATGTCATCAAAGTTTCTGCCATGATAATTTTTTTGTTAAAATTTCTTTTTAATTTATAAAGATTTGGGACTTCCTTGGTGTTCTTGTGGTTGAGACTCCACTCCCAATGCCAAGGGCGTGGGTTCGATCCCTGGTCAGGGAACTAAGAATCCTGCATGCCACATGGTGCGGCCAAATATATTAATTAATTAAATAATTTATGAGGATGTCAGAGTTTTCTGTTATCCAGAAATGTAATTAAAACCATTAAGTATTAAGTGTATAAGATTTAATATTGCCAATGAGGAAAAAAAATACTATAATAAAAGTAGAGAAGAAATGTATTTCTTAAAATAAGATTTGTGAAATGTTTTTCTCTTGAAACTTCCAGATGGATGGGGAAAAATAAAAGTCAACAAATAAGTACAAAAATAACTTATTTGGGATTGAAGTTTTTTTAAAGAGAAGGCGAGAGTCAAAAAGTTTGACTCACACCATGGATACTGTTTTAGAGAATTACGTTTAATTATCTGTTGTGTTTAGTCATTTGTGGGCTGGAACAGTCTCTTTCCTGAGGTGGAGTAGACAGTGGTGTACATGACTGTTTCAAGGACTGCTGAAATCCAAATAGAGGGTTCAAATGGTCTCGCTTAGTACGAATCATTTCTACTTCCTTGTGGTCCAAATCCTTGTTTAATTAAAGCAACCCTGATCATTTTTCACTTTCAAATTTTATGCTTAAGTGTGACTTCTGCAGCATTGTCATATGTCTCCCCCTTTTTTTTCCTTTAGTGGGGGCACCTTTGATTACTTTTGTAATAAGAGACATATCAATGTTAGTTGTTATTGTTACTGTGCTTATAAATACTTAGTTAGCATTTGACCTGCCATACTCTAAGCTTTCTTTCTTTTTCTTTTTCCATTTTTAATACCTTTTTTTGCATCTAGTATCTAGTTGAATAGATATTACACTAGTGTTTTAAAATAAAAACTTTTCATTTAACTTCTCATCAACATTTTGTGATCTACTTTTATAGCTTTGTATAATTTCTTGATTTTTCCTTCTTCATCAAGTTTACTCAGTTCGGTTCAGTTGCTCAGTTGTATCCGACTCTTTGCAACCTCATGGACTGCAGCACACCAAACTTCCCTGTCCATCACCAACTCCTGGAGTTTGCTCAAATTCATGTCCATCAAGTCAGTGATGCCATCCAACCATCTCATGCTCTGTCGTCCCCTTCTCCTCCTGCCTTCAATCTTTCCCAGCATCAGGGTCTTTTCCAATGACTCAGTTCTTCACATCAGGTGGCCAAAGTATTGGAGCTTCAGCATCAGTCCTTCCAGTGAATATTCAGGACTGATTTCCTTTAGGATTGACTGGTTGGATCTCCTTGTAGTCCAAGGGACTCTAAAGAGTCTTCTCCAGCACCACAGTTCAAAAGCATCAATTCTTCGGTGCTCAGCTTTCTTTATGGGTGAACTCTCACATCCATACGTGATGACTGAAAAAACTATAGCTTTAACTAGACAGACCTTTATTGGCAAAGTAATGTCTGCTTTTTAACATGCTGTCTAGGTTGATCATAGCTTTTCTTCCAAGGAACAAGCATCTTAATTTCATGGCTGCAGTCACCATCTGCAGTGATTTTGAAGCCCAAGAAAATAAAGTCTGTCACTGTTTCCATTGTTTCCCCGTCTATTTGCCATGAAGTGATGGAACTGGATACCGTGATCTTCATTTTTCAAATGTTGAATTTTAAGCCAGCTTTTTCATTCTTCTCTTTCACTTTCATCAAGAGGCTCTTTAGTTCCTCTTTGCTTTCTGCCATAAGGGTGGTGTCATCTGCATATCTGAGGTTATTGCTATTTCTCCTGGCAATCTTGATTCCAGTGGGTGCTTCATCCAGCCTGGCATTTCACATGATGTACTCTGCATATAAAATAAATATTAAAATTAAATAAATTTTATAAAATTTTATAAAATTAAATAAGCAGAGTGACAATTTACAGCCTTGACGTACACCTTTGCCAGTTTTGAACCAGTCCATTGTTCCATGTCAGTTTCTAACTGTTGCTTCTTGACCTGCACACAGATTTCTCAGGAAGCTGGTAAAGTGGTCATCTCTTGAAGAATTTTTCAGTTTTTTGTGATCCTCACAAAGGTGTTAGCATAGTCAATAAAACAGAAGTGGATATTTTTCTGGAATTTTCTTGCTTTTTCTGTGATCCAGCGGATGTTAGCAATTTGATCTCTGGTTTCTCTGCCTTTTCTAAATCCAACTTGAACATCTGGAAATTCTTGGTTGACATACTGTTGAAGCTTAGGTTGGAGAATTTTGAAGAGTACTTTGCTAGTGTGTGAGATGAGTGCAATTGTGTGGTAGTTTGAATGTTCTTTGGCATTGCCTTTCTTTGGGATTGGAATGAAAACTGACTTTTTCCAGTCCTGTAACCACTACTAGGTTTTCCAAATTTGCTGGCATATTGAGTCCAACACTTTCACAGCATCATCTTTTAGGATTTGAAATAGCACAGCTGGAGTTCCATCACCTCCACTATCCACTAGCTTTGCTCATAGTAATGCTTCCTACGACCCGCTTGACTTCACACTCCAGGATGTCTGGCTCTAGATGTCGTGGTTATCTGGGTCATTAGGATCTTTTTTGTATAGTTCTTCTGTGTATTCTTGACACCTTTTCTTAATATCTTCTGCTTCTGGTAGGTCCATACCATTTCTGTCCTTTATTGAGCCCATCTTTGCATGAAATGTTCCCTTGGTATCTCTAATTTTCTTGAAGAGATCTCTAGTCTTTCCCATTCTATTGTTTTCCTCTATTTCTCTGCATTGATCACTGAGGAAGGCTTTCTTATCTCTCCTTGTTATTCTTTGGAACTCTATATTCAGATGGATATATCTTTCTCTTTTGCTTTTCACTTGTCTTTTTTTCTCAGCTATTTGTAAGGCCTTCTCACACAACCATTTTTTTTGCGTTTCTTTTTCT
The DNA here is from genome assembly GCF_910594005.1 of Cervus elaphus. Classification (NCBI taxonomy): domain Eukaryota; kingdom Metazoa; phylum Chordata; class Mammalia; order Artiodactyla; family Cervidae; genus Cervus; species Cervus elaphus. The sequence goes on from NC_057829.1 coordinate 5,990,588, forward strand.
TGGGGATGGTTTTTTTTTTTCCATTCATTAATATTTTTTTTCATTTAATTTTATTAGTTGGGGATGGTTTTGTTCACCACCCTCTGTACAATGTTACGAACCTCCATCCATAGTTCTCAGGCACTCTATCAGATCTAGTCCTTTAAATCTATTTGGCACTTCCACTGTATAATCAGAAGGGATTTGATTTAGGTCATACCTGAATAGTCTAGTGGTTTTCCCTACTTTTTTCAGTTTAAGTCTGAATTTTGCAATAGGGAGTTCATGATCTGAGCCACAGTCAACTCCTGGTCTTGATTTTGCTGACTGGATGGAGCTTCTCCATCTTTGACCGCAAAGAATATAATCAATCCGATTTTGGTATTGACCATGTGGTGATGTTCATGTGTAGAGTCATCTCTTATGTTGTTCAAAGAGGGTGTTTGCTAAGACCAGTGCATTCTCTTGGTGAAACTCTGTTAGCCTTTGCGCTGCTTCATTTTGTACTCCAAGACCAAACTTGCCTATTACTCTGGGTATGTTTTGACTTCCTACTTTTGCATTCCAGCCCCCTATGATGAAAATGACGTCTTGTTTTAGTGTTGGTTCTAGAAGGTCTTGTAGGTCGTCATAGAACCTTTGAACTTCAGCTTCTTTGGCATTAGTTGTTGGGGCATAATTTTATTTTGATCACTCTTACACAGTGATGATCCCAGGGGAAATGGTTAATTTTTTTATCTCACGTACATCTAGGATCTTGCCAAAAAGAATTTTAAACTATGTTTTTACATACAGAAACTCTGTTCAGTATCCTTCCTCCTCTACAAAAGTAAAATTCAGTTTCCTTAAAATCCTTTCAGGTATAGCCTGTCTTTTGTGCTTAATCTCCTCCATCTAGCCAGATAGGCAACCTACAGCCTCCTAGATGTACTGTGAATCCAGTCTTCATCTCTCTCCTGACTGCATCCCACCCTTGGACACCTGTTTATCCCTGCTTCCTGTGCGTTTGCTCTCTCTCCCAGTGATCTTCTTCACATAGGCTTCCCATCCTGAGCAGGGTGGAGTCCGAAGTAGTTTTTGTGATGTCATGCATTCACATCATCTCACTCTTCTTTGCCTTTTCAAATAATAATAGGATGTTTATTTCTTACATACAATAGTTGCCAGAAAGCATTGGGGGAATTAAAGTACAAGTCACAATCCTTAGTTTTTATTCTTACGTCTTATGTTTTGACCTATCAGCAGGCCCCACTGGAGATAGGTAGTCTGCCTATTTACAGTCTGAGCAGTCTGTCTGTTACTTCATCTTCCACAGCACAGAAAATAGAGCCTGTTTGTTGACTAAGCATCACAAATATGAGGCATTTTGCTGATACTTCAGATCACCAATAAAATGCTACTGACTTCGAAGGTTATCAGTGTTATTTTAGTTAATTTATAGAATATTTGAGACATAAGAGCTTGGAACTTCTTGGTTTTATTTGTTTGCAATTCTTAAGTAATTACGAACAGTGTCAGCAATAAAAAATAAACTTTCAAATCAAACTGATAGGTTGGTATTACATAATGGAAGATAACCTCACATGTTAAATTTTTAATCTCAACAAATTAGAAAAAATTTATCTACTTTTTTTTTAGGTTGTGGAACTCAGTAGCTGTGAAGAAACTCAAGCGTTAGCATTGAGAGTTATACTCTCATTAATTAAATACAACCAACAGAGAATACATGAGTTAGAAAACTGTAATGGACTTTCCATGATTCATCAGGTGTTGATCAAACAAAAATGCATTGTTGGCTTTCACATTTTGAAGGTATGTTCTCATAAAACTTATTCTCAGGGTTTTGTGTGCAGTGATACTTACCTCTTCATTAAGTCTCCCAGTAATAGAGTTTCGTGTTTCAGTTATTCCTGAAGAAAATTAAGGAAACTTGATAATGTGTATTTAATCAAACGAAGGCTCTTTTGGGTTTTTGTCATTTAAATTATTACATTTTCATTTCCTTTAAAACATTTTAGGAGAGTAAAAGAAAAAATTAAGATTTTTAGATCTTGATAAGCCAGTGATACCTCCTGGGCTGGCTCCTCATTCTGTGGACTGGAGTTGGTGACTTATAGACTGCTGATAGCAGACTCATAGACTGTTGCTTGCTTCAACACCCATAGGTATGGGGGCGAACCCAGTTCTCCAGAGACCTAGTGCTGTGCAGTTCTCAGGAGGCAATGCTGATAGAGAATTAGTATCTTAAAGCTGTATTAGCTTTTTATTGTGATCCAGCTGTGATCACATATTTAAATACCTTTCTAACCAAAAGCACTTGGTAACATTGTGAAAGTATTTGTTTCTGAGGGTTTTAGTGTTAAGCAAAAGACCAATGGCTGTTCCTATGCCCCCAGACTCCAACTCTTAAAATGAGCAAGATCCAACACTTGTGGCATGAATACTTCTTAGAAAAAGTTTAAAACTCAACAGATTCATTGAATTTTAAAAATAGGATGTAGTTTATTTTACTCCATATTTGAAACTAAATAGTCATTTATAAATATTTGAAATTTGGGGGTTTTCTTATTACTTGAATTGTTTTACAAAACAAGGTAAAGATACCTTGTGCAATGCTGAGTTATTCAGTAGTTTTCTTTTGAATTTAATATTATGACTGCTAAGATTGAAAGCTTAATATTTCTGTTGAATTTTTGGATTGATTATTGATGCATTTTGTATTAATGCTGTTTTTCTGTAGACCCTTCTTGAAGGTTGCTGTGGTGAAGATATTATTCATATCAATGAGAATGGAGAATTTAAGTTGGATGTAGAGTCTAATGCTATAATCCAGGATGTTAAACTGCTAGAGGAACTTTTGCTAGACTGGAAGATATGGAATAAAGCAGAGGCATGTACTTTATGTGGTTAAAAAGCATTTGTTATGAATTTACCCTCTTAGCAATTTTTACATGTACAGTACAGTACTAACCGTATACACTTTGTCATATGGCAGATCTCTAGAACTTTTTCATTTGGTTTGACTACTCTACCCAGTGGACAGCAGCTCCCCATTTCCCTTCCCCTGAGTCCTGGCAGCCACCATTCTACATTAGGTTTCTTTGGTTTGATTGTATTAGATATTTAATACAAGTGGAATCATTCAGTGTTTGTCTTTTTGTGATTGGCTTGTTTGACTTAGCATTATGTCCTCAAGGGTTATCTGTGTTATAGCATATGACAAGACTATTTTCTTTCTTACACTATTCCACTGTATGTGTTTTCCACATTTTCTTTATTTGTTCGTCTGTCATGGACACTTAGGTTGCTTCCACATTTTGGCTATTGTGAATTATGCTGCCATGAACGTGAATGTACAGAGATCTCTCTGAGATCCTGTTTTCAGTTATTTTAGATATATGTGCAGAAGTAGGATTGCTGAGTCATATAGTAATTCTGATTTTTAAAAAATAGAATTACCATACCATACTATTTTCCGTAAGAGAGGCACCATTTTTTTACAGTCCTAGCAGCAATGTGCAAATGATCCAATTTCTTTACCTGCTTGCCAACAATTGTTATTTTTTGATAGTGTCTATTCTGTAGAGTATGAGGTAATAATAATAACTTGTAGTTTTGATTTGCATTTCCCTGATAATTGGTTGATGAAGAGCATCTTTTCATATACTTAGTGGCCGTTTGTGTATGTTCTTTGGAGAGATGTCCTTTCAGGTCATTTGACTATTTTTTAATTGAGTTATTTGATTTTCTGTTAATGAGTTGTAGGAGTCATTTATATATTCTACATACCAATCCCTTATCTCATATATGGTTTGCAAGTGTTTTCTCCCATTCTGTATATTGCCTTTTCACTTTGTTGACTGTTTTCTTTGCTGCAGAGAGAAACATGTACTTTTAAATATTCATCTAATCAGCCTTCTCAAAAACAAAACAAATTTACTGCTTCAATGTAGCATTAATTGTAAATGGAAATCTAGAGGTTAATTTCTGTGCAAGGTCTTAGACAGCCATAATGTCGATCTGGAGAGTCAGTATCAGAACTTTGACTGCAGGTAGTAGTTTGAGCAGTACTCAGGCTAGAAACACTTGAATCAATTGGAGACTTGCATTTACCATGAACTCTGAAGGGGAATCCTACCAAGAGTGTGTGGAGTTGATCAAGGAGAGGGAAACAGATACACTTCTGAGTAGGGGAGCCATGTTGTCCAGAAGTCAGAGCTGTATCCGTTTGCAGAGCAAGGCTGTGAAGTCTTGGCTTCATGGTAGGCATAAGCTACGGAGCATGCTTTGATCTTAGATCTAGGCAAAGCTTCACGACTGGATGATGGATTGTGTGTTCTTCACAAGGACCCAGCAAGGAAAGTGAACGTGGGGCTTTTTCCTTCTGCCTTAGCTAAAGTATAGTCTTTATGGTTTGGTTCGTAGAGCCTCCTCACTTCTAGTGTAGGCTGTGGATTGTCTAGAGTTATTTAGAGTGTAACACCATTATCATCGAATGTAACTGAAGACCAATTCAACATGTATACCTTTACAACTTTAAAATATTTGGTCACTTCCAAATTTGGCAACAGTCGCCCCAGACTTACTATCAATAACGAGTTATGAAGCTAAAGAAAACTTTTCTAATCTATCATTAACAAAAATAAATTTTGACCAAACATGCTAGAGGACAGATTATTTTTCTGTTCTCCCTGTATAAAATTATATTACCAAATTATTGTTATATGAAGAAGCAGTCCAAGAATATGCTCCTACAAAACACAAGGGGAAAGTATTATGGAGCTGTGTCAAGCAACTACCTTTTTCTAAATTTTATGGTATTTGTTAGTTTTTAAAACTTTCTATTTCATTGTGACTTCTCATCCTGAATAAATTCTCTTTCAGAATTTAAAAACTCCATGTGCATTCATATATAATATATATGCATTTGTGAGCTTCTCTGTTGGCTCGGCAATAAAAAATCTGCCTGCCAATGCAGGAGACACAGGTCCAACCCCTGCATCAGGAAGATCCCCTGGAGAAGGAAATGACAACCCACTCCAGTATTCTTGCCTGTGAAATCCTCTGGACAGAGGAGCCTGGTGGGCTACAATCCACGGGGTCACAAAGAGTTGGACACCACTTAGCAACTAAACAATAACAGCAAATATACATGCGTATAAAAATACACATGATGTTGCAAGGAGAGAAAGCTAATGAACATAGTAAATGCAAACAAATTGGATCAAAGGCGGTATGAATATAAACATGTTATAAAGAAATAGCTCAATTGTAGATTATAAGATTGAATCTTAACTAAAAATTGGACAGCTATTTTAGTATTTCAAAAGAGGATGCTAATTTGAGCATTAAAAAAGTTTGATAAGCAAAGCATTTTTTGGTCAAATTCAAAACTGATATGCATGGATACTTCTATGGATTTGAAATAAAATTTTCTTTCTTTCTTTTTGGTAAATTTTCTTTTCTAATTGCTTTTTTAGCTGAGTTGTTCTGGTTTTTGTCTGTTGGTTGTCTGGTTGTTAGTTTGCTTTGGCACTATTCTATTTTAGTATTATTTTTCAGGCCTGAATCAGGTTTTCCTATTTGAGCTGCTTTGTCTTCAAATTTTCATATGCCTTTTTCTTTCAGGGCATCTTGATCCTGTCCTATTAAGAGAGAGGCCTTGGTTAGAATAGTATGATTAAGTCTATCAATTCCTTGGCCTTTTCATTATTCATTTCCATCATATAATGGCAAGAAAAACAGCAAACCTACAACCCAAACCAGTTAATTTTGCTTTTTGTTGATAACTTTGTTGAAAGATTATATGAGGTAATGAGGTGAAGATTATCTTTTAGTAGTGGTTATTATGTAAGATTCCTTTTTCACTATTATTGTGAATAATATGGGAGAAGTATTTTAAAGTACCTTAAAAGAATGCTAATTATTGTTTTAAACTGCATGTTTAGTAATTGTGTGGAGGCGTCTATAATTTGGACTTATAAGTAAATTAATCCAAAAATTCAGAATTTCTACACTGTCAGTAAATATTTTCAATTTTTTTCTAAAAGTATTTGATTAAATGCTGCATACACAAATTAGCATTGAAGTCTATATGTTTTTAATAATGCTATCTGAAAATAAATTATTTGCAAACACTTTATTTTGATAATGTGTTTCTCTGTAGTAAATAGTAAATAAGTTCCCCAAGATAATTTATCTTTTGAAAATACTGTACATCATTTAATGCCACAGAAAGGTTAATGTCCTAAAGCCCCTAATGCAGCATTATACTGAACATAAATATTTAGAAATGACCTATTGTCAAAAAAAAAATAGTTTGGGAATAAAGTTTTAGATTTGCTTTTTCAGATAGATTTAATCTTTGACAAATTGTGGATGTTTACACATTAAACTGATGTATTGCATGTCTTCTAAAAAGCCCGAGTCATGTTTTTCAATAACACTGTGCATATGTTTGTTTTCTCAGCATGGTGTTTGGGAAACTCTGCTGGCAGCCCTAGAAGTCCTCATCAGAGCAGACCACCAGCAGCAGATGTTTAATATTAAGCAGTTATTGAAAGCTCGAGTGGTTCATCACTTTCTACTGACTTGCCAGGTTTTGCAGGTACTCCTTAAGTAACTTTACTTCTGGAGATATTTTCTGCAGTGATTTGTTTAATAACTCAATACCATGGACTGAAATTCTGTGGGACTTTCAATGAGATTTTTTCTGTGAAAGAGGTAAAGAAAATGGGCAGAGAGAGGAGAAACTGCCCAGACAGGGGTGGTCTCTAGAGCCAAATAAGGTAGAAAGTTCCCAGAAAATGTAGACAGAGAGAATGCCATCAACTTGGAAATTCTTAATAGCTTAGAAGATGTCATCAGAGTGAAGAAGACTTCTGGGAACTTTAAGCATGTGTGGTGGATCATTGGGGGTAGTGAGAATACATGATTATTAAGAAGTCCAACAGCAAAAGAAAAGAGAAATAGACTGTTAACAAAAGCTTCACAGTAGGTCAGTTTAAGGGTTTTTTTTTTTTAATGCGGTAGGATACCAGTGACTGTTTGTAAGGAGTCAGTGGATAGGGCAAGGTTGAAGAAACTTAGATGGGACTGAACTTAGGAATGAGTAATTGAAGTGGTGACCAGGAGCGTTGGGAAGTCACAGGGGAAAAAAAAAAAAATGGTTGTGCACAAATAACAGTGAATTGGAAGTTTGGAGATCTATGTTCTTGTCTTGACTTGGCCATTGTGAGATCTTGACTTACTTTTGTAGGCTCCTGTTGTCTTTGTATATCTGAGGTAGTCACACTAACCTGTGTTAAAGTTAATATCTAGATTTTAAGTTTTCTGATTTAGCAATACAAAAGAATATATGAAGAAGAGTGGATGTAGGGATATACTGTGTATTTGGACAGAGAGGAAAGAGGTAGCCTTGATCTAGAAGCCAGCTGCTACACACTGGGGAGGTGGAGTTGGAATATATAAGTAATTTATTTATATCTGTCTTTATTTTTGGTAATTATGTAGCATTCTGCCAGGTCTGATTATTCCAGGCAGTAGATGGTACAGTAGAAGGAGATCAAAGGTCTGAGTTTGACTTATGTTGCACTACTGACGTGTTTTCTATGTGGTTTAAGTTAGTCATACAATCACTTCAGGCCTTCATATTACAGAAATGAAGGATAAAACCTCTCTGAGCTGTTGCGAGTAATAACTTTGTAGCCTGGAACATACTCTATTCATGTAACCAGTTTTGTCTATCGGAGATTTTCTCTTTTGAACCCAAACTAGTAGTAGCAGAAGCAGTAGTGATAATATTACTAGTAGTAGCTAACATTTATATGGGGCCATTGGTTTTAATGAATTTGATAATAGCAAGATTGCTTGAATTGAGAAATAACAACTCAGTTTTATGGTAAATATCTAGTCTAGAGCAGGAAACCAACACAGTTCTATCTTAAACAGAATTATCTTGCTTAAATGAGAAATGTTAGTTAAGTTGACAGTTCTTTTTAAATTAAAGAGCGTTTTTATTTTTTTTCAGGAGCACAAAGAGGGGCAGCTTATATCCATGCCCCGAGAGGTTTGTAGATCATTTGTGAAAATTACAGCAGAAGTCCTTGGATCTCCTCCAGATTTGGAATTATTGACGATTATCTTCAATTTCCTTTTAGCAGTTCATCCTCCTACTAATACTTACGTTTGTCACAACCCCACAAACTTCTATTTTTCTTTGCACATAGGTAGGTATGATCATTTTTGTTAGATCTTGGCTGTCTCCACTTTCGTTTTTTCTTCCCATTTATTCCATGTTTGCTCCATATTCATTGAATGACCTCTGTGCTAGAAACTGCTCAGTTACACCGTGGGACTGGGGCAGGGCAGAGGGCCCTACAGTGAGCCAGGCATAGCTTCTGCCTTCAGAGGGCTTAAAACCAAGAGGCGGGGGTCAATGCGTGTGCTGAAATAATGACAATACATAATACCTGGCAAGTACCTAATACACAAAAGAAGAACCGATTTGATTTCAGGAGAGTTAGGGTTTCATCAGACAGATGTGGAGAGAGATTTAATAGATTAATAATCTGCCATGGGCATTGAAGAATTTTGATAGGTATTAATAGATTAGAGAACTACTATCAGTTGAAGAGAGTGACTTAAAGCAAGGCAAAATAGAGAAAGTAAAGAATAGTGAATTTTACCTAATATAGGAGATTTATAAAGGAGTAGAGAAATAATATCATAAATGTAGCTTGGGATCACCATTTATTCAACCACACCCAAAATCATATTAAATGAATGTAAGATCAGAGAACTTGAACCTGTGTTCTACTCAGGAGTAATTGAAGAATTTTGTTTTGTTGTGTTTGTTTTGAGGCAAAGAATATGATATAAGTTATTACAATAAGATTCAGCATAGAGAAACAACCTGCATAGAAGTTAGTTAAAGCTCAGGGAACAGATGAGACCACTGAAGAACAGTGCTGGGAGAAAGAAGGAAAAAGGAAGCTAAGGATATTGGTAATACTATTTAGAGGATGGGGCAAGAAAGGGTAATCTCAGTATTTTTTTTAAAAAATGGAATAATCAGATTTAAAAGAACTAGGACAATGTGATGTGGTAAGGAAGCACACCAGAGTATACATGTGGGAAAGCCAGATAGTAACTTTAGGGAGGGAAACGGATTGTAAACAGCCATTTTAGGCCATGTGATGGTGGATAAAACGATACAGCTGCAGTAAAAAGCCAAGGGAAGTTATATAGCATGACTTTGTATTAGGTTCAGCAAACATCTAGTGAATAAAGTAATGTCAGGATTCTGGTAGCACTGGGTAGTTGCGAAGATGAGTAAAACGTGGTCACCTCCTTTCAGGAGCTTACAGTCTAGTGAAGGGGAGAGAGGCATAAACAGGTAAGTATAACATGTGGAAAGCACAGCAATGCCACTGTCGTCTTCTGGTAGCACAGAGCATTGCAAGGGGCTGTTTCCCGGAGGAGGAGATACCTGCTCTGAGTTGAGTTGACTAGGAGTTGAAAGGAAGGCCTTCCAGGCAAAGAAATGGCTTGGTGTTGCTGGCATTAATGTAAGGAAGAAGGCTGGTAGAGGGGCATGGAGACGGGTCATAGAGATTGTTCTAGATGAGAAACTTGGACTTTATCCAGAGTGGTAAGGTGGCAACAGAGAGCCCCTGGAGGTTTAAGCAGAGCTTACAATTTGATGGAGAGAATGCTGGTAGCTTTGAGGATTTGAGGGTAGCCAGATGTCCATCCTGGATATCATTTAGAAGTCTGTGATGATAATCCAGGTGAGGGGTGATAAGAACCTGCATTATAGCACTGTGCTAGGGATGAGAAGAGTTCAAGAGACAAAGTCAGTAGAACCTGGAGACTGACTTGACATGGGTAAAGGAAAGGTTGTCATCAAGGGTGGCTCCCAGAGCCTGCGTGGGAAACAGGTACTTCTACCATGGGAACCAGAGAACAACTCAGGAGTGAATTTAGGGCAGAAGGATGACTCACATTTAGATTTGTTGCATTTGTGTTGCATTTAAGAAATCAAGCAGTTGAACTTAGAAGTATGAAGCTCAGAAATGAAGATTAAGCTGGATGTATTAATTTTTGGAGTCATATTAGGGCTGTGTAAAAACAGAAGACATAGACCTTCCCTCAAGTAATGAAGAGATGAACGGTCTCCTTGGAGAGATCATGTTAGCATATAAAAAGTGAACAGTTAGCTGTTAAACTATAGAAATAACTATAAATACAGTTGGAATTCAAAGAAAATAGAAGTTAATGTAGCTAGTGTTAGTTAACAAAAGAATCTAAAGTAAGAAATTGTAGAGTATCCTCACATATCAAAAGTGCATTAGTATAAAGTACACCATTTTTTTGACTTTGAATATTTTTGTAAACGTTTGTATTTAATGACTTGCTTTTAAAGTTGTATTTTTGTTTTATCCTTTTTAAAAATTTTCTCAAAATTTATTTTGATTCTAGATGGCAAGATCTTTCAGGAAAAGGTACAGTCAATCATGTACTTGAGGCATTCTAGCAGTGGAGGAAAGTCTGTTACTAGCCCTGGATTTATGGTAATAAGCCCATCTGATTTTACTGCTTCACCACCTGAAGGTAAACAAACAAACAAAAGTGATAAAGAAAGTGTAGCCCTTTCCTATTTGGTTCTGAATATAGATGCATGTTTGCACAACCTGATAGACTAAATAAATGGAAAGCTAAACTTTAAAATTATAGAAATTATTTAGGGAATCCATTTACTACTTTCTAATATTAGTAACACACTCAGTATAGCAAGTAATTCTCAGGAGAGCTTAGGAGATAGATGAGCCTCATGCTATTTTATTCTGGAATTCTTCGTCCCCCTTTATCAGTCTTTCATTAAGCTTCTGACTTATTTTCCCATTTTCTTCAAAAGCTTTGTTTGGCTTACTGTCTCCTTTCCATCTGAACTCAGTCTGGACAACTTCACTTAACCATGTGAGTGGCCGTCCGTACTGCAGCCTCATTGTGATCCTTGACCCTGGGGACCTTCCCTCTACTCTACCTTCCAGGATGCTTGTGTCCATCTTGAACATCCTCAAAGAACACTTCCCACCTCTGAAATTCCAGTCTCCCACTCTCTATGACAACTGCCTGTCTTTCTGGTTTCTTTTTCATCATCCCCAAGTTTTCTCTGCCTGTTTTCCTCTTTCAGCATAAATTTCATTAGCCAATGAAAGACTAGGTCCCACCTAGTCTTGTCTCCAGCTCTGATACAAATTATTAAATAGGCCTGTAAGATAGATACATGGATAGGTAGGTGAAGGTATCTGGGTATTAAGCTCCAATTTTCTTTCTCTCCCAAAGAGTTTCAGTTATTCCCTAGCACATCTTATGGCCTTGTATTATAATATTTTAAGGCTGTGTTTTAATTAGGTTTATTTGGAATTTTATCGGATGTGTTATTTTTAAAATCGTTGAGCATCATTCTGAAACTTTTTCAAGTACAATCATGCCCTCATTTTCTCCGGGTCATTTGGACAGACCCTTTTGGCAGCCTTATTCCTCCAGCCAAAATCCAGAAATAACTAGGAAGAACCTCTGAACTATGGAGTTATTCTACTGCCAATGAAGCTCTAAGCAGTTCATTCAGTCCTTATTTACTGTATATCAGCACTTCTCAAGTTTTAGGTGCTGAAAAATCACCTGGAAAGCTTGTTAAAACACAGATCCCTGGGCCCCTGCCTTCTACATTCTGATTGAATAGGTCTGGGGTGGAGCGTGAGAATGTACGTTTCCAACAGTCACACAGCGGTGCTGATCGCCGTGCTCCTGGCCCACAGACCACACCTTCAGGAGCATTCATTTATATCCCATACACTAAGGATGAGAGTGATTTTTCTCATCTCCTTATGTGTAGAATATGAGGAGCAGAAAATTGGAGAGCTGTGGCAAGAAGAGAAAGACTATTTCTTAGTAATAGCAGCAAAAAGTGACTGCAGAAATGAGGAGTGAGAGAACAGTCTAGGGACATTTAGTCTGGTAATAATACCACCAGGTTCGGCTATCACTGAAATTTATTCAGCACATATTTATTATGTGTTTATCTTACCTTTGAAGAAATGAACACTCATATAATTAAATTATTTACCTAAGGCCACCTAACTAACAGAACTGTCTCATCAAAAAGCCAGCACTCTTTCCACTGTGTTAAACTGTATCCTTGGGCCTTCCCTCATGGTCCAGTGGTTAAGATTTCACCTTTCAATGCAGGGGGTGCAGGTTCAATCCCTAGTCAAGGAGCTAAGATACTGCATGCCTTGTGGCCAAAAAAAAATGAAAAACAGGACAGAAACATTTTGTTAATAAATTCAAAAAAGATTTTTTAAAAAAGGTCCACATCAAAAAAAAAAAAAAAATCTAAAACAAACTGCATACTAGTGACTGTTAGCTTGAGGTAAATGGATTTTCACTTAATTCACTTAATTTCACTTCAGGAGGACCATTCATCCCAATAACTTTGAATCATTCAGTTAATATTGTATTTTATTAAGGAAACAAGAGTTAGGTATTTGGGGAAATTTTTAATTAAAAGTAGTTGAAACAAAAATAGTTTTAACACAAATTTTAAGCATTAGTCACTGCAGTCATTATCCTGTATGGATTCACTAACATCACTGGATAAATGGGTTATTACTGTGGTTGGAACTGACAGTACAAAAGAGAAGTGATCCCACTGAGCTGCCTTTTCAGTGCTGTTTTCCTGTCTACTCTTAGCAGGGAACAATTCTTCCAGTGCTGTTCCAAAGCAGGTAACTGCCAGTATGCTGCGTTCTAGAAGCCTCCCGGCATTTCCTACTTCTTCACCTCACAAAGAGCCGCGGAAACTGACTGGAAGTTTGGGTTGTAGTATTGACAAGTTACAGAGTTTTGTAGATGATGGCGTTGCTTCCCAGCCAGAGAAATGGAGCCCTCTGGGGAGTTCCGAGACACTGGAAAAAAGCAAACAAGATGCCTTTATCAGTAGTTGTGAGTCTGCAAAAACGGTTTGTGAAATGGAAGCTGCCCTTTTGGCCCAAGCCTCTGTCAGTGATGTCCCAAGAGGAGCCTTGGGACTTCCTGCGGTCAACATAGATCAGAAAGACTTGGGAGCAGAGCCCAGATCAGATGACGACAGTCCTGGGGACGAGTCCTGCCCACGCCGACCACTTTACCTAAAGGGACTGGCCTCGTTCCAGCAAAGCCACAGCACTATTGCCAGCCTGGGGCTGGCTTTTCCCTCACAGAACGGCTCTGCAGCTGTCGGCCGATGGCCAAGTCTTGCTGACAGGAACGCCGATGACTGGGAAAACTTCGCTCTTTCTCTCCATTATGAGCCACACCACAGCCGAACTACAGGTGCTCACAGGTACATGTTTTTTTGTATGACAACCACTTCCTCCCTTTTTTTAAACTATTCTTTGAAGAATTTCTGTACTTGTAGAAATCTCTTTATTCTGTGACCTCTTTATTCTGTAACATAGTACAACGTGTATGTTAACAACAAGCAAAGATGCCTTTCTCCTTACTTTAATACTAGGTGATAATTCCATATTTAACTAAAGGCTAAACCATAAATAATTCTTGAAGAAAAGATTATCTTATGGCTAATTTAATTCCATATGATTATTAGAGAAAAACTCTTCAGTTTAGGAAAATTGTATGGTTTTTTATTGTTCCCCAGATCAGCACCATCAGTGAGACTTTGCACACTGATGGAAATGTTCACCTGTGCTGTCCACTGCAGAACACACATACTCACTTGAAGTGTGGCCAGTGCAGCCGAGCAACTGAATTTTTAAATGGTTTAAACAGCACAAGTGGCAGTTGGAAATCACAGATGCAGAGTAGACTAGTGTTTAGTAGATTATATATCTGAAAGCTACTGGTGATTAAAAAGTGATGGCAGATTTGTTAATCACAGTTAAATCAGGAAACATTTTTAAACCTTATGAACTACTACTCAGCACTGTTCTTACAGCAATCATGATGCACTACTTTTTTCCCCTGATCCTGTGTTTGTGACTCTTTGTGGGTCTCTGTTTTAGTGTAACCGAAGACTGCTTGGTACCTATATGCTGTGGGCTGTATGAGCTCTTAAGTGGGGTTCTTCTCATCCTGCCTGATGTTATGCTGGAAGATGTGATGGACAGGCTCATTCAAGCAGATACACTTTTAGTCCTCGTCAACCACCCATCACCTGCTGTACAGCAAGAAGTTATTAAAGTAAGGGCAAATACTAAATATGTTGCTTTAATTTAGAAGAATAAATATATGTGCACTTTAAAGTTTGAATATACATATTCAAATAGACCTGAAATCTTATTTTATTCTTAAGCATCATGAGCTGATATAATTTGTTACTGCTTATCCCAATTTTTATATGTATTATCATCCAATTTTAAGCCTTCCTCCATATATTGCTTTGTATCAGTGTGTTTTTTAAGTCTACTACTTAAAAGGAACACATAGATCATTGGAGGTCTCTCCTGAGTGTATTATCATCAAATGTTAAACATTTAACTTCAGGTTTAAGCTCAGATGTCACCTTCTCAGAGAGACTTTCCCTGATCATCTTCTGTCTAGCCCTACTCTTCATTTGTTTTACAATAGCATCCTAGTTATGTCTTATAATTACCTTTTTAATTTGTTTATGTACTATTTTTTAACTCTCCCACACTGAAATATAAGCTCCGTGAGGGTAGGCATCTTGTGTTTGATATATAAAAAGTCCTAAGTACATTATTGAGTGAATAAAGGTTTGATATGAATCGTTCCCATTAGGAAACAACCCTTTGAAATGGTCTTCAAAGAATCCCACTGTTTTAATTTGGTGTGAGACATTGTGTAAGCAGTCTCAGTTCAACCCAGTATTTACTTAGCTTCCATCTCATGTGTAAAACACTAGGCTAGTTGCTCTGTGGGATATAAAAGGGAATAAGCCCCTACGTTCAAGAGTTTATAGACCAGTGTGGGAGAGAGACATATACATAGCTAAGTAAAATGTAAGAACTTCTGTGATGGGTGTTTCAGTGGTAGTCTTAATAAAGAAGAATGGGAGCATAGGAAAAGTAAATAATTCTGATGGGGGAACACGGGCAGGATTCATGCAAAAGGTGTATTTTGTATTATGCTGTAAACTTAGAAAGATTTGTAAGTAGGGCAGTAAAGAAATGTGTGTTTTTGGAAAGAATAGTCGTATCACCACTGTGAGGGAGTGATCTCAGGGGAAAGAGGTGGGAGCACTGTGTTCACAGGCTAGCACTGTGATCCAGGGGAGAGATGATGAGTCTCTGATCTGGGGAAGTGGGAAGTCAAGGACTGACAGATTTGAGAGACGTTCCCTAGAATAGAGGAGAGAGACTTTGCTAATTTCACATGGGCGATCAGGATGAGAAAAACCCAAAGTGAGATCAGCCTTAAAGTCTCGGAGGATGGTTCTTCTGTGCTCTAAGACCAGAACCATGAAAGAAGTGAGTTTGGAAGGAAAAATAATTACTTGGATTATATATATGTTACATTTAAGACGCTGGGAAAGAGTGAAAATTTAGGCCTATGCTTAGAATAAATAAAATGTCAGGAAGTCTAGAAAAATAGAGGTTTAGGATATATATTTTTGTTCTTTGAGAGAAAGCATTGTACAGTGTTGACTAATTTCCTTTTTTCAGAATTAGGCACCAGTGTTCTACTTATATTCAACTAAGGCTACCTAAGACCTCCAAGACAGAGCATCACTAGCATTCTATAGTAATTAGAGAGAAAGTTTTAGGTTTGTTTGTTTTGCTGAAGAGGTGGCCCTTTTTTTTTAGCTTTTTGTGTTCTATACACATGAAATTAAACAACTTACAACTACAGGTATAGTACACTGTCTGATTTGTATATGTTATATAAAATTTTAATGTATTATCTAAATTGTCTTAATTTTTTTCCTTAGCTATTAGATGCTTATTTTAATAGAGCATCCAAGGAACAAAAAGATAAATTTCTGAAGAATCGTGGATTTTCTTTACTAGCCAACCAGTTGTATCTTCATCGGGGAACTCAGGAATTGTTAGAATGCTTCATTGAAATGTTCTTTGGCCGACGTATTGGCCTTGATGAAGAGTAAGTGGGTTCTTCCCTTCACCAGAATTGGGGATCTTTTGTCTTAAATGTAAAATTTATTAAACTGACTCTTAAAATTATTCTGTCACTTTTAGAAAAAATCTGCTAGAAGTCATTTTCTAGGTGAACCATTTTATTATTTTCCATATGATATTCTTTTTATAACTTCTTCCTTTGCATTTCATTCACTAGCTAGGCACTAAAAAGAAAGAAATGCTGCATCAAATGAAAGAAAGTGATATTTAAGATTTGGCATACATTGTTAACCTGAGAAGAAGGTGGCCCCCATAGTCTCAGCAGCAGGTTACATGAGGGATCCATAGACAAGCTCCTAACTCCCCTCAGGGATGCTGGTTATCTGAGAGGAGAGTAAACTGACATACCGATTACTGAGCTTTGACCCTGGTGTAATGTTCATGGATTAATGAATAAGTGCAAAACGTAGAGAACATTTTTCTCCCAAGCCAAAAGTTTGGCCAAAAAGTTAAGCTGTTATTTCTGTATCTGATAAAGAGAAATGTGTCTTTTTTGTTAAGTGTCTGCTACTTGTTTGCAAGTAGCCCAGTTCAAACCTCAAGGAATTGACCTATTAATTGTAGCATTGACAATATTGCTTTTCATTTGCATAAGCTTTTGGCTTTTTCAAAGCAATTCTGCATCATCTCATTTGATTCTCACAACAACCTTGAGAAGAAAGCAGAGCAGATATCATCACACACATTTGACAGATAAGGAAAATGAGGTGTAAAACACATCAATAACTTCCCTCCATCACAGAGGCAAATAGTCTACAGGAACTCAAAATCAGGTCAACAAAATGGCCAATATTGCAATCATTTTTTCCTTATTTCATGGTTAGTTGCTTCTAACATGATCTTGTATATTATTTATTATAGATTTGATCTGGAAGATGTGAAAAACATGGGACTTTTTCAGAAGTGGTCTGTCATTCCTATACTGGGACTAATAGAGACTTCCTTATACGACAATGTGCTCTTGCATAATGCTCTCTTACTTCTTCTCCAAATATTAAATTCTTGTTCTAAGGTAGCAGATATGTTGTTGGATAATGGTCTACTCTACGTGTTATGTAATACAGTAGCAGCCCTGAATGGATTAGAAAAGAAGTAAGTTTAAATTATTATTTAAAACTGCCTCTGATTAACAACTTTGGAAAGGAAAAAACTTTAGTAGCAGGTTGCATTAAAACATCTGATATTCCATAATATTTTCAAAGAATTTCTTTCCTTCAAATCTGATTAGATTAGATTTGAGAGGGTATATTTTCCATCATTTTCAATAAAGTTTTTTTTTTTTAAAGATATTTATATGACCTACATTTAGGTATTTAGAACCTGAAAACAAGGAACAAATTTGTGTGTGTGCTCAGCTGCTTCAGTCATGTCCGACTCTGTGACCCCTGTCCATGGGATTTCCCAGGCAAGGATACTGGAGTGGGTTGCCATTTCCTTCTCTGAGGAATCTTCCTGACC
This sequence comes from Cervus elaphus, assembly GCF_910594005.1. NCBI lineage: Eukaryota > Metazoa > Chordata > Mammalia > Artiodactyla > Cervidae > Cervus > Cervus elaphus. The sequence goes on from NC_057829.1 coordinate 6,008,185, forward strand.
CAGGGATCGAACCTGCAACTCCTGCATTGGCAGTCAGATGCTTACCACGTGAGCCACCGAGGAAGCCCCTGAACAAATTTACCTGTCCTCAAATATACTTACCAAGCTTCCACTATGGTCTTATAGAACATATTATCCCACTCCGGAATAGGAAATTGAGACTTTGAGAGACATAATAACTTGTAACAGATCAAATAGCTAGTAAATAGAGAATCTGAGGCTGAATATTCTCACTTCAAAAGTCTCTGCTTGACAGTCAACATACTCTCCCACTTTTCCTACCCACTGTTTTCTCCCACTGTTAACCACCATACTGAATTTCTTTTTTTTTAATTTATTTATTTTTAATTGGAAAATAATTGCTTTACAATGTTGTGTTGGTTTCTGTCATATATCAGCTGAATCAGCCAGCAGTATACATATGTCCCCTCAGTCAGAAGTACACTGGCAAATGGTTGCCTACCAGATTGATTAACAACTTTAAAAAATATGTTAGGAGGTTATATTTTTATTTGGGTTTTGTGCCTTTGGTGTCCTCATTTATGATATACAGTGTAACATTTTCATTAGCATAATATTAATGTTACAAATTTTTAGAAGCACCATCTTTACTGCATGTTAAAGCATTAAATATTAATATACTTTTGCAGAGAAGGCAGAGCATATCCTCGGTGCTTCTGTAGGCCTGGGAGACTCACTAGACCAGGGAGACTCTCTCGGTACGAGAGGGAATTGATAGTCAGCTTAGTTCACTTTTCCCTGGGCACCTGTCTTGTTTAGGATCTGTGTTTTAGGCAGATGAGAAATACAAAGTATTGTATTTCCTCAAGACGTCTAGTCTTGATTACAGTACAGTACATGAAATTGGTAGAACTTGGAAAGAGTACCAGCAGGCCCCTTCTAAGAGCTGTTTGTTACTGCTGTTGTTTTAAATAAATTGTACTTACAGAATGTCCCTACATGCTACTCTATTGATTGGCCTCAAAAGTTACCATTTCTAACTCTTGCTTGATTTTGAAAACGTGGCATGGGGAAGCTTAATGTCACACACTGAGGTGGATGATCAAGGTTAAAAATTGAGGGACAGAAGTAACTAATTCATATTTATTAGGTACTGAGAAGTGACTAATGTGGGCTTCCCCAGTGGCTCAGTGGTAAAGAATCTGCCTGCAGTGCAGGAGACGTAGGAGACACAGGTTAAACCCCTGAGTCAGGAAGAGCCCCTGGAGGAGGGCATGGCAACCCCCTCCAGTATCCTTGCTTGGAGAATCCCACGGACAGAGGAGCGTGGCGGGCTGCAGCTCATACGGTCGCAAAGAGTCAGACGTGACTGAAGCAACTGAGCACACATGCAAGTGATTAATATGTGTTCAGATCTCTGTCTCTTTTAACCCTTAAAATAACCATACTTTGTGTAAGTGGGATTCAGAGAGGTCAGTTAATTTATTCAGAGTCACCATCTTTGAGAAGCCTCAGAATATACCTCTTCATAGTCATAGAACCTTCTGTGGCTGGGAACCTCGTGGTGCATGCCCACAGTATCTTGTGTTAGTCTCTGTTGTTACACTTAGCACCATTTACTGGTTATAGTTATCTGTTCACTTGTCTGGTCCTCTGCAAGCTGAATTTTGACAGGAGTCAAAGTCTCTTTTTATCTGTCCTTAGCCTGTAGTTCATATGACCTGCCATGGAGTAAGCATGGATAAATATCAAATGAATGCGTGAATGAATGCATGCTAACAAAACAGGAATTTAAACCAGTTCTTTTTGCCTTAAATTATTTGTTCTTTTTCTTTAGCATTCCTTTGAATGAATACAGATTACTTGCTTGTGATATACAGCAACTTTTCATAGCAGTTACAATTCATGCTTGCAGTTCCTCAGGCTCACAGTATTTTAGAGTTATTGAAGACCTTATTGTACTGCTTGGATATCTTCAAAATAGCAAAAACAAGAGGACCCAAAGTAAGATTTAATTTTTATGGACTGGGGGGAGTAGTTGTATAATAGCCAAAAATGTTATTAGAACCTCATCTCTCTCTGACTTCTGTAGAGAGAGTGGGTTAGAGGAGAGGAAACAGTTTTACTAAATGTTCACCCTTAACTTTGTTTACTGACTTTAAAAAGAAGCCTTTTTAAGTGTCAAAAATTACAAGTGATGCCCTGATGTAATTAGTAGCTGGCAACATATCATTAAAAGAAGCTGCTGATTTTTCTTGCCAAGTAAAATTAAAAGGCTTGTGTTGAATAATAATACCCTTTAATTTTCTTTGGTAGCAAATATGAAAGTGAATATGGGGCAGAAAAATGTGAGAATTTCTGGTTAAACTTTTGCCTTCTATATTAAAAAGTCTATTCCTTTAAGACAACTACATGAAGTGAAATACATTTGTGAGCTAGTATTTTTCTGTTGAATTTTTTATAGTGATCCTTTGGAAATTTGCTTTAAAATTGCTTTTAAAGACAGTTCAAAAATGTTTACTACCATCAAGAACCCATGATCAAAATTTTAAAATTTATGTCTAATAAAATATTATTGGCAGTTTTGATATTGCATTAGTATTAATATAAAAGTCAACTCAATTACAATCACATAGCTTGAAAACATTCTAGTATTTTCTGTTTTTAGATATGGCTGTTGCTCTACAGTTTAGAGTTCTCCAGGCTGCTATGGAATTTATAAAGACCACTGCAAATCATGACTCTGAAAACCTTACAGATTCACTTCAGTCGCCTTCTGCTCCCCAGCATACCGTGTTTCAAAAGCGAAAGAGCATTGCTGGTGAGTATTTAAATAATATTTTACCAATTATAAGTAGAAGGTAGCCTGACTCTCCTACATTCTTTTATCACTCACATTTTAAAACATTGCTTTGTTTCAGAAGTTCAGCTGTAGTGTTTGAGAAGGTTTTCCTCCCAGAGGAAATTATTCTCTAGCTTTCTCTTCAGTGCTGTTCTCTTTCGGTTATCTCTTGAGCTCCTACCATGTGCCAAAGTTAAGTCGCTCAGTCGTGTCCGACTCTTTGCGATCCCGTGGACTGTAGCCCACCAGGCTCCTCCATCCATGGGATTCTCCAGGCAAGAATACTGGAGTGGGTTGCCATTTCTTTCTCCAGGACCATGTGCCAAGCATTGTGTTAAATGTTGGAAGATGCAAGGATTAAAAAAGACACAGATTCTACCTTTCTACCGTAAAATAGTAGAGAATAGAGAAATACAGAGGATGGAAGTAGAGACCATACAGAGCAGGGCAACCTGATTTACATGTAGGGCTAGGGAAGTCTCTGAGGAAGTAAGATTTCAATATAAAGGATGAGAAAGGAATTAGAGAAGTCGGTGAGTGTTACAGGCAGAATGAACAGCTGATGTGCAGGTCCCCAGGTATCAAAAAGCTAAGCTTGTTCAGAGAACTAAAAGATAGCCATGTAGCTGGCGTGTAGTCCTTGATGAGATGGTGCCACCAGGGGAGGTGCTGCAGGGTGGCGTGAACCAGTTCATATGGGCCACGTTAAGGAGTTTTATTTTATCCTAATGGGAAGTTGTCAAAGGCTTTTAAGTAGGTGGCGTGACATAACCAGGCTTTCATTTCGTAAAGACAGCTCTGGTTTCTGTGTACAGAGTGGATTCGAGGAAAGTGGGAAAGGCAGTGGAAAGTGCAGGGTTTATTGCAGTAGTCAGGGCAGGAGATAATGGTGGCTTGGACGTGGTTACTATATGCACCTTAGGGCTTGCTGTAAATGAGGATATATCATCAAATTATAATTTTTAATATTGTTAGGCTTGTTTTTTTCCCACAAAATCTGCTCTGATGTTTATACACATTAATTCAGAAAGATAGTATAAACATTCCCCACATTGACTTTGTGTATATACACACATATACATATATATCTCTATATAGTGGATATATATGTACATAGACAGATGCATAAACACACACACTTCTCCAGAGTACTTGGTAAATTGAGATTTAATCAACCCTTACAGTCTTTAGGGCTTTTAAATCTAAATCTTCTACTTGTGGTAAACTACTTCATTGTATGGGTGCCATGCCAAAGTTTAGAACCATATGAAATACTCTTCCTAGAGAAAAGCTATTAAATATACATTGTTTCACAGGAACATGTTCGTTGTTGTTCTGTCACTGAGTCATGTCCGACTCTGCAACCCCATGAACTGCAGCATGCTAGGCTTATGCAGCACTCCAGGAATATGTTTCCATTACACCAAACAAAATCTTAGGTAGATAAACTTGTAAAACATCCACATAACTAAACGTGTTGTCCTATAATTTCGTCCTTAATTTAGTATATTAGTATAGTCTCTCCTCTTGAACTTCCCTCTTTTCTTCTGGGTTGAAGTCCATCTTTTACCAAGTCTGGTAAAAAAGTCTGCTCAGCTGCCTGCATGACAGAAGGTGACTTTTAGACCATTTTTCCTCTACAGGATTTCTTAGTCAGTCAGAGACTACTTAGGTGGAACCTCCCTCTGTTGATAGAGGAAAGTACATTTATTGCTTTCACAAATTCCTGCTATTTCTTCCTTCTTGATGTTTCTCATTCTCATATCCATTTCTTCTTTGCTTTTCTACCTAGATCCCTGCTTTAGCTTCTTTTCTGCTTGTGCCTGGGCTACCACAATGCCCTTATGCTAAGCTCTGTTTGAGCTGTAATTTCTCTTATCTATGATTTCTCTTAGCAGCTTGTCATCTCTCTCTTCAGTCACTCGCATTTTTATCACCTTGAGCCTAAAAGCCCTGCAGAGCCCCACGTTCGCCATTGTTTATTTTTCCTTTGAGTCACTTTAAAGTGGGTAATAGGCTATTAATTCTTTCTCCAGACCAGTCTCCTTTTTCCCCCTAAATCCTATAGCCTCCTCTACTGGGGCTATATTTTTGACACTAAGTAAATTCAATTGCTGTATCCCACATGAGGCTTATAGAATCCTAAAAATTTTTAACTTGATAAAAGACCTTGAAAGTCATCCAGTCCAGCGTCCTTGTGTCACAGATCCACTGAGGCCTAGAATTAGAAACTGCTGGATGGAAGCCCCACGCCCTTCTCTTTGTGTCCTTTCACATACACCCACTCCTTCCAGGTCTGTTGTGTCAGAGATCAGGGTGACTTGCTTAAACTAAGAATGTAATCTGATAATATTATCCTTGACTATATCCCGGATATGAATGTTTCTTTTTATTTGCTCCATTTTTGTCTCAAAGGTGACTCTACACAGCAAGCTGTATTAACTGATAAAAATACTGATTACCTAAAATTCTGGAAAATCTAAAATGCTATTAAAATATTTCAGTATCTTGCAGGATGAGTCATTAAAACCTATTGTAAGTAATGTTTATAGAGGCTATTTGTGGACTTTGATACATGCTTTCATAATTTGAAAAAGGTTCAGTTCCAATGAAGGATTCCATTATTCCTCACCTACCAAGACGTCATTTTGGTTCCTATGGTCATCTTCCGATGCCCTTCTCCTTCAGTCCATTAAATCAAGACTCAGTTACCTCCTTTTCTCCTGGATCCACTCCCTGTGGGGTGCCTTTTGGAGCAGGTGCAGTAATGGTGCAGGAAGTCACTCCTGCCTCTTCAGCCTGAGGAAACCTTTCTCAGGAAATGCTTTTTGTAGGATTGAATCACATGTGATGCATGTTTCAAATCATTTTAATAATAAATTGAAATTACACTCTCCTTTCTGAGTTCTTCACTGTATTTGACTGATTTCTACTCTGTCACTATATACACGTTTCAAAACTAATTTATAAAATTCGGCAATGTTAATTACCCAAAAATAGTAATGTTCTTCCTAAACCATGATGTGCTTTAAAAAATCTATTGATTATTTTGAAATACAAAGAAGTGAAACGGTATTTGAAAGTGTCTGAATATATACACCCTTCTAATTGAGTTTTTCAGAGGACTAAAATTTTGCCAAAGGATATCCATCCTACTAAGCTATGTCACAAGCTATAGCATTGTTATTTAGGACTTTGAAATCAGAGGTACTGTTGCACTTCTTCAAAGAGGGCAAAACATCACTTTCTCTTAATCACTCTCTTTCCTTGTATAAATTACCTTTGAATTAAATAATGTTCTTTTCATTGTCTGATAATCAAAAAGTTATAACAGAAATGGTTTCTTTGATCCTTGTTAACTCCAGCACTTGATGTTTTAATTTATATACTTAAAGGTCCTCGAAAATTTCCCCTTGCTCAAACTGACTCTCTTCTGATGAAAATGCGTTCAGTAGCAAGTGATGAACTTCATGTGATGATGCAACGGAGAATGAGCCAAGAGAACCCTGTCCAGGCGACTGAAACAGAGCTTGCACAGAGGTTGCAGAGGCTCACCGTTTTCGCAGTTAACAGGATTGTTTATCAAGGTAGGACTAGAGAATAAATATGTTCTTGCTCAGATATTGAGATGAGAATAATTTAAGAGAAGGGCTTCCTGGTGGCTCAGATGGTAAAGAGAACTGACTAAATTTCAGGTTTTTTAACAGCATTAAAAAATTTTTAGCATCCATACTAGTAAAAGAATTTATTTGGAACCAGTAGCCTTGAATAAAATTCTGCTTTTTAATATGTTAAATGCTGGCCTAGACTGACCATTGAAATTTGAAATAGTATAGCACCTCCAATATATTTTTTAAACTTTTCTTTGAAATAGTCATAGATTCACATGCAATTGTTAGGAAATATTACAGAGAGATCCTGTGAACCCTTTACCCAGTTTCCCCCCCATGGATCTTGTAAAACTATAGTTCAGGATCAATACCAGGATATTGACATTACTACACTCAAGAAAAAGAACATTTCCATCACTATAAGAACTATATGTTGCCTTTTAGAGCCACATCCACTTTTCTCCCACACCCACCCCTTCCTTAATCGCTGGCAACTATCAATCTGTTCTCCATTTCTACATTTTCATCATTTCAAGAATGTTAAATAAATGGAATCATACAGTATATAACCATACAGTATGTGTAAGATTGACTTTTTTCACTCAGCGTAATTCTCTGGAGAGTCATCCTGGATGTTACATATATCAAATATTCCATAGCATGGATGTACATTTTAATCATTTACCTGTTGAAAGATGATCTCGGTACTTTCCAGTTTGGGGCTATTACAAATAAAGCTAGCTGCTGTAAACATTTATGTGAAAGTTGTGTGTGAGCTCAGGTCTTTGCTTTTCTGGGATAAACATCCAAGAGTACAATTTCTTTTATTTATTTATTTATTTATTTTTTAATTAGTTGGAGGCTAATTACTTCACAACATTTCAGTGGGTTTTATCATACATTGACATGAATCAGCCATGGAGTTACATGTATTCCCCATCCCGATCCCCCCTCCCACCTCCCTCTCCACCCGATTCTTCTGGGTCTTCCCAGTGCACCAGGCCCGAGCACTTGTCTCATGCAAGAGTACAATTTCTAGGTGGTATGAGAGTTGTGTGTTTTGTTCATGCTAAGGAACTGCCAGACTTGTCTAGAGTGGCAGTATAATTTTATATTCCTGGCAGCAATGTATGAGTGATCTGGTTTTCTTCATGTCTTCACCAGCATCAGAAGTTTCACTGTTTTCAGTTTTAGCCGTCCTGATAGATAATGTTGGGCCATAACTGTGGTTTCAAGGTGCACTTCTATGGGAGCTAATGATTTATATGTTTATGTATGAACTTTAACGCCTATAACAAACGCTAAAAAAGCTATGCAAAGAAATATACTCAAAAAACAATACAAATAAGCCAAAATTCTAAAAAGGTTCAGGTGACATCCATTTTTTTTTAACTTTTCTAATTTATATTTGGGACAACCAGCCTCTAGAGTAAGCTGTGAAACTGAACTGTTATCACATGCACAGCATTTAATGGGATAGCATGTCTGGTTAAACAGGTCTGCACATCTATCTAATGTAAATATCACATGGTCTTTATGTTTAATTTGTACAAGAACCTTCATGACTTTAATAATTTTGTAGTTTAATTCATCTTCGTTAGTAAAATAAAGCTTTAATTTAGGATTGCATGACTCATGTATGCTTAAATTTCTGCATTGTTTTAGGTGAATTCACTTTCTCTAGTATATCGTACTTTTTACATCAAATACAGCTATTACACGTTTACATTGTGACAACTGAATTGGTTGATTACATAGAATATTTTTGCCACTATCATTTGTAATGGCTCAGTATTAGTGATTTGACTAATTTTTTATTCTTCTTTTAATTCAAAGAATTTAATCCGGATATTATTGACATTTTGAGTACTCCAGAAAGTGCAACTCAAAGCAGGACCTCAGCTTCCCAGACTGAAATTTCTGAAGAAAATATTCATCATGAACAGCCTGTTGTTTTCAATCCATTTCAGAAAGAAATGTTCATGTATCTGGTAGAAGGATTCAAAGTATCTAGTGTGAGTAAATTAATTACATGGGAAATGTTTATTCACAAAGAAGGAGTAGAGGTTTTATGTGTCTGTATTCAGTTTAGTTCAGTTGCTCAGTCCTGTCTGACTCTTTGCGACCTCATGGACTGCATCATGCCAGGCTTCCCTGTCCATCACCAACTCCCGGAGCTTGCTCAAACTCATGTCCGTTGAGTTGGTGATGCCATCCATCTCATCCTCTGTCGTCCCCTTCTCCCTCAGGAGGAGAAGTGTCTGTATTACATGTTTTCAAAATCATATTCTTACACTTTCACAGACTTTTCTGAAACTCAGACAACTTGAATTTTAATAATGAAGTAAAATGTATTGCTAATTTGCCTTTTTCAGAACTACTCACTTCATGCAGCATTGGTTTTTAAGTCTATAAACGAAAAACTATTTTCTAATATTGTAATTTATTAAATAAAATCAGCATCAGAAAAAATTAGGAATTTGATGATTACTGTGAGAGCTTAAACTAATAACCTGTTTTTAAAGATCTTTATTTTTAGCTGCTTACTCTAGAGTTATTATTATGGATAATTATGCAGTACAGATGTTGTCTTAAACAGATCTAATATCTTCAAAATTATGTAGAGAATACTGAGAAGCATCAGGCTCCATTTATCATCAACTCACTTAGGTTTTTGTGGGTCATTTATAGTTGAACATAGGGAAAAAATTGGTCAGTACACTCATAGATAGCAAAGGCTAATCTAATTCTAGCAGAACTCATAAATCATGATTCTGCCAATATAACTAGATTTGGTTGTCTGCAGGTTCCACTTAGAACTGAATCATTCACACCAGAGCCCTTAGGACTAGGAGTAACTGGAGAGCCATTTTCAAAACTCAAAATAAACTCTAAAATGTACTGATTCCAATTTTTAAACCAGATACAGGATATTTGATCAGGATTGGGTTAACCCTTGTGGGACCACCATCAAAAGCACAGCTTATTTGGTTATTTGTTAAGGAATATTGATGGTCAGTTTATAAACAATTCTTAATTTGTGACAGTTTTACTCAATATTTTAGTCTTCCCTGGTGTCTCAGTGGTAAAGAATCTGCCTTCCAGTGCAGGAGGCGAGGGTTTGATCCCTGGGTCAGGAAGATCCTTTGGAGAAGGAAATGGCAACCCACTCTAGTATTCTTGCCTGGAAAATCCCATGGACAGAGAAACCTAATGGGCTGCAGTCTATGTATGCATGCTAAGTTGCTTCAGTTATGTCTGATTTTTCGATCTTATAGACTGTAGCTCACCAGGCTTCTCTGTCCATGGGATTCTCCAGGCAGGACTACTGGAGTGGGTTTCCATGCCCTGCTCCAAGGGATCTTCCCAAATCAGGGATCAAATCTGAGTCTCTGACATCTCCTGCATTGGCAGACAGGTTCTTTACCACTAGCGTCACCTGGTCTGTGGGGTGGCAAAAGAGTCAAACACAGCTTAGCAACTAAATAACAACAAACGGCTATCTTCAATATTTTAGTACTATTTCAAGCCTCTATTAGGAATCCTTCTCTTTTATATTGTAAATTCCAGGTAGGCTTATTTATTGTTGTTCTTTGATGGTTCTTTTTTTTTTTTGTCATTTAAAATTTCCAAACCCTGGGTAATTTTTTTAAGTGTCTTAGGACTTTAGCTTCTTTATCTCTCCCTTTTTAAATTGTAGTAAAACATACATAACATAAATTTTGCTATTTTAACAATTTTTAAATGTACGAATCAGTGATACTAAGTCCTTTCACATTGTTGTGCAACCATTACCACTGTCCATCCCTAGAAATTTTTCTGTTATCCGAAACTGAGATTCTGTGTTCATTAAACAGTAACTCCCCATTAGCCTCTCCCCCAGTCCCTGATAAACCACTATTCTATTAGTATATATCGCACTTGTTTATCCATTCATCCATCAATGGGTATTTGGATTGTTTCTACCTGTAGGCTATTTTGAACGGTGCCACTATAAACATTGATGTACATCCATCTCTTTTAAAATCCTGTCTGTGTGGATGTGTGTATCTTCCTAATTTCAACTGTTTGAAAATTCTAGAATAAAACATGTTCCATGATTTTTTAGGGCTGCGTTGAGGTTATTATATTATTACTTAAGAAATTTGATCCTAATTCATTCCTGTTTTTATTTAAGGCTTCAGGTAAAACTAGTAGTTCCAAACAGCAGTGGGCTAAAATCTTATGGTCTTGTAAGGAAACCTTCCGAATGCAGCTTGGGAGACTGCTCGTGCATATGTTGTCTCCAGCCCACTCTTCACAAGAGAGAAAGCAAATTTTTGAAATAGTTCGTGAGCCAAATCATCAGGAAATACTGCGAGACTGTCTTAGCCCATCCCTGCAAGTAAGTACTCCAACACTTCATGAGTAATAACTTTCATAAAACTGTATAAATCAAGAACTGAATTTAAACTGTATTTTCATGCCAAATACCATGAATATAGTTTTCTAACCAAACAAATATTTTCTGAGGTCTTTCTTCAGATGCCGTTTACCAGAGTCAATTTGCTTAATCTGTCTCTACCTGAGTTCTTATTAGATCCTTCATAGTTTGTTACTAAATCTTGAAGTGTTTTCTTTAAGAACTGTTTGGAGACTTTTTAAAGCATTATATTATCCATGAAATAGCTATACTGAATGGCTCAAACAATAGTACATATAACATATTTCAAAAATATTTACAGTAAAAATATTTGTTAATCATCTAGAATGGTAAAATCAAAATACTCAAGCTGTTTTGGAATCTATAAACTCTATCACTCAGCAAGCAATAGATGGAGAATTTAAGTGGTATAACCATTCTGTTTAGCAGTTTCTTATAAAATTAAATATACTCTTAGCCTGTGATGCTAAAATTCCATTTTTAGGTATTTACCTAAGAGAAATCAAAACATATGTCCATAAAAAGACTAGTAGAAGAATATCCATGACAGCCTTTCTACTAATAGCCAAAAACTGGAAATAACCCAAATATCTGTCAATGGGAGAATGTATAACTAAACTGTGATATATTTATACAATAGACTGTTACATAGCAATAAAAATGAACTGACTACTGATGCACCCATCAATATGGATGAAGCTCAAAATCGTGGTGTCATAGAAAGGGACAGCCAAACACCAAAGAGTAGGCATTTTATGATTCCATTCATATGAAGCCCAAGAACAGGCGAAATTAAGATACAGTCATAGAATTTAGGACAGTAATTATCTCTGTGAGGAAGGGGACAGTGAGAAGGGGGAATTGAATGGAAAGGGGCATAGGGAAATTTCTTGGAGTGATAAAAATGAACTATTACCTTACTTGAGGTAGTGGTTACGTGGGTGTATGCAGTTGTCAGAACTCCTGGAAACAAACACTTAATATCTGTATGCTTTATTGAATGTAAATTATACCCCTATAAATAAAGTATTAGATGATATTTAAGATAGGACAAGTATTCCTTTTATATCCCTGAGAAACTCAGATTTATCACACTAGGAACCAAAAAGTTACAGTTTTGAAGTAATGCTTTGAGGTGCGCTTTTCAGTATTGAGACTCAAGTGCACTAAGGGCGTTGTCGCCCCTTTGCCAAGGCAGAAGCATACCTAGCCCATAGTTTCCTTCTGTGGTGAATTCAAAGAGGTGTTCTTTTGTTGCTTTATTCTCAGCAGAGCCTCCATCCCTCCGAATCCAACCGTGACATTTCCAGTTCTCTTCTACCAGCTTCACTTCTCCACTTTTCCCTTTCTGTTGGTGGTATCCTTACTGCTTTCAGCTTGAAACATTGCAACTGTGGTTGACTTTGTTCTGTCTCGAATCCATTGTATCACCAAGACCAGTCATTTACTTAGTCCTGTCTTTCCCTATATTCTGCCCACCCCCTCACCCCCCAGTTTAGGCTTTCACCCCTAATGCTTGGATCACTACAATAGCCTCCTCTCCACCTCAAGACCAAATTACTCTATCTGGTAATTTTTTAAAGATTTATTATCCTTCCTGCTAAATCGCTTCAGTTGTGTCTGGCTCTGTGGAATCCAAGGACTGTAGCCTGCCAGGCTCCTCTGTCCATGGGATTTTTCCAGGCAAGAATACTGGAGTGAGTAGCCATTTCCTTCTCCAGGGGATCTTCCTGACCCAGATTCCACTAGCGAAGCCCTAGTGGTTCAGATGGAAGATTTATTATGGCAACATTCAAATAAACTTAAAAGTTGGAAGAAATCAAAAAAAGAACCCCACATGACCATAACCTGATTTTAATTTTTCTTTTTAGTACTTTGAAATAAAGTCAGGTATCAGATTATTTTACCTGTAAATACTTCAGTTTAGATCTCTGCTGATAGGACTTTTAACTTTTAACTCTTTTAATTTATCACTCTCCATGATATTAATAATAATTCCTTCTTCTTCTTCTTGTTCAGTCGCTAAGTTGTGTCCAGCTCTTTGCGACCCCATGGACTACACTACTCCACGCTTCCCTATCCTCCACTATCTCCCAGAGTTTGCTCCAATTCATGTCCATTGAGTCGGTGATGCCATTCAACCATCTCATCCTCTGTTGCCCTCTTCTCCTCCTGCCTTCCATCTTTCCAGTATCAGAGTCTTTTCCAGTGAGTCAGCTCTTCACTTACTTATTATCATCTAATACCCAATGTTTAAATTTTCCCAATTTTCTTTAAATTTTTTAGATAGTTCTCTTGATTCTCGATCCAAACAAGGCCCACACAATATTTGTTTGATGGGTGTAACATCTTTTTAATCCTTGTAATTACTGTCCCCAGTCTTTTTTTTTTAAATATCATTATTTGTTGATGAAACTGAGTCATTTGTTCTATAGAATCTCCCACATTCCGGATTTGTTTAGTTGTATCCTTGTGGTTCTAGATGTAGAGGCCTGACTAGATTCCAGTTTTTTATTTCCTATTTTGTTTTTTAAAAAATACTTCATTTTCTATTACATCATGGCAACAGGCAGAACACATTTGGTTGCTCTGCTTTTTTGAGATGGTAGCAGCCTGATTCATCCATTATAAAGTTCACCCTCAGTCTTTAATTATTTCAGTAACCATTAATAATGGTTGCCAAGATCCACTTTTTCATTAGGAGTTGCAAAATAGTGATTTCTCTGTATTTCTCATTCCACCATCATCTGTTAGCTCTGATTCTTCTATCAGTTCAGTTCAGTTCAGTCGCTCAGTCATGACTGACTCTTTGCAACCCCATGAATCGCAGCACGCCAGGCCTCCCTGTCCATCACCAGCTCCCAGAGTTTACTCAAACTCATGCCCATCGAGTCGGTGATGCCATCCAGCCATCTCTTCCTCTGTCGTCCCCTTCTCCTCCTGCCCCCAATCCCTTCCAGCATCAGGGTCTTTTCCAGTGAGTCAACTCTTCGCGTGAGGTGGCCAAAGTACTGGAGTTTCAACTTCAGCATCAGTCCTTCCAATGAACACCCAGGACTGATCTTTAGGATGGACTGGTTGGATCTCCTTGCAGTCCAAGGGACTCTCAAGAGTCTTCTCCAACACCACAGTTCAAAAGCATCAATTCTTTGGCGCTCAGCTTTCTTCATAGTCTCACATCCATACATGACCACTAGAAAAATCATAGCCTTGACTAGACGGACCTTTGTTGGCAAAGTAATATCTCTGCTTTTTAATATGCTATCTAGGTTGGTCATAACTTTCCTTCCAAGGAGTAAGTGTCTTTTCATTTCATGGCTGCAGTCACCATCTGCAGTGATTTTGGAGCCCAAAAAAATGAAGTCTGACACTGTTTCCACTGTCTCCCCATCTATTTCCCATGAGGTGATGGGACCAGATGCCATGATCTTAGTTTTCTGAATGTTAAGCTTTAAGCCAACTTTTTCACTCTCCTCTTTCACTTTCATCAAGAGGCTTTTTAGTTCCTCTTCACTGTCTGCCATAAGGGTGGTGTCATCTGCATATCTGAGGTTATTGATATTTCTCCCGGCAGTCTTGATTCCAGCTTGTGCTTCTTCCAGCCCAGCATTTCTCATGATGTACTCTGCATATAAGTTAAATGAGCAGGGTGACAATATACAGCCTTGACGTACTCCTTTTCCTATTTGGAACCAGTCTGTTGTTCCATGCCCAGTTCTAACTGTTGCTTCCTGACCTGCTATAGGGAAGAATGTTCCCTTAGTAGCTGTTGGGCTACCCTAAAATATAGTCTCTGTAGGAAAGGCAAGATAAATGCTTGTTTCTTTCATCTGTTTGTTTTTAGAATACTAACTTGGTGCCCTAGCAAACTCTAGTTTTTGTATTTGTTTTTATATTTGAGGTGTTGTCATGAACTCAAGTATTGTTTTTTAAATTTTATAAGTAGTTTCAAATCTTTGCAGTTATTTTTCTCTTTCATGTTCAGATTAACACTTCTGTAGATTCAAGTTGTTGTATCCTTTTAACATGGCCTTTTTAATTTTAACAGGTTGATATGATTAACTTGAGGCTTCCCAGGTGGCACAGTAGTCAAGAATCCGCCTGCCAGTGCAGGTGATACAGGAGATGCGGGTTTGACCCCTGGGTTAGGAAGATCCCCTGGAGTAGGAAATGGCAACCCACTGCAGTATTCTTGTCTGGAAAATTCCTTGGACAGAGTAGCCTGGCAGGCCACAGTACATGGGGTCTCAAAGAGTCGGACATGACTGAGTGACTGAGCCCTGCACAGCTTTATTAACTTCCTTCCATTCTGGAGCAAAGAATGTCCCAGGCTCATCTTGTACATTCCCTTCCCTAGACCTGCAACCAAACTTTTTCCCCAAGAAGCCCCTGTTTCCTTTTAATGAAATAATAGTATTTAGAAACTACAAATCTAAGGACTAGGTATATTCATTTCTATTGGGTTGTCATTTCTTCTCAGCGTTTTTAGTGGGCAAAGCTAATACATGTGTGAAAGTGTTAGACGCTCAGGCGTGTCCAACTCATTGCAACCCCATGGACTGTAGCCCACCAGGCTCTTCTGTCCATGGGGTTTTCCAGGCAAGAATACTAGAGTGGGTTGCCGTTCCCTTCTCCAGGGCATCATCCCAACCCAGGGATCAAACCCAGATCTCTCACATTGTGGGCAGATTCTTTACCATCTGAGCCATCTGTAAAATGTCAACCTGGTTTCAAAATCAAAACTGTGAAATATAGCACAGTTGAAGAGTTTCTAGTTTTTATCTCTATAGCCTTCACTCATTCTTTCCCTTTCCCTGTAGCTTACCATCCTTATTTGGTTTTTATTTGTTTTGGAGATATAAGCAAATTTGTGACACACACACCCAGGTGCGCATATGTATTTTCTCTCACTTCTTTATACGAAGAAAGGTAATGAACCATACACATCCTTCTCACTCTACTTTCTTCAGCTAACAATATATCCTAGCAATGGTTCCACAGCAGTATAGAGAGCTCGTCTCATGCCTTTTTTATAACTGCCTACAAGCTCTATTCCATCTGTAGTCTGCCTGATTTTTAAAGCTCCAAGCTTCTCTTCTATTGAATCTGGATAAATCTCCAGCCAGTCAGTGGCTCCTCATCTTTTCTGTCATAACATCTTCACATCCCTTGTAGTCCTTCTGATAAGCTGCTTTTTTCTTGTCCCCGCAGCACGCAACGCTGTCTCTCCTCTCCTTTGTCTGTCCATATGCCTGTTGTGTCCATAGCCATGCACCCACATCATATGGTACCACCTTCAAAGACTGCCTTCCTTCTTTTAGTCCACTCAGAACTCTTCCTTCTTGAAACTTCATCGAAAATCTTATTTTTACACATTTTATTATTTTCTAAGAATTTGTGTTTAAATTCAATTCCTTAAATCAGTTTTCTGAGAGCAGAAAATAAGATTTCTATGTGTGCATGTCTCCAAAAACAACTTTTCTAGTCCCAGAAACTACAATCAATAAATGATTGATCAGAAGATGTTAAAATGAGCTATTAGAAACAACTTAGGAAAATCATGTTTCTTTGGATATTCAGAATGAAAAAAAACATTTCTGATAGTTTTTCAAGATGATCTTAAAATGTCACCAAATACTAAACTGAAATATTTTTAGAGTTCTATCAAGATTATTACCTTTAAGATGCACACATGAAAATATTCTAGTCATTTACCATTCCTCTCTATTTGCCAACTCTTCAGGCCTTTTACTTGCAGAGCATCTGTTCATTTTTCTCTTTTGGTCAGGTAACAGCTGTCTCCTGACTAATTTAAAATGTTGCATTAAAATAAGCTTTGCTATTTTCATCATTGCGTATGTTCATCTTATGCTTTTGGGAAGCGACATGATGTGATTCAGCATGTGAATTTAAATATCACCTAAAATGTTATAGTTTCCAAATCCATTTGTTGACTATTCACAGTTTAAAATATCATAAAGCCAAATACAGTGATATTTGTATGAATGCAAATTGTTAAAAAATAAAATTATGCATGTTTAACGTTGGCAAAGTTAATGTCTAAATAATATATATTGTACACTTAACAATGAGGTGTAATATCTCTGGCATGAAAGAGCCACTTAACGGAAAAAAG
The DNA here is from genome assembly GCF_910594005.1 of Cervus elaphus. Taxonomy (NCBI): domain Eukaryota; kingdom Metazoa; phylum Chordata; class Mammalia; order Artiodactyla; family Cervidae; genus Cervus; species Cervus elaphus. The sequence continues at coordinate 6,025,158 of NC_057829.1, forward strand.
CTTTGATCTACACAATAAATAAAAAGCACTAAAACTGGCATGTGTGTGCATATCAGTCTCTCAGTCATGTCTAGCTTCTTGCAACCCCATGGACTGTAGATCTTCAGGCTCCTCTGTCCATTGAATTCTCCAGGCAAGAATACTGGAGTAGGTTGCCATTCTGTTCTCCAGGGGATCTTCCCAACCCAGGGATTGAACCCCAGTCTCCCACACTGCAGGCAGATCTTTACCATCTGAGCTGCCGGGGAGGCCTATAAAATTGGTGTAAACAAAGCTTATCTAAAAATGAAATTTCACATGTTTGCAAATGATCATCTAAAGCAAAAATGATAGCCATGTCTTGTGGAATCCCAGCATAGATAATAAAAGTATGCATGTGTGCTCAAAAAAAAAAAAAAAAGAGCCACTCAAGAAATCATGAATCAAAGTTTGGTTTAGTTTTACACTGGGAAGGACCATTCTCATTTTCTTAAGTAACATTTTCATTTTGTCTATAGTGCCTGTTCATAAAAGACTGACCTAAACCAACCCTTCTCCCAAATATTCACATATTGAATGCTGACATCTTAACTGGTTTTAGAGTTTTTCACCTTTTGTTCTCCCCAGGGAATAGTGAATGCTTACAAATGGATCCAAAGATACTTTTTTGTTCTGGTATTTTCTCCAGTGTTTATTCTCCCAAGCAGAAATTAAAGAGACTCTTACCTTAAGGCTTAAAGGAAAGTTCCCCTTCCAGTTCAGTATTTCTATGAGAAGAACTAAGAATTAGTTTCCTTCATCCCAAGCTTATTATTCCTTTAGCAAACCCTCTCTAAAATTCTTTCCCCAAAAGTTTGTGTGCTTTCTTTTTTCCTTCTTTCCTTTATTACTTCAATCCCCCCTTTCTTCTTTTTTTTCCCTCTTTTTCTTCCATTTTTTTACCTTTAACAATAAAAATTTTCAAACAGACTAAGAAGAATAGAGACTAGTGAATACTTAATGAGTACCATATGACCATCCCATAGATCTATTGTTAGTATTTTTATCATATTTATCATCATTTTTTTCTGAGGTATTTTAAAGTAAATTATATAAATCATGACATTTTTTTCAAAAGACTGTTTTATGTCACCATAACAACATTATTATACCTGACAAAATTAGCATATACTCTAATGTCATCATATACTCAGTGCATAATCATTTGAGAATTTCTTCAGTTGTCCCCAAAATGTCTTTTTAGCTGATTTATTTAAACTAGATCCAGCCAAATAAATGTAGCAATAAATTTAATTTACTGTTAAAGAATTTAAATGTAAGAAATAAAAATTCTTTATGACTTAAAATTTTTTTAATTAAAAAAATTGTTACTTTTTTTTTTAAGCATGGAGCCAAATTAGTTTTGTATTTGTCAGAGTTGATGCATAATCACAAAGATGAATTGACTGAAGAAGAACTAGACACAGCAGAACTGCTTATGAATGCTTTAAAATTATGTGGTCATAAGTGCATCCCTCCCAGTGCATCAACAAAATCAGACCTTATTAGAGTGATCAAAGAGGTGAGTCAGTGAAACCATAAGAAACAGTTTTCTTAGGAGATCCCCTTGACTGTAACTAAAGAATGATTGAGAGATTTTTTTATTATAGAGTACCACTGATGGTGAATTTAGATGATAATTTTTTATACATTATATTGTTTTTTAATATAAGAAAACAAATAGTTTTATTTTAAGGAGCATTTTATTCTCTGTGGTCATCCATATTCATTACCACTAGCTTTCAGTGAAGAAAAAGGTTTTAATAGTGACAAGCAAGTTGAATCATCAGCCTCAAGTTCTCAGTTCTTTAGTGAAAAAGCAAAATAAGGAAGTGAGCAGCTATGCAAACCTGTTGGGTTTGGCAGCCCTAGTTAACTATTCCACCCTAATTTCTGTGACCCAAATTGTGTGGAAACAAAGGGGAATTATAGCATTATTTAAGTAGCTGATGTATTTTATTTTAATATTCTGGTCTCCAGGAGACAATTTTTTTTCCTTTGTTAACTTGGTTTTAAATTTAGTTTGCTGGGCTCTGTGCCAGTGTTAAATGATAAATAATAAGTTTTATATAGTATATTATTATCTAAATCTTTTAGGAACAAAGGAAATATGAAACTGAAGAAGGTGTGAATAAGGCCAGCTGGCAGAAAACAGTTAATAATAATCAGCAAAGGTAGGATATCACGTGTGCTAAAAGTTGTGTCTTTTAGGAGCCCCATTATATTTTGCATATGCTTTTAGTTTTAATGTACCATGTTTTGATATACATTTAATGTTCCTATACAAATACTTAACTTACAGGCTTCTTGTCTGTTTAGCCTCTTTCAGCGTTTGGATTCAAAATCAAAGGATATATCTAAAATAGCTGCAGATATCACCCAGGCAGTATCTCTTTCCCAAGGAATTGAGAGAAAAAAGGTGATCCAGCACATCAGAGGAATGTACAAAGTGGATCTTAGTGCCAGCAGACACTGGCAGGAGCTTATTCAACAACTGACGCATGACAGGTTAGCAACGTGGGAGGACTTTCAGTGGTCCTGCATAAATGTTTTATATTGATGTGATTTTCACTCTAGAATAAAGATTCATAATGCTATCTGATTAGATTAAATGTTTTTTGTTTAATCATTGGTAATTTATTTCCTCTTAAAGAATATGCCTCTGAGAATTTTTTAATTCTTGGGAGGGAGAAAAAATAATGAGAGAGAGAGACATTAGCTCTTCCAGAGAGTAATATCTGTTTATTGGCTTTCATTTTAAAATATGATCTTTGTTCACCAGCCCAGGTTGGATGCATGAGACAAGTGCTCCGGCCTGGTGCACTGGGAAGACTCAGAGGAATTGGGTAGAGAGGGAGGTGGGAGTGGGGATCGGGATGGGGAATACATATAAATCCATGGCTGATTCATGTCAATGTATGACAAAACCCACTACAATATTGTAAAGTAATTAGCCTCCAACTAATAAAAATTAAAAAAAAAAGAAAAACACCAATACAGTGTACTAACAAATATATATGGAATTTAGAAAGGTGGTAATGATAACCCTACATGCGAGATAGCAAAAGAGACACAAATGCATAGAACAGTCTTTTGGACTCTGTGGGAGAGGGCGAGGGTGGGATGATTTGGGAGAATGGCATTGAAACGTATATTATCATATGTGAAAAGGATCACCAGTCCAGGTTTGATGCATGAGACAGGGTGCTCGGGGCTGGTGCACTGGGATGACTCAGGGGGATGGGATGGGGAGGGAGGGGGGAGAGGGGTTCAGGATGGGGAACACATGTATACCTATGGCAGATCCATGTCAATGTATGGCAAAACCACTACAATATTGTAAAGTAATTAGCCTCCAATTAAAATAAATAAATTTATATATTAAAAAAAATAAAATATGATCTTTGCAAAAGAATAGGGAAATCACTGAAACAAGACAGTTGGGAAATATATCTATTTCCAGTTAAGACCTCAGTAACACAGTTAAAAAGATGCATCACAAATAGTGGAAAGAGGGAAATTAAAATATTATTCTCTGAATTTGGTTAACATAACTGATTAGTATTATGACTTTGAGGAGCTACATACTAAAGCAAATTCCAGGTGAATGAATGAATTAAACTTAAAAAGTTTACACAGCAGGAGAAAATAGAGTATTTATCAACTCTGATAGATAACTTCCTAAGATCAAACACAATTGAAGAAACTACAAAGAAGAAATGAATGGCTTTGAACTTTAATTTTTTTCCAGTGTATTTAACAAGCATAGCCACAACAAAACATCAAAATTTATTTTCAGTATGTATTTCAAAGTTAGTATTTTTATGATTTTAAAATTTCATAAAAGTTTGAAAATAAAAATTAAAATCCCAAAAGTTTGAGCAAAAGACATGAATATAGTCTTCACATCAGACAAGTAGAATTAATAAGCAGATGGGAAAAATTGAATATTGCTAGAGGCTAATTTAGTTTTTTAAAATCTTTAGATACTATATTTTACCTTTTATGTTAAAATAAAAAGTTTTTTTAGGAACTCTCTCCACAGTAGGAAGAATGTATCTTAGCCCTTGATCAGAGGTTTGGTGGCATTGTATACTTTGACATAATATATCAGGAACCCTATAAACAATTTATTTCTAGGTCCAATTATTCTATTTTAGTGATTTTGTCCTAAGGAAAATATTCAAAATATCCAAAATCAATAAACATAAAGATTTTCATCTCTGCATTGTTTATGTTAGTGAATGAATCGGAAACAACTAAGTATATAACAATAGTAATAAATACAGTATGATCCTTTCACTCAATATAATATTAGCCGTTTAAAATGGTAGTGATAAAGAAGTCAGAATATAGGAATGTGTATATAAGAAAATATGTGTATATGAGTTATAACTGTAATTTTAAAAAATGAAAATCACTACCAGCATTTTGGTATGTTTGGGGTAGTAGGATTAAGGGTAATTTATTCATCTATTTCTAAAAGCTATTTCATTTAAAATGTTAATTTATTTTAAAACATTTTAAGAAATGTGATTACTACAAAAATGAATAATTTTGTTTGTTACATTAGATAATAGGCAAAATGGGAAATGAAAATAATTTATTTGGAAATTGATTTTTTTTCTTTAGTTGACCATACTAAGTCTAATATATCACAAAGCATATATAGTAGTCATGCTGTATCTTTTTAAAAATTGAATAGGTACAAGAAACTAGTAGCAGAGCTTGCCTTGAGGCAAGGAGACTGGACTCCAGAGCAGAGGGGAACTTTTTTGTTGTTATTCTTTTGTACTGTGTGTATGCACATGTGTTTGTGCTTGGTCGCTCAGTTGTGTCCAACTCTTTGCAACCCCATGGACTGCAGTATTCCAGGGTCCTCTGTCCATGGGATTCTCCAGGCAAGAATACTGGAGTGGGTTGCCCTTTCCTCCTCCAGGGCATCTTCCTGACCCAGGGATCGAACTTGCGTTGCCTAAGTCTCCTTCATTGGCAGGCAGATTCTTTACCACTGAGCCACCTGGAAAGCCATGTGTATGCATATCCCTGTCTAGTTATAAAAATAGTTGGGATTTTTCAATTGAATGGATCAGTTTTGACTTACTTATTAAATTTTTACATATATTTTTTTAAGTTATAAGTACTTCAAATTGCCACTTAAGCCTTTTCTTTCTACCTGTAGAGCAGTCTGGTATGACCCCATCTACTATCCAACTTCATGGCAGTTGGATCCAACAGAAGGGCCAAATCGAGAGAGAAGACGTTTACAGAGATGTTACTTAACTATTCCAAATAAGTATTTGCTTAGGGATCGACAGAAATCAGAAGGTAATAGTGACTTCTTGACTCAACATGTAAATATAGCAGATAACTGTGGTCATTACACAAAGATGATGTAATCTCTTTTCCTCAACAGATGTGGTCAAACCACCACTCTCTTACCTATTTGAAGACAAAACTCATTCTTCTTTCTCTTCTACTGTAAAAGACAAAGCTGCAAGTGAGTCTATAAGGTAAATTTGAATCCATAAGACATCTTCTCTTTTGTTGAATGTGTTAAAGACTTTAATAGTCTATTGCAGTGCTTATGTGATGTTTATTTTAGATAATGCAATGGTTTAGGAAAAGACCTGAACATGGCTCAAGAGAGGACAAAGTTGAATGGCCAAAATCCAAAGAGAACAGACAGTTTTGATAGAGAGTTTTCATTGGACTTCAGTCGGCATCTGTTATGTGAGGAAGATAAGTCACACCTAACATGTCATAGCATTGTTGAGGATTGTGGGTCAATAACTATTGATAGGATTGTCACTGTGGTTGTAGTGGAGGTTGTTGTCAGGCCCATTTTATAGATAAAAAACTGAGAGTCAAGAAAAGTGACTTGACTAAAGAATAGAAGAACTTATTCTGACTCTGAATCCCCCTTTTCTCCAAGAATGCTGCGTTTCTTTCCTGTGTTTGTTCAGAGGCATGAACCAATGTTTGCTTATGTACTGGAAAATATAAAATATTGAAGTCTCTTTTAAATAACTGAGTCCTTGAATTCTGCGTAGGGTGTAGGGATTATTCACCTTTTCTAAAAGTTTCTGTTATTTTCTCTGCTATTATAATGTCAGAAATGAGATGTCTCTGCTATTATAATGTTGGAAATGAGATAATATTTTCATGTGGACTCTAACAAGACATTCTATGCTTTTGAAACTCTTGTCTGCTCTGCTGAAATCTTCTACTAGGTAAAATAAAGCTTTTACTCTCTGAAATTGTTCAAAACATTTAATCATAGTAATTTTAAATATGTTTTGACAGAGTCAATCGAAGATGTATCAGCGTTGCACCATCTAGAGAGACAGCTGGTGAATTGTTATTAGGTAAGTTACATTTTGAAGATTTTTATACATATTCACTGTGTCTATTTTATTCTTAGATAATTTGAAACATTGTTTTGACAGACTGCCATTAAGTGAGATAAACTTTCTCTAATATTGCATAGGTTATTTTGCCTTAACATTGTCTATAATGCATATGACTCATGAATGTGAAGAAATGACAGTCTTATTTTCTGAAAAGCATATGAATGGCATTTTAATTTTTATAAAGTTAACTTTCTTCATGAGTATACATTTTTAAATTTGTTTCTTTTATTATGTATCAATTTTTAATTCTAAAGTAAAGAATCATTAGTATGTTTATATGCCTACTGTTTTAACAGATATCCCTATACACATGAAATATATACACCTTGAGATTATTCTTAATTTATATTCTTCACTGTACTTCTGAGAGAAAGGCCAAGACTATTGATCTGTGGATAGTTACATTTAGTGAGATATTTTTCCTTAAGACATGAAGGAATAGCGTTAAACCACAGTCTCTATTCCCTTAAAGAACTGATTTGTATGCTGTGGGCCAGTTGTTCTCAAATCAGGGGCATCCAGATCACATGGGAACTTTTAAGAAAAACAAATTCTCAGGCCCCTGCCCAGAGCCACTGAATCTGAAACTCTGTGGATACGGCCCAAACATCTACATTTTTATACACCTTGCAGTGATTCTGACACACCCTCAAATTAGAGAGTCACTGCAGTAGGCTAAAGCTATATAGCCTGAAAGCCCTAACAGGCAGAGTCTCAAGCTTACCAGGGCTGAGCCCCACAGTCACTAGGATGGAGATGGTGCCCTTCTCTGAGCTGGCCACGCCAGGGCTCAGGGTGACCAGCATCCAGTGCAGAGCTCCAGGAAATTCCCACCATTTGGATATGCGATGTAGGGATGTGCGTTAACAACAGCCTATCAAGCGGGAAAATTGGGGGGACTGTCTGAGCCTGATGGAGCCATGAGGGCTCAGACAGTAAAGAATCTGCCTGCAGTGCAGGAGACATGGGTTCAATCCCTGAATCAGGAAGATCCTCTGGAGAAGGGAATGGCTACCCACTCCAGTATTCTTGCCTGGAGAATTCCGTGGACAGAGACGCTTGGTGGGCTACAGCCCATGGGATTGCAAAGAGGTGAACATGACTGAGCGACTAACACTTTACTTTTCTGCCCTATTGAGTGTTTAAGTCAGCAAAATAATTAAGGATTCCTCTTTTGCTAGAAAATTTAGTTTATAACTTGAATTCAGTTAACGAGTACAAAATAAAAGTAATATGCTAGTAACCTAAGAAGAATACTGGTAATAATAAACAGCCAACACTTTTCGCACTAAGCACCAGACACTGTTAATAAACATTTTACATATATTCTATATAATTCCCACAGTAACCCTGTGAAATAGAGTCTTCTCCCTACCCCATTCTTTTTATAAGGAAACTAAAGCACAGTGGGGTTAGGCAGCTTGCCCAGGATCTCATGGATGCTATTCAAAAATATTTACTGATTATTAGGAACTCCTTCTGGGTTCTGGGATTCAAATTAGGTCCAACTGACTCCAGAGTTGCTTTTAACTATGTGAAATAATAGTGCACAGACATTTTTAAACTCACAGCCAATTATTTTCTGCAGGTAAATGTGGAATGTATTTTGTGGAAGATAACGCTTCTGATACAGTTGAGAGTTCTGTGAGTAGTGGTTTAAATTTGCATTTATATGAATCTAGACAAATTCTCACATGTATAAGTTTAATACAGCCAGAGAGCAGGGAGAACTGTTAAGAGTTCATTTCTTCTCACACTCTGTGTAAATTATCTTAAAAACTGAATTCCAGTTTTTAAGATAATTTTAAAAAGAAGACCATGCCATCCCCTCTGACTCATGTTCTGAGTCTCATAGCAGCAAGTATTATGGATCAGATTCTGAAGCATTCGTATTATTTCAGTTTATGTCCATTCTTTCTCACTACTATCCTCTGTAGCAACAAACTTCTTGCCACTCCCTGTTTATTGTCACATACATTTGCCTTCAAAAAGAAAGAAGAATATTGTCTGATTTAATAACTTAAGTAATCCTGATATTCACATAGCTTAGTAGTCATAATTTTTATTCTTCTGGAAATATATTAATCTGAAAATAACAAAAAAGACTCAATTCACATTTTGGTACAGTCCAAGGTAAGAGAAACCCAAGTAAGACAGTAGGTGTTGCAAGAGGGCATCAGAGGGCAGACACACTAAAACCATAATCACAGAAAACTAGCCAATCTGATCACAGGACCACAGTTTTGTCTAACTCAGTGAAACTAAGCCATGCCTTGTGGGGCCACCCAAGACGGTCGGGTTATGGTGGAGAGGTCTGACAAAATGTGGTCCACTGGAGAAGGGAATGGCAAACCACTTCAGTATTCTTGCCTTGAGAACCCTATGAACAGTATGAGAAGGCAAAATGATAGGATACTGAAAGAGGAACTCCCCAGGTCGGTAGGTGCCCAACATCCTACTGGATATCAGTAGAGAAATAACTCCAGAAAGAATGAAGGGATGGAGCCAAAGCAAAAACAATACCCTGTGGATGGGACTGGTGATACAAGCAAGGTCTGATGCTGTAAAGAGCAGTATTGCATAGGAACCTGGAATGTTAGGTCCATGAATCAAGGCAAATTGGAAGTGGTTAAACAGGAGATGGCAAGAGTGAATGTCGACATTCTAGGAATCAGCGAACTAAAATGAACTGGAATGGGTGAATTTAACTCTGATGACCATTATATCTACTACTGTGGGCAGGAATCCCCAAGAAATGGAGTAGCCATCATAGTCAACAAAAGAGTCTGAAATGCAGTACCTGGATGCAATCTCAAAAACAACAGAATGATCTCTGTTCGTTTCCAAGGCAAACCATTCAATATCACGGTAATCCAAGTCTATGCCCCAACCAGTAATGCTGAAGAAGCTGAAGTTGAACAGTTCTATGAAGACCTACAAGACCTTCTAGTACTAACACCCACAAAAGATGTCCTTTTCATGATAGGGGACTGGAATGCAAAAGTAGGAAGTCAAGAAACACCTGGAGTAACAGGCAAATTTGGCCTTGGAGTATGGAATGAAGCAGGGCAAAGGCTAATAGAGCTTTGCCAAGAGAACTCACTGGTCATAGCAAACACCCTCTTCCAACAACACAAGAGAAGACTCTACACATGGACATCACCAGATGCTCAACACCAAAATCAGATTGATTATATTCTTTGCAGCCAAAAATGGAGAAGCTCTATACAGTCAGCAAAAACAAGACCAGGAGCTAACTGTGGCTCAGATCATGAACTCCTTATTGCCAGATTCAGACTTAAACTGAAGAAAGTAGGGAAAACCACTAGACCATTCAGGTATGACCTAAATCAAATCCCTTATGACTATACAGTGGAAGTGAGAAATAGATTTAAGGGACTAGATCTGATCAACAGAGAGCCTGATGGACTATGGACGGAGGTTTGTGACATTGTACAGGAGACAGGGATCAAGACCATCCCCATGGAAAAGAAATGCAGAAAGGCAAAATGGTTGTCTGAGGAGGCCTTACAAATAGCTGTGAAACAAAGAGAAGCGAAAAGCAAAGGAGAAAAGGAAAGATATTCCCATTTGAATGCAGAGTTCCAAAGAAGAGCCAGGAGAGATAAGAAAGCCTTCCTCAGCAATCAATGCAAAGAAATAGAGGAAAACAACAGAATGGGAACGACTAGAGATCTCTTCAAGAAAATTAGAGATACCAAGGGAGCATTTCATGCAAAAATGAGCTCAATAAAGGACAGAAATGGTAGGGACCTACCAGAAGCAGAAGATATTAAGAAGAGGTGAAGAACTGTACAAAAAAGATCTTCACAACCCAGATAATCACAATGGTGTGATCGCTCACCTAGAGTCAGACATCCTGGAATGTGAAGTCAAGTGGGGCTTAGAACGCATCATTATGAACAAAGCTAGTGGATGTGATGGAATTCCAGTTGAGCTATTTGAAATCCTGAAAGATGATGCTGTCAAAGTGCTGCACTCAATATGCCAGCAAATTTGGAAAACTCAGCAGTGGCCACAGGACTGGAAAAGGCCAGTTTTCATTCCACTCCCTAAGAAAGGCAATCCCAAAGAATGCTCAAACCACCACACAATTGCACTCATCTCACAGGCTAGTAAAGTAATGCTCAAAATTCTCCAAGCCAGGCTTCAGCAATACGTGAACCATGAACTTCCAGATGTTCAAGTTCATTTTAGAAAAGGCAGAGGAACCAGAGATCCAATTGCCAATACCCGCTGGATCATCGAAAAAGCAAGAGAGTTCCAGAAAAACATCTATTTCTGCTTTCTTGACTACACGAAAGCCTTCGACTGTGTGGATCACAATAAACTGTGGAAAACTGTTAAAGAGATGGGAATACCAGACCACCTGACCTGCCTTTTGAGAAATTTGTATGCAGGTCAGGGAGCAACAGTTAGAACCAGACATGGAACAACAGACTGGTTCCAAATAGGAAAAGGAGTACATCAAGGCTGTATATTGTCACCCTGCTTATTTAACTTATATGCAGAGTACATCATGAGAAACGCTGGGCTGGATGAAGCACAAGCTGGAATCAAGATTGCCGGAAGAAATATCAATAACCTCAGATATGCAGATGACACCACCCTTATGGCAGAAAGCAAAAAGGAACTAAAGAGCCTCTTGATGAAAGTGAAAGAGGAGAGTGAAAAAGTTGGCTTAAAGCTTAACATTCAGAAAACTAAGATCATGGCATCTGGTGATGCCATGGGGAGACAGTGGAAACAGTGTCAGACTTCATTTTTTTGGGCTCCAAAATCACTGCAGATGGTGACTGAAGCCATGAAATCGAAAGATGCCTACTCCTTGGAAGGAAAGTTATGACCAACCTAGATAGCATATTAAAAAGCAGAGACAGGGTGGGAAGCAGGAGGGGGGATCGGGATGGGGAACACATGTAAATCCATGACTGATTCAGGTCAATGTATGGCAAAAACCACTACAATATTGTAAAGTAATTAGTCTCCAACTAATAAAAATAAATGAAAAAAAAAAGGAAAAGAAAAATAAAAAGCAGAGACATTACTTTGCCAACAAAGGTCCATCTGGTCAAGGCTATGGTTTTTCCAGGGGTCATATATGGATGTGAGAGTTGGACTGTGAAGAAAGCTGAGTGCCGAAAAATTGATGCTTTTGAACTGTGGTGTTGGAGAAGACTCTTGAGAGTCCCTTGGACTTGCAAGGAGATCCAACCAGTCCATCCTAAAGGAGATCAGTCCTGGGTGTTCATTGGAAGGACTGATGCTGAAGCTGAAACTCCAATACTTTGGCCACCTCATGTGAAGAGTTGACTCGTTGGAAAAGACCCTGATGCTGGAAGAGATTCAGGGCAGGAGGAGAAGGGGACGACAGAGGATGAGATGGCTGGATGGCATCACCGACTCGATGGGCATGACTTTGGGTCAACTCCGGGAGTTGGTGATGGACAGGGAGGCCTGGCGTGCTGCGATTCATGGGGTCGCAAAGCGTCGGACACGGCTGAGCGACTGAACTGAACTGAACTGAACTGAACTGAAACATTTTATTTGTTTGAATTCATATACATGCTATTAAAATACTGGTTTGAGAGTCCTGTAACCAGAGAAATAAGGCTCTTTGTTTCAGAAGTTCTAAAGCCAGGAATTCATAAGGATGCATTTAAATAAGATTATGTATGGTTTACTGGTTAATACATGTTTGATTCAAAGAAATTAGGGAGTGAAAACATAAAATATGATTGTAAAGCAAATCATGTTAAAAAATCATTAAAATATTTCATATAATCCCCCAAAATTGAATAGGCATTATTTCGTGATTTACATAGCAATTGCTACAGTATTTGTCACAGCTCGCAAAAGTATAGTTACGTTATTTTTAAAGATGTATCTTTTTAGAACCAAAGAGTTTAATAGTTGATACATGAATCAGCTTTTCTCCTGGGTGGGTCCAAAAGATGCCATTTTCCACCTAAATAGAAGCTCTAAAAAGAGCTTTTTAATAAATTGAAGGATCCTTCCTTTCTCTGTACTTCCATAGCATTTGTGTGACATTTGCTGTTTTGCCTTTCCAAAGCGTGTGCAAACATCCTGTGCCTCCTTCCTATCATGTATAGATTTATTTCATGCAGAGCACTTAGCAAGCACCTTGCCTGTAGATGCTTAATTAATGTTTGTTAAATTGAAAGTATGTTGAATGTTGAAGCTAAACAGGGAGGAATTTGGTTTAAGAATGAGAATATTACCTTTTCATTAGAACATTTTGCTTTCCTTGTAATATATTTCCTGCCTGTATTTCTAAAAATCAGTTGGGACATAGTAAGACACACACAGAGCAGGCCAAAGTGTCACTTCCTCCTTACTGCTGGTTTTCAGATTTCTCTTTATTTTTGACTCCTAGAGATTTAATTTTCCCTTACTTTCTTGCAAGCTCAGCTATACATTTAAAAGAATATTTGCTTACTAAAAGAAATCAGTCTGAAAAGTCTACATACTTCATGATTCCAACCACGTGACTTTCCAGAAAAAGGAAAACGGTAGAGGCAGCAAAAAGATCAGTGGCTGGTGGGTGGAGCAGAAGGGAGTTTCACAGCAGTGAGACTATTCTGTATGATACTGTAATGGTGGACACATGTCATTAAACATTTGTCAAAAGCCATTTGACCTATACAAACCAAGATTAAACTATGGGCTTTAGTTAAGAATAATCTATTCAGTAGTGGCTCATCAGTTGTAACACATATACTACATGAGTACAAGACGTTCACTGTAGGGAAACTGAGTGCAAAAAAGCTATACGTAGGAGCTCCATACTGTCTGCTCAGTTTTATAAACATAAAACTTCTCTGGAAAATACAGCCTATTAATAAAGTTTAAGTGAAGCTTATTAACTCAGTTTTTTTTCCTTTTTTTAGATTTTATCCAGCATTTTGAAGTGTTTAGTAGCAGGAGGATTTTGAGAGAATCTTATCTGCCACTTTGCCACAGAAAGAAGGCTTTATATTGCATTTTGATAGTTTTTTAAAATGTAAAATTAAAATGATTCTATTGCATGTAGAGCAAATGCTTTCATGTTATTTCCTTTGACTTTAGAGCCTTCAAGGAGAATTGGAACCAGCATCATTTTCCTGGACATATGAAGAAATTAAAGAAGTTCACAAGCGTTGGTGGCAGTTGAGGGATAATGCTGTAGAAATATTTTTAACAAATGGCAGAACACTCCTTTTAGCATTTGATAACACCAAGGTAAATTTGCCTATATTAATAGATATACTTTTTCAAAATGATAATGGAATCAGTTTAATTACACTCATACTGACTAAATGAAGTTTTAACTTATTTAAACTTTAACTGTTTCTGAAATCAAATGAAAATTACCCTATTTCTTAGCACTGATTAAAGTAAATCTTTGGTTATATTAGGACTATTTTTGTCCCCCAAAACTGTATTAAATTTTTATTTCCCAGAGTGACTGTCTCTGTAATAAGTAAATAAATGAATGTATAACCAACCTGAAGTAATTCAACCTTGATAGATTTCATTTTTGACAAACCCTTTCTTGACTGCCACATTCCTTCAGCTGCTCTGTGTCTGCTTGTCTTGATAGAAAAGGTCTTGGAAGAAATTGTGTATGCTTGCTGCTTCCAATTCCTCACCTCAAATTCTCTTTTGAAATGCTCCAATCAGATTTTTTCCTCACCACCCCACCTGTAACCTCTGCTCAGCATCACCAGTGACCGGAATGTTGCTAAACCCTACGGTTGTATTTCTTAGTCTTCATCTTACTTGACTTAGCAGCAGCGTTAGACACAGCTGATTATTCTTTCTTTAAAGAAAGGGGGGGAAAACCTTCCTCACTGGACTTCTGCATTAAAGTCTAATTGGCATCTCAAATTTAACATGGACAAAACTGAACTTCTAATTTTTCCCCTAAAATCTCCAGTTTTCCCCAGCTCCATAAATAACAACTCCAGTCTTTCTGCTTGGCCAGTTCAAAAACCTTGGGATTATCCTTGACTCCTCTTTTCTGTCATCCCACTTATTGTGACTCCTCTTAATCATCTACTCTTATCAGTAAATTCAGTTGGTTTGCCCCTCAAAGTATACCCAGAAGCTGAGTGTTTCCACGGCTGCCACCCTCATCAAAGCTGCTGTCAGCTCTTGCATAAATCATTGCACTGTCCCCCTCACTGGCCTCCCTGCTTTTGCTCTCCCTCTTCTTTCAGACTGCTCGCAACACAGCGGTTACAGTGGGTCACATCCTGCCATGCCTCTGCTCAGAGCCCTCCACCCACTCTCTCTGTCACCCATTAAAGCCAGGACCTTACAGTACTGAATAACCTAGCACTTCCTTGTTCTTTCTGACCTTATCTTCTACCATTCTATCCTTCATCTCTAGTCCATCCATGGAGACCTCCTTTTCCTTGTCTATAGCAGGCATACTGATGCCTGAAAGCCTCTGTACTTAGAGCTCCCTAAAATGCCGCCTGGAATGCTTTTCCTCTTAGAAATCTACATGACTCACGCCCTTACTTTTTTTCAGGTTCCCTGATCAATGCCCTCTTATCAGAGAGACCCCCCTGATTATGTATTTGAAATAGCAGCCCCTTTCTCACTCCTACCCCCAGGAATCCCTTTGTCTCCCTGACTTTCCTCTCTTTTCTCTGGAGCACTTCATGGCATCCAACAGTGTGCCCAGTCGAATGTAAAGGCTCTTCTGTTAAGTGCCACAGCTCTAGCATCCTTTTTTTTTTTTTGAGGACAGTATTCGTTACTTTATTTATTTATTTTCATTTATTTTTATTAGTTGGAGGCTAATTACCTTACAATATTGTAGTGGTTTTTGCCATACATGACATGAATCAGCCATGGATTTACATGTGTTCCCCATCCCGATCCCCTCTCCCGCCTCCCTCCCCATCCCATCCCTCTGGGTCTTCCCAGTGCACCAGCATACTGGTATATAGGTGCTCAGTCAATATTTGTTGAATGAATAAATGTTTCCTTTTCCTTGAAGAGTTTAGTATGCAAACGGTCATAAATTCTGTCCCACCAACCTTAGCTTCAGCATCTGGCAACCTTCAGATTTTGACTAGAGGTTTAGGTTTTTATTTTTGCCTTGAACTGATTCTTTTTTATTTTTAATTCTGATTAAAAAAAAAAAACAGCATAGAAGTTGCCATCTTAACCATTTTCATGCATACAGTTTAGTAGTGTTAAGTACATTCACATTGTTGTAAAACAGACCTCCAGGTTTAGGTTCTTAAATATCCTGTGATCTTATGCCTGTTCCATAACTAAGCTCATTCTTCTCATTCACTTTTAGTCTCATCTCTGATTATCCACATCTTTGGCTCATCTTCCTATGCCTGAAGCATATACTCATTTAAGAGGGGTAATTCAAATTTGTTTTTAGAAAGGCCTGGTTCCTCTATTTTTTTCCATTTATTACCAATTATCATTTAATTGCTTTAGAAGAAATCAGAACACCCTTTTTCTGTGACAGAACTTTTCTAAATCTCTTAAAAAAAGAGTTCATATGTTAGTTTTCCATCAGTAGTGAAAATGAGGTATCCTGTTTTTATGTAGGATATTTTGTTTCATTCTCATGAATAAATCTTACTATCCCCATATTATAGTAGGGGAACTACAGCACAATGGGTTTAAGCAAGAAAAAAGACCAGCTCTGTCTAATTCAGAAAACTGTGCTCTTTCTACTACAGCATGTTTCATTTATACAGATGAAGAAGCTTCATTTTCTTTCATTGATTTTTTTTCCCCTTAGGGTCTGTATGTAAGTGATTTTTCTGTACAGACTTCTTAGTCTCTTACTGATTTCTCCAGCTGCAAAACATAGTGGTTAAGAGCCAAAAGTAAATGAATGTAACAAAACAGAAACAGATTCAAAGACAAGGAGAACAAACTAGTGGTATGAGTGGGGAGAGAACAGGCAGAGGGGATTATAAAGTACAAACTACTATGTAGAAAACAAACTATAAGGATATATTGTACAGCACAAGGACTATAGTCAATATTTTATAACATTTAAATGGAGTATAATTTATAAAAATATTGAATCACTATGTTGTACACCTGAAGCTAATATAATATTGTAAATCAACTGTACTTCAATAAATAAATATATATAGCACAACCTTTAGAGGAAGACCTAGATTTGAACCTTAATTCCCCACCAGTCAGTGTTATTGGGCAAAAAGTGTTTTCTTGAAGGACTTGAGATTAGTAACATGCCTATGACATCATGGATTCTTTGGAGGACAGTGTCAAGACTAAAAATAAAATCTGGGCTTTTTTTTTCTCCTTCCGTTCTAGGTTCGTGATGATGTATACCACAGTATACTAACAAATAACCTCCCTAATCTTCTGGAATATGGCAATATCACCGCTCTGACAAATTTGTGGTATACTGGGCAAATTACTAATTTTGAGTATTTGACTCATTTAAACAAACATGCCGGCCGATCTTTCAATGATCTCATGCAGTATCCAGTGTTCCCGTTCATACTGGCAGACTATGTTAGTGAGACCCTTGACCTCAGCGACCCATCAGTCTACAGGTAACTGAAGACATCATCACCTTTTGGCTTTGTCAGTGTGCTGTATTTATGTCATTAAAGTTCCTCTCATGAAAATTTTCAAGCGTGCAAAAAATAGAATGAATGCCTTAATAAACCCCCACATGATCATCACCCCAACTCAATAATTATGAAGATTTTTGCCAAACTTGCATATCTTTTTTTCCTTAAGACAAATCACACGCATTTATGTCACTTGTATGTTCTGTAGTATACATCTCTTAAGAAAAAAGTAAAACATTTTGTTACATAACTTCAGTGCCATTATCATATTGAAGAAAATAAAAACACTAATTTCATGGTATCATCTAATATCCAGCCTATTTTTAAATGTCCCCTGATTATATCAAAGATGTCTTTTTATAGTTGATTTCCTTGAATCAGGCTCAGTATCACCTTTGTTTGCTTTCTCTCTAAAGACGTAAATCTTAGAGCAGCCCTTATTTTTATGTATATATTTTTCTCTTTATTCCTAACATTGGCTTGTTTAAGAAAAAAGAGGTCATTTATCTTGTAGAATGTCCCCCGCTCCACATTAGCATTTAGCTTTTTCCTCTACCCGCTGTATTTCCTAGGGACTGGAAATGACTTCTAAAGGCTTGCTTAGATTCAGGTTCAACTTTTTTTTAAGCAAGAGCTCTCTAGAGGCGGTGGTGTGAACTTTTTATTGCCCACATCAGGAGGCATGTGATATCCCACCGTTACGGATGCTCAGGCTGATGTGTGGGCTCAGCCTCCCACTGAACTTGTTTCTTTCATTGATGATTATTTCTTGAGTCTGTGATTTCACTGAGGATTACCGAATGGTGATTTCCAATTCTCTCATTTCCTGTACATTTATTAGAAGAAAGCACATAAGATGAGCCTGGGACATTTTGTTGTGTCAGAGAGCAAGAAAATTAATATAGTCTTATCAAAAGAGTGGGAACCATATTTGCACACCCATGTTCATTGCAGCTTTATTCACAGTAGCCAAGAGGTGGAGGCAGCCCAGGTGTCTGTCTGTGAATAAATAGTTGTGGAAAATTTGGTGCACATGTAATATGGAACATTATTTAACAGTAAGAAGGAGGGAAGTCCTGTCACATGGAAGAACTTTGGTGACATTGTGCCAAATGGAATAAGTCAGTCACAAGAAAATAAACACTATGTGATTCCACTTACGTAGGTTATTTAGGGTAGTCAGACACAGAGAGTTAAATGGTGTTTGTTGGGGGAGGAGGGCGGATAGGGACATGGGGAGTTGTTGTTCAGTAGGTGTAGAGTTTCAGTTTTACAAAATGAGAAAGTTTTAAAGATCTATTGCACAACAGTGTAAATTAGTTAACACTATTGAGCTAGGTACTGGAAGGTGGCTATGATGGTAAGTTCAGTGATGTGTGTTTTTTTACTATAATTATAAAAAAATAAAGGACTTAGGAGCCAACTTGAAGTGGCTCTCACTGCCAAAGATAGGACAATCAGAACATCAAAAAGTATAAAGACCATAACTGATTGAAACACATTTAAGTAAAAAGAAAATACTTAAGTTAATAATGATACTCTTTAAAGGCCCCCAAAACAAAGCAAAACTAAACTCATTGGCTGCTGTTGGATGGGGCAGGAATTCTCTACTTTTGAAATTTGACAGCTAAGAAAAAGAATCAAGCTTTTATCCTGCCTTTCCTGAAAGAGTTGCATTTTAGTGTAACCAAATAGCCGTAGTTGATGAGGGAATATTCTGTTTCTTTAGTTTTAAATAACATTCTCTGACTATTATCAAAATGTCAAGAAATAGCAACCCTTGTTAAGGATGTGGAGAAAAGAGGCCCTGTGCACTGTTCCTGGGAATGTAAACTGGTGCAACCACCATGGAAAACATTATGGACGTTCCTCAAATATTAAAAATGAAACTATCATATGATCCAGCCATTCTACTTCTGGATATTTAATCCAGAGAAAATTAAAACACTAACTCGAAAAGATATCTGCACCCTCATGTTCACTGCAGCATTATTTATAGTGGCTAAGATACAGAGACAACCTAAGTGTTCATCTGTGAATGAGCAGATAAAATGCCACACAGACACACACACATAAGAATACTATTTAGTGTTAAAAAAAAAAAAAGAATGAAATCTTGTGACAACATGAATGGCCCCGAGGGCATTTGCTAAGTGAAAAAGTCAGACAAAGACAAATACCAAAGACAAATAAGGAGAAAAGGAAAGATATACCCATTTGAATGCAGAGTACCAAAGAATAGGAAGGAGAGATAAGAAAGCCTTCCTCAGTGATCAATGCAAAGAAATAGAGGAAAACAATAGAATGGGAAAGACTAGAGATCTCTTCAAGAAAATTAGAGATACCAAGGGAACATTTCATGCAAAGATGGGCTCAATAAAGGACAGAAATGGTAGGGACCTACCAGAAGCAGAAGATATTAAGAAGAGGTGGCAAGAATACAGAAAGAACTGTAAAAAAAGATCTTCATGACCCAGATAATCATGATGGTATGATCACTCACCTAGAGCCAGACATCCTGGAATGCGAAGTCAAGTGGGCCTTATGAAGCATCACTACAAACAGAGCTAGTGGAGGTGATGGAATTCCAGTTGAGCTGTTTCAAATCCTGAAAGATGATGCTGTGAAAGTGCTGCACTCAATATGCCAGCAAATTTGGAAAACTCAGCAGTGGCCACAGGACTGGAAAAGGCCAGTTTTCATTCCAATCCCAAAGAAAGACAACGCCAAAGAATGCTCAAACTACCGCACAACTGTACTCATCTCACACACTAGCAAAGTAATGCTCAAAATTCTCCAAGCCAGGCTTCAACAGTACATGAATCATGAACTTCCAGATGTTCAAGCTGGTTTTAGAAAAGGCAGAGGAACCAGAGATCAAATCGCCAACATCTGTTGGATTATCAAAAAAGCAAGAGAGTTCTAGAAAAACATCTATTTCTGCTTGATTGACTATGCCAAACAAAGCCTTTGACTGTGTGGATCACCACAAACTGTGGAAAATTCTGAAAGAGATGGGAATACCAGACCACCTGACCTGCCTCTTGAGAAATTTGTATGCAGGTCAGGAAGCAACAGAACTGGACATGGGACAACAGACTGGTTCCAAATAGGGAAATGAGTACATCAAGGCTGTATATTGTCACCCTGATTATTAACTTATATGCAGAGTACATCATGAGAAATGCTGGGCTAGATGAAACACAATCTGGAATCAAGATTGTCGGGAAAAATATCAATAACCTCAGATATGCAGATGACACCATCCTTATGGCAGAAGGCAAACAACTAAGCCTCTTGATGAAAGCAAAAGAGGAGAGTGAAAAAGTTGGTTTAAAGCTCAACATTCAGAAAACTAAGATCATGGCATCTGGTCCCATCACTTCACGGCAGATAGATGGGGAAACAGTGAGAGACTTTATTTCGGGGGACTCCAAAATCCATGCAGATGGTGACTGTAGCCATGAAATTAAAAGATGCTTACTCCTTGGATGGAAAGTTATGACCAACCTAGACGGCATATTAAAAAGCAGAGACATTACTTTGCCAACAAAGGCCCATCTAGCTATGGTTTTTCCAGTAGTCATGCGTAGATGGGAGAGTTGGACTATAAAGAAGGCTGAGCACTGAAGAATTGATGCTTCTGAACTATGGTGTTGGAGAAGACTCTTGAGAGTCCCTTGGACTGCAAGGAGATCCATCCAGTCCATCCCTGAAGGAAATCAGTCCTGAGTGTTCATTGGAAGGACGATGTTGAAGCTGAAACTCCAATACTTTGGCCAGCTGATGCGAAGAACTGACTCATTTGAAAAGACCCTGATGCTGGGAAAGATTGAAGGCAGGAGGAGAAGGGGATGACAAGGGATGAGATGGTTGGATGGCATCACCAACTCAATGGACATGAGTTTGGACAAACTCCAGGAGTTAGTGATGGACAGGGAGGCCTGGCGTGCTATGGTCCATAGGGTCACAGAGTCAGATATGACTGTGCAACTGAACTGAAGTATTGTCTCACTTATATATGAACTCTGAAAGTGAAAACAACACACACAAAACAAAAAGCTATGCTCGTTGATAACAGAGGACAGATTGGTGGTTGCCAGAAGCACTGGGGGGCGGGGGGTGGGAGGAGTTGTGGCAAAATGGGTGAAGGGAGTCACATGGTACAAACTTCTAGTTATGAAATAAACAAGTTATGGGGATGTGATGTAGAGCATGGTGACTATAGTTAATCATATGCCAAGAGAGTAAATCTTAAAAGCTGTCTAACACAGCACAAAAATTTTGTAAGTGGCAGATAAGGTGGCAGATGTTCACTAGACTTAGTGTGATGATCATTTTGTAATTTTGAATATACAGATACTGAATCATTACATTGGATACCTGAAACCAATATAGCATTATATGTCAATTACACTTCTCTTAGTTTAATAAATGTTGACTTCAAATATACTACTTAGTATATTAGAATATTTTAATTATAACTTAAAGAAATCAGATTCAGTTTAATGTATTTGTCAATTTAAAAAGAGCAGATGGCACATTATTTCTCTTTTAGACATTTTTATACACTGCTAATGTACATTTAAATTTATACACTACTGATATAAAGAGATGCAGTCTTTCTGAAAGACAGTTTGACTGTATATATCCAAAGAACTCTTCAGAAATTGCATACTCTGTTTCAGCATTTTAACTTCTAGGACTTTTTTCTTAGGAAATATTTTCTTAGAGTATTTTCTTAGGAAATACTTTAGGATATGTGCTTGACCAGAAGGGTTATGCCTGGAAGTGAGCTTCATGAGTGCAGGAGCCAGTTCATTGCTGATAACAGTGCCTGGCAATAAAAGCAAATATTTAGCCATAAGATAGTCCTCACATCATTTTTTAAAGTAACTGAAATTTAGAATCAACCTAAATGTACAACACTGGGTTTGAGTAAATTGTCCTATATTGTAGTCATTAAAAATGATACTGTAGAAATATATATTTTGGGTTCTTTTTATTTTAAAGTGATATACATACACAAATAAGGAGAAAACATATACCTTTCCAGATATGTTGTAGTGATATATTGTGGTTGATTTTTGGTTTATTCTATTTGCCTCATCAGTAACTTCTGATTTTCCATCCACAACAACATTACTTGTGTTCACAAAGAACTATTTATACTATTTAGAAAAAATTGCATGCCAGGATCTTAAACATGATTTCTTCTATATTGAGATGTGACTTTTTATCTATTCTATTGATATAAAACTGTTTTTACTTTTTAACAAAGCTTTTAGGATTATGAAAGTTTCAAAAATGAAATTAATGTGTTTGCTAATTGCTAATTTTAACATCCCTATGAAATAATATATTTTCCTCCAAAATAGATATATCCACCCTGGCTAAGCAGACCTGGTTTGGCATAGTGAAATGTGAGCAAATCTTCATGTTGATATAGTTGTGGTGCCAGATGTTGAAACTCCAGGCGGCTCCATCCTGGTGCCAGACCAGAGGGTGCCTCAGCCAGAGGAGCATGTCCATCTCTGCTGGATCTTGTTCTCTTGCTCTTTCATGGGCCACACAGACACGCTGCTTGACTCTGTGGCTTTTAAAAGTGGAGGTTCATCCTTCAGTTTTCCTGCCTCCCTGATACAGTGTAAATACCAGCCACAGACATACACATGCTTACACACATTCTCTCCACCATACATGTAGCCTCACTCACTATCCATGAATTAGATAAAGTGTTTATTTCATACTTGCACTCCAAATCTCAACATAGTCATTGTGAGCATGTGTTGTTTTTTTCGGTTATCACTAACCTAATAGTTATATAACATCTTCTCATGATCATACCCCTGGCCAAACTGCCCTTCACTCTTCACTGACTAACTGGGTGTAGGGTTGGGAAATGGGGACAGAAACTTCCAGGGAATCATCTGCTTTGGGCAGCATCAGTTATGATAGTAGAGGAATCAGGGAGGGGAGGGAGAAGCTCTTCTTGGTTACCTGTAAGTCAAAAATTCCTAATACTGATATGCATCTGTTTAGAAAAATTCTGTCTTCACAGTTTATGAAATTATAATTGTGAATGGTGACTGTTAGTGGCAAACAACATGTGTAAGCACTAAACCAAGGGCCAAGTATCTTGTTGATCACTTATTTACTTGTAAGCAGCTGAGGCAAATTAATCCTGACAGTATTAACATACTTCCCATGTTTTCCGTCATCTCTTCCTTTATAGAAATCTCTCCAAGCCCATAGCTGTGCAGTATAAAGAAAAAGAAGACCGTTACGTGGACACATACAAGGTAGGTTCAGTTTTTCCTCATGTATTTTGATAAGTTAAAACTGGGTTTTTGGTTTTTGGACTTGTGTTTTACGTAATTTTCAATGTATAGTGTTGATTTTTCTGTTTCCCACTTCGTGTGCAACTGACAGGCAACTGTCATTATGTGATTTTAAATATTCTTTTCTGTCTTAATTCTCTGAAAACACTTTGCCTCCCAAAATAAATACATTTATTGTTGTATAAATTGGAAGCTCATAATCCATTGTTACGTTCAAATGTATGAAATAATTATATTCCTTATAAAAATCACAAAAATGTCCAGGGACCTGCTGTTTATATTCCCTAGTGTTATATATAATAATATCAATATATTTATAATGTACCGTAACCCTTTGTTATTCATCTCAGCAAATTATGCACAGGTTTGTTAACAAAAAATACTGGATTTTAAAGTTTAAAATAGAAGTTAATTATCTGTTTCTGTGAAATTAATGTTAATGGAATCCTGTTGGAAATTCAAAAAAACTCATTAGGCATATGTTGTATTCTTCACACAGTATAAAGATAGGAGCAGCTGAAGCAGTTTTCTCATATTCACCATGTTATCTTATGTCAAAATTTCAGAAAGATCCCTCCAGGAATCTTACAGCTGTCACTGCTTGATTCGTCTGTAGCTAAAAATGGGGCAGTGCTATGGAAATCAAAGAGAAATGACACCAGAAAATTCACTGTCACCTGATTTTATTAGAGACAGAAGCTATGGGAGATGAGAATAGTGACAGATATTAAAACTTTGGTTGAGCTTCTTACTTTATGATGGGAAGATAAGAGTAGTTGAAGGATCACCAAATTCTTTTTTATTTCTGTGTAAGTCTACTGCAAAACAGCTATAAAATGTTATATTAAAGAATTTCAATAATGTGATACAGTTTTTACATTTCTCTTGCATTTCCTTTGAGAGAAGCATTTCTCTAAAGAACATAGCATTACATCTTGAAACCCTTTTAAGATGCAGACATCTCTGGTGAAAGTGTCAGTTCTTATTTGTTGATCAGTTTAAACATTATGAGCCGTTAGTGGGGAACCAGAGGGCTGAGAACTAACATGCAGAACAGGTGGGTTTTCTATGAGGGACTAAGAGGGTAAACGTGCAGATGGTGAGATGCTTCTCGAGTGGTCAGCCCTCACTGGGACACCAAGGAGGAGGCCCCCAGACACTCCAGGAGGCTGAGGGCAAGCTATGGAGGATGGCACCTAAGGGGCCGTAGAGAAGGATGGCAAAGAAGATGAGCGAGGCTTCTCCAGCTCTACCTGGAGCTCATTATCACCAGTTTGGTCCCTGTGTCCTTCAGTACCTGGAGGAGGAGTACCGCAAAGGAGCCCGGGAAGACGACCCTATGCCCCCGGTGCAGCCCTACCACTACGGCTCCCACTACTCCAACAGCGGCACTGTGCTTCATTTCCTGGTCAGAATGCCTCCTTTCACGAAGATGTTTTTAGCTTATCAAGGTAAGGATGGTTTTCTAACTGCCTCAAAGGTCAGATTGGTCATCAGGGGAAAACCAGTTTGCTGACATCCTGAGAATGTATTAAAACTAATCAAACCATAGGAGAAAGAATTCTGCTTACTCTCTGAACAAAAGACAAAAGTCTCTTTAAGATACCTGCTGGGACTTCCCTGATGGTCCAGTGGCTAAGACTCTGCACTCCCAATGTTGGAAGCCTGGGTTCGATCCCTGGTCAGGGAACTAACTAGATCCCACATGCCTCAACTAAAAGATTCTGCATACCACAGTGAAGATCGAAGATCCCATGTGCAGCCCAATAAATTTAATTTTTTTAAAAAAGAAACCTGCAGTAAGCTGGATCATCTCGATAATGTCTCCGATTTCAGCCTCAAATTGCACTTGTCTACATTTATAAAAATGCAATTCACTTTTTAAAAGTTAAGATGTCATTCACATAGCAAAAATTTTACCCCCCTTTTAAAGTTATGAATTCTCTTTTTTAAAATGTTCAACTTAATAATTTCAGATAACCTGTTATCTTTGGCCCCTAAAGGGGAATTTTAAGTTGCTATCAGTAAGTGGCTATTAGGAGACCCACACTGCCGCCTTCACCACAGTAACTACCTAGGGAATAATCTTCAGTGGCAGCCCACACACCTGAAGATGGCTTAGATAGGTGACTTTACTGCTTTCTATGCAAGTAGGTTTCTAGTGAGAACAGTGATTTCTAGTGAGAAATCCTATCAGTTTCTAGTGAGTCAGCGGTACTAGCCCTGTAGTTGTTCCTCCTGGAACAGAATCCTTTGTGGAATCATCATCCATTCAGTTACTTGACTCTTCTCGAACTTCTTTATATATTTACACTCACATACATGCAACCTCTTGGAGGAATAAATTTGTATTCCGTAGACCACTTGGTCTGTGAAGGGGGCTTTCTTGTATTTGTCCCTCTTCTGTTTGTCAGAACACAAAACAAATGTTGCATATGACAGCTGTTCAAATGTTTGAATATTACTGCCCTGTCCTCCTCCTCCTCTCACTCTTGTTTATCCCTAGGCTAATTAACCTTAGTTAAGAGCCTCCTATATACAAGGCCTGCTGCACGGAATGCAGAAATAAATAAAGACAGTTTTATACTTATTTAAGCAGTGTTTGCTCTGGTTTCCAAACCTATCACTGTTCCACTCATCTTTCTGGATGTGTTCTGATTTGTGAATGCTGTTATTAAACAGTAGCAGTCAGAATAAAAAAGGATATGTCAGGGAATTCCCTGGTAGTCCTAGTAGTTAGGACTCCACAGTTTCACTGCTGAGGGTGCAGATTCAGTCCCTGGTCAGGGGGCTAAGATTCTCCAAGTCGGGCGGTACGGCCAAAATAATAATAATAATAATAATAATAATGAAAGAATATTTCAGATGTGGTTTGGGACAACAGCAGTATATAACAGAACTGTTACTGCCCTTCATTTCTTTTCATGTCGTCCAAGAATCTATTAATATAAAACCCTCGATCAACTATTATGCTAGGTTTTCGTCACTGTGTATTTAAGAATGATTTTTTAAAAAGACAGTAGGGACTAGCTCAGTCCCCATTCTAGTCTTCTGATTAATTTAAAATGATTTATGATGACATTTTAATTTATTTCTAGACTTCTCCTTTAATCCAGGGTTTCTTACTTTAGCACTGTAGTCATTTTGAGCTACATAGTTCTCTACAGGAGACTGTCCTGTGCACTGTGGGACATTTAGCAGCATCCCTGGCCTTGACCTACTAGATGCCCATGGCATCCCTTCCCAGCCATGAGAACCAAAAATGTCTCCAGGCATTGCCAGATGTCCCCTGGGGAACAAAAGTGCTAAGTTAACAACTGCCAATTGAGTTCATACATGTTCTAGATTATAGGAATTTGTAGTATTACTTTTTTAAAAAATTAAGAAACTTCAGAGAATTTAAAAATTCAAACAGAAGCCTCAGTGTGTTTCTCCTGTTCCACAGTTCTATAGTCTCTACATATTGTGATTCCACCATACCCTCACAGAATTGCCTTTAATTTTTCTGGATTCCATTTAGATTAATAACTTTTTATCCTGAGTGAGTTAGTTTTTTTTTTAAGTGGCCCTCCCTACTTTCTGAGAAAAAAAAAAATTTACAAATTTCATTTCATCCCAGATTTTATTTAGTGCCCAGTCAATGCTAACTGATTCAGCTGAATAGAGGAGAAAGTAGTAAAAGTGATAGAAAACATTGCTTGGCAAAGCATGTCAGGCTTGGGGAAGATTTAGCATATTTTTTTAAAAAATTGCGCCTTGCTTGATGCTGAAATTCGTCTCTTAACAGTCTCCAGATGAAAAGATGTGTTCAAATTCCAACAGGTTGAGGGGAGTTTTAGATGGTACACGTGGTGCCTAAGAAGAATCCACACTGCTGATGTTTTCAAGAGCTGGAGTTTAGATACCATTTCATATTGTAGGCTAGAAAGTCTAACTGTTGACAGAAAAGACAGAATTGAAACTCAGTCCTTGATTATTAATAGTCTACACAAGGAAAGCTTAACAAAAAAAGTAACTATTAGTTTTATCTTCATTCATAGGGAATTTTACTTATTTAGCTAAGAGTTAGAACATTTAAAAAGCAGTGCCCCTGTCACCCCAGCAAGAGAAAAGAAAAGAGAGAAGAAAAATAGTCTTACTGATGAGAGGTAAAGGAATAA
The DNA here is from genome assembly GCF_910594005.1 of Cervus elaphus. NCBI lineage: Eukaryota > Metazoa > Chordata > Mammalia > Artiodactyla > Cervidae > Cervus > Cervus elaphus. The sequence continues at coordinate 6,052,706 of NC_057829.1, forward strand.
TTCTGCTTCTTGATGGGGTAAAAAGCTATTTTTACCTACTTGAACTTTAATTTTCCTTCTATATTTATTCATTCAATAAATAAATAATTATCTAGTTCCTAGAATGTGCTTGGTATGGTTGATATCCCAGGTGTCTGCTTTTATGGAACTTTCATTCTTCTTGGGCAGATATTTAATATTAATCAATTAAATAAGTGGTATAAATTTATCTAGTTATACACGAAAGCATAATACAATATAAAAATAATACAGTCTCAAATTGTGTAGAGTAATATTTATTTTCAGGAACACTAATAACCTCTTTTACATTATGGACGAATAAATTTTTTAAATATTTTTGAAGTATTGAAAGTAAATTAATTATAACAAGTTTCAAATGGAATCAAGTCTTTGTGTCTTAAGTGTGTTATTTGTATTTCTTTTTAGATCAAAGTTTTGACATTCCAGACAGAACTTTTCATTCTACAAATACAACTTGGCGCCTCTCATCTTTTGAGTCCATGACTGATGTAAAAGAACTTATCCCAGAGTTTTTCTATCTTCCAGAATTCTTAGTTAACCGTGAAGGTACAGCAATAAATCATTTCTAATTAAAATTTCTTAGAGTTTGTACTTACTTTATAATTTTCCAAAAACAAAAATAGATTTTGTAAGTTCTAAAATTTGAGTCCCCAAATAAGAAAAATGCCTTTACTTTTAGGTATATAATTTTATTTCCAAGTGAGCTTGAGGATTTTAAATATTAACTATTAAAAGCATTTGTAAACATGTATATTTTAATTTTGTTACAGAAATTGTTTTATTATTTTCTCTGATTATAAAAGTTGTAATATGCTGATTATTTTTAAAAGTCAAGAATTTATTAAAGAACAATCTAAATTAACCAAATGTCAATGATTTTATGAGTAATGACCAAGTTAGAAGTAAAACACTCTGACTAGAGTTATTGAATAATGAAAAGTGACACTGGAAAATAAAATCAGATTTTCTGTGATGCCAGTGACCAACAATCTCAGCTAATGATGCCTCTTCTTTAATGTAAGATCAGTTAATCCTTCACAAGGTGTCTTTTCTTTCATTACTTAATTTCATTTTTTATGTGACTTTTAGGAACATGTGAAACTGAGAATTATATCTTTAGAGAAGTTAAAGTGTTGAGCAATTACTTCAGAATCTTTTACTGTATTAACTGGCTTCTCTGGAGTTATTTAGATAATCACTAATAAATCTGTGCTGCTAATTACTTGGAGCATGTTTCACAGTGTTGCCCAAGTAAGAAATGCCTCAGTGAAATATCAACACCTTCAGTCTGGGGCACCTGCCTTGTGGTTCCTGCCTCAGTTAGTCTGCTGCTCATCTCCCTGTCCATGGTTTCGTGTATGTATGTTCCCATTATCTACAGCTGCATAGCAAATCACTGCGGTACTCAGTGACTCAGAACCTTAAATGTACCACCCATGACAGTTTTTGCAGGTCAGAAATTCAGGAACAGCTCAGCCAGGTGGTTTTTGTGGCTTTGGCTCAGGGTCTCTTGTGCGGTTACATTCAGATTGGCTGCAGCAGGAACATCCAGGGGAACAGAGCAGCATGAGGCTGGCAGGCCGCTCCTTCTTTAGTGTCTGTAGTTTTCCGTGTGGCTTCTCCACGTGGACTATTGTGGACTTCTTGCAGCATGCAGCCTCGGACATCCTAGTTGGCTATTCCAGGCTCCTAACACAAGTGTCCCAAGAGAGATGAGCAGAGGCTGCATGGCCTTTTGCAGCCTAGCCTTGGAGGCCACAGCGTGGCCTTCGACTGCATTCTGCTTGGGAGGTAGTCACGAGGGCCTGCCCACATTCAGAAGGAAGGAGCATAGACTTTGCCACTTAATAGGGGAGTAGTGAGATTCTAGAAAAGCATGCACAGCAGCAAGTGTTGTTATAGCCATTTTTGAAAAAGATAACTTGCCATAGCATACATCCTGCCATTTCCTATGAGCGTTCTTGTAGGCCTTTCATTGTACCTCCAGGTACCCGCTCTGGGTGAAGTGTCTACCCGTCTGATGTGTCCAGATGTGTCCAGAGCCCCAGAAAGTTAGGACTGATTTGAGTTCATCAAGCCCCCTGCTGGTCACCCCTCTCCTGCTCAGCCCTTACATGCCTCATCACTGCTGCTCAATCAGTTCAATCAGTGAATCTCTGCTGCCTCCCTTGGAGCTGCCACACAGTCTGGAGGTGCTCAGCCAGTCCATCTTGACACTGTCACCCTGCAGCTGTCAGATGACTGCTGGGCTTTTTGAGGCGACCCTCACCCTCACCCCTTGTTAATTTTATATAAGCCCTTGGTTTATATTTCGTATCATATGTCATTTCCAGGTACTTCCAGAATTAGTGAAGATCCTTCCAGTTGTTTTCACAAGATCAAAAAGCAGTCAGACAGCAACTTACTTTCATATGGAGCATAATCAGCTTTTAAGAGGCTCTTTTAAATTTGTGTTCTGCTATGATGTTCAGATTTTCTTTCCATAAAAAGTAGCACAAAAATTTCTGTTCAAAGGTAACATTTCCTTTAGGATAATTTTTTAAATTTTTTATTTAGTTTTCTAAACTGGAATATAAAGTTTTCGAAACAGCTTTACAATGTTTTATTAGTATCTGCTGTACAACGTGAATCAGCTTTATGTATACATACATATATCCCTGCCCTCTCTAGCCTCCCTCCTACTCCCCCAGGATAATTTTTTTAAAGAAACACTTATGAGATTTTTGTTTACACTAGCAGTCTAAAGAGACAATTAGATAACACCTATTTACATCACAGAACAACCCTCATAATATGTTAGTATAATTTTGTTGTCTGTGGGGATGCTTAGTGGAAATGAAATCAGAACAGACCTATAGATTTACCATAAAATAAATAGACTAAGTTCATTCTTAGAATGTATATACTTTGTTGAATTTTTTAAATTGAAGAATGCTAATATTTACCACACAAGTAGCCTTAAATTTATTATGTATTAACACCAATAATTCTGAAATGCTTATACAAAAGTCTTCACTTTATTTTAATCAAGATTACAATTGAGATGTTTTCACACTTAGTGCATTTGAATATTTGATAAGTGAAATATTAGAATTAGCAGGCAGTGATTTTCTGCTTTTCAATGTGGTATGAAGTGGTAGAAGAGTAAATTTGAAAGATTTCAGATTCAGTTAGGATAGATCGTGTTAATGCATGCACCTCTGTGAGTAGTAAGTCAGCAGGTGGGCAATAGTGTTACTATCCTCTGGATGCTCCTTTTCCTGGTTATAACACACAATAGCTACTTGTGTGAACCCTTCAGGTCTGCTCAGTGGGCCAAAGGAAGCATGATTTGGAGGAGATAAACATTGATATTAATCTTCTCTTTTAGGTTTCGACTTTGGTGTGCGTCAGAATGGTGAGCGGGTTAATCACGTCAACCTCCCACCTTGGGCACGTAACGATCCCCGTCTTTTTATCCTCATCCATCGACAGGCTCTAGAGTCTGACTACGTGTCCCAGAACATCTGTCAGTGGATTGACTTGGTATTCGGGTATAAACAAAAAGGGAAGGCCTCTGTCCAAGCCATCAATGTTTTTCATCCTGCTGTAAGTGACTCTTTTAAAACTCTGCATTTATGTAAGGTAGAACCTGAACATTTAAAAGTTAGACTGTTTCTTTACAATACTCAAGTATCAAAGAGAATAATTGACAAAGACACTGAACTTGCCCAAGACTTTTTCAGGTTTATGTTTCACCTCTTTTAGAATAACCTTAGATACTATCCGTCAGAGATTCCCCAAGACAACTCCCAGGTTGGATGAGGACATAAGAACTCAGCGTACAGTTGTACTTACAGTGAAGGGTACAAAGCAAAAGCAGCAAAGCGAAAAGATACACGGGGCAGAGCTGGAGGAAGCCAGGCACCAGCTTCCAAGAGACTTACCCCAGTGAGTCACAGAGAACTCACTCAGTTCCTCCAGCAATAAACTGACAGAATTAGGGCTGCAGTGCCAGGGTTTTTATCGAGGACTGGTCGTGTAGGCGCCCTCTCTCATATGTCCAGAAGTTCCAGGCCTCCAGAAGGAAACCAGGTGTTTGGGATACACCACATTGTCCAGTTTGGGTGCAGTGAACCACTTTTATCAGGTAAAAAAGGTAGGAACTCTTCTGAAATCCATGTTCCCAGACAAGGCCAAGGACAAGCCTTCCAGACACACCTTCCCAAGGAGAGCAGTTCGGGCCTGCTATGTAACTCTTTTCTGCACATCATCCTATATACATGTTCTGTTTTTAAATGGCGTCCCTTTTCCTTATTGTACAAACTATATCTGTGCCTTGTTAGAAAAATATCTAAGATACAGACTCCAAAAGGAAGAAATTTTAAGATCAACTTTGATATCATCATCTAAAGATAAATATTAAAACCACTTTCTTTTTCCTACGCATAGCACTTCATTTATATAATGATTTTATTTCTGTAATGTTATCTTTTAAAAAATAATTTTATTTATTTATTTATGTGTGGCAGTGCTGGGTCTTCGCTGCAGTGCAGGCTTTTCTCTAATCATGGGGAGCGGGGGCTACCCTCCAGCTTCTGTGTGCCGGCTTCTCACTGCAGTGGCTTTTCTTGTTGCAAAGCACGAGCTCTAGAGTATGCAGGCTTCAGTAGTTGTGGCACACAGGCTTAGTTGCTCCACGGCATGTGGGATCTTCCCGGATCAGGGATCAAACCCCTGTCCCCTGCCTTGGCAGGCGGATTCTTTACCACTGAGCCACCAGGGAAACCCCCATTTATATAATAATATTAATGCTACTTATTATTCTGAAGTGTGGATATCCAGTAATTTATTTAACTAGTCCCCTATTCTTGGATATTTTATTAGTGTTCTTCTGCTATTAAAATTATTATTCCTCTGATTCTTTCTTTATGTACCACTTTACTTCCTTGAGTTCAATTCCCAAAAGTCGAATTGTTACGCTTTAATGTATATTTTTCAATGTTGTTAGATAGTCTACATTAAAAAAAAAAAATCTATCCTATTCAGGAAGCTTTTATTTTCCCAGGCTCTGGGGATGCAAAGGTGAATAAGATTCACACAGGGAGGGAAGATATATGAGTAGCCAGTAAGCAAATGAAAAAAAGCTGGCATCTTTAGTCATCAGGGCTTTCCTGTGGCTCAGCAGTAAAGAATCCGGCTGTCAATGCAAGAGATGCAGGTTTGAACCCTGGGTCAGGAAGATCCCCTGGAGACAGAAATGGCAACCCCTTCGAGTGTTCTTGCCTGGGAAATCCCATGGACAGAGGAGCCTGGCGGGCTACAGTCCATGGGGTCGCAAAAGAGGCAGACATGACTTAGCAACTAAACAGCAATAATATCTTTAGTCATCAGGGAAGTGCAGAGTAGAGCCACAGTGAGTTACCACTTTATATCACTGAGAATGACTCTAAATAAAAGACTAACAATTCCAGGTATTGAGTAAATGGAATACTACTCAACAATAAAGAGGAAATGTTTTATGCTGACTGAAAGAAACCTGATGCACTCTGTATGAATCCACTCCATTTACCTGAAATTCAAGAACAAGGAAGGTTAATCTCCTAATGTTAGAAATCAGAACAACGGTTGCCTCCAGGGAGTAGGGTATTGACTGCCTAAAGGACATCGGGGAACTTTCTGGGGGATAGAAATGCTCTGTTCCCTGATTTTCATGATGGTTCCATCAGATGGTACTTTAAAAATCTGTAGTGTTTTATTGTGTATAAAATATGCCTCTGTAGAGGTATATATGTAAGTTTTAAAGGTTTTAAAGACTGAGGTATAATTTTTAAGCTTCATATTTGATCTAAAATGTAACTTTAAAAGCAGTTAAGAGCTTCCCTGGTGGTCCAGTGGCTAAGACTCTGTGCTCCCAATGCAAGGCACCTGGGTTTGGTCCCTGGACAGGGGACTAGATCCCATATGCTGCAACTAAGACCCAGCACAGCCAAATAAAAATATAGGCAATTCAGTTCTGTTGTTGTCCAGCAGAAACTAACACAACCTTGTAAAGCAGTTATACTCCAGTGCAAATTAAAAGCAGTGAACAACTGGGACACTAACCTGAGTATACTCTGCCTATAATACTGACACAGACTTTCAATTATTCTCATTTAAAATTCACACTAAAAGAATATGCATGCTGAAATATACCATTTAATTCTCTTCTTACTAGATTTTTTTCATTAATTCTTTGGGACTTTAGAACTTAATAAAGGATAGAGTTTGCACCATTGTTCTATACATTTTAAATACAATTTTTTTTTTTTTGGCCACACCTCATGGCCTTTGCATCTTAGTTCCCCGACCAGGGATGGAACCCTTGCCCCCTGTGTTGGCGACATGGAGTCCTAACCACTGGCCCACCGGGGATGCCCTGTTTTAGAAATTTAATAAAGCTCAATTCGTGGGACAAAATGAAGTGAAGCATTCAAGTGCACAGTCTCTGAATCCGGGAGTGAGTTCACACCCTCACTCTGCGACTCTGCTACTTGCTGTCTGACCTGCAGCGTCACCATAACCTCTGTACTTTTGTGCAGATTCATAAAATGTGAACAGTAATGCCAACCTCGTAAATAAGAAAATGTATTCAGGGCAATGTCTGCCATCCAATTAAGTATAAACGTTAGCTTTGTAAAAAGGAATGTAAAAATGCTTTTTGATCTTAATTCATCATTCACTAGTATATGGGGTTCACTAGAAACTGAAACCATAGAAGGTAAAGAAGCACTATTTTAAAGTAAATTTTAAGAGCTCTGGCTATAGGGTTATTCCAGTCTTCTTGTGAATTTCTGAGTCTATTAAATTAAACAACCGTAAAGAATGAACCTGCTTAGATAAGCATCTATAGCAGGTGTTGGAGCCGTTGTGGTGGTGGGAGTGTGGTGGCAAGGGGAGTAGATGTTGAAGATTATTTAACTTCTGAAGAACCTTTGAAACTTTATTTTGGCATTTATAGAAATGTTATTTGTAGGTACAAAAATGGAATTTGCTTCCTGATTAAATGCTGAAAGTTAAATTATACAAGCAGGATGCCCAAAAATGACAGATCTGTACCCAGCTTTAAAAATATGCACCTCACTTTAAAAAAATGCACCTCACTCTCCGTCTGACTCTAACACTAAGAACCCTTTACATTTAAGTGTAATAACACCCTTTACATTTAAGAGCTTGCAGTTCTCACTGCTACTCTTTCAGATTCTCTTTCAGTTTTCATTAGAACCTAAGTAATACTATCTTAAGCTACCTGGCAGCATTGTATCTCAGTTTCATTTTTGCCTTCTCGCTTTGGACATATATCACTTTGAACAAGTGACTTTTTCAACAATGTAGTATTACACATGAAGTCTTTTTTAAAAAGATAATATGTACCAACATTAGGTGGGAAAGAAAAGGACAGTGGCATGGCAAATCCTGAATTTTTACTCCTTTTCTAGACTGAGTATTGCCCTAACCCGCCTTTCTCTTTAGCTTCACGTCCTAAGAAAGGTGACAGCGTGGAGGACACCAGTCACATGGAATACTGTGTGCTGACCTTTCTGCAGTGTTTCGGTTAAAGATGGAATATATTGACTTTGTTTCTCAGCCAGGCTTCTGCCCCTTGCCTGGGAGGTGAATGTCCTTCCTCCTCCAATGACAACCTCACCGAGTTGGCTGGGGAGGCTGAAAGAATATACATCACATTACAGTCTTCTCACTGCCAGGTTCTTGTCAGGTTCAGAAGTATATGTGGAAACGTCAAAAGCAAACACAGAGAGGGAATCAGAATTAAATGAATCCTCTCCAAGGATAAGTAAAGCATGGTTGTGTTGCTCTTGAGCTTACAAGATGGAAACCACAAAGACTTTGCTTGGGTTTCAGTGTTACTGGTGTTTAGACTCTTGATTCTTCAACCCAGACAAGAGAAGAGACATAGACGTACAAAAATCTAGGTTCCTTACTAATGTCTCTGTATGTAAGAAAACACATCTCGGTAATTGAAATTTGTAGACATCTTCAAGATGCTGGGGGTGTGATATGAGTTAGCAACACAAAGTCATCCTGTGACACCAGCTGTTGTGTCTTGAGAGGAATCTGACTCTTTCTTTGAGCACATTCATACAAAGAACAAAAGGGCATTTGGGTATCACACAATTTCAGGCAGACACGGGTGGCTTTGAACCGCGAGTTCTCATTCTTATGAATTGAGAAAGTTGGAGTGGGGCAGGATCCTCTAGTTTTCTTCAGACTCCATGTTGTCATATCCCTGAATTTTGTTGTCTCTTTTGATTTTATGGACCTCCTGAAATGATGTTGACTCAGTTTTCTGACCAATATCTGACAGACAGCCACAGAAAAAATAGATCCACTTACTAATCTCCTGCAGAAGCTATTTTGGATCAACTTAATTGAAAAACTTGTTTATTTTTTTAATCAATTCTTACCAAAAAACAAGACCAAAGAAAAACCTCATTTTGTTTTTCTTTTTTTTTTTCAATTTGAGGTCTAATTGACATACATTATATTAGTTTCCAGTATACAACATACCGATTCAGTTGTGAAATGATCACCACAATAAGTCTAGTTAACATCCACCCCCTACTTAGTTAGAAAAATTTTTTTTCTTGTGATGAAGACTTTTAAGATTTACTGTCTTAGCAACTTTTCAAATATGCAATACAGTGTTGTTAATTGTAGTTATCATACTGCACATTACACCTCCATGACTTATTTGTTGTATAACTGGAAATTTGTACCTGGTGGCCCCCTTAACTCATTCTGCCCAACCCCCACCTTTGGTAACCACCAGTCCTATGAGCTTGGTCTTTTGTTTAGATTACACATATAAATGAAATCATACTTATTTCTTTGGTATTTTCCTTTTTCTGTCAGACTTATATCACTTAGCATAATGCCTTTAAGTTCCATCCATGTTGTAACAAGATTTCATTCTTTTTTGTGACTGAATAATATTTAGTTGCATATATTTAGCACATCTTCTTTATCCGTTCCATGTATACATGCTTAAGTTGCTTCCATATCTTGGCTATTATAAATAAGGCTGTAATGAACATAGGGGTACATATATCTTTTCAAATTAGTGTTGTTTAAATGCCCAGAGGGTGTCCCTTGTGGCTCAGCTGGTAAAGAATCTGCCTGCAGTGCGGGAGACCTGGGTTCGATCCCTGGGTTGGGAAGATCCCCTGGAGAAGGGAAAGGCTACCCATACCAATATTCTGGCCTGGAGAATTCCATGGACTGTATAGTCCATGGTGTTGCAGAGTTGGACACAACTGAGCAACTTTCACTTTCACTTTCAAATGCTCAGAAGTGGAAATGCTGATCATATGATAGTTCAATTTTTAATTTTTTGAGGCACCTCCATACTGTTTTCCATGCTGGTTGCACCAATTTACATTCCCACCAGCAGTGCACAAGGGCTTCCTGTCCTCCACATCCTTGCCAACAGTTATTGTCTCTTGTCTTTTTTATACTATCCACTCCGACAAGTGTGAGACGGCATTTCATTGTGGTTTTGAGTTTCATTTTCCTGATGATTAGTGATGCTGAGAATATTTTCATGTACCTCTTGGCTATCTGTATGTTTTTCTTAGAGAAGTATCTATTCAGGTCCTCCGCCCCTTTTTAGATCTTTGGTTTTCTTGCTGTTGAGTTGTATGGGTTGTGTGCATGTTTTGGATGTTAACCCTTTATCAGCACGTGGTTTGTAAACAACTTCTCTCATTCAGTAGGCTGTCTTCATTTTATTGATGGTTTCCTTTTGCTATGCAGATAAATGAAGTCTTACATGATATTCTCTTAAATTAGAAATTAATTTCATAAAATTACCTAGTTAACACCAGTCAAGATTTTTGTTTCATCCATTCAGAAGCGTTGATGATTCCTGTTCTGATCTCTTTGAGACTATTAATGTTATCAACCTGTTCAAAAACATTTTAAAATCCTTTCCATTTGAAATTTGAGAAGGAACTCCTTTCCATTCTCCATTGCCTGGAGAATAAACAAGTTGTTTTCCCCTTTGGTATTATCACCAAGTCTTGCTTTTTACATTCCTCTCATTCTCTTTTTCCCTTCAGACATATTTTGGAATGGATGTCTCTGCAGTTGAAGATCCAGTTCAAAGACGAGCACTAGAAACCATGATAAAAACCTACGGCCAGACCCCTCGTCAGCTGTTTCAATCAGCCCATGCGAGCAGACCTGGCTCCAAGCTCAACATCGAAGGGGAGCTTCCTGCCGCCGTGGGCTTGTTAGTACAGTTTGCTTTCAGGGAAACCAGAGAACAGGTCAAGGAAATTACCTATCCGGTATGTCATTTGGATTTCAGTAGATTTCAGGAAAATGTGGTTCAACTCCTGAGACATCAGGCCTTCTCCCATGCTTTAGAGGCAGGGAATTGAGTAACATGGTCCCAGCCTGAAGGTGTGTACCAGCCAGTGAATACAGATGCTCACATTACCAGTTCTGTGTGTAGAAGATGCTGCATTAGTGATATGAAGGGAGTGCTTTGGGAGCTCAGGTCAAATTGTGACCTCTCTGAGGGTTATTACTTGGGAAAGCCTCACCAGCCAGTGACATAACAGACATTGCAAATGAGAGGGAAGGAATCGGTGCAAACATGCCTAGCATGGTCCTAGTTGTCAGCTTCCACCAGAAGTAGTGACCAGAAGTGTAAATGTTTGAGTTTACAATTAAGGGGAGAATCTTACATGATTTTTTGGCCCCTCCAGATTTTCTTGACAAGAAGTATTGCCTCTTAAAGTAGGAATTAAGTATTAATTTATATTCTGAAATAGAAAAATAAAGCAAGCAAGCCTTAAGACTAAAATGGATTCTAATCCTCAGCTAAATTCTTCATTATTAAGGCAACTTAAGGTGGGAGCCTGTGAGTTGTAAAGTGTTAAAGAGGTTTGCAGAAGGGAATCAAAGAAAATGAAAACACAAGGGAAAGAGGTTGTAAGGTAAAGCAGAGACCTCAGATTGCAGTCATCTGTGATCCACTTTAAGAGGAAATGGTTTTTACAGACCTTCTTTTGACACTCGTTTCTTATAATAAAGTTACTTAAATACACTAAATTTAGAACACTGAATGTAAACTCTTTATGCTCATAGTTCATATATATCAAATTTGCATGTTAAATGCAAGCAGAACTTATATAACTAGTAAGATCGAAATTGAAATTTTAAAACATCAATATGATAGATAATATTGTTTTGCCGAACCCAGATCACCCATGTTGTTTTTCATAGTTGAAAGCTGTATTTTTTGCTTTATGTTTACTTGTCAGTTACACTGACAACTCATGATTTTGAAGACTTACAAATCATTTTAGTCATTATCATTACCAGGGTCATTATTCAAAATAATTTAACAGTACCTCCCTGAAAAGTAATAAATACCATTTCATTTGCCACTGTACTCACTGCTCATTAGCTAATTAAAGTTGGTGCATATGCAGGACCTGAGCAGGGTGTCTGTTTGTAATAGGGACGGATTCTGAACTGCCTCCTTCCCACCTCAGGACCTTCACACTGGCTGTCCCCTCCACCTGGCACGCCCTGTCCGCGGACAGAGCGCCGGTGTGCGTTTATTTCACTCAGGTGTCTGCTTGCCTCAGGGACTCTTTCCCAACCCCTCATCTAACTAGCAACTCTTTCTCAGTCCTCCTCCCCGTCTTAGACTTTGTTCATAGCACTTGCACCACCTGTGGAAATATGTGTTCCTCGTCTGTCTTGTTCATCACTGTATCTGACCACCAGGAACACGTATTTCCATTTCTATACTTACTACCATTTTTTTTTTCTTACTACCATTTTTTAAATGTACTTTTTACTTTTCTTGGTTTTAGAGTCCTTTGTCATGGATAAAAGGCTTGAAATGGGGGGAGTATGTCGGTTCCCCAAGTGCTCCGGTTCCTGTGGTCTGCTTCAGCCAGCCCCACGGAGAAAGATTTGGTTCTCTCCAGGCTCTGCCCACTAGAGCAATCTGTGGTTTGTCCCGAAATTTCTGTCTTCTGATGACATATAGCAAAGAACAAGGTAAAATAAAACATGAAAATCATCCTAGGTCTATCTTTCAAGAGATTTGAATGTTTCCACTCATCTGTGCTGCTGTTTTGTTTCATTTCTGAGTTTTCTGAGTCTTTGGTGAAAAACCAGACTCAAATTTGTGTTCATTTAATGCAAAGTAGGAATTAAAACATACTACGTGAAAAAAAAATGAGAACTAAAGGCAGTGTAGTTTGAAATGAGAGGAACAGTTGAAGGGGACAAGAATAAATAACTATCTCACGAGATGAAAACATTATCAATTTCATAGAAATACACACCTTGAGGTTCTTGAATCCCAGAATAGATGACTTATTTGACCAACAGTTCTAGTACCTCAGAAGAGACAGTCATGAGAGTAAAACAAAATGAGGAAATCATGATAGCCTTGAAAATAGGTTTTAAAAATACGTATGTCTGGAAAGCAATCTTTTTCTCCCCTTTTTGCACTGAGTCACTAAAAGCAACACATGGGAAAGTGCTGTCAGTTGAGGCCCTCTTGATATTTCTAAATGTCACCTACACACGGAAAACTAGTGACATTTTCCATTCAAGCAATTCCTCAGCCCTTCCAAATTAGTCATTTTGCTTAATGTGAAAGAACTCTCCCTACTTCCTAGGCCTGGGCTTTAAGCACTGAAATGAATGATGGGGGGCACCCATCTGTGCTATCAGGGGTGTGCCGATTTGCCGGGAAACCAGCGTGTGGACCTGACGCCTCTTGGTGTTGGTTCTGTGCGCTGTGCTCCTCCGGTCCTCACGGCCCCTCCCACCACTGGAGCTCGTGCCCCGGTGTCAGCCACTTCAAGGAATTTAGTGTGCTGGCTGGACCACAGTTCTTTTAAACTCACTGTTCCTTCTGTCATGAAATGAATGATTGCCTTTATAGTTGCCAGGAATAAAAGAAGCTACATACCATTTTATCAAAGTTTAGTGAATTAAGAGGGTAAGGTAAATCTGTTTAATCATCATTGCAGTCAGCTATGAGATGTGTCACAAGTAGTTTACTACTACCAACACTTAAAGTATCAAAAGGTGTGAATAATTTGCCTTTAAGAAATAGAGTGGATTGAAGTTTCTCTCTGTTGATCAGAGAGAAAGGGGCTGGTATTATCACTTAGCATGGTGGGACTTAAATATGTCCAACTTAATAGCTAACCTACCTTATTTGTCCCACTACAGTCACAAGCCCTTAATAGCTGTGTTCATTCAAATTACACTTTATTTCCTCATAGAATATAAGTGGGATTTGGCAGAATGTAGGTGTGTCCATGAAAGTGGTATCATACAAGTTATGGCCATGAGCTCGCGTGGCACAGTGCCTGAGTTTGCACCCCAGTTCTGCTGCCTAATACCTGTGTATTTTTGTGTAATTTTGAGAAAATTACTTATGCTTTTCGAGTCCTGGCTTTTAATCTATGAAATGGGAATAATAAAAGGACTTACTTCCCAGGGTAATTCACCATAATGCTTAAATGAAATAATATAAGGAATGGTTAGCACCTGACTCCGGTGTGCTTAATGAATAAATGTCCGCGGGACTGTAAGCGCTCTGGAGCCAGGGGCTCTGAGCATTCACTGCTGTACCCGGTACAGAACAACCCACAGGGGCATTTCCTAGAGGCCCTGAGTGACTCAGTGCAGCTGGCAGACGGGAAGTCATGTGTGTTGAGCACCGCTATATTAAATAACTGCCCTCTAGTTACGCATGCATAATACAGTGTAGCAACTAAACTGCCGTGGTTTTAATGATCGTTAGCTCAGTACAGGCCAATTACTTGAGAACTGACAATGCCTCAAAATTGTCTGAGGTGCTTTTTTCCCAAGCTTACTCAGTTGGTCCTATTGGAGACACACCAAATGAGAATCTCTGGGCCTTGAGTCTAAATCTGCACATGCTGCAAAAGTCATTTTCTTGCAAACTCTTATTTAAGATCTACTATTCTAACAGGTAAAGAAGAAGTTTATTTTTCTTCTTAAAAAAAGATGGTGCATCTTGTGTTGCTGGAATGAGAAACCAGGGACAGTTATTGAGTTCTTACCACATGCCAGGCTTCGTGGTAAAATCTAGGAAGTCCTGAGGCTTATCTAGAGTGCAGCATATATGTAGCAAGGCTATCCTAATTTCTGTATTGCAAAACTGATGTCCACATTTGGAATTATACTCAACAAAACAAAAATAAATATGTGAATTACATTTTCAACATGCTCTTTATTCATTCAACAAATATTTGTTTTATTGCTTTATATTATGCTACATTGTGCTGTTTTATACTATATATCATGCTGAGTACTCACATTCTATATATTACAGATACAGCTCTATATTAAGCGAGGCACTCACATCCCCCTAAGGAACTCAGAGCTGCTTATTCTCACAGGCGGCACCAATTGCCTGCAGCGTTTGTGCCGCGTTAGCCCTAGTCAGTGCGCCACAAGGTGTAGGTTACGAGAAACACTGGGAAAGGATGTCAAGGTGTCCAGATCTTTATCCCAGAAGGGCGTAATGTCATGTTGAGAATAGAACAAGGAAAGAACAGAACCTCATTATATGAAGTTCCCCCGTACAAAGTCCTTGTAGTTGCAGGATTAAATTATTCTCAGGATTGCTTCTGCTCCAGCAATGGTCCCTTTCTAGCATTAGTAGTTCTCCATATTGATTTTTCAGTAAGGGGTATCTAGAAAGTTATTTAAACATTATCTAGTTCTTATTTATTATTAGAAGAAAAAGCATCACAGAACATAAATAGAGGAAGCTTAATTATCATTTGTCTTCTATAAAAATATCTTAACAGAAATTTTCGTTCCAAGTCAAATCCCTACACAGGTGAAAAAGAATACAGTTCCAACCTTAGAATCCTATTAGCCTTAAAGGAATGAAACTAACATAAATCGGTCCATCTTATGGCTATAAAGATGATTTTGCACTGGAATGACCATGTTCTGCTATGTGAACTTCAGGCCTTAAAGGCCAGAGTTGTCTTTAACCTGACATTTCAGTGGGCTGTCCAATGATAACTGATCTTTACTTACTTACTAATACTTTATTTCTCTTTCTTGAGGTGTGAGAAGCATGAACAGTACTGACATTCAGTGGTCAGCCATCCTGAGCTGGGGATATGCTGATAACATTTTAAGGTTGAAGAGTAAACAAAGTGAGCCTCCAATAAACTTTATACAAAGTTCACAGCAATATCAGGTAAACCTTTTTTTTTTTTTTAATTTTTTTATTAGTTGGAGGCTAATTACTTCACAACATTTCAGTGGGTTTTGTCATACATTGATATGAATCAGCCATAGATTTACACTTATTCCCCATCCCGATCCCCCCTCCCACCTCCCTCTCCACCCGATTCCTCTGGGTCTTCCCAGTGTACCAGGCCCGAGCACTTGTCTCATGCATCCCACCTGGGCTGGTGATCTGTTTCACCATAGATAGTATACATGCTGTTCTTTTGAAACATCCCACCCTCACCTTCTCCCACAGAGTTCAAAAGTCTGTTCTGTATTTCTGTGTCTCTTTTTCTGTTTTGCATATAGGGTTATCGTTACCATCTTTCTAAATTCCATATATATGTGTTAGTATGCTGTAATGTTCTTTATCTTTCTGGCTTACTTCACTCTGTATAAGGGGCTCCAGTTTCATCCATCTCATTAGGACTGGTTCAAATGAATTCTTTTTGACGGCTGAGTAATATTCCATGGTGTATATGTACCACAGCTTCCTTATCCATTCATCTGCTGATGGGCATCTAGGTTGCTTCCATGTCCTGGCTATTATAAACAGTGCTGCGATGAACATTGGGGTGCACGTGTCTCTTTCAGATCTGGTTTCCTCAGTGTGTATGCCCAGAAGTGGTATTGCTGGGTCATATGGCAGTTCTATTTCCAGTTTTTTAAGGAATCTCCACACTGTTTTCCATAGCGGCTGTACTAGTTTGCATTCCCACCAACAGTGTAAGAGGGTTCCCTTTTCTCCACACCCTCTCCAACATTTATTGCTTGTAGACTTTTGGATAGCAGCCATCCTGACTGGTGTGTAATGGTACCTCATTGTGGTTTTGATTTGCATTTCTCTAATAATGAGTGATGTTGAGCACCTTTTCATGTGTTTGTTAGCCATCTGTATGTCTTCTTTGGAGAAATGTCTGTTTAGTTCTCTGGCCCATTTTTTGATTGGGTCATTTATTTTTCTGGAATTGAGCTGCAGGAGTTGCTTGTATATTTTTGAGATTAATCCTTTGTCTGTTTCTTCATTTGCTATTATTTTCTCCCAATCTGACGGCTGTCTTTTCACCTTACTTATAGTTTCCTTTGTAGTGCAAAAGCTTTTGAGTTTCATTAGATCCCATTTGTTTCAGGTAAACCTTTTTATGAAGTACTTTATAGTAATAATTAAACATAATGCTTTAGAAGGGAGTCAGACTGATGACAGCTGGTCTTTAATATCCTGTAGTTAGTCAGGAAGCTCATGACGCTAGACATATGCCTTGTCTACAGTGCAGACAGCCTTCCTAACTGCTGCGGTACTGCCTATGCCCCCAGAGTTCGTTCTCTACCCCAGCAGTCCCCAGCCTTTTTGGCACCAGGGAACGGTTTCACAGAAGGCTCTTGTTCCACAGAGCAGGGAATAGGGGGATGGTTTCAGGGCGATTCTCCTAAGGAGCCCACAACTTAGATCCCTTGCATATGTAGTTCACAGTAGCATTCGTGTCCCTATGAGAATCAAGTGCCACTGCTCTGACAGGAGGCGGAGCTCAGGCAGTAATATGAGTGATGGGGAGCGGATGTAAATACAGGTGAAGCTTCGCTCACTTGCCAGCCACTCACCTGCTTCTGTGTGGCCCGCTTCCTAACAGGCCATGGACTGCTACTGGTCTGTGGCCCAGGAGTGGGGGACCCCTGCTCTTCCCATCTCTTGTTGGGACTGTATCATAATCTCCTACTCAGCATCAGCTCACAGCAGTGTTGGAACAAAATCACAATTGATTTTTTTCTCAGTGTTAACTTGCCTTTTGTTACTATGTCATTTTCAATAACGAGAGCATCATCTACTGCACCTGGTTTTTTTAAAGGGACTGGGAATTTAGGCATCACCACATGGTAGAAAGAGCCTTGGGCCTTACTAAAGCCCTGCCATCCCTGTGATCTGTGTTAGCAGCCAGCTCTGTTACTTACTATTCATAAGTAATTAACCTTTCCCAACTTGAGTTTCTTTCCTTCTGCTTAAAGTTGGAGTAGTCATACTCCCACTACTCTCTCATAAAACTGTTGTAAAAATGTCTCCAGTGTTTGTGAAAGCATGTTGTAAACTGTAAAACACCATATACACACACAAACACACACACGCGGTACTGCCACAGCTTCTCCAGGACTAAGTTGTGTGCTAAACCTTCTCTCTTTGACTGTCTTTCCATAGGAAGTTCTTTTACTGGTTTCTGACTTTCATTACCTACATACACCTGGTGCCTACTCACACATCCTAACATTTGTCACCATTCCCCAAGCGCCTTAGAAATGGAGTCAACGGAAGGCTTCCCAGGTGGCTCAGTGGTGAGGCATCCGCCTGCCAATGCAGGAGACACGGGTTCAACCTCTGATCTGGGAGGATCCCCCGTGCCTTGGAGCAACTCAGCCCATGCACCACAACTGCTGAACCTGTGCTCTAGAGCCCAGGAGCTGCAACTGCTGCCCATCTAGAACCCGTGCTCTGCAACAGGAGAAGCCGCCGCAGTGAGAAGTGTGCACCGCAGCTTGAGAGTAGCCCCCTCTCTGCAACTGGGGAAGATCTCATGCGGCAACAAAGACTCAGCACAGCCAGACATAAATAAATAAATAAAAGTGCTTGAAAAAGAAGAAAGAAATGGAATCAGCTACTTGTGGGGAATTTTTGGCAGTGAAAAAAAGGAGAGCAGTGACTTGTTTGCTTAATCTTCAATATGCCTGAAAAAAAGGTCACTGCCTTTTGTCATCTGGCTTACTAGTAAACTAACAAAAGTAAGAATAAAGGACAGTGAAAAACCACCTTATTAGAAATTTTAATAAGAATTTCAACACTGCAAAATTATTTCTGTCATGTAAAATTGGGCACAGAAACATCATTAAAGATGAAAAAACACTCTCAAGTCCTTTTAGCAAAACAAAATGATCCAGTTTTTGAGCAAGCGTGGTGTGATAAAGTACTTCCAATCAAATGGCTACCTAGATGAGAATACCATTTTTCATTTTTGTTCTTGGAATATGTCATTCACTTATTAGTTCTTTAGTTTGAGAAAATTTGTCCAGGATATTATCATACAAAGACCCACACTCTGCGATTTCACTTATCTGATCAATTTCACTATCGTCATTACATATTAGAGTCCTGCTCTTTCTTTGCCTCATCTTCTGATTGATTCTTAACTGTAAAACATACGCCTGTCAATTTTCTTCTCTTTTCTGTTATCACTAGAAAATGAAAAATTCTAAATTCCCAACTGTGTTCAATGACAAGTGAAAGAAACGGTGTCTCTGGTCTTCTTTTATACTTTCTCAAGGGATAACAGCATTTTTTCGACAATGCAATAAGAGAACCAAAAGATGACAGTTTATTTCACATTTTACAGCTTTTAGACATCTTAAAGTTACATAATACTCTATTACTATATCTTGCACCATTCTAATCATTTCAAGTAAAATATTTATCTTAGTTTTGTGAGCATATATTTTTAAAATAAATGTCAGAAAAGTAGAAGCATTTCTCATGCTTTTTAAGCATGTTCATCTTTGACTTGTCCTTTTCATAGGTGACTAGTTGTGCTTGGGTCCCTGACAGCTGCCAGCTGTTCACTGGGAGCAAGTGTGGTGTCATCACAGCTTACTCAAACAGGTTCACAAGCGGCACGGTAGGTCCTGGGCACATCTGTGGGATTTTCATGTCAGTGAGGGGAAGAAACCCTTAGAGCAACTTACATTTTTTGTACTTGAATCTCTTCTTCACAGAAGAGAATGGTAATGTAAAAGGTAATGTAAAAGGTCAATATCTAACCCTTTATTTTAGGTTTATTAGGATCATAAAAGAATTTTTTAAATAACTGTATACAGTCAGAGACAGAAAGTATTTTGAGTTATACTCTGCTTTGTATGTAGGCTTTTTCGTGACATTTTGATGCTTCCCTGTGTTCTCAGTATCGACCTGAATGCTTAAAGGGTAACCCACAAGATTCTGTAAAATTTAGAAGTGCAGAACTCCTAACATTCCTAATACACTCTGAGTGAATTAAATGACAGAAAAATCCAAGTAGCCAGCCTCTATTCTACCACTTACTGGGGGAAATTTTTTTATCCATTTACTGAATCTTTTAAGATTTGTGAGTTAAATTATTAAAACAATCTAGTGAAGAAGACATTATGCTGTACTTCTCTTAATTTACTCTCATTTCTTTATTGAATCAGCTGTCTGTGGTGCCATTGAAGAGTATTGGCAAGTTTAGAGTGATAACTCAGTGATAACCATTCTGTTCTAGAACATTCTGTGTGCTTTTTTTTTTAAATTACCGTTTTCTCCATTATTTTATAAAACGTGTTCTACTGGGTGAAACCTGTTTTCCTAGCATAGGGTGACACTCGGTTCCTTACTTTTCTGAGCAAGTTTATTCAGTTTTAAACCCTTGTTAAGGTTCTTTGCCACCCTCCTTAGGGTATAAATGTGGCCATAATATTGTTTCTGACTCTTAGTCTAAGGAGTCATTAAAATGCTTGAAGCAGGAGTGATATGATTCAGTCAGCATTTTAAGACTATCTCTGTAGAGCCTGCTTAAAGGGCCATGAGCCTGGAGGGAGGGGTGCCAGTTAAAAGGTGCTGTGGTGATGCTGGCAGCTATACTGAGGACTCCGCAGCAGGAGGTGGGCTCCTGCAGGTTATTGCAGAACAGTGGGGTGTGTGCTCTAAGACTGACACACGGGGTAGAAAGAGCCAGAAGTGGGCCCAACCAGGTGTCAGGGAGCCTGAAAATTTACACTTGAGCTGGATCCTGAAGGATCATTTTCCTGAGTGGAGGAAAGAGGAAAGAGTACACTAACCACCTGGAATTAAAGGCGTGGTAGTTTGGGAGTGGCAGATACTTTGTATGTAGTTCAGAGCAGAACGTGCTGGGAGGAGCGGCAGGAACAGTAGAGAGAGGCGAGAGTCTTAACACACAGGCCACAGTGAGAAGAGTGCTGGGGGGTCTAAGCAGAGGGGCGCCTTCACTTTTGGAATGTCTCATTTTCTTTTTACTCCCCAAGGCCTAAATCAGATGTCAATTTTATTACGTCTCTGATATTTACTGCTGCCTTGCCTTCCCATGTCTGAGCTCACCTTTCTGTCTCCTTTTTCCTACACGTACATTCTAATCTCTGCCGCAGAGGGGTCCTCTGCTTGTGTGCGCAGATCATTTGTTCCTTGTCGTCCAAAAACTGTCTTCCATCTTTTGTTTATTTCCTCTTTTTCCAACACTTTGAACAGCCTTGTTCTTAGTTTTCCTTACTTCCATTCTCCCTACAATTTAAATTTTTAATTGTACACTAACACAGTATGCAGTATTGGTTTAAAAAAAAAAAGTATTAAGTTGCCGATATAGGAGTAATTGTACATAGCATAGCTCTGAAGCAGCAGATCAAAGGTGTAGCTGTTATCATTTGAATACAGCAATACATGTGCTTCTTTTAGTTTGAAGTTATTGTAGGCTTGTGAAGTCTTATGTTGCATACCTTTCCTCAGTTCTACCCTTTCCTGAAAGTTGATTTTTCAGCTTATATATAAGGGTTTTCTTTTTCTCCTAATAGGTAATCAAGTCATGAGATAAACAGTTACTATTTAAACCATGTCCAAAAGTGTATCTTAGCTGTATGATTTTATCATCGGTTGATCTAAGGGAAGGTTACCTGGGATTTTGTGGGTATTGTTGCTTTTTCTTGGGCACCATTTCATCATTTTGGGGTCCCTGAAGTTGCAGATGTGACCCTGTGCCTGAGAGGTTGGCAGGAAGCACCTCATGTTCACTAGTTTCCGTTGCCCAAACCCACAGAATGCCATGGTTCTAAAAGTATTTATGTTCTTGTTTGTGTTGCCCTTGACACAGCAAAAGACAGGCTCACAAGTGCCATGTAAGCTATAACCAAGATAACTGTTGCTTGAAAATAGTTTCAAGGGAAGCTTATAAAATACTTTCCTAAGCTAGTGAGGCATATCTAATTTTGAGCATTGTTTCTGTTGGATCTCCTAAGATAGTCTGTTAAAATGCATTCTACATACCTAATGATGAATACATTGATTGGTTATAGGGAACTGTTATCTATAAGCCCTTTATATATTAGAGAAGAATGTCTTCAAAGGTGATAACTGATCCTAAAATAACTGATCTTGAGTTGTTTTTCACTTATTAATGTGCCCACGTCATCTTTATATAAGTGAACACCTGTATTTCTAGTCTCTAAATTGATGGCAGGGAGAATAAATATACAGTTTATCCAAGGTAGTATCAAACCATTCAAGAACATTTTATGAAGAAGTAGGCCAGCAGAAGATTTCTGTTCTACCCATGGAAATTATTTTCTGATCCCTCAGGGAATCATCTAGTAACACTGACTCTTAGAATCATTTTAAAGTGCAAAATCTAAAATTTCAACAACCACTGTAGGGTACCTATTTTCTGTTTACCCCATAAATATTATTCATAGTCATGAAGTAAAAAAAATACACATACATATATATATAGCTTTTAACAAGCAAGGAGGGAGCTCTAGCCTTGAGTTAGATATTCTTGGATTATCTGTCAGTCCTAGAATATTGACACTGACCTTGAGACCGCCTCTTATAAGAGGAGTAGAAAACAGTAACAAGGGACAGAGCAAAATGCAGGGGGTGGGGGGGGGGGTGTGGCCAAGGAGGTTCTTGTCCAAAAGGCTGGTCCCTGAGAGTGAGGATGAGTCAGATGGGACCAACTCTTGCCTGGATATACAGCCTAGATTGGAATTTCCTGGACTGTCCAGGATCCTTGAGACTCAGCTTTGGATAAGGCATCCCTAGACTGGCATGGTGATCCGGGTCATCCAGGAGAAACGAGGAAGGTGCTTGCATTCTATTCCACTAATAGAGGAATCCCTACAAATAATTTTCTAATGTAGTAACAAATATACAAAACCAAGCACACAAATTTACAGGTAAAAAATGAATATGTGAAAAAGTTAAGCTTATTAATAGTTATAATAAGAGAAATGCAATTAAAAGCAACCTTGATTGCCATTTAAAACTTGGGAAATTTTCAGATTTAGAATGACTGCTGAGACACAAATGCAAGCAGAGAAGGAAAGGGCTCAAGCCTTTCTGGATAGTCAGTTCTTCAGCCCCAGGGACCCTGAAGCATGGTCTGCAAGGGTGCTGGCACATCCCCGTGGCCCCACAGACTCCTGGCCCTGTGGGGAGGGTCCCAGAGGCGGACCAGAGGGGGCCCAGCCCCAGGACTCGCGCCCTTGTTCAGAGCCGTCTTGTCACTGTGCTTGTGTTCAGCTGCAGGCCATGTGCCCTAGCTAGACAGAAACCACTGCCACACAGCTCAGGCCAGTGGCTCCAAGGAAGACTGGTGTTGCCTGGTCATTTGAGCCTTTTAAGTAATAAAATACGTATTTTTATGTGACTAAGACACTGGACCATGGAGCACTTAAAATACATGAGCTGCAGCTAATGAAGTCAACACAGGTATGTTTTATTTGATCACAATGGCGATCAAAAAAGGCAAAATAGATCGGATGCCTAAAGAACAATAAATACCATATTTATAAAGTTTATCGAAATGAAAACCAATACGTTGTTTATTGTTATAGTAGCATATAGTAGAACATAAATTCTAAATACACAGGAAACAAATGCAAAGTTCAGGATAATAATAACTTCTGAGAAGGGAGAGGAAATAGGATGTAAAACAGTACACACACTATGTAATAGTTCATGTTTTCTATATTTAAAAAATAGGCTGACATTATAAAATGTTAGGGTTAGTTTAACTGAGTGGTCAGTATGCAGATTTTCATTGTATTTATACTTTCTACTTTCCTGTTTTCTTTGAAATATTGAAATACTTTATGACAATACAAACCTAGTATATAACAAAAATTATGCCCTATGACAATATAAACCTAGTATATAACAAAAAGTATACCCTGTATAATATATACATAATATATGTATGTATCTGGTATCTGTGAACCATGTGGACCTTGGAACACCAGGTTGCAAGCTTTGATTTTGAAAATCAATCCACAACTATTGATGAGTAATACATTGCCATTGGTAGCATCAAGAGTCAGTGCAAAGCCTTTGCAAGTACTGTAAAATTTGTATCAATACTGTAAAATTTGTACTATATCTGCACTGTAAAATTTGTATCAATACTGTAAATTTATTAATATTCATTGATCCACTACAAGGATTCTGGAAATTTATTCTAAAGAAGTGATATAGAGGAGGAACAAAACTTATGTACATAAATTTAAGAATTATGAAATAAATAAAATAAAATTTACTTATGGCATCTAAAATTTTGAAAACATTTGAAACTATTTTAAATATCTGTCAATAAAGGATGTTCAAGTAAATTATGGTATACTAACTATATAGAATATCATAACACTTAAAAATCATTTTGAATACACTGTCAAAAATGAGAAATGCTTATGGGAGAATGTATAAAATATGAAATAGAGAACTATTTATATGGAGATAATCACAACTATTAAAGTACAAGTATATTTGGCCAGACTAGAAAAGAATAGTCAAAAATGAAAAACTTATCAGTTGATGAGATTATGGTCAATTAAAACTTTTTTTAATGTTTAGTTCTACTCTTCAGAAAAAGTTGAACTAGGTTGAAAAAATTTGTTTGAGAAGGATGTTTGAGTCACTTAGGTTGTTTTGTTTTTGAGATAACAGTACTAGAATACCTTTTGTCATGGCTTTTATCTTATACTTATTTTTTAAATTTTAGCCTTCAGATATAGAAATGGAGTCTCAGATACATCTGTATGGGCACACAGAAGAGATAACCAGTTTATTTGTCTGCAAACCATATAGTATAATGATAAGTGTGAGCAGAGATGGAACCTGCATCATATGGGATTTAAACAGGTACAGAAGATTTCCAACTCTAAAATAGCTCTTTTTAATGTTTCAGTTCTTACTGTGAGAAACAGATGCACTAAAATAATATCTTTACATTATAATAACTTTAAGCATGAAATACAGACTTTACCTTTGTAATCTTACTGAATTAATAGATCAGTTAGGAATAGAGTCAGGAATCCCTTATAAATAGTAGGTACATATACTAACCAAAACAATTGTATAAGTAAAAGAATGTAATTATATTTAATGTTCACATGCAGATTTTCGCGTCTTTGGTCTTTCAGGTTATGCTACGTGCAAAGTCTAGCGGGACACAAAAGCCCAGTCACGGCCGTCTCTGCCAGTGAGACCACAGGTGACATTGCCACAGTGTGCGCCTCAGGTGAGTCGGCCCCAAGCCCAAAGCACGGAGCGGCTGTGCTAACGTGTGCTCAGCCAGCTGGTCACATCATAGGTGAACTGTCACGCTACGGCTCTCTGGTCCCTGCCAGACCTGAGTACTTAGGGAATAGCATGTGTGTGGTATTCAGTTCAGTTCACTTGCTCAGTCATGTCCGACTCTTGCGACCTCATGGACTGCAGCACGCCAGGCTTCCCTGTCCATCACCAACTCCCGGAACTTACTCAGACTTGTGTCCATCGAGTCGGTGATGCCACCCAGCCATCTCATCCTCCGTCCTATGTGTATGAAAATACAATGAAGTCGAAGACTGAGTCCATCAGTTGAGGCATGTGCTGTGCTTAGTTGCTCAGTCTTGTCCTACTCTTTGCGACCCCATGGACTGTAGGCTGCCAGGCTTCTCTATGGGGATTCTCCAGGTGAGAATACTGGAGTGGGTTGCCATGCCCTCCTCCAGGGCATCAGCAGAGGGTCAGCTTTGTACTACATGTGTCTTCTAGTTCCTGCAGGACAGTAGTACAGAATAACAATGGAGGTGTAATGTGCCCCAAATTTACATGAGAAAGATGGTTCTCCTAATCAAATGTCTGGCTTTTAGTTTTATTTTCATGTATACATATTAAAATATTTGATGCATCCAGTAGGTAAGAACAGTTGGCAAGCTTATAAGTTTTCTGTTTGCATTTCCATTAATTGAAAGGATTCTTCAAAAAACTGTTTCTTTCTGTCCAAGGTATCTTTGACACATCTACAGTGGGTGGTCTCTTATCCTTTGCTTGCGTTTTTTATATTGTTTTTTCCTGACACCAAATGTGTGGTCTTTCCAGACACTAAACTGTTCTCCGGTTCTGTGACCCCAAATGGGTGTCCAACAATGCAATTCAATTCTGACACTAACTAGTTGAAGTTGGCAAACTTGGGAGTCTCAAGGCCCCCACCAGTTTCGATGATTCTCTCAGACAACTCACAAAACTCAATAAAACACTGTACTTATTACTGTAGTTCATTACAAAGTGAACAGCCACAAGAAAAGGTCCAGAGGTCTGTTCCTGTGGAGTCAAGGCACCACCCTCCTGGCCCATGAATGTGCTCATCAGTCTTCTCCCCTGTTGTTCAGGGGTTTTTCTGAGGTTCCATTATGTAGGCCTGGTATATTCAGTCACTGGCCATTAGGAACTGACCTCCGCCTCTAGCTCCTCTCCCCTCCCCAGAGGTGGGAGGTGCTATAAGGGCAGTTTCCCTGCTGGCCAGCTCCCCGCTGAAGCTGTCTAGGACCTCCCCAGGAGTCATCTCCCTAACATAGAAAAGACAGTAAATTAACAAGAGTTTAGGAGCTCTATGCCAGGGTCGTGGGTCAAAGTTCCTATATATGTGTGTGTGTATATATATATATATATGTGTGTATATATATATATATATAATTTTTTTTTTTTACTATATCACAGATATCTCTTGGAATTTTGTCAATTTTACAAAACACTCATCATTCTTATATTCTAGAAAAGTAATGTCTCCAGTCATGCTTCAAGATTTCAGATGTGAAGTATTAATATTTGCCAGGCTTTAGCCCCCAGTCATAAAGTAATGAATGTCATGAACACATTCTTATTCCCCAGTCAGCATAACTAAAGGGAAAGACCTTAAATAGTTGACTTTGGTAACACAAGTGTGGACAGATGATTGATGACTTTGCTAACTGTTCTTCCTTGATTTGTACATTAGGGGCTTTCAGTGGGTCACACACAACAAGAGGGAACCTAGGGGGGAATACAGTGATTACTTATCTAGAGCTCTCTACTTTCTTGTTTTGGCAACATTTGGAAATTGGAACTGATCCTGAGGGAGCTGCTTTCCTGCTGCCAGTAGTGATTTATATCTGTGAAATTATATCAGCTAGTCATATGGGAACAAGAAACCAAATTACTTTGCTTATATTTACCAACTCACTAGTAGGGTATTCAAGTGTCCGTAGGCAGTACGCACAGTATGATAGAGTAATGGGTAGAACTTTCTTCCCACTTTGAACAAAAAGGCCTTCTCAACTTGTTTGAGGCCTCTCAATACATATACAAGAGGAGTCATAAAGAGCATTTGGGCGAGAGCATGATAAAAGTAATGACTTTTTAAAAGAGGACAAATTTATGTTTAGTGACCTGGACTACATTTCATTCTCCTATTCTTATACTCTAGGAAGGGAAGAAAGTTAACCATACTTTAAAAAAAAAGAGAAAAGAAAGTTAACCAGATTTAACCTATCAAAAAATCTTGACTCTTTAGTGAGAACCATCCAAGTAACTTTAAAATTAAAATTGAAGATACATATATATGTATGTGTATGTATATAATATACAATATGTATATGTGTGTATACACATATATAGTCTCAAAATTTTCTGTATTGAGGCTAAAGACACACTGGCAAACTCATTCTTTCCTTATCCTGATTTCCCAGGGCTTATTATGGGATGTGGTTTTTATAGTGATAAGATATAAAATTTATTAAACTATGTAAATATTATAGTAGATGGTTTCTGTACTTTTAAAAATCATTCTGCCACTATATCAAAAATACATGCATTTCAACTAGAGTTCATAGCCTTTTCCTGTTGCCAGTGGTACTATAAAGTTAATATAATATTCTAAAATTCAGAGTAGCGGGTAGTTCTCCTACCCCCTCAGTTACTTGACTGAGCATAACATTTTCAAGATTCATCCATGTTGTTGCATATGTCAGAACTTCATTACTTTTTTTTTCATTTATTTTTATTAGTTGGAGGCTAATTACTTTACAATATGGTAGTGGTTTTTGCCATACACTGACAAGAATCAGCCATGGATTTACATGTGTTCCCCATCCGGATCACCCCTCCCACCTCCCTCCCCAGAACTTTATTACTTTTCATGGCTGAATAAAAATGAGTTCCATTGTTTAGATATGCTACATTTTGTTTATCCATTCACCTCTTGATGAACATCTGGCTGTTCCCACCTTTTGGCTGTTGTGAATCATACTGCAACACACTGGGCATTTTGGTCTGTGGTATTTGATGGTCTTTAGCATTTCTATAGATGAAGAAGTATTTCTAATACTTACTTCTTTGCTATAAAATATGAAATCTTTTCACTGCCTTAATAAAGGAGAGAAATAAATTCTCTACTTTTATGTTAGTCCTAATGGAGAGATAAAGTGTGGTAACACATACTATGTCATCCCAACTTTATCATGCCTCTTAACCTTTCTCTTTATCAGAATGAGAACATTTCTCCAGAAAGGCTGGACACATCACCATAAGGCCCCAAACCACCAGCCCCAGTTTATTGAGGATGGCTAGCAATTACTGCCTCCTCCATCAATCACCTGGAAAACTACAAAAAATTTGATTACTCCTGGTCTTTGAAAAGAAAAAATTCATTTAATAAGACATTGATTTATAAGATTCACTCTTGGACATTCTGAAGAATTAGCTTTCTTTTTAAGAATTAGTTTTTAACTCAACTTTTACTATAACTTATTTTTTCTTCAGAAGTCCCATAACTCACTTCTTAAAGATACTGTAGTTTCACAGAATATTTTTTTCTCTTCTTGAAGGTTGTTTAGCTTTCTAGGTACTTTCAGAATTAGATTTGGCAGTTTGTATGCTAAGAAATTATGACTACAAAGAAATTCATGGTTAATTTACATTGTTGCTCTACCTTGTAGGTTAATTTTTTAATTTTATTTTTTCACTAGCCATCATCTCTAGATAAATAGGCCAACTCTGTGTGCCTTATGTAGTAATTTCACTTACACACTCTCCAGTCATGAGTTGCCTATGAACTTCATCAAACAGATAAGTGAGGCACTCAGGGATTCCCCTCTGGGGCCCAATGTGGGGGGCTCTGCAGCACCCACACCCTGGTGACCTGTGGGGTTTTGTGGTGTTTTAGCTGGTGGAGGCAGTGACCTCAGACTTTGGACAGTGAATGGGGACCTCGTTGGACACGTCCACTGCAGAGAGATCATTTGTTCTGTGGCTTTCTCTAACCAGCCTGAGGGAGTATCTATCAATGTGATTGCTGGGGGATTAGAAAATGGAATTGTAAGGTAAGAGGAGTTTGATTTCTTTGTGACCTTTTGCTCATAAGGACATAGCAGTTTCAAAAAATATTTTTTACTATCTAAACATAATAATATTTAAAATTTAGAGATTTAAAATCACCTTTGGATATAGGTTCTTCTGGTGTTTCTGTTTTATTTCTAAATAGTAATTTGTACATTTTTGAAATTTTATATTGTTTAACTATAAAAAGTTCGGTTCAGTTCAGTTGCTCAGTCGTGTCCAACTCTGCAGCCCCATGGACTACAGCACACCAGGCTTCCCTGTCCATCACCAACTCCTGGAGCTTACTCAGACTCATGTCTATTGAGTTGGTGATGCCATCCAACCATCTCATGCTCTGTCATCCCCTTCTCCTCCCCGCTTCAATCTTTCCCAGCATCGGGGTCTTTTCCAAAGTGTCAGTTCTTTGCATCAGGTGGCCAAAGTATTGGAGCTTCAGCTTCAGCATCCGTCCTTCCAATGACTATTCAGGACTGATCTCCTTTACGACTGACTGGTTTGATCTCCTTGCAGTCCAAGGGACTCTCAAGAGTCTTCTCCAGTGTCACAGTTCAAAAGCATCAGTTCTTCAGCACTCAGCTTTCTTTATGGTCCAACTCTGATACCCATATGTGACTACTGGAAAAACCATAGCTTTGACAAGATGGACCTTTGTTGGCAAAGTAACGTCTGTGCTTTTTGCTTTTTAATGTGCTGTCTAGATTTGTCATAGCTTTTCTTCCAAGGAGCAAGCATCTTTCAATTTCATGGCTACAGTCACCATCTGCAGTGATTTTGGAGCCCAAGAAAATAAAGTCTGTCACTGTTCCATTGTTTCCTCATCTATTTGCCATGAAGTGATGGGACTGAATGCCATGATCTTCATTTTTTAATTGTTGAGATTAACAATATGAAATACACAAAGTATTCTTAATCCCATACCCACCTGATCAAACTACCCAGAATTAACCACGTTAATCATTTATTGTGTTTCCTTACCAGGTAGTTTTTAACAAATAAACATGTTGGTTAACTTTTTAGTAAAGGAAACTTGAGTTTGTGTAATTAGATGATGACTTTTTTCCTTCCTCTAGGTTATGGAGTACTTGGGACTTAAAGCCTGTGCGGGAAATTACGTTTCCTAAATCAAATAAGCCTATTGTAAGGTAAACCCTCCCCCACCCCTCCCTGCTTCATACTATACTCTGTGACTGTTTCTGTTGGAGATATAGTATAGCACACAGAAGTAACGAGGAACCTAAGGAGGATCATTAAAAACAACTGGCTGTTTATCGAACACCAGGATGTCCGGGACCCCATGGCAGAAGGAGGCAAGGCATTTGTGTTCATGAAGCTTAAAATCTGGGTCAGGAGCTCAGAGCCTCACAGAAGGGTGTGCTGGGATCATGCCTGGGAAGGCCTCTTGAAATGTGAAAGTTATATATTTTTCCCTTTCATTATTGAAAATACCATAATGGTGACTGATAGCTACAGGAGTGTGCTAGACAAGACTGATAAACAACCTATTACCCTCTGCTCCATTAACAAATATGACTTTAAAAACTCAATTGGAGTAAGTGATTCAAATTCTACTGCATTAAAATAAATTTATTTTTAATCCACTAAATGTAATAAAATAAAATTATATATTAATAACACATTTTTTATCTTTTCCTCTTTCAGGGAAATAAAATACCTCCATAAAATAATCCTCATTTATTTCTATATAGAGAAAATGTAGTACTGTTATATTTTTTTGAAGTTTCCTATACCCATGTGTTTATTGTTTAAGTAATAACACTAAATAGGAAAGGAAAAGAAAACATGCAAAGAGGGATCAGAGTGTGCCAATATTTTTTTTTTTATTATTCTTTACTAACCTTTTATTGGATATGTGGCTTTATATTTTCTCCTAGAGTGTGCCAATCTTTTGATTTTGGTTTTAGTCTGTATCACCTGGTTAGAATGAGCATCACAAACTTGGCAGCAGAACCATTAAACTATATTAGTACAGTCAAAACCACTTGTAGGTGGTTGTTTTATCTGTCTCTCTGCTCCAGTAAAGACTCTTAACTTCTTACACCAATTTCCACATGATCACCAGCACGCTGATACAATTTTCAGAGACACAGCGTAGAAACGGGACTGTCTTTCTTTTACCAGCCTTACCTTTTCCTGTGACGGCCACCATTTGTACACAGCGAACAGCGACGGGACTGTGATCGCCTGGTGCCGGAAGGACCAGCAGCGCCTGAAACACCCAATGTTCTATTCCTTCCTCAGCAGCTACGCAGCCGGGTGAGTGAGGGGAGCTGCGCTCTCCACAGCACTTTAACTCCAGGCTGCATTTACGGACTTCGCCAGTTTCAGGAGCTCAAACCGGAAGACGCGGATGACCAAACAAATCCAAGCAATGATACAGTCTGTCCATCTGCACAAAATTCTGCTGCCTCACAAGGTCCTGAGAGGAAAGTTTTGTTCTAATTTAGTGATGATCTGGAGAGTTGTATCAAGGTTGAAGTCTGGCACAGTAAATTAAAATCATATCCTTGAAGTTTTTTTTTCCATAGAGGAGTCTAAACAAAAACTTATCTCTATTTCTGTTTTCTATTATTTTCTATTATTCCCCCCCAAAAAACCCAGTAGAATTTAAATTGGTTAGCTAATTGTTTACATAAAATTTGCTCTAATAGATTATACTTTTAAAGTTTTCTGCCAAAATAACACACACACCCGCCCCTCCCCCAAAAAAAGGAAGGATAAGGAGAGAGAATTCAGGACTTGATTATTGCTTTCTTTGAGCAGTAAGGAGTTCAGTAGGTGCCTCTGCACCAAACATTTTTTGGAATATCTGAATATTTGAATCTCAGTGTTAGGCAGTTTTTGCCTATTGCCTTCTTAGCTCAAAGTAGAACCAGAATTTGTTTGACAACACAGGTATCTTTGATTTTCAGACACATTCTGTTTCTTCATAAAAATCGTACTTAAAATCCGCAACACTAGATAATGAATATTCTTAGTTGAGGCACTAAGATTTAATAAACAAAATGGTAATTCTTTTAATATCTGGCATTTACAGAGCATTGAATGCTTAACAATTTGCAACTGAAAGCCTCCACTACAAAAGAAGTTTGCACAGGTATAGCAATGCAATCCAGATAAGGCTTTTAATCTAATATGCTGAAGAGTTTTCTTCCCCAAAACAGAATTACAAAGAAAAGGAGATAGCTTCCTTTGTTTTAAATAGGAGGCAGAATCATTCTTTTAGAAAGCAGTTCCCACCATTTCTGTTAACCTATTCTAGGAACCGTAGAAATATCTGTGTACTCCACAGCAAACTTACACACGATAAAGACAGAATTCCTAAAAACCCTGAAATAGCCTATTTCTATCATGATAGTACTTGGGGTGCTGCTTTATTGGCTTTGAAAACTGTAAAATAAGCTCAGTAATGTTACCATGAGATAAAAAATTATATTCCCGCCTAAGAATAACTTGCGTGTTTGTTATGGAAATTTAATTCATATAGTGTTTACAGAAGTACTTTTGTAACTTCCAGACTTTCTAAAACATTCTGCTTAAAAACTGTATAATATACAATTCCAAAGTCTCTGCTGTCAAGATAAACACAAGAGGAAGCAAGTGGCCATGTATGCTTATAACCTTCAGTGAACGCTCCACGGCTACATTCAGATCATGGTTTGCACAGACCAGCTGTTAATTCTGAGGTCCAATTAGGTGCAGAGATGAAATTATTCCTATTCACGTTGAAGTGATTTGCTTTGTTTAAAAAAAAAATGCAGCTATTGTCTAGCGTTCATTTTTCTACTGAGAACTTTAAATTAGTTCCTTATTAGAACAAGTTGCTACTCAGTCTTTTTTTTTTTTTTAAGCTGAATTTCATCATTTATCTGAAGAGAAAATATGCAAAATAACTGGTCTTGTTAAGAGTGCAATATTATATTTTTATGTAAAAATAAAAAATTGGGGGGATTATTTATTCAGCATGAACTTAATATGTATATGTTTGAAACACTTCATAATGTGCATGTTGTAGCAAATATTTCTGTAAATTATCACAAGCTGTTACCTTTGTATACACTGCCACTTCAAATTGGGAATAAATTTCATAAAAATAGATTTAAGGACTTGTTCTTAATACAATTTAAATATTATAACCACGTCTCAAATTGATGGTTTTTTTTGGTAACCCATATAGTTTCTCTTTAGCCGCCCTATAAATTTATGTCACTGGAAAGGATAACTTTCATTTCTGAATTGTGGTCTTTGTGAGAAATTGTATGTTTTAACCTTTAAATGGAGTTTAGAGAGAAGTCCTAAGGTAAACCACTCATTTTTTTAAAAAAAGAGTAACTGCCCCCCGCCCCCCACCGCCAATAGCACATCTGTATTGGGCCCCGACTGTGTAGCCGGGGCCACACGAGGTGGTGAGGCACGGTGGTTCCCTGCACTCCTAGAGAACATGCTGTCAGTAACCAATGTGAGTTGTTACAAAACATGGTCAGTGCTGTGAAGGAGCAGACGGTCCTCTGAGAAAATAGAACTGAAGAACTCAGTCTAGATCAAGGGGATCCAGAAGAGTCAAATTGTTGTTGACAATGAATGGATGAAGAGAACTCTGACAGGTGAAGATGAATTCAGATGTGCTCCACGCCGTCCATCTGCCAAGGACTGAGGACCATCAGCGAGCAGATGTCCAGTGACGGAAACGCCTCGGCTTCTCTGGAGGGCCCTACAGAACAGTGGGTGAGTTCAACCGCCAGCGCTCCAGGAACACAGAATCACTCTTTTTTTCTGCTTTGTACCTGCCATGGAGTCTGAAGGATTCTGGAGCCAAGAGCACACCTGCTTCTCAATGTCTGCTCCTAAAAGAACTCGGGAGCAGCATGTGTCCATGTGATCTGGCCCAGCCAGACGCCCTCGCTTCACCTGCAAGCCTGAGGTGGACTCCTGCGCTCCGCCGCGCACAGTGCAAGCCCGCATGTAGGTGAGGGGAGGGAGGGGCAGGGGGAAGCTCTTCCCAGCCCCTCAGGTCTGTTCCTCGCCAGTCTGGATGACCTGTTAATGTCTTGAGTCAAAGACAGAAGAGCTGCAGGGGGTTCCCGCTCCAGAGGGTGCCACAGGGCGATCCTGAGCCCACCCCCATCCACAGACACCCTGACTCTCCAACTCCACACAGAACAGTTCCCTCTGAAAGAACCCCAAGAGCTTTCAAAGCAACTCTTGAGAAGCTGGTGAGCAAAACTCATCAGGACGGGTAGGAGAGGCTGAGACACGCTCTCACTACAAACCCCACTCCCAGCCCAGCAGCGCACGGTCAGGGCTGGGGACCAACAGCTCCCAGATGCTCCCTGAGGAGGGGAGGATTTGAACCCCATATCAGCATCCCAGCTTTTAAGACCTGTACCTGAGAGATGCACGCCCCCCCCACCCCCACCCCCGTCAAAACATCTAGCTTTGAAAGCCAGTGGGCCTAGTCCACAAGACCCATGAGCCTACAGCATCTGGGAAACAGGTCTCTGGGGGCTCTCCCGGACCCACCAGGCTAGCACCCCAGGGCCTGGCACGGAGGCCTAAGACTGAAAGGTTCCAGTCCTCTGGCTAAGAGGCCTGTTGCGGATCTCAAAAGCTTCAGCCTGAGGGGCAGGCATTTAACACACTTCTGGAGGCCACTGAAATACTCCCTAAAGACAGCCGAGACTGGCAGGCACCAACTTTGTGCCCAGCCTCTCCTTTCCCAGGTTTTCCCAGGAAGGCACAGGTCTGGGGCCCCAGATTTTGTGGCTGCCTCCCAGAGGGATGCCCCTTCAATCCCCTGGCTCTGGTAGCCAACCAGGCTTACCTTCCCAGGCCCCACAGGACTGTAACAAACAGAGAAACGGTTCTTAACCAGCCACCAGCCAGGGAACAGTGCGGAAGCAGCAGACAAGCTCCCGTCTTTCCAGGAAAGAGGCCTGTGAGCTCGTCTTCACAGCTCTGGGGCAGGAGAGGGGGTGCTGCTTCAGCACACATCCCAAGGTCACTGCAGGCAGCGGGGAGGCCAGTGGGTATCACATTCATGCCGGCCCTCTGTCCTGCCCAGGTCTGCAGCGTCTCAGAGAAAGGCACTTTTGACGTCTCTAGCATTGCCACCAGAGGCCACATCCCTTGAAAGCCTGGCTCTAGTGGCCAGCAGGGCTTGTGTTCACAGGTTCGATGGGACAGTAGCAAAGACGCACTTCTTAACTATATCCTAGGGCTTCCTTCGCCTCTCCCAGTCTTCCCCAGAAAGAAGTCTACTTCTGTGCTTTAAAAGCCGCTGCCTGACAAAAACCTTTAGTCTCAAAGGCTTTCACTGACTTCCATGGAGCAAACTCAAGCAGTCACTGCTGAGATCAGTAACTTGCAGGACTCCGTGCCTCCTTAAGGGAAATCCACAATTGGATGCAGCCTTTTTGAGCTGTTCTAAGAAGCTGAGGCCTCCCACCTGCTCGAGGACAGTAACTACCTGCTGACTACAAGCACGTAGACTCGACCAGCTAGAACCAGAAGGCAAGACTCTGGAAGCATCACCCTGTTACTGCACCACCAACCAATCGAAAGGAGAAGGTCCGTGAGCTGCTCACACACCCTACAACCCGCTCCGCTAGCACCGTCTTTAAAAGCCCCGGCCTGAAAGCCACTGGGGAGTCCGGGTCTTCTGATCACCAGCTGCCCATCCTTGCTTGATCCCGCAACAGATCCTCCTCTGCTCCAAACTCTGATGTTTCGGTTTGTCTGGTCTCGCTGTGCATCAGGCACACAGCCTAGGGTTTGGCGACAGTTTCTGACAAGCCAGCCAGGAGCCTGTCCCTGCGGCAGGTGGGGCTCGGCTGGGGCAGCCCCTCCCTCGCGCCCCCTGGAGCGGCCAGGGCTCCTGTGACCCGCGGGAACTCGGAGAAGTATTCTGACTTACCGTCAGCCCTCGGTCCATTTTGGGGTAAGTTGCTCCAGCTTGCAGGGCTGGGGGTTATCCCCCCGCTTCATGCCCTTTCAGGAAACAAGCCTGTCTGGGAGCAGCACCGTCTGACTGTCAGGTGTCTATTTAGGAGGGGGAATGGAATAGTTAGGCGGTACTGGTCTGATCTTTTGTCTGAGCAACTGTGTTTTATTTGTGTGCATGTGTAAAGAGTACTCGTATTTTTGACAAAATGGGAAATACCAACTTCACCCCTGTCTTCCTGAGTCCCGGAGGCTGATCAGGACACCTGATCACTAAAGGCTTCAGGGAAATAATCTGTGTCTCTCTTCCTGGTTTTGACTTCTGTTAGAGAGTCCTGGCTCTGACAGCCCAAAGGGCCCCTGGTTTTGATTTCTGTTAAGAGGGTCCTGGTAACTTGAATTATTTGTAGAGGATTGGTAGACCTGAGTATATACTTTTGTCAATCGGAAGAACTTACTGAGAAGAACAACTCTCCAGAGAAGGAAATTTTCAGTGGTCTAAGAACAGCAGAATCTGTGTCTCCACCAAACCTTAGTCTAGACCTCTGTGTAATCAGAGGCTGATCCTCAACTGAGACCAAGGATATGGGCAACCAGATATCAGTCCCCTTGGCCAGCCCATCAGGGTGCATTCTGAATCACTGGAAACTATGGCTCCACCTCAGTGATGAAAAAGTAACTTCTTTTGTAATACTGTCTGGCCACAATACCAACTAAGTAACCGGGAGGAACGGCCAGAGAACGACGGCTCATTAAGTCATAGCACCATGCTCCAACTAGGCTTGTTCTGTGAGAGAAGGGAAGTGACGTGAGATTCCCTATGTGCAATGCTTCTGGCCTCTAACCAGAGCAGGGACTCCAGGAAAAGTGCAGACTTGGGTCTGCTCAGCTGTCTAACTCAAGGAGGAAGACCTCACTCTCTGTAGAAAGGACCCCCTGAAGGCCCCTTATATTTCCCTTTGCCCCGAGTGCTCCAAATACTCACCACAAACTTCAGAAGATGACAGCAGGGCCTAACACACCCATCGGAGGTCCCAAATGGTTGAGGTGGCCTTTAAAAGGTTTTCAATAACCAAGATGTAGCAGAAGAGGAAAAAGATGAAGCAGCAAGCTGCCTTGTCTGTGGCAGTGCTACACAGCACCTCAGGGAACCCAGGAGGAAAGAATAAGAACGCTTCACAGGTCAGCACCCCTGCCACCAACGTGGGGTGTGGGACATGCAGGCCACCAGCAAAGCTGGCTCCTGGTCAGTGCACTTGCTGCAAGAAAGAGGGAGGACCTGAGCTAAACCTGCTTCCTTCCAGCTCCCGTTAGGTAAAGCAGCAGACTGGGGGCTCCCCAACTGGTCCATCGAAACACCCCATCTTCCCTGGGGAGCCCTAGTTACCCTAGAAGCTGGGGGCAAACCAGTTGTGTTTGTCTTGTTTGGCCACGCCACATGGCATGTGGGATCTTAGCCCCCTCCCACCCTCCCCCCGTCCAGGGACTAAACCCACATCGCCAGCATTGCGAGGCAGAGTCTTAACCACTGGACCACCAGGGACATCCCCAGTTGTGCTTCTGTTAGACAGCAAAGCCACATTCCCAGTGTTGACAACTCGAAGGGGTTCCCTCTCCAAGACATCAAAAGGGTCTCAGGAAGGGAAGATACAAGAAGTGTTGCCCTGAAAATTCCCCAGATGAGGCTCATTTGACAATCTAAAATGGTTTTACACACAGGCATACAAGCAACATCAGGGGCTAGGGGAGAGTTGACCGAGGCCAGGGTTTATACCCTGCTGAAAAGAGTCACAAAGATGTTCTCTGAGGGCAGGAGGACAATGCACCGATGAAATAAAAATTCACATTTTAAGGAAAGACAAGAAAAAATGAAACATAAAACTATTTCTCCGCAGGTTTGGGCCTCTTCTCCCCTCCCCACAGCACGCACGGTACATCTGCATTTAGTGCGACCCAGATCCTCCCCATGGCCACCTCCTGGCACCAGCTGCATAACTTCTCCAGGAGATCTTCCAGCCCAGGGATCTAACCCAGGTCTCCTGCATTGGCAGGGGGATTCTTTTACCACCGGGGAATCCCAAACTTTTACTTAGGACCTTATAAATGTTACTAGCTATATTATAAGATTATTATTTCTTGCATTTCCAAATGTGTGACTAAGCCTCAGATAAAAATTAAGATGACTAGGCAACTTGAAACAGCTGACCAGATTTATAGTTCTATAAGAGCAGTGATTGTAATGGTTTAACTCTAGAAATGCTAAGAAGCAACCAGAAGGAACCATTTTCAGGCCCGTAACCGACTAGTTAGGACAGGTGGTCCAGAGGCTTTGGATTACTGTTAGGTGGCCTAGTCCTGTAATCACACAGTAAATGGCCTAGCAACGAAATCCTTGCCTGACCAGGGGTGGGCATTCCAAGCATAGGAAGACAAATGCTTCCCAAACCTTGGTCGAAATTAAGACCGAAAGGGAAGGGTCTGTACAACAGACAATGTTGCTTACCATCCAGTTCTCCTAGAATCAAGCCCCTACAGTCGCAGACCTATAATACATTTTGAAAGGAATTCAGGGTGAAGAGCAGGATGAGGCACTGCGTGCTCTGGAAAAACTGACAGAACTGGCCCTATGATAGTTAGATATTTTCAGGAGAAATTTTTAATGAAGCTGGATTCTTGCATCTTCCCAACTTGGAAAAGCACTAGATCCATTAACTAAGATGTCTGTTTGTCATGGCTGGGAGCAACCTTCTACTGAGATGAATGCTTGATTTCAGGTACTCATCACCAAACTCACATATATACTGACCTCCCCCACCCCCACCTCTTCAGAACAGTTCTCAGTGCTTTCTGAGAGACTGTCTCCTGGGCTACAGTCCTCAGTTTGGTTCACATAAAATTTTCCATTTTTTCTTAGATTGACTATTGATCATTTTTTTGCTGACATTTAAAAGAACAATGCATGAACAAAGCAAGAATTTCAACAAAGAAAAAGAAAATGTAAGAAACTACCAAACAGAAATCACAGAGCTGAAGAATATAATGACTGAACTGAAAAATACAGTAAAGGAGTTCAACAATAGATTCGATGAAGCACCAGAAAGGATCAGTAAGCTCTAAGACAGGGATGGCAGTGGAACTCATCCAATCAGAGCAGCTAAGAGGAAAAGGAATTTTAAAAAAGTGAAGAGAGCCTAAAGGACTTGTGGTAAAACATTAAGTAGATCAATATTTACATTATAGGGATCCCAGAAGGAGAAGAAAGAAAGGGGTAAAAGACTTATTTGGAGAAATGATGGCTGAAAACTTCCTAACCTGAGGAAGAAAACAGAAGTTCAGATCCAGAAAGCCCAGAGACTTCCAAATGAACCCAAGGGAACCCACACCAAGATACATTATAATTAAATTGTCAAATGTGAAAAAAGGGTTACAAGGCAATATTTAG
Source organism: Cervus elaphus (assembly GCF_910594005.1). Taxonomy (NCBI): domain Eukaryota; kingdom Metazoa; phylum Chordata; class Mammalia; order Artiodactyla; family Cervidae; genus Cervus; species Cervus elaphus. Next base: position 6,091,837 of record NC_057829.1, read on the forward strand.
AAAAGTGAGCAGGGAGGAAAGAAATTCATTAGCTTAACATTTGGAACTGTTGGAGGTTTTGAATTATCCATGTTACCCTTACTTTGCTGATTATTCTTCAACTATTTCCAGTGTGTCCAAAATTGAGGGCAAAATAGCCCCATTTATTTAGAAACTGTCTAATCCTTGAGCAACTCCTATTTTTTTTTTTTTTTCAATATACCCATCAGGTCAACACTCCATATACTATGAAGCCAAAGCATTTCAAAATGTAACAGGCTTAAAAAATTGCCTGAGCAGTTGGAGTGGGGAGGGATGATGAGGGAGTAAAACAAAGAATGGCCATTTTAAATAACCATCCAAGACTGAGGTCACAGGGAAGCAGAGAGATTTTAGGTTCAGCATAAACTGGTATTTCAGAGTATCACACACAGAGCACCAACACGCATGGCATTTATCAGCTTCCCCCATCCCAGGTTATATTCAATTTTAAACTTCACAATTTAAAAAGCAGCTACATCTGTCGATACAAAATATATACACTTGACTGTTCGCTGAGTTGGAAAGGAGGTGCCACTAGTTCTGTTGTGTTACATGAGCTAAACAGAAAAATACATCCTGCCAATATGGGCATGCTGGGTTGTCCCTCAGCTATTTCAGAGAAACTAAATAATACAATGTGTCCTTTGAGGCCAAAAATGACTAGGAGATCACTTGAGTCTGGGCCACAGTATCCTTGCTCAAGTGCTGAGCTTGTTTTTTCTCTCATGAACAATGTTAATGAGAGATGAGTTTAGAAAAGAGTGTTTTGTGGCAAAATTTGGCTCATTCCCAAAGTAAATTAAACTGTTCTTATCAAAATTTCTGAAGGCTGATCACAAGAAGTCATTCTTTCATCCTCAGATATTAACTTTGTAAAAAAAAAAAAAAAAAACTTTAAGTATTATTAGAATACCATTTCAAGCATTAAGAAAAAAGACTACTTTTTCTGAGATTTTTAGGGAAAAAACTAGAATTTTCATACTTGTTGATATAACCTAAATACAAATGGTTACTAAGCTAATTTCATCCTCATTTCAAGACTTTTGTTTTCTTCTTAGAGGATTGGCTAATTACCTGTGTGCTTTCTATAGATAATATTGTACACATAGTGTTTTATTACAACCAAGTAAAATCCACTCATGTGTACTCCTAGTTAGATAGGAGTTAGACATACTGGACACAAATATTTATAAGAAATTTTGAAGAAAAAGGAAACTTACAAGATTTGGACCAAGGCAGAAGGAAACCAGTGGAGAGAGCAATGGCACCCACTCCAGTGTTCTTGCCTGGAAAATCCCATGGACGGAGGAGCCTGGTGGGCTGCAGACCATGGGGTCGCACAGAGTCGGACACGACTGAAGTGATTTAGCAGCAGCAGCAGCAGCAGAAGGAAACCAGTGTTGCCCAGACTCTAAGGTATAAGAAAGCAGAAAGTGGAAGTAGTCAGTGAGTCAGGGCCAGAAGGTGAAAGTGAGGGAAGGAGGGGAAATTAAAAAGATAAACCAAGGACTTCTGCTCCCATTCACTTTGGGAAAACTGGGATCAGACTCACCCTGCCATCACAGACAGCTGGAAACTGGAGATCCTGTGTGAAACAAGGATTCTCAAATTGGAAAACACGCAGCACAGATCCATGATCCCTGAGGAAGAAGCTACAAACTAAGTGAATCCTGTCATTGCTTCAGCTTTCTGCCTGGGGGCACTTACAAGCCCCCGGTACAGAAGGGGCTCCTCCTAAAAGAACACAGAAGTCTTGAAATTAGGAGCAGAGATTAGAGTTTGGGGAAGCTGAGAAACTGGGATTTGTGGCACAGAGCTCATCAGAAGGTTGCTGCCCAGACAAAGAGAACCAGGCTCCCGATTGTGGAGCCCCTGGAGGCTCTGGCTGAATGCTGTCATGTGTGCAGAAGATGAAATGCCCTAGGTCTGAGCGAAGGACTCCCAGGGAGTAATGAGCTGAACAATTCCTAGAGCTCCCAGGGGAACTGAGTTCAAACCAATCAAAGGAAAAGACTTTGTTGGACATACATATACCCAGTCAATACCTCAGAAGAGTCATCACAGCAGGAAGGCCAAACTCGTCCTAGAACAGAGGCTGAAGTCCTTTAAAATAAGATTCCAAAGTGTCAAACTGATCCCTAAGGGACTTAACTGCCTGCCAGGACAAAGTCCCTATTAAGTCAACAAAATCTAGGCACACGGCAACATACATTAGCAATGTCTAGCATCCAATTTAAAAATTACTAGATAAGGCGAGAAATAAGAAAATGTGACCCTAAACTGGAGAAAACTCATTTGAAGGAAACAAACCAAGAAAGGAAAGAAAATGGAATTCACGGAGAAGCATAATAAAATAGCTATTAAAATATGTTCAGTGTGCTCAAGGATTTAAAGAAAAACAAATCTAACAAGAAAAATGAAAGATTAAATGGAAATTCTAGAGATAAAGTATCTGAAATGAAAAAAAAATTATATTTTATGTGATTTATTTTAAATTTTTTCCAGTTTTATTGAGATATAATTGACAACAAACAACCCAATCAAAAAACGGGCAGAAGACCTAAATAGACATTTCTCTAAAGAAGATATACAGATGGCTAACAAGCACATGAAAAGATGCTCAACATTGCTAATTATCAGAGAAATGAAAATCAAAACCACAATAAGGTATAGCACACACCAGTCAGAATGGCCATCATCAAGAAGTCTACACACAAAACATGTTGGAGAGGGTGTGGAGAAAAGGGAACTGTTGAGGAAATGTTATTGTTGCTGCCACTATGGAAAACAGTCTGTACGTTCCTCAAAAAACTAAACCTAGAACTACCATACGATCCAGTAATTCCACTCCTGGGCATAATCTGAAGAAAATGGAAACACTAATTTGAAAAGATAGAAGCAGCCCAATGTTCACAGCGGCACTATTTACAATATGGAAGATATGGAAGCAACTTAAGTGTCCATCAACACATGAATTCAGATAAAGAAGATGTGTATAAACAAATATATACACAATGGAATACTACTCAACCATAAAAAGCATAAAAATTTTGCCATTTGCAACAACATGGATGGACCTGGAGGGCCTTTAGTGAAATAAATAAGATAAAGACAAATACTGAATGTTATCATTTATTTGTGGAATCTAAAAAATAAAAAGAATGAATATAACAAAACAGAGACAGACAGACAGAGAACAAACTAGTGGTTACCCATGGGGAAGAGGAAATCGGAGAGAGGCAAGATAGAGGTTTGGGATTATGAGATACAAACTACCATCTAGAAAATAAATAAGCTACAAAGATATACAGCACATGGAATATAGCCAATATTTATAATAAATTTAAATGGACTATAACCTATAAAAATTTTGAATTACTATGTTGCACACCTGAAACAAATATAATATTATATTAATAAATCAACTATACTTCAACTGTAAAAAAAGAGGAAAACTTCTGAACAATGATAGGACAAATAGAAAACAAACTAATAGCAAGACTCTAGATTTAAACCCAACCACATGATAATTACATCAGAAGTAAGTGATCCAAATGCTCAATTAAAAGGTCAGGTTTGTCAGGCTGAATACAAAAGCAAGATCCAACTCTCTGCTGCCTACAAGAAGAGAGATTCCCTCTTTAAGAATAAAGATACAAGTAAGTTTAAAAGGATGGGAAAAGATACATCATGCAAACACCATTGTAAGAAATCTGTGGGGCTATATGGATATCAAAGATACCAGACCCCAGGGCAAAGGAAGGGAAACGGATGTCCAGGGTCTGGAGCCAGGTTGCAGGTGACAGCAGCTAAGAAAATAAAATTTACATTTTTAGGCAGGACAAGAAAATTTAAACACAAAATTGTCTCTTTCTGTTCATTTGGATCTCCTCCCCGCCATGTGCAGTGCACATTTCTGCTGCATATTAACCAGACGGTTCTCCAAGATGAGAGTGCCTGCTGGAAGATATTTTCCACCCTTTTTTCTGATTCTATCAATGTAACTTCGTAAAAGACCAGCTTCTTTTAAGAAGCTTCTTTCTCAGCTCTGTAGGGGGTTATGTATGGGCTTACCTGGACTATAATATCCTATATCGCTAGGGGACTTCATGTAAAAAATCAACATGCCATTTTGATATACGATCTTTTGTCTCGAAAAAGTATATGATTGTGCCTTTGATTTCTAATAGGTGGAACTGTTCTCAGAGCTTTCTATCTTCTGGGTTGTAATCCTGAGTTTGGCTCAAATAAAATTCCCTTTTCTTCTTAGCTTGATGGTTAATTGAATTTTTGTGAACACAGCAGTCCTGGCTGATGGACAGAGATAAGACAGGATCAGAATCACCTAGAGAGGAACGCTGACATCACCAACTGCTGGGCCGCGTGCCCAGAGTTTCCTGTTCAGCAGGGCTGGGGTTGGTCCTGAAATTTTGCGTTTCTAACAAGCTGCCGGGTGACGCTGATCCTGCTGGTCAATGGATTCACTGGGGGAGCCACTGGCTCCGAATGATCCTCTTCTTTCTCTCTCTCTCTCTCTTTTTTTTTTTTCTTCTTCTTTCTCTTTAAAATGGACAATTAAGTGAGGAATCTGAAAGTGTAGGTATAGATTTCCCTTAAAATTGACTGATTGGAATTAATTGACATGGGAGTTGGGATACTAAGGAAACGGAGGATTCAAGTTTAGCCAGCTACCTGGGGAGTGGTGCCTCTGAGTCAAGGAAATACAGAAGAAATCGATTTGGGGTGGAAATAATGAGCCCAATTTTAGATTTGTTGAATTTTAAATACAGTACTCAGATATCCTTCTCACTTTTCCAAAAAGGTCAGTGCACTGGCTGAGTCATTTTATCATAGTTTAATTATGTGCCTTAAATGGGCATTTCCAAGCTGTGGGGGGAAAAAAATATCTGCGTGAGATGTTTGCTGGCCCCAGGTGGGCCTTCCTGACCTCTGCATTTGCGTCAGACACTTGGCGTCTTGGAAGGTGCACATTTGTCTGAGGCAAATGTCAAGTCAACTCGGATTCGAGATCTAAGAAACCAGTGGACCTCGCGCCCTTTACCGCAAGGAAGGGAGGTACTGGCCTCCTTTTCCTACCAATCTGGAAACACTGCTTGAAGTGTAACGTAGCTTTCCTATTCCAAAGGTTTCGTATTATTTTACCAGGAATTGGAAAAATGGACGGCGCCTAAACTGTTTCTCCCTAAAGAAAAAGGATGATAATAACGGAGAAGTTTAAAATATCTCCATCGCAAAACGCTTACAGTTCAGAAGCATCGCCAAGGATTTCCCAGCGGAAACAGCTTCTGCTGTCTACGAACACTGGTCGCAGCCCAGGAGCACAGCTCGCGTCTCGTTCCCACCCCGAAAGCGCTGGGCTGGCGCGGCCGTCCCTTCATTTCCGGTTACTTAGCAACGTCCCGGTAAACGGAGACAATGCCCTGTGAATCTACAGTGCCTTGTGTATTAAGCATTTCTCCTTTCACTGCCCCCCTTGGGGGTGGGGTGGGTATATTGTGTGTTCTTTAGTAATGGATGGCTACTGGCCGCGCCCAGCACGCTTGGTCCAGGAACTAACCCGCAAGCAAGGATGAAGACGCCAAAGGCTCAGGTCCCCAAAGCCCGCGAGGACCACGGCCCTAAGACCCTGCCTTTACCCCTCACCTCCCTTCCCCTAGCCCCTGGGCGACGCGCGCTCCGAGCGGAGAGCCGGGCCAGACGGGGGGCGCGGGGCCGAGCCGGGAGCGCGCGCAGCTGAGCGCGGGGTCGGGCAGCGGGCCCGGGGGGCGCGCGGAGGGCGCGGAGCCCCGGTGCGGGAGCCCCGGTGACGCATCAGTGACGTCGACGGCGGCGGGCGGGATTTCCCGGCCCCTCCCGGGCGCCCGGCGAGACCCCGCCGTGGTGCGGGGGCGACAAAACGCGGACGCGAGGAGGCCGGGGCCGGGGGTCCGCGCTCTGCGGGGGCCGGGGCTGGCCGCGCGCCCGGAGCCCGGCCTGGGGTGCCGAACAGACAGAGCGCTTGCTGTCCGAGGACTGCACGCTCCAGCGGGGCCGGGGCTCGGCCTCACGTGGTCTTTCCCCCGCCCGGGCCGGGAGGCGCGGGGCGGGCGGGGCCGGTGACGCGGCGCGGAGACCCCGCGGGCGGAGGAGGGGCGGCGCGGGGCGCGCGTTTCCACCGCTAGCGGGTCTGTATCGAGGTGCGGGAGTCCCGGAGCGGAGCCGGCGCCGGGCTTGAGGGGCGATGCCACTCGGTCTGGCCGCCCCCCGCGAGCACCGCCCCGGAGACAAAGCCCGAGCGTGAGCGGCGCCCTCGGCCCGGGTAAGTGGGCGCCCGCCGGCGGGTCGGTCGGGGCGTGTCGGTGGGGAACGGATGGCACAGCCCTTGCTCCTGTGAGCTCGGGGCGAGCCGGAGACAAAAGGGAAACTCGGGCTGGACCGTCTCTGGAACTGGAGAGACGGGTCTGGTGCCTGCGTCGTCCCGCAGCTGTCGGGGGAAGCTCGCGAAACGACACCTGTGATAATCGGCCGCGCACGCCGAGCCCGGCCCTCGCGGCACCGGCACAGGTGGGTATCAGCGGCCCGGCGGGGGCTCCTCGAATCCGGGACCGTCCGCAAAGCCCTTGGGAAGCCCGAGCGCAGGTTTGGACAGACAACTCGGAACGTGGAAGGGGTCTCCCGGGGGTCGCGGTCGCCCCATTGGTCCGGCTTGAAGCAGGGGAAGCTCCTGGGGACCCTGTTTCCGTAAGTAGGTCATGGCAGGGACGTCCCCCATTGAAGAAGTGGAGGGGCCAGTAGTAGCGGAAGAGATGGAGTGGCTAGTTGGTCATTTTTTGGGGGGAAATTTCTTTGGGCCCGAAGAAGCCCTCTTGATTCCTCATCACCGGGACACCTGCTTTCGGAGCAGTTCCGGCGGCGTCAATGGACCACGGGGCCCCTTATGGCGCCTGTCCTCCAGTCTGGTGCTGAAATGGGCTGCGCTTGCCGCGCGCAAACCGACAGCGTTGGCGGGGGGGGGGGGGGGGGGGGGGGGGGCTTTGGTTTACGGTTTTAAATTACCTTGGGAATAATAACAAAAGGATGGGATGGGGCAGCGGACTGAGGTGCGACTGGAGAAGACTTCGTAATTTAAAAATAAGGAGGACTTGCTTATTTCTGTGTGTCCTGGGCTAGGATGCTCAGAAATGCAAAAATGTTAAAGTTTCATCAAGCGAAAAAGTGGATCGTGGACACGCGTTCTCCCACCCTCTCCCCAGCTCCCCACCGACACTCGTTTTCTTCCCTTTCTGTCGCCTCCCAGGACTCAAAGGCTGGCAGGGGGCTGGCCGGTTCAGTCGGAGCCAAGGGCCTGCTGGGCTGCGCTGATTTCGCATTAAAACGTGCCAGTCTTATCATCTGCTCATGAGCCCTCACTGGTGGTGCCTCCTTCTCATAGGAAATTCAGTGGCAGACATCTCAGAGAGGCAGGGATGGGACTGGGGCTCTTTGGCTGGCTTCGATTCTCTGGGGAAATCCTTTGCCTGATTTTTGGAGGGGGTGGGGGAAGGGAGGCAGCCACCTTCTGATCTGGCCCTGTTCCCTGCAGACTACTGTGGGAGCAACCGAGGTGATAAATGGAAAACCTGTTTCAGTCCTGAGAAACAAGACAGGGTACGTTGTAAACTGGCAATTATTTTTGAAGTGTGGGGTTGGCTGAGTTATCAGTTGTGATGAGACATGGATATCGCACGCCATAACTAGTTCATGTAAATACAAGGCTTATTGTGGTGCTTCCCTAGTTAATGAGTAGCCTCACGTTGAGTTATTGGGCTGAAATGACTATTTAGGACAATGAGCTTCCTGTTTTCTCCTCCACCCACACATGGCTCCAATCCTCAGCCTCCTTAACATCCAGTTGCTCAGGGAAAGCCCCTGGAAGATGTTTGGCCAGCTGAGAAAAAAGCACTGCAGAAGGGTCATTCCCAGTAGTGCCGTGATTGGCCGGACAATTGCCTTTCACACATCTCATGCAAGGCAGTGGTGGAGAAACAAGGAATAAGCTTTTCCTTATATTCATTTTACAGTTTTCATAGCCAAAATGACAATTCATGGTGCCCCCCAGATCTTGCTACATTCTTTGAAATGGTGAGAACTGGACCTTGTCCTCTTGTTCCCCGGGTTCCCAGGAAGCAAGTGCCTGACAGCTGTCTCTGGAGGATGAGGTTGGGCTTAGGAGTGATTGTGTGTGATCTCTCTCTCTCTCTCTCTCTCTCTCTCTCTCTCTCTCTCTGTGTCTCTCTCTCTCTCTCTCTCACACACACACACACACACACGCTGACTCACCACATAACTACTGCTTACTGAGGAATGCAGCCAAATGGCTGAGAAAAGACTGAAGTCTACTAGACAGATCATTCTCATTTATTTATAGCCACATTTCACTGTCACATTTTTCTTACTTTGTCTCATTTTTGTTCTAGCTGAAGAAGGGAGACTACCTTATAATGCATTACGTGCTAGTAGATTGCCCTTTTTTCTTAATGGAATTTTGAATTGTCTTTAAGATATTACCTGATTCGTTCTCAGAACACCTTTATGAGAATTTACTAGTATCTAACCTTGCACATTTTCTCCATTTTTAATTTTTTTCCACTCTAGACATATTCAGACATCAAGAGGCTTATTAGGTAAGCCTCTTGTTACTCTCAGGTAGAGAGATTGCTCAGTATTCTTAAACCAGAAGCTGAAATTTAACTTCTTTCATACACCAAAAATACTACCAAAAAAATCCTTTCAACAATAACCAGCAAAAGAATTTTAACTGGAAGTCAGGAGAAGCTGAATGAGTGTCAGAAAAGAAAAACAGTGAAATCAGTTATAGTGTAGAAATTAGCGTGATGCTACTGAAAGTTCTTGGAGCTTCCCTGATAGCTGAGTGGTAAAGCATCTGCCTGCCAATACAGGATACTCAGGTTCAGTCTCTGGGTCGGGAAGATCCCCTGGCGAAGGCAATGGCAACCCACTCCTGTATTCTTGCTTGGGAAATCCCGTGGACAGAAGAGCCTGGCGGGCTACAGTCCATGGGGTCTCAAAGAGTCAGTCATTACTTAGCAACTAAACAGTAACAACTGAAAAGTCTTAAGTTGCTGGTTAAAGCCATATGAAGAATAAACCAACTATCTTTTTAAATGATCAGAAGTGAAGATGTTGCAAATGGAGTTTCCATTTAGGAAGAAAGTAGAAGCAAGGAGTACTGCTGGAAGAAAATAAAATACTACACAGGGAAACAATGGGTACTTAAAAAGAGATTATCCGACAAGCTAGCTGGAGCATTCCAAGCCACTTTAATTGTCCAGGAGCCTTTGTTGTGTCAGGTAGCAGCTGTGTGTAGTCAGTCTTCCTGGTGGAAATTGGCGAACAAAATGGCGGGTCCTGTGAGGATGGGGAGGGTGGGTGTGTTGAGGATATGATGCTTGAGGAATGGGCCCTGGGTGTCCAAGGAGAAGTGAGGAGTGTGATCAGGCTACTCTGTGCCCAAAGCCCTGATTTTCTCAGGTGTCTGCAAGTCACCAGTGCCCCAACCTGGGAGAACCAGACAGCAGAGGGAGCATGGGGCAGCCGGGTGGAGGAACGACCGGGCTTCCTCTGGGCCCACCATGTGGATGACCTCATTTAATCCTCACAGCACACCTGCAAGGTTTCTCTTTGTGTTGTTCAGTTGCCAAGCCATGTCTGACTCTTCACCACCCCATGGACCGCAGCATGCCAGTCTTCCCTGTCCCTTAGCATCTCCCGGAGTTTGCCCCAAGTTCGTGTCCATTGAATCAGTGATGCCATCCAACCATCTCATCCTCTGCGCCCTCTTCTCCTTCTGCCTTCAGTCTTTCCCAGCATCAGGGTCTTTTCCAATGAGTCAGCTGTTCACATCAGGTGTCCAAAGTATTGGAGCTTGAGCTTCAGCATCGGTCCTTTCAATGAACTCATGGTTGATTTCCTTGCAGTCCAAGGGACTCTCAAGAGTCTTCTCCAGCACCACAGTTTGAAAGCATCACTTCTTCGGCACTCATCATCTTTACCATCCAGCTCTCACATCCATACATGACTACTGGAGAGACCATAGCTTTGACTACAGGGACCTCTGTCGACAAAGTGGTATCTTTGCTTTTTAATACACTATCTAGGTTTGTCAGAGCTTCCCTGCCAAGAAGCAGTCATCTTCTAATTTCAGGTTAAAGGTTTCTCTTTAGGCAAAACAACAATGGTGTGCCCTTAATGTCCTTTTTATCCAGGAGTATTCTGACAGGCTTTTTGTGGGTGATGGTGACTTTTTAAACTAACCAAGGAAGTGCATATACCAATCTATGTGTGTGTGTGCATGCACGCATGTACTCAGTCAGGTCAGACTCTTTGCAACTCTGTAACCTACCAGGCTCCTCTGTCCTTGGAATTCTCCAGGCAAGAATACTGGAGTGGATTGCCATTTCCTTCTCCAGGGGATCTTTCTTCCAAAGGATTGATACTTTTGAACTGTGGTATTAGAGAAGACTCTTGGGAGTCCCTTGGACTGCAAGATCAAACCAGTCAATCCTAAAGGAAATCAGTCCTGAATATTCATTGGACTGAATATTCAAAGGACTGAAGTTGAAGCTCCAATACTTTGGCTACCTAATGCAAAGAACTGACTCATTAGAAAAGACCCCGATGCTGGGAAAGATTGAGGACAAGAGAAGAAGGGGATAACAGAGGATGAGATGGTTGGATGGCATCACTGATTCGATGGACATGACTTTGAGCAAGCTCTGGGAGTTGATGATGGACAGGAAAGCCTGGCATGCTGTAGTCCATGGGGTCACAAAGAATCAGAGATGATTGAGCAACTGAACTGAATGGGACTTGTGCTATGAGGCTGAAGAAGTAGATAGAAGAGACAGACGATAGAAGTTATGCTTTAAACATCCCTCTGGGGCCCAGGTTATTCTCTCTGCCCCATCAAAGGCAGGCACAACGCAGAGCAGTAGCCCTCAATCCAATAAGTGGCAGGAACCATGCTTTCTGCTCTTCTCCTTAGTCCCCAGGCTGCCTCCTGGCTCTCATGTCTAACAGTTGTGGGGCCTTCTCTTCAACCCCTCCCCAGGGTCACCACCAAAGGAAGAGGAGCAGGGCCATAGCAGTGGAAGAAGGAAAACATTTTAAATTCTTTCCAAAATTCTTATTAGAACACCTTTACAGCTACAGCAAAAGGCATTATCGTGAAAAATAAATGTGCCCTCTGTAGCTCCCGGATTCAACTGTAGTTACTTCTTCCCATGTTTCATCACACAAATTTGTAAAATCAAGAGATTTTTGCCAAAGCAATATATGAATATAAAGATTCAAATAGGAGAACTGGAATCAGAAAACAGGAAGGAAGGAGGAACAGGAGTATCGAGAAGGGTGGAAAGCAAGTATGGAAGTTGCTGCTTTGCTGCGGGCAGTTTGTTACAAGTAGGTTATTTTCCATGATGGCCCCTCAGCCTCTGTGACTCAAGTCTGGACACTGTTGGAGGGGCAAAGACCAGGATGGCAGACAGTGGGTGATGTCAGGACCCTCATATCCTGGAGGGACCCCCTTTTTATCTGTGGATCCCACTCTCACAGTGGCCTCCACCCTCCCATCTTATCTGTATGAAGGTCCAGGCATACCCAAGAATTGGTGTCCTCTGGAGTGTTTTCCCAGGACAGGCATCTGTCCTGTTGCTGTGGAATACCTGCTATGTATACCTTTTATGGAGATGTAGGAGAGGGGGGATACTTTTTCTCTTCCCTCTTATGTTCTGTACCTGGGGCCTGCAAATTAAACTGCTGACAGGTGAAAATAACAGGGGAATAGAGCTAGATTAACAGGGGGAGGGTTTATTATGCATGTACACAGGCCCTTTGCACAAAGGGAAGGAGAGAAACCCGAAGAGTACACTTCAGAGCACATACACCCTTTTAACAAAGGGAGGTGAATTGTGGGAAAATGACATAACAAAGGTGGGGGTGGGGGTTGAGCTTCTAGGGGTGGTAAATTTGGGGTGGGTATGTGTGTGGCAAAAGTTAATGACAGATAAGGGTTATTTTAGTGAGGTCTACTTGTGTAAGCCCACCTTGGTGATGTCTTTCTTTGGTAATACTGGTTGTTTTCCTTCTCCTGGGTGATGGGAGTGCGGAAACACCTTCACAAAAGGCAATTTATGTCCTGGTTTTAGGTAGAGAGGGGGAGGCCAGAGAGTTCCTCCTGCATGCTGCTGCCTTTAGCTCAAAATAATCCTTATACCAAGGTGGCATCTTTGGGGATGGTATATTCTGATCCCAGGCTGCCCAGTTGGCTCAGTGATAAAGAATTCACCTGCCAATGCAGGAGACTTGGATTCTATCCCTAGGCCGGCAAGATCCCTTGGAGGAGGGCATGGCAACCCACTCCAGTGTTCTTGCCTGGAGAATCCCATAGACAGAGCAGCCTGGCGGGCTATAGTCCACGGGGTCACAAAAGAGTCAGACACGACTGGGCAACTAAACAACAATAACATTCTGATCTGCCTCAGAATTTCTAGCAGAACCTTTCCTCAGCAAAGTCTGAAGCCCAAAGCCAGTGTAGCATCCTAAACCAGCATGACTAACCTGTCTTTGCTTTTAGTTTCTGTTCATCAGTCTTGGGAAAATTCTGTTTTCTCTGTGCCCCAGTTGATTGTACTTACAACCCAGGGGCTTCCATGGTCAGTAGATGCTCATTTAGCCCCTGACACCTGTGGGGCCATGCGGATGAAGGGGGGTTGTGTCCTGGTTAAGGAGACGGATTACTGAAGTGTGTCCGTGTATGTTTGATGGGGAAGCAAATGTTGCAGAGATGTAAAAACAGTCAGGCTTCTGGAGTTTTAATGGCTTTGTGGCCAGGAAAGGCTGATGGAACTTGAGTGGAGATTTCCAAAGCATTGAACCTCAAGGGAAATAATAGAGGGATGCTGACAGTGACATCAGCCTCCAGATTCTTTCTATAACTGGGTGAGGTGCAGACACATAACCGGCCTTCATCAGCCTCCTGTGTTTTCTTCTGCAGCTGAACTTTATCCGACAGGACAGGATCACCAGAGTCTTCTGCTGACTTAGACTTTGGGTTCCCAGATGACCCTATCACCCCACCTGTGTCTCTGAGGGGCTTCACCTCGTCTTCCTTGCAGTTGGGGTTTGATGTTTCAGCTCCATTCTTATCCACTTGGTTGGTCTTGTCGAACTGTGCCTTTTTCTGGCTGTTTCCCACAAACTTTTCTGTGCTTCTCCATCCACGTGCAGTGTGTGTGACCACAGCTGTGTCTCCACACCCTTAGACCTGTTAAGAGGACATCAGAGACCACTGTGTCCTGTCCAGCCCCCAGGTCCACTGTGCTCTCTACGGGGTCAGACTCCTCTGAACTCCCCAGCTTCTCTCCTTGTGCTGGAACCTGTTTTAGTGAACAGTGTCTGAAATAAGTTGATTGTTGGCCTGGACCCAGACACATTTTCCTGGTGAGGGGATTTGTCCCCACGGAGTCTGCTGATCCTCACTGTGACCAGCCTTCCCAGGGTGGCTGGCCTTTCTCTGCTTTTCCTGAGCTTTCCTGCTGAAAACTACATTCATCCAGATTGCTGGACACCAGGAAAGGACTTTCTCAATGCATATATTTTGTTCAAAGTGGTAGATGTATGGCTAATAGACTGTATGTAAACCGTACATTTTTTTTTCCACTGGAGGGAACTCTTTAAAAATGTGACCTTTTTCTTCCGATTTTATTTTAGGTTATATTGAAGCCTAGTTGATTTACAATATTGTGTCAATTTCTGCTGTGCAGCAAAGTAACTCAGTTGTACGTATATGCATATATATATATTCTTTTTCATATTCTTTTCCATTATAGTTTTTCATAGGATAGTGAGTATAGTTCCCTGTGCTATACAGTAGGACCTTGTTCATAAATCATACACTTTCATGATGTTCCTTTACTAAGGACTTCGCTAGTGGTCCAGTGGCTATGACTCCACGCTCCCAATGCAGTGGGCCCTGGGTTCGATCCCTGGTCAGGAAGCTAGATCCCTCATGCCACAACTAAAGATAATGCATGCCACAACTAAGACCCGGTACAACCAAATAAATAAATAGTTTTTTTTTTAAAGATGTTCGTTTACTAAATGTGTGACAAGCAGTTGAGTTCATGCACTAGGTATTCTGGGCACTAGCAATTTAAAGATGAATAAGACATAGTCATGCCCTTCAAAGAACTATAATCTAGAGGGAAATACGTGTGTGTAAACAGCTCACCCACCCCAGGTTGACACTCTGACGGCCCCATTTAAAGTGCTGTGGGAGCAGTGAAGCTGGGAGCATCACTTCTTCCAGGGAGTGGCGGGTGCAGCAAGAACCTGACCATGAGCTTGGCTCTTAAACTGGCCCTGGAAAGCTGAGTCACAGTTTTCAATGCAGACAAAGGAGAAAGGGCTTTCTAAGCAAGAGGGACCAGCCTGTGTGGAGGCTGAGTTAGGAGAGTGCCGCACGGAGTGCAGCAAGAGGGGAGAAGGCAGAGCGGAGCCAGGGGATGAAGACTCGTGAGTGGCAGATGGAAGCATGTTCTCTGGGAGGAGCGGGCCCCGGGGCAGGTGCTCAGCAGGTGCAGGATTTAGCAGGGCCCAGCCGTGGAGCTCTGTGCCTGCTGTGAGGAGTAGGAGATGGAGGGTGGGGAGAGCTGCCCTCCAGGGGAGAAGTCTGGCTGCAGATGGAACCACAGCCACTGGTACCCGGTGATAACAGTGGTGGGTGAGACTGCCCACCTGGAGGGTAGAAGGGAAACCAAGTAGTGAGGCTTCAGAGAACAGATGCACAGTTTGGGACAAAACAACAGTGATTCTGGAGAGTACATGCTCTTTCTGCTGCAAGTTCTCATGTCCCTTAGGAGGGCCCCGCCTCACTGCCCAGCAGTGCCTGAGCCTGCTCAGCCCGCCTGTCTCTTCGAAGCCACAGCGAACCGCCGCCACCCGCTTCCCTGGGTGACTCATTCTCTGCCAATGGAGCGGTTGCAGCCCTGCTCCTTGTTTACAATTCCTTGGTCCCCCTGATGTGGCGGGTTTGATCCGAGGCTGCTCACGCCACCTCTCCCCACTCGCTGACGTCGGGGATGACAGTTTATTAGCCTTCAGTGAGAACGTGTCTCTCCCAAAGGGTGAGTCTCTGTTTCCTGTTTTTGCAGAACCTCCTGGTCACCCTCTATTCACCCCCCAAGCTCTGGTGGCCCCAGGTCAGGCTTCACGGTAACCATGGCAACTCACCTAAGCCGCCCACAGATTGGCCCAGGGCCCGTCCAGCCTGGGGTCCCTCTGGTTTTCATTGTGAAATGTGCCCCTGATGGGGCTTCTCTCTCTCTCTCTCTCACAGTCCTCACTCTATCTGTTCTGCTGATGTTTCCTCACTGCACCTTCCTAGTGTGCGGGATGCAGAGTGGAAGAGGCAGGCAGTGGAGGGGGCGTCAGTGGTTGTGGCTCCTAGACTCTACCGCACAGGCTCAGTCACTGGGGGCACACAGGCTTAGTTGCTCTGTGGTGTGTGGGATCTGCCAGGTCAGGGATCGAACCCGTGTCCCCTGCATCGGCAGGTGGATTCTTTACCACTGAGCCACCAGGGAGGCCCCCAGGGTTGTCTCTTGAGTTTTTACAAACTGCTGATGGTTTCTGTGGGTCCTTCTTCCTTGCGTCTGATCACCCCCAGCCTGCCCAAGCATCCCGGGGCCCCGTTTCCCAGGCTGGTCTCTCCCACTTCCCCCGCCTCACCCCTGGAGCCAGGAGATGTGACTCCCAGCAAACTCCACCTGCAGGACTCAGGTTTTCCGGAAACTCTGGGATGCCTGCATGCATCCGTCTCACGAGATAGCCTCCTGGATGGGGAAATCAGCTGCTCGCCCTGAAGGCCTGCTCCCGCACAGTGATACTTGACCTCGGGACACAGACATCCCCTCCCAGCTCCCTTCCCACAGCGAGCAGCGCCCCGTGGCCCTGAGCCGCCTGCAGGGGGCCCCTTGTTTGCTCTGGAGTCAGGAAGCACCCTTGGTTGTTGAGACGTGTGAAGGTTGCCCGCGCTCCTTACACATGGGCCCCCGGCTCCCCCACACGGTCTCCCGGTGTGACCGCGCTCCTTACACATGGCCCCTGGGTTCTCTTGTCCTGCTCACCTCCTCTCTCTCAACACAGGGGTCCAGAGACAGGTCAGTCCCGGCCTTCCTCTGTTCTCTTTCTAGGTGCCTCTGGGGTCCTCTCATAGATGAGAGGGGCTTCCCAGGTGGCACAGTGATAACCAATCTGCCTGTCAGTGCAGGAGTCCCAGGTTTGATCTCTAGGTCAGGAAGATCCCCTGGAGTAGGAAAAGGCAGTATTCTTGCTGGAGAGTCCCATGGACACAGGCGCCTGATGGATTACAGCCCATAGGGTGGCAAAGAGTCAGACATTACGGAAGGACTGAGCACATACACGAGAGACTCCCTTGTACAGTTCAAAAGTTTGGCACCCAAAACTCCTTTCTGAGAAGGGCTTTCAGAATCTACTTTCAGGTGAAAAGCAAAACACCTCTGTTTTTCTCTTCTCGCTGTAATAATCCTAGTTCCCGAGCAGGCATTGTGGATGCCTCTGGCCAACTGAGAAGGGTTAGGTACAGGGAAGCAGAATCCCTGCAGATGGTGACTGCAGCCATGAAATTAATTCCTTCTTGGAGGAAAAGCTATGACCAACCTAGACAGCATATTAAAAACCAAAGACATCACTTTACCGACAAGGTTCATCTAGTCAAAGCTGTGGTTTTTCCAGGAATCATGTATCAGTATGAGAGTTGGACCATAAAGAAAGCTGAGCTCTGAAGAATTAATGCTTTTGAACTGTGGTGTTGGAGAAGACTCTTGGGAGTCCCTTGGACAGCAAGGAGATCCAACCAGTCCATTCTAAAGGAAATCAGTCCTACATATTCATTGGAAGGACTGAGGCTGAAACTCCAATACTTTGGCCACCTGATGTGAAGAAATGACACATTGGAAAAGACCCTGATGCTGGGAAAGATTGCGGGCAGGAGGAGAAGGGGATGACAGAGGATGAAATGGTTGGATGGCATCACCGACTCAATGGACATGACTTTGAGCAAGCTCTGGGTGTTGGTGATGGACAGGGAAGCCTGGCGTGCTGCAGTCCATGGGGTCGCAAAGATTCAGACACAGCTGAACAACTGAACTGAACAGGGAAGCATGGAAATAAAGCACAGATGAAGTGTCAGAATATTCTCCTTCTACACCCTAGTCTGGACTTACCTGTTTAGGGAAAGGAAGGACCCTCAGGGTCCCTGAGATGGAAGTGAAAGGAAAGTTCCCTAACTATTACTAGGGCAATGTAGTGAGGCCAGATAATCAACCACTGACTTGTTAAAAGAAGTTAAGGGGCTTAAGTTACCTCCCCTCTGCCAGCCTGCAGCTTCCTCAGGGTGGTACCTAGAATTACTGCAAGAATTCTCTAAATTCGCATCTCCACCAGGAATCCTATAGACTGAACACAGGATGCTGTACTTTTGAATTGTTGCTGTTCTGTCGCTAAGTTGTGTCCGACTCTTTGCGACCCGACAAACTATAGCATGCCAGGCTTCCCTGTCCTTCACTGTCTCCCAGAGTTTGCTCAAACACATGTTCATTGAATCAATGATGCCATCCAACCATCTCATCCTGTTTCCCCCTTCTCCTCCTGCCCTCAATCTTCTCCAGCCTCAGAGTTTTTCCAGTGAGTCCTCTTTGCGTCAGGTAGCCAAAGTTTTGGAGCTTCAGCATCAGTTCTTCCAATGAATGATCAGGGTTGATTCCTTTAGTATTGACTGGTTTGATCTCCTTGCAGTTAAAGAACTCTCAAGAATCTTCTCTAGCACCACAGTTTGAAAGCATCAATTCTTGGGCACTCTGCCTTCTTTATGGTCCAACTCTCATATCTGTATATGACTTCTGGAAAAACCATAGGTTTGTCTATATGGACCTTTGTCAGCAAAGTGATGTCTCGCTTTTTAATGTTCTGTTTAGGTTTGCCATGGCTTTTCTTCCAAGGAGCATCTTTTAATTTCATGGCTGCAGTCAGCATCCACAGTGATATTGGAGCCCAAGAATGTAGAATCTGCCACTGTGTCCACTTTTTTTCCACCTGTTTGCTGTGAAGTGATGGGACCAGACGCCATGACCTTAGTTTCCTGAAGGTTGAGTTTTAAGCCAGCTTTTCAGTCTCCTCTTTTATTCTCATCAAGAGGCTCCTTAGTTCCTTTTTGATTTGTGCCATTAGAATATTATCTGCTTATCTGAGATAGTTGATATTTCCCCCAGCAATCTTGTTTCCAGCTTGTGACTGATCCAGCTGCATTTCACATGATGTACTCTGCATGGAAGTTAAATAAGCAGGATAACAATATACAGCCTTAATGTACTCCTTTCCCAATTTTGAACCAGTCTCTTGTTCCATGTCTGGTTCTAACTGTTGCTTCTTGACTTGCATACAGGTTTCTCAGGAGACTGGTAAACTGGTTTGGTATTCCCATCTCTTTAAGAATTTTCCAGTTTGTTGTGATCCACATGGTCAAAGGCTTTAGTGTAGTCAGTGAAGCAGAAGTAGACATTTTTCTGGAATTGCTTTGCTTTTTCTATGATTCAGTGGATGTTGGTGATTTGATCTCTGGTTCTGCCTTCTCTAAATCCAGCTTGAACATCTGGAAGTTCTCAGTCTACCTACTGTCAAAGCTTAGCTTGAAGAATTTTTGGCATTGCTTTTCTTTGAGATTAGAATGAAAACTGACCTTTCCAGTCCTGTGGTCATTGCTGAGTTTTCCAAATTGTCTGGCATATTGAGGGCAACACTTTAACAGCACCATCTTTTAGGATTTGAAATAGCTCAGCTGGAATTCCATCACCTCCGCTAGCTTTGTTCATAGTGATGCTTCCTGCACAGTGATAAGGTAACAATGAATCTCAGTCTATTACTGAGTTCTTTAGATCATTTTATATCTCCTGAGTCAGTGGTTATCAAAAGCACTGCCATAAAGGGGGCTTCCCTGGTGGTCCAGGGAGACTCTGCGCTCCCAATACAGGAGACCTTGGTCGGGGAACTAGACCTGGCATGATGCCACTGAAGATCCCTCCTGCCACAAGTTAAGACCTGATGCAGCCAAGTATATAAATGAATAAGTACTGCTATAAAGGAAGCTGCGTTTTTCAATATTAGTATTGTTTTGGAAGGGACCCGTATGCTTAAACTACTGAAACCATGGTCTGTGAAATCCCTTCTGTTTCTAACACTCTGTGGTTCATTAACAATGTCTTATTAAGGTAAATGTTCTAAATATGCAGGAATTCCCTGGCGGCTCAGACAGTTAAGAATCTCCCTGCAATGCGGGAGATCCAGGTTCAATCCCTGGGTCGGGAAGATCCCTTGCAGAAGAGAACAGCTGCCCACTCCAGTTTTCTTGCCTGGAGAGTCCCGTGGAGAAATATCTTTGCTGTTGACATTTTCCTCATTGCTTTCCTATATCAGCTGCTGGCCTCAGAGCAGGAAGACTCTCTAAGCAGCTTTCCTTCCTTCCACAGGCAGTGAGTGCAGACCCTCAGGGGAGGGGTCTTCCCTGCCTAGATGGAGGGGGCAGTTCTGAAACTGGTGGTTGGTCCCTCACCCTCCCTGGCAGAGTGGGAACTAGTTAGCAATCAGTGGGACAGACTATGCCATCACATAGGGACCCCCACCTCCCCGACCCTTCTCTGGTTTGGAGTCTCCTCCCATCCCCCGGTGAACCTTTGCTTGTACTAGAGCTTCATTTTATCTGCTTATCAGATTAGGATACTGGTGGGGTTTTTTTTAACTTTTTATTTTGTACTGGGGCTTGCCAGGTGGTGCTAGTGATAAAGAACCCACCTGCCAGTGCAGGAGACATGAGAGATGTGGGTTTGATCCCTGGGTCGGGAAGATCCCCTGAAGCAACACGCTTCAGTATTCTTGCCTGGAGAATCCCATGGGCACAGGAGCCTGGCCGGCTCTGGTCCATAGGGTTGAAGAGAGTCAGACACAACTGAAGTGACTTAGCACACGCGCAGTGGCCAATCAACAGTGTGATAGCTTCAGGTGAACAGAGGAGAATGAGGCGAGTCCCTTGGATGGCCAAGTCCCTTGCTGTTCACAGGGACACTGGTCTTTGCATCCTTCTCTATTTACTTTCAGAGATTTTGTATGTGAGCCGGACCACTTGTATCATTTTCTTACTTTTTTTTTTTAAAAAAAGTCTTTATTGAGGTTGTTACAATATTGCTTCTGCTTTATGCTTTTTCATTTTTTGGCTGTGAGGCATGTGGGTCTTAGTTCCCTGACCAGGGATAGAACCCACACCTGCATTGGAAGAGGAAGTCTTAACTGCTGGATCACCAGGGAGGTCCCCATTTTCTTGCTTTTTATAGTCTTTTCTCGGTGAGACTTTTCCCATCTCAGATGCCTCTTCACAACAGCCAGTTGACTTCTGATTAAAAGGAGAAATAGCCAGAGCCAGCCTCCCCAGCCCACTGTCTTGCTCAGACGTGGCTCAGAGCGTTCCCAGTGTGGTCCAGCCATTTGGTACAAGAGGAGCTTTTTCTCCTCCAGTGCTTTGCATAGGGAAGCTGACACAGGTCAGATCAGCTCAGCATCTCCCGGGGGCTGTGGTTCCTTTGGCTGCTGGGAACGGAGAATTTGTCTCTGCTTGCCTCCAGCCCCAGCCCTGCCGATTGCCACCACCTCCTCTCCTTAGGGGCTACTCTCCACAAACAACTGCTTTTCCTGGGATCTTCAGCAGTCTGTTGACACATTAAAGAAAAACTCAGGTCAGACTCTGCATCTTTTTTCTTGGAAAATACCCAGATTACTTTCAGGCTTTTTAAATGTGACCTGTTTTTTGTGTTTGTTTTTGGTTTTTTTTCTTCCACTGCTGATAACATTTTCTCCTCCATGTATAGTTCACTTGAGCCTCACAAAACATTCTGTCTGCAAAGTATGAGTAACCACCGTGGAGAAATCCCGTTAATGCCCGTGGCAAAGGATTGGCCCTGTTAGTCGGTATCAGTTCTTCCTTCCTCTTTACTTTATTATTTTTTAAATTTTTGTTGTGCTGGGTCTTCGTTGCAGCACATGGACCTCCCTACTTGTTGCACACAAGCTTTGCTGCCTCAGAGATATGTGGAACCTTAATTCCCCAACCAGGGATTGAACCTGCATCCCCTGCGTTAGAAGGTGGAATCTTAATCACTAGACCACCAAGGAAGCCCCTTCCCTTCCTCTTTATAAAGACAGCTGACTTTGAGTTGTCATTTGGTCTTAAAAAAATTCTCTTCCTCTAGAAGGAAAATTGCATTACTGTGTTTGTCTTTCTCCTTTCAAGATCAAGACATTAAGTTGTTGCTTAGTCACTAAGTCATATCCGACTCTTTGTGACCCCATGGACTGTAGCCCACAGATCCCTCTATCCATAGAATTTTCCAGGCAAGAATACTGGAGTGGGTTGCTGTTTCTTCCTGCAGGGGATCTTCCTGACCCAGGGATCAAACCCGTGTGTCTTGCACCTCCTGCCTTGGCGGAGGATTCTTTGCTGCTACACTGCCGGGGAAGCCCAGTGTGCATCTACTAACTCTGAACTCAGTCCCCCCTCCCCTCCCTCCCTTTCCCTTGGCAGCCACAAGTCTGCTCTCTCTGTCTGTGAACTTTATTTTTTGTGGATAGGTTCATCTGTGTCGTATGTTATATTCCACATGTAAGTGATACCATATGGCATTTCTCTTTCTCTTTTGACTTACCTCACTTAGTATGATGATCTCTGGTTGCATCCAGGTTGTTGCAAATGGCATTATATTATTCTTTTTATGGTTTAATAGTAGTCCATTTTCTGTGTGTAGCACATCTTCTTTATCCACTCGTCTGTCTATGGACATTTAGATTGCTTCCATGTCTTGGCTGTTATAAATAGTGCCGCTGTGAAGAATGAACATAGGCGTCCACGTATCTTTTTCAGTTAATGTTTTGAGGAACCTCCATACTGTTCTCCACAGTAGCTGCACCAACATACGTTCCCACCAGCAGTGTGGAGGGTACCCTTTTCTCTACATCTTCTCCAGCCTTTGTTTTTTTGTAGACTTCAGTGATGGCCGTTTTGACCAATGTGTGGTCATGCCTCATTGTAGCTTTGATTTGCATTTCTCTAATGATTAGCAATGTTGAGCATCTTTTCATGTGCTCATTGACCATCTGTAAGACATGAAAGAGTGTTAAATGCATATTACCAAGTAAAAGAAGCCAATCTGAAAAGGTCATATACTGTATGATTCCAACTATTTGACATTCTGGAAAAGGCAGCGTTATGAAGACAGTAAAAACATAAGTGGTTGCCAGGGATTGGCAGAACACTGAGGATTTCTTTTTTAATTGACTGTTTTTTAAGAGCAGTTTTAGGTCCACAGCAGAGTTGAGCAGAAGGTACAGAATTCCCATGGACCCCCTCCTCCTACACGTGTATAGCCTCCCCGCTATCAGCGTCCTCGACAAACTAGGCACAGTTACAAGTTATAAACATATACTGACACACCATCATCGCCCAAGGCCCACAGCTGACATCTGGGTGTATTCTTGGTGTTGTACATTCTATGGCTTTGGACAAGTTCTCGGAAGATTTTTTTTTGGCAGTGAGACTATTCTATTCCCTTCTGTGATGGTGGATACATGCCATTATACATTTGTCCACTCCCCTGCTAGGAGCTACTTTCAAGGTCAGTTCTTCCCTAGGTTCAAGAGAGTCACCAATGTGTTACAGGTTTTCCCAAGAGCCACAGTTTACTGTCTGTCCTCCTCTCTGGTGCTCAGGAGCCAGTTTGTAAGTAGTACCCTTGATCAAGACAAATAGCAGGTTGCTAAAGGTGAGACAAAACAGTGATGGAGTGAAAGACCAGAAAGAAAGCTTATTTGATCTGTTTTACTCCTAAAGTCTCGTAGGAAACTAATAATACTGGAAATAATTGACATATACACACACTCACAATATAGAGTAAAATATTGATGCTATCTAACAAAATCATCTAATTTTTTTTTGAAAAGATGAATTCTCCAGAAATGTGAAAATGAATGGCTTGCCCTAAGAATGCCTACAGAAAATTTGTTCTTCTTAAATAATGCTAGGAGCAGACATATGAGAGCACTTATCCTTTTCTCAATCAAGAATTACATGGAAAACAAAAGTATCATCGTCCGTCAGCCACTTTCCACTTTGGAAAGGAGCTTTTCTGTTGAACTAATGTCATGTCAGAGTGGGATGTGACGTAGTCTGACCTACACCAGGTTTACCTGGGCCCCATGACCCTGTTCTCCTGTCTGATGTCTCCCTGTTAGAATGGGGATGTCTGTCTTATGCCTGTCACTGTGGTATTTTGGAAGCAGATAACTTGTCTGATTTCACAGGTTCACAGCTGGAGAGGAATTTTTTCCACCAGATGAATCATAACTCAAGTTCTTACCCACACTTGATTTAGATGATATTTAGATGAGATTTTGGACTTCAAGTCAATACTGAAATAGATTAAGACTTTTGGCCTATTGGGATGGGGTGAATTTATTTTCTTGTAAGAAGGACATGAGTTTGGGGGGACCCAGCGGGTAGAGGGTAATAATGAGCGGAATTGTGTGCCCCACGAAATTCAGAATGACTTTGTTTGGAGATAGGCCTTTAAAGAGCTGATTAATGGGGTCATGTGGTGTCTTTATAAAAAGAAGAAATTAGGACACCATCACACACCAAGGGAAGACCCTTTGAGGCCACAGCAAAAAGGCAGCCACCTGCAGGCCACAGCGAGAGTCCTCAGAAGAAACCAGCCCTGCCTGGATACCCGAAGCCAAAACCCAATTTCTTGTCTTTTCCAGCCTCTAGAGGCTCCATGTGTTCCTTGAGGTCCCCCTCCCATCTTCAAAGCCAGCCAGTGGTTGCAGCATCTTCAGATTTCCACTGTGACACCAACTCTCCCACCTCCTTCAGCATCACGGTCCAGCTTGAGCAGCTCGGACATGTAACCCAGCAGGGAGAAAGAGAGGTCACTTCATGCTTTGTGAGGGCTGGTGTAAAACCGTGCTTAGTCATTCAGTCCGACTCTTTTGAGACCCTGTGCATGGGATTCTCCAGGCAAGAATACTGGAGTGGGCTGCCATTCCCAACTCCAGGGGATCTTCCCGACCCAGGGATTGAATCCAGGATGCCTCAGCTGCAGGGGGATTCTTTATTGCTTGAGCCAGCAGGGAAGCCCACAATGTAAAAGCAGTGGAGCACCGTTAGACTTTTTAATAAATTGTTCATTTACTTTATTTTTGGCAGCACTGGGTCTTCACTGCTGTGCATAGGCTTTCTCTAGTTGCCAAGCACAGGGTCTAGGGCACAAGCATCATTCCTCCATGGCATGAGAGAGCTTGAACTTCACATTCCTGGACCAGGAATGGAACCCATGTCCCCTGTATTGGCAGGTGGATTCTTAAACACTGAACCACCAGGGAAGCTGCTCTATTAGACTTTTTAATACTTGTTTCTGTTGATTAAGACTTTGGACTCCATCTGAAAGGGCCAGAGAAAAACTTAGGGAGTGTCTGAGCTGGAGGATCGCAGGGAAGATGAATCTCTTGTTTATTCTGCACCAGTTTGTCAATCGCTCTTAAGTATGACAGCTGCTCTGCCAACCTTGTCTAGTTTTTTGGCTTTAGCAGGGACCAGAGAAGAAGGGCAGTCACCAGGGGACTGGTACCCAGCAGGCTCCAGCATCATTCAGACTCAGTGTGTTCCTGCTAAGGACCCTTTGTCTCTCAAATCTACTCCACTACATACCATGCTGAACGGTTAGCATCAGTGTGATTAGTTGTTATTAGATCAGGCAGATGACATCAGGCAGTCAAGACATAAGCTGAGTAACGAGACCCAGATTGTAAAATGCACCAGGCTTGACCACAACTGTGTTTGATTTGCAGAGTAGCTCTAGCAGGAGCGGGAGTGGCCCTGCCCCCGCTCAAAGGACCGAGGGGGCCGTGTTCCCACTGAAGGCGCGGAGCTGAAGTGGTCCGGTCCGTGCGACAGCACCTGATTCTCGGCCACTGCCCTCCAGTGGCCCAGGCGTCATCTCCATCCCAGAATGACTAAGAAAGAGCAAAGGTTGCCATGTGAGGCTAAAACAGCACTTGGGCTTCTGTATATGCATAGAGAATGCACCCTCTGCCACTTTAGCAGTTGTGAATCTTGGGGTGATTTAGTGATCCTTTGTTTTGAAGCAGATGTAATCTACATTATTGCGGGGGTTGGGGAGGGTGGGGAGGGTGAGGGTGAGGGTTGAGGTACTCCAAAATGTGCACTCAGCGCATGATATCTTTGTGACATTCTGAACCAATTCATCCAAAAGCTGAGGAGAAGGGATCCTAGCTGATGACTCTGAACGTCGGGAGAGCCTCTCCCCAATTTTCACGCCAGAAGCATTGTCACCTGTGAGTCAAGCATCAGACAGGATCTCAGGGTGGCAAAGTGACTTCCTTACATTCTACCTATAGCCCCTTTAACCTGTGGGGATTGGATCAGAGAGCAAATCTATGTGAAGACACCATGTGGGACCAGAAATTGTGGCTCCAGCCCCAGGCATGGCTGTTAACCCAGGGTTATTCTGGGGCTCTCTCTCCAGTGATCTGATTCTTTCCTGAGCACCCCTGAGACTCAGCAGGCTGACCCCACTGGTCTGTGCCCAGAAATGTTATCCAGACATGAATACAGCTTCTCAAGGTGGAATCCTTGCTGTAATTGATGCCTCCTTGTATTGGGTTTTCCAAATAGAATTTCTTAAGTTAGTAGTAAAAAAATTTTATTGACTTCTAGTTGATTTACAAGCTTGTGTTAATTTCTGTTATACAGCAAAGCAAGTCAGTTTTACATATACACTCTTTTTTCATATTCTTTTCCATTATGGTTTATCACAGAATATTAAATATCATTCCGTGTGCTAGACAATGGGACCTTGTTGTTTATCCATTCTACATATAATGCTATAATTTGCATCTACTAATCCCAAACTCCCAATCCTTCCCTCCCCCAGCCCTTGGCAACCACAAGTCTCTTGCCTATATCTGTGAGTCTGATTCTGTTTCGTAGATACATTTGTTTGTATTGTATTTTAGATTCCACGTGTAAGTGACACCATATGGTATTTGTCTTTCTCTTCCTAACTTACTTTGCTTAGTATGATAGTCTCTAGGTTCATCCATGTTGGTGCAAATGGCATTCTTTCATTTTTTTAATGGCTAAGTGCTATTCCATTTCAGCTATATACCACATCTTCTTTATCCATTCATCTGTTAGTGGACATTTAGGCTGATTCCATGTCTTGGCTATTGTAAATAGTACTGCTATGAACATAGCAGTGCATGTATCTTTTTGAATTAGAGTCTTGTCCAGGTATATGCCCAGCAGTGGGGTTGCTGGATCATGTATCAGCTCTATTTTTAGTTTTTTGAGGAGCCTCCATGTTGTTTTTCATAATGGCTGGCCCGGTTTACATTCCCGCCAACTGTGTAAGAGAATTCTCTTATCTCCACACCTGCTCCAACATTTATTATTTGTAGACTTTTTAATGATGGCCAGTCTGACCAGTGTTAAGTGATACTTCATTGTAGTTTTTATTTGCATTTCTTTGTTAGCGATGATGAGTTCTTTTCATGTGCTTATTGGCCATCTGTATGTCCTTTTAGAGAAATGTCTATTTAGGTTTTTTGCTCATTTTCCCATTAGGTTGTTTGTTTTTTTGTTGTTGAATTGTGTGAGCTGTTTGTGTATTTGTGGGTAAAACCCTGTTGGTCGCATCATTTGCAAGTATTTTCTCCATTTGATAGGTTGTGTTTTCCTTTTGTTTATGGTTTTTTTGGTTTTTTTTTTTTTTTTTGCTATGCAAAAGCTTGTAAGTTTGATTGGGTCCCATTTGTTTATTTTTCCTTTTATTTCTATTGCCTTGGGAGACAGACCTAAGAAAACATTGGTATGATTTATGTCAAAGAATGTTTCATCTCTGTTCTCTTCTAGGAATTTTGTGGTGTCATGTCTTACATTTAAGTCTTTAAGCCATTTTGAGTTTATTTTTGTTTATGATGTGAGGAAGTTTTCTACCTCATTGATTTACATGCAGATGTCTCACTTTTCCAACCCCACTTGCTGAAGGAATATCTTTTCCCCCATCATATATTCTTGCCTCCTTTGTTAAAAATTAATTTACTGTACATGTGTAAGTTCATTTCTGGTCTCTATATGCTGTTCCATTGGTCCATTTGTCTGTTTTTATGCCAATACCGTGCTGTTTTGATTACTGTAGCACTGTGATATTGTCTGAAGTCTGGGAGGGTTATGCCTTCAACTTTGTTCTTTTTCCTTAGGATCACTTTGGCAATTCTGGGCCTTTTATGGTTCCATATAAATCTTAGGATTATTTGCTTTAGTTCTGTGAAAAATGTCATGGATAATGTGATGGGGGTCACATTAACTCTATAGATTGGAAGGTGTGGCCATTTTAACTATATTGACTCTTCCTCTTTCCATGTTGTGTAGTTCTCAGCATTAAGTTAGTACTTTTGTCTCAAGACTCAAAAATCTTTTCAAGGCCACAGTGTTCCCCTTGCACAGTCTACAGACTTCTACTGAAACTCTTGTCTGGAGCCCCAGCGGCAAAGAATCTGCCAGCGATGCAGGAGACCACCTGCCAGTGCTGATGTGCATTCAATCCCCGGGTTGGGAAGGTTCCCTGGAGAAGAAAATGGCAACCCGCTCCAGTATTCTTGCCTGGAGAGGCTCATGGACAGAGGAGCCTAGCGGGCTATATTCCATGGGATCACAAGAGTTGGACATGGCTTAGTGACTAAACCACCACCATTGGTTAGGGAGATGCAAAGCTGCTGTGACAGAGAGCCCCAGAAAGACAGTGATGTAAAATGCATAGAACTATTTCTCTGCATCACCTCCAAGGCCAGAGGTGAGCAGCCCAGCTGGACGGGGCAGCTGAGCTGTAAGTGCATGTCAGAGACACAGGCTCTTTATAATCTCTTTCCCTCTCCTGCCCCAGGACTGTAGTCCTCAGTCTCTCCTGAGCACCTCAACCCCCTGAAGGGCTGATTAAACCATTTTCCACTCCCACTCAGCAGGTCTGAGTAGGGCTTGAGAATTTGCATTTCTGACAAGCTCCCAGGTGATCCTGAGGCTGTTGATCCAGGGATCCTGCTTGGGGAACCACTGCCCAGTGGCCTCTCTTCGCCTGCCCTGGCTGATTTCCAACACATCCATGGTCCAGATTATGGAGTGGGGAAGGTGTGTGGAGGCACACACACACACTCACACACAGGCACATAGTATTCTAAGGCCCCGGTGGGAAGTGGCACCCTATATTTCCACTCATTTTCCACTGGTGAGGAAACTCACAAAGCCACGCCTACCTGCCAGGGATGCTGAAGAAAGTTGAGTTCATGGCCATGTCAATGAAAATAACCAATAAACAATCTATAATAGGAATAGAAAAGAATTCTGTTGAAGCCGTACTGAAGATATAGCCCAGAAGACAGCCTCTCAAGGTATTCAGCACAGTTTTATATCTTGTCAGAACAAAGAACATTAAACAAGTTAGGGATACATTCCTTCAAACTTTAAAAAACAAATAGACCAGCAAGGCAGCATGACCTTGGCACCTGGGAAGAGGAGTCCCAGAGGAGTCCCAAAGGAGTCCCAAAGGAGTCCCAACCTTAATGTCCCAGGAAGAGGGGCATTTAATCTTTATTTTTCACATGGTCAGTGTGCCCTTTTCTTTAATTATTAAAGCAGATATTTGGGGTCTTCCCTGGAAGTCCACTGGTTAAGACTCCAAGCTCCCAATACAGGGGGCACAGGTTTGATCCCTGGTCAGGGAACTAAGATCCTGCATGCTTAATGGCACAGCCTAAAAATAAACAAAAATAACAAAAATGCAATGAAAAAAATAAGGGGGCCAGAAAATACAAGAGGATACTTAAACATTTTGGGGGGGGTGGTTTTAAAGCAGCTGTACAATGTAGGTTTGATCAGCCACAAACAGGCTATTTTAGCTAGTCTAAAATTCAAGTCATGCATGTATGTAAGCCAGGATGACCTCCCCATACCTCAGTATGTGAGCATCTGTTTTATCAGCCACCATTATATTATTATGAGAAAAGGGGGGAGTGGATTCTGTTGGATGCTCGCGTACACCCGTGACCCTACAGCCCCGGCTCAGTTATTCTCCTCCAGCCCCCGCGCTGTCTGTGGGGACAGGCCGGCCCCGTGCCCCCTGGCCTCAGAGTCTTTCACAGAAACCCACACATATGCTGCAGTCCGCATCAAGTCGTCTGGTTCTACATCCACTGAGAAACGTACGCTGCCACGTGTAAGAAGACACCCGTCAACCCGATGCTTGGAACCACGTGTGACGCCCCCCACGGAGACCGTGACTCCTGCTCCTCAAGGCCCAGCGTTGCCGTCCGCAAATGCATGTGACTGCAGTTACCCTCAGAGAAGGCGTCGGCACCCACCCCAGTACTCTGCCTGGAAAATCCCATGGACGGAGGAGCCTGGTGGGCTGCCGTCCACAGGGTCGCGAAGAGTCGGACACGACTGAGCGACTTCACTTTCACTTCTCACTTTAATGCTTTGAAGAAGGCAATGGCAACCCACTCCAGTGTTCTTGCCTGGAGAATCCCAGGGATGGGGGAGCCTGATGGGCTGCCGTCTATGAGGTCGCACAGAGTCGGACACAACTGAAGTGACTTAGCAGCAGCAGCAGCAGTTACCCTGCTTCACATCCAGGAGCAAAATTAGCTCCATTTAGGATCTGAAACAACAGCAGCCATGGATAATTAACATCGCTGCTCTGAAGCCCGGATTTGCTCTTGTCCAGGCAAGAGTCATGTCCACGTGGACCTGGGTTGTGTTGGCTCTGGGGACCCAGGCATCCGTGTACCTCTGTGCACAAGGGGCTCCTCCCAGCCCACGGCCACCTGGTAGATCTTCCCAGGCCCCCACAGTGAGACCATAGCATTTTGTTTAGAGATGAGTATATTTTCTCCAGGGGGAGAAAAAAGCTTTGGAAAACATCATGGTAACGTTTAGTGCTATTAGAAAGCAGTGTTTTTTTACCATGTGTAAAACAGATGCTGGTGGGAAGCTGCCGTATAGCACAAGGAGCTCAGCTCGGTGCCCTGTGATGCCCTAGAGGATGGGATGGTCGGGTGGGAGGGAGGCCTGTGAGGGAGGGGGTCTGTGTATATGTACAGCCGATTCACATGTTGTACAGCAGAAAGTAACACAACATCGTAAAGCAACCATCCTCCAATTTAAAAAAAAACGCGTGTTTCAGATCAAGGAAGCCAGTGAGGAGCTGGGTTCCTGGCCATACCAACGCCTGTCCTCCTTTGAGAAGCAGCGATGATCCTATAGCCCCTCAAGGGACCAGAGCGGCTGGTGGGCTGACATCTGAAAGATGCTCCAAGCATCAGAGGGAAGACACTGTGTGTAAATGCCAAGTGGATGAAATCAATACAGCCTTTTCCTGATGCGTGGTCTCTTAAAGTGCCACCGGAATTAATCGTCTGAAGGAGGAGTCCCCAGAGCTTGAAAGGACTGTGGCTCACGTTGAGGGTCAGGAGAGCAGTGACCCCCCACCCCCCATCTTCACTGCCAACTCAGGTGTCTTGGGGAAAGTCTCACTGTCTTGGGTTCAAGGTCTAGTCCAGCAGAGAAGTTCTCCATCTACAAGGTACATGTGAATGACTCGGGTTGATGTGGATCCCATGCAGGCCTGGGTGGGGCTGAGATTCTGCGCCCGTCCCCCCAGCTCCCAGGGCTGCTTCTGCGGGTCCCTCCCTGCCCCGCTGATGGAGTGTGTGCCTGAAGAGGACCAGCTGTGACCCCACGTGACTCAGATGCACAGCAAAGCCTGAGAGCCAATGGACTCGCGCCTCAGTTGAAAGGCTTAGGACGTCAGGATCTCTCTGCAGAGCAGAGAGGGAAGCGGAGGTCCGGGTCCCTGAGATGGGACCAGCTCCACGAGAAAGCATCCCTGGCCGTGGAAGTCTAGGTATGGCCATTATCTGGTTCCTCATCTGGAGGGTCACAGTGGACACCAGGACTGTCTCCAGGACATGTCTGTCCATCTGGCTGGCTCCCTTTGGAAGATTATTGTGGGAGTGGGGATTCCTGGTGGAAAACCTGCTGGACCCTCCTTGGCTTCTCCAGTTAGGACCCCACTGGGCCCCCACAGTTGACTGAAACCAACCAGCAGTGGAGATCCTGTGCCACTTGGAAAACCAGTGACTTGAAAACAGAGACTGAAGTGGGTCTTGAGAGGACTATTAGCAAAGTGAGAAAAAACCAGAAATAGGCCAAAAAGAATTTTCCTTTTTTAAATTTATTAATGTTTACAATGTCGTGTTGATTTCTGCTATATAGCAAAGTGATTCAGATATATATATATGTTCTTTTTCATATTCTTTTCCACTGTGGTTTATCTCGGGATATTGAATATAGTTTCCTGTTTTATACAGTAGGACCTTGTTGTTTATCCATCCTTTATATAATAATTTACATCCATAATCCCAAACTCCCAATTCATCCTTCCCCCTTCCCCTCAGCAACCGCAAGAGTGTCCCCTATGTCTGTGAGTCAGTTCGTTTTGTATATTTTATGCATATTTGTTTTGCTTATTTTACACAAATGTAAGTTCATTTGTGTTATATTTTAGATTCCACATATGACTGGTATCAGTAAACTCTTTCTGACTTATTCAACTTAGTACAATAATCTCTGTGTTCGTCCATGTTGCTGTAAATGGTATTATTTCATTCTTTTTTATGGCTGAGTAGTGTCCCATTGCATATATGTACATCCTTTTTACCCATTCCTCTGTTGATGGACATTTATGTTGTTTCCATGTCTTGGCTGTTGTAAATAGCACTTTTGTGAACACTGGGGTGCATGTATCCTTTCAAATTACAGCACCAAAAGGGTTTTCTAACAGCAGAGAATGAGAAAACAAAACAGGGAAGGAGATGAGGATAAGACTCCATAAAAGCCTAACAGCTTTTGGGGGATGGAAAATGTCTAGGTGTAACAAATGACTGTGACAGGAATAAACAGTCACCTTGGAAACAGAAGGCATGGGTGTCTCTGAAGCCACACAACTGGCCAAACACCTCAAACCAAAACACATTTGGAGGCCCCTCTAGCCTGGGGAATCAACAGCAGTGTGAGTCTAGTGTGGCTTTGTTTTTGCTTTGTTTCTGGGATTTCCTTTAGGATCTCTGATGAAAGTGAAAGTCCAATTCAGTTCAGTCGCTCAGTCGTGTCCGACTCTTTGCGACCCCATGAATTGCAGCACACCAGGCCTCCCTGTCCATCACCAACTCCCGGAGTTTACTTAAACTCATGTCCATCAAATTGGTGATGCCATCCAGCCATCTCATCTTCTGTCGTCCCCTTCTCCTCCTGCCCCTAATCCCTCCCAGCATCAGGGTCTTTTCCAGTGAGTCAGCTCTTTGCATCAGGTGGCCAGAGTATTGAAGTTTCAGCTGCAACATCAGTCCTTCTAATGAACACCCAGGACTGATCTTCTTTAGGATGGACTAGTTGGATCTCCTTGCAGTCCAAGGGACTCTCAAGAGTCTTCTCCAACACCACAGTTCAAAAGCATCAATTCTTCGGCGCTCAGCTTTCTTTATAGTCCAACTCTCACATCCAAACATGACCATTGAAAAAACCATAGCCTTGACTAGATGGACCTTTGTTGGCAGAGTAATGTCTCTGCTTTTTAATATGCTATCTAGGTTGGTCATAACTTTCCTTCCAAGGAGTAAGCATCTTTTAATTTCATGGCTGTAGTCACCATCTGCAGTGATTTTGGAGCCCCCAAAAAAAGTCAGCCATTGTTTCCACTGTTTCCCCATCTATTTCCCATGAAGTGATGGGACTGGATGCCATGATCTTAGTTTTCTGAATGTTGAGCTTTAAGCCAACTTTTTCACTCTCCTCTTTCACCTTCATCAAGAGGCTCTTTAGTTCTTCTTCACTTTCTGCCATAAGGGTGGTGTCATCTGCATATCTGAGGTTATTGTTATTTCTCCCGGCAATCTTGATTCCAGCTTGTGCTTCTTCCAGCCCAGCGTTTCTCATGATGTGCTCTGCATATAAGTTAAATAAGCAGGGTGACAATATATAGCCTTGACGTACTCCTTTTCCTATTTGGAACCAGTCTGTTGTTCCATGTCTGGTTCTAACTGTTGCTCCCTAACCTGCATACAGATTTCTTAAGAGGCAGGTCAGATGGTCTGGTATTCCCATCTCTTTCAGAATTTTCCACAGTTTATTGTGATCCACACAGTCAAAGGCTTTGGCATAGTCAATAAAGCAGAAATAGATATTTTTCTGGAACTCTCTTGCTTTTTCGATGATCCAGAGGATGTTGGCAATTTGATATCTGGTTCCTCTGCCTTTTCAAAAACCAGCTTCAACATCTGGAAGTTCACGGTTCATGTATTGCGGAAGCCTGGCTTGGAGAATTTTGAGCATTACTTTACTAGTGTGTGAGATCAGTGCAGTTGTGTGGTAGCTTGAGCATTCTTTGGGATTGCCTTTCTTAGGGATTGGAATGAAAACTGACCTTTCCAGTCCTGTGGCCACTGCTGAGTTTTCCAAATTTTCTGGCGTATTGAGTGCAGCACTTTCACAACGTCATCTTTCAGGATTGGAAATAGCTCAACTGGAATCTCATCACCTCCACTAGCTTTGTTCATAGTGATGCTTCCTAAGGCCCACTTGACTTCACATTTTAGTATGTCTGGCTCTAGGTGAGTGATCACACCACCATGATTATCTGGGTCGTGAAGATCTTTTTTGTACAGTTTTTCTGTGTATTCTTGCACCTCTTCTTAATATCGTCTGCTTCTGTTAGGTCCCTACCATTTCTGTCCTTTATTGAGCCCATCTTTGCATGAAATGTTCCCTTGGTATCTCTAATTTTCTTGAAGAAGTCTCTAGTCTTTCCCATTCTATTGTTTTCCTCTATTTCTTTGCATTGATTGCTGAGGAAGGCTTTCTTATGTCTCCTTGCTATTCTTTGGAACTCTGCATTCAAATGGGAATATCTTTCCTTTTCTCCTTTGCTTTTCAATTCTCTTCTTTTCACAGCTATTTGTAAGGCCTCCTCAGACAGCCATTTTGCTTTTTTGCATTTCTTTTTCTTGGGAATGGTCTTGATTCCTGTCTCCTGTACAATGTCACGAACCTCCATCCATAGTTCATCAGGAGCTCTGGCTATCAGATCTAGTCCTTTAAATCTATTTCTCACTTCCACTGTATAATCATAAGGGATTTGATTTAGGTCATACCTGAATGGTCTAGTGGTTTTCCCTACTTTCTTCAATTTCAGTCTGAATCTGGCAATAAGGAGTTCATGATCTGAGCCACAGTCAGCTCCTGGTCTTGTTTTTGCTGACTGTATAGAGCTTCTCCATCTTTGGCTGCAAAGAATATAATCAATCTGATTTCGGTATTGACCATCTGGTGATGTCCATGTGTAGAGTCTTCTCTTGTGCTGTTGGCAGAGGGTGTTTGCTATGAGCAGTGCATTCTCCTGGCAAAACTCTATTAGCCTTTGCCCTGCTTCATTCTGTACTCCAAGGCCAAATTTGCCTGTTACTCCAGGTGTTTCTTGACTTCCTACTTTTGCATTCCAGTCCCCTATCATGAAAAGGACATCTTTTTTGGGTGTTAGTTCTAAAAGGTCTTGTAGGTCCTCATAGAACCGTTCAACTTCAGCTTCTTCAGCATTACTGGTCGGGGCATAGACTTGGATTACCGTGATATTGGATGGTTTGTCTTGGAAACGAACAGAGATCATTCTGTTGTTTTTGAGATTGCATCCAAGCACTGCATTTCAGACTCTTTTGTTGACTATGATGGCTACTCCATTTCTTAGGGATTCCTGCCCACAGTAGTAGATATAATGGTCATCAGAGTTAAATTCACCCATTGCAGTCCATCTTAGTTCACTGATTACTAGAATGTTGATGTTCACTCTTGTCATCTCCTGTTTGACCGCTTCCAATTTGCCTGATTCATGGACATAACATTCCAGGTTCCTATGCAATACTGCTCTTTACAGCATCGAACCCTGCTTCCATCGCCAGTCCCATCCACAACTGGGTATTGTTTTTGCTTTGGCTCCATCCCTTCATTCTTTCTGGAGTTATTTCTCCACTGATCCCCAGTAGCATATTGGGCACCTACCGACCTGAGGAGAGTGAAAAAGCTGGCTGAAAATTCAACATTCAAAAAAACCAAGATCATGGCATCTGGTCCTATCACTTCATGGCAAATAGATGAGGAAACAGTGAGAAACTTTTATTTTCTTGGGCTCCAAGTCACTGCAGATGGTGCCTGCAGCCATGAAATTACAAGACTCTTGCTCTTTGGAAGAAAAGCTATGAACAACCTAGACATCATATTAAAAAGCAGAGACATTACTTTCCGGACAAATGTCTGTATAGTCAAAGCTATGGTTTTTCCAGTAGTCAAGTATGGATGTAAGAGTTGGATCATAAAGCTGAGCACTGAAGAATTGAGGCTTTTGAGCTGTGGTGTTGGAGAAGACTCTTGGAAGTCCCTTGGACAGCAAGGAGATCAAACCAGTCAATCCTAAAGGAAATCAGCCCTGAATATTCATTGGAAGGACTGATGCTGAAGCCCTAATACTTTGGCCACCTGATGTGAAGAACTGACTCCTTGGAAAGACATTGATGCTGGGAAAGATTGCAGAAGGAAAAGGGGACAACAGAGGATAAAATATTTGAATGACATCACTGACTTGATCGACGTGAGTTTGAGTAAGCTCCAGAAGGTGTTAGTGGACAGGGAAGCCTGGCATGCTGCAGTCCATGGGGGTCACAAAAAGTCGGACACGACTGAGCGACTGAACTAAACTGAAAGGAAATAAGCCCTAAATATTCATTGGAAGAACTGATGCCGAAGCTCCAATACTTTGGCCACCTGATGATGTGAAGAGCCAACTCACCAGAAAAGACCCTGATGCTGAGAAAGGTTGAGGGCAGGAGGAGAAGGGGGCGACAGAGAATGAGATGGTTGGATGATATCACCAACTCAATGGACATGAGTTTGAACAAACTCCAGGAGATAGTGAAGGACAGGGAAACCTGACGTGCTGCAGCCCATGTGGTCACAGAGTCAGATACAACTGAGCACCAATAACACTGGGATCCCAGGAGATGGATGCTGCAGGGCAGGGTGCTAGGAGTCCCGGGGGAGGGGTTCCATTGTCCCAGAGTCGTCCTTTCTGGAGGAGGGAGTGTGTGTTAGTCACTCAGTCATGTCCGACTCTTTGTGACCCCGTGAACTGTAGCCCGCCAGGTTCCTCTGTCCATGGGAGTCTCCAGGCAAGAATACTGGAGTGGGCAGCCATTCCCTTCTCCAGCGGATCTTCCTGACCCAGGAATCAAACCCGAGTCTCCTGCAGGAAGGCTTTTTGCCATCTGAACCACCATGGGAAGCCCCAGAGGAGGGAGGTGAAGTGAAGTTGCTCAGTTGTGTATGACTCTTTGCGATCCCACTGACTATAGCTTACCAGGCACCTCCGTCCATGGAATTTTCCAGGCAACAGTACTGGAGTGGGTTGCCATTTCCTTCTCCAGGGGAACTTCACAACCCAGGGATTGAACCTAGGTCTCCCGCACTGTGGGCAGATGCTTTACCCTCTGAGCCACCAGGGAAGCCAGTTTTCTCCATCTTCACATTTTTCTACAATGGGCGTATCATTTCAGAATTTAAGAAAACATGTAAACTATTTCTGTTTGGCAGAGGTCTGGCTGGAGTGGGGGCAGTAAGTGGGGCTGGGGGAGGCCCCTGGTGGTCTGTGGCCTCCGGATGTTCCCTTGTGCTCTTTGTCAGCTCGGGGGCTTCTCTTCCCGGCTTTAGCTCACCATCTCCCCTGTGGCCTGCTCCAGGAGAAGACAGCTGCTGGCCGCGAGGACAGGACTTCGAGGGACTGACTGTTTGGGGATCAACTGGCTCCTGCCGCATCGGTGACCCATCTCTGGTTGTGCTTCCAGGCGAGCGCGCAGCAGGGCCCCTGACGCAGCCTCTCGTCTGACGACTGTCAGCCGCTCCTGCCGCCAGCTTGTCCCAGGCCCAGGCCTGTCACGGTGCCATCTCTCAGCAGGTGAGGAAGTACGGGGCCCTGTCCAAGAACGGGTTCTCTCTGGAGGGCAGGCGTCGCTGCTAGCAGGGCATGTGTGGGCCTGGGATGAGACGGGCTGTCAGGACCCTCGATGTGTGGCCAGGTCCTCATGCCATCACTGCATTCTCAACCCAGATGTAAGGCACTTATGAAGGCTGTTTCACCCCTCATTTCACATTATCCCTTGTGTGAGTGGGTAATGGGGGAGCAGCAGGAGATACAAGCTGTCTCCATGGGTTGCTGGCCTTGGCTTGGAAATCAAGCTGTGTCCTTCCCCACCTAGGAATAGAGATATTACTCAGGCTAGCATCCTTGGTCAGCTGCTTGCTATGACAAAGGGGATGCGGGAAGGGTATGGGGGGGGTCAACCAACACCCGCCCCCCCGAAGCATAAGCTGCTCCGTCCCTTCAGGCCAAAGGCAATAGCTGTCTTTCAGAGATTTCCTGGAGACACAGACTGCAGAGCTCTGCCAGCCAACACTTCACAAGGGTCTGTGGAGATAAGTCATATTAGGGAGCAAGGCTGAAAAGGCACGCTGACATCCACTCATCCAGAAACTGTAAAGACCGTCCTGAGTCAGGTCAGATCAGCAGCAGTGGGGATTGAAGCAGCGTGCGCTGCCCTGCCCCCGACCCTGAGTTTACCAAATTACACACCACAAAGTGGACATCCCCAGGCAGGCTGTCCGTGTGAGTGTATCTATGTGCCCGAGGAGAAAGATGCCTGACCACACACACTCACACACGTCGTCACACTCATACACCTGTGTGCACAGTCACACCCACCCACCCATACATCTTTATACCCTCACATCCACACCTCACTCACCTGCACATACTCACACACACCCTCACCTACACACATTCACACATACCCTCATGCCCAGACACTCACACACCCTCACATACCCACACATTCTCGCACACACAGTACAGAGTCCCCTCCTCCTTCTCTGCCCTCCCCCGCATCTTCGTTTCTTCACTCCTGCGGATCCTGGGCTCAGCTTTCTCTAACCAGCCCCCTGGGTTCCTGCCACCCCCGAGCCCCCTAACTTCTGAAAGCCCCAAGCTGGTGATGAGGAAAGAGGAGGATGGATTCAGAAATGGGGCAGGAGGATCAGGGCCTGAAGGCAGTGATTTCAGGGTCCTTTTTCCCTTGTCGGTTGGGCTGGGGAGGCTTGGAACTGGCCTGTATCTTCTCCCTCCTTTTGTGTGGACACAAGGATGCATAAACGCAAACACCCACAGAGGGACCGCCACACACACAGGCCGGCAGAGTGTGCCCGTCAGGCATGTGGGCACAGGCAGGGACAGAGCCCCAAACACACATGCAGAAATGCACACACGTCTCTGTAGAGTAAGGGGTCAACGGCTGATCCCCCGAGCTTCAAAACCCCCAACTCCTTCTCCTTCTCTTCTTGTTGAATAAAAGTTCGCAACCAAGAGAGGAACCTACCCCTGTTAACTCTAACTTCGGTGGCTGCCATGTGTCACAACAGGCAAGTTTTATTTTTCAAGCATTGTCTGGAAATAAATGAAGTTGACGTCAGGCCTCATCTGGGCCAGAGAGTCATTGCTTGAATGAGGAAACCCAGAGTGTGGTCTGCACACCCTGGGACCGGCCCAGCCCCCTCACACCTCCCTGTGCACTACGCAAAACCTGTGAGACCCACGCTAGCTCTCAGGCCTGACCGCATAGGTCTCCAGGGAGTTTCTCATTAAACGGGGTAACAGTAGCCTATGGCGTGTGCTTTCCTGCAGAACAGTTAGCATCACAGGGGTCTTCCGTGCTTGGGATAGGGGGTGGAGGTGTGTGTGTGTTCTTATTTTAAAACAATATAAGCTTTTTGGAATGATAGCAAATTAAAATGAATGATAAAGCAAGCTCTCGTGGGGGAAACTTGTGCTCTGCCCTATAAACAGCTAGGGGGCGCTCTGTGAGGGGAAAGAACCCTGAGCTAGGCATCAGTGCTTTGTGTTTGGGTCCTAGACCAACAGGTCTTGGCTGTGGCACCTTTGGCTCTTGGCTTCATTTCTCTGGGATTTGCTCTTTATTGATGTGCAAAACAAAACAGTCTGTTTTGCCAACTTTTAGAGATGCTTGAGGAAAGAGGGAAAGAATGTGTATGACAGTGGTGGACTTCCCTGGGGGTCTGGTGGTTAAGGCTCTGCGCTTCCGCTGCAGGGGGCACAGGTTCAGTCCCTGGTCAGGGAACTAAGATCCCACATGCCATGCAGCCAAAAAAAAAAAAAATGTGAATGAAGATGACTTATTACTAACAAATCTCTGAACAAATGTCAAGGTATTCCCTAAGGCTCTGGGGTGTAAGTGGAGAAGGAAATGGCAACCCACTCCAGTGTTCTTGCCTGCAGAATCCCAGGGACGGAGGAGCTTGGTGGGCTGCCATCTCTGTGGTCGCACAGAGTCGGGCACAACTGAAGTGACCTAGCAGCAGCAGCAATGGGGTGTAAGGATGGGAGAAAGACAGGGGCTTCTGTTGTCAGGCTTTCTCAGCCCCGGCGACAGGGAGCGGATGACAGGTGGCCCCAGAAGCCCATGTCTTGCTCCCATCACTAGGTCAAGCGCTCCTTCCTCTGATCCCAGGAAGGTGTGCTCCCGTGGCTCCCTAGCCTGGATAGAGAAGCTGCAGAGGATGGGAGGGGGAGTAAGTTGAGGGGGGGGCTCTGCTTTCAAAAAAGCAACTCTTCCAGCCTCCTTAACTTTGGTTGTTCCAGGGGCAGCAGAATGAAAGAAGGCATGTCCAATAACAGCACCGCCAGCATCTCCCAAGCCCGGAAAGCAGTGGAGCAGCTGAAGATGGAAGCCTGCATGGACAGGGTGAAGGTAAGCGTGCACAGGCCCGCCTGCCCTCTGACCAGCACACAGCTCACGACAGTCCCCCCGAGTCCAAAGCAGCCACATGAGAGTGAACATGTCACTCCGTAGAGCATCCAGCCGACACTGGCAGCTGTAACATTTACAGACGAGTGTTTGCTCCGGAGTTCCAAGTGTGCCCGAGGAACCAAGGGATGCAAAATACACGGTGTGCGTGTATTCCATGAGGAGTCGCCTAGAATAGGCCCGTGTTCATCTCAGCTGTCTTTAGCTCAGTTGTCATGCGCGTAAGCAAGTGAGGGAGTTGAACCATGCAATCCATCATAGTTTTCCTGCCTGGTCCAGTGACTTGGAGATGAGACAACATCAGGTATTTTGACAGGGGTGCTGGGGGAAGTGCCGCGTTGAATCATGTCCGCGTTTGTCAGCTGCTCCCTGGGGGAAAGGGAAGGAGGGTGCCAGCCTCCTCCCACGGTGTTCACTTCACTGAGGAGCGGGGAGGTGTCTTCACACTGGGGGAACGAAGCCAGCTTTTCCCCAGATGCCACTTCAAAGGGAGCAGGAGGTCAGGCTGAGCAAGTGGCCCTGAGATGCAGCTTAGTTAGGGTCACTGACTCGAATGGAGCTGGAAGTGCATCGGGCATCTGACAGCAGAAAACACCAGTCCAGTGTGTCTGTGCACTGTGAGGATGTAAAACCAGGGCTGTCACCCAAATAGGACAGAATCCGTGGGGCAGTGGGTGACTCCTAATGCCCTCTGTTGGTGGAGCAAACAGTCCCTCCCCGAGGCTCCCACTGCCAAGACCAGATAACACCAGTTCCATCAGTCAGCTTCCATCCATCCATCCCCCTCCCCAGGGACCTTCGGGTACCAGCTATCCAAGGAGGCAGCAACGTGCCCAGTAAGTGACACGGTGTATATGAAGCGAGAAGGGAATGCAGGATGATTCACATTGGTCTAAGCGGACTGGCTATATCTGCACATACTGTCACCAGCTACAAATAAAACATCTTTAATCCCTAGGCTAGAGGAGGGAGCAAGAAAAGAAACAGTTCTAAAAGAGGAGGAGCCCAGTGGTGTAGAAATGGGTCTAAGGATGAGCATTGCAGGCGCTAGTGGTTCAAAGACAGGACAGTCTTTTGCTGAGAGGACAAGGACGCGAGGAGATGCACTCATTGGACAAAGATCCCTGAGCACCTGCTCTGCCCTTGGCATGGTCCTGGGATAGAAAAACGAATGGAATGTTCCCACCACGTTGCTCAGAGAAGACTTCCCGGAGCCATGAGCTGGGGGTTGGTTGCGAAGTGACATGCGGGCGGAGGGAAGGCTAGTATGAGCTGACCATGGCTCATTGTGAGCACTCGGACTTGACATAGAAGCCGGGTGTTGTGCTGGGAAGGCAGCTGTGGGCACAGGAACAGGTCATAAAAACAGCTCTTGCGCAGCCGGGGCTGTGGGGTGTACTGTCAGAGGCCAGGGGCAGCAGAAGCTGCAGAGAGAAGCCGAGAGGGGAGGGAGCGGGCAGAGAGTGGGCAGAGGGCAAAGGCAGAATGGAGACACCAGCGCACCAGACGCAGAGGAACTTGGAGGGTAAGTGTGGTAGTCTCCAGGGCGAGAGAAGCTAGACCCAGCTGTCAAGTCCATGGCCACAGGACTGGAAAGATGGTGGGCGGTGGTTTTGGCAGTGGGACCGTTGCCATGGTGGGGAGTTCTGGTCTGTCACGGAAGATGCTCTCCATGGTAACAGATCCTCTCTGCTGACCATCAGCACCCAGGAGCCGTGGTGGAGTACATGTCCCCATGGGGAGGGGCTCTTCAGGAGTCACTGCAGGATATGGCAGTCTCCCAGAGAAGGAGCGGAGGTCACAGGGCAGCTCGGAGCCCAGCGTGCTGTTCGGGTGGTGTCACGGGCCGGGCGGTCCCATTCTTGCAGTTCTGGGTTGTGGAACTGCAGCTCCTTGATCTCTCGAGAGGCCTCCCGGGGGCCCTGCAGCCCCCACGGTGATCACAGGGCCCGCGACAGGTCTGGTCTGAGCTGGCAGAGCTTGATCCCTGAAGAGATGATCCGGGGCCGCCTGAGGACAGGGGTGGCCCCCAGGAACCACATCCCAGCCAGAGTTGCAGTCACACGTGGTTTTCTGTTTGTGCTCGCACAACCCCAGACGTTAATTTTTTAAAATCGTGCCTAGATACACATACATATAATTTGTCATTTTTATCATTTTTAAGTGTGTAATTCAATAACATTATGTACATCCACAACATCGTCCGGTCATCCATTTCTAGAACTTTTTGTTATCCCAAACAGAAACTCCGCCCATTAAACTCTTACTCCCCGTCCCCTGCCCCCACAGCCCCTAGAAACCTCTCTTCTACTTTATGTCTCTATGAATTTGGCTATTCAGGGTACTTCATTCCTATAAGTGGAATCATACAGTATTTGTATTTTATCTGTGGCTTATTTCACTTGGCATCTGCCTTCAAGTTTTGTCCAGTGTAGCCTGTGTCTGAATTTCATTCCTTT
Source organism: Cervus elaphus (assembly GCF_910594005.1). Lineage (NCBI taxonomy): Eukaryota > Metazoa > Chordata > Mammalia > Artiodactyla > Cervidae > Cervus > Cervus elaphus. The sequence continues at coordinate 6,134,541 of NC_057829.1, forward strand.
GTAAGGCTGAATAGTATTTCATTACATGTATCTACCATGTTTTATTTACTTATTCGTGTGTTGATGGACATTTGAGTTGTTTCTACATTTTGTCTTTTGTCAATAACGCTGCTATGAGCATGGAAAGCATTTGGGTCAGTGCTTTCAATTCCTTTGTGTATGTAGCCAGAAGTGGCATTGCTGGGTCATAGAGTAATTCTGTGTTCAACTTTTTGAGGAACCATGATGTTGGTTTCCATGGTAGCCATATCTTTTTACATCCTCCTCAACCTCACTCCTGAGTCAGGAAGACTCCCCTGGAGAAAGGAATGGATACCCACTCCAGTTTTCTTGCCTGGAGAATTCCATGGACAGACTAGCCTGGTGAGCTATCATCCATAGGGTCACGAAGAGTCAGACACGACTGAGTGACTAACGCTTTTCACTTTCATCCCCAGCAGTGCACAGGGGTTCCAGTTGCTCCACATCCTCGCCAACACTTATTTTCCTTTTTAAAAATAATAGCCATTCTAATGAGTGTTAAGCTCACACTAGATTTTTAAGCACTAGACACCCCTTGCTTCAGGGCACAGGAGGGCTTTGGGGAAAAATCTACTTGATACAACTTGGCGGGGCGGGGGGGAAGATGTACATTGATATCAATTAGCCAGACAACAAACAGAATGTGGAAAGAGAATCCATCAAGGAAACCCCAGGTTGACCATGATAAGCGCCTTGTTGTTGCAGCTGCATGGACTATAGCCCACCAGGCTCCTCTGTCCATGGGATTTTCCAGGCAAGAATGCTGGAGTGCGTTGCCGTTTCGTTCTTCCCCACCCAGGGATTGAACCCCCATCTCCTGCATTAGGCAGGCAGATTCTTTACCACTAAGCCAGCAGGGAAGCCAATAGGTGCCTTGGGGAGGGAGGAAATAGGAAGAGTGTCACCAGGAAAAAGCAGTGGCCTCTCTAGGGTGGGTGGGAGTTCATTGCAGGAGATGAAGAGGGAAAAAGGATCCTGGCGGTAAATGACAGAGGGAAGCTGTGTGGGAGGAGGAGAGGAGTTCCTAGAACTCTCTGACCTCATACAGTGAGGGGAACACCAGGCGTTCCCCTGTGTGCTGTGCCAGCCACGGAGCCCAGAGAGAGGGATGAAAAAGGGGAAACAGCTGGAGGCCCTGTGGGGAAAATAATGGCAATGATGAGTCCCCCAGAGCCAGCTCCGGGTAAAGCACCCAGAGGACAGCCCGGGAGGAGCCCTGCGGCTCACACAGTGTGTTGCCAACTGCAGAACCCGCCTCCAGGCTTCATAGTTTGCTCTGCTTGGAAGAGTATCTCGTGGGAAAGGAAGGAAAGGGTGATATTTGCAGCTCAGGGAAGTAAAGGGGCGAGAAGGGAAAAAATATGCATTATGCAGTTATTTGGGTTGCAAAGGTAGGAAAAAGTACCAGTGTGAACTCTAGAGAGGTTTGGACAGTTCGTGGAGGTAAAGTGTAGAAGCATCCACTATGATCTTCAGGTCCCGTCTGTCTCCGCAAACATCATCTGCACAAAAGCACTGGTGCAATAGACTGCAGTAGACTTATTGCAGATTTTGTAGGATGTAGAATGAAGACTTCGCCATGTAGCCCCCAGCCATCCCGCAAACCCCACATGTTACAGAGACCCTCCCCACACTCACCCTCAACATCTTTCTTAAACCTCCCTACTGTTACCAAATCAGATCCAGCTGATCACCACTCAAAAATCAATACTGGAGAGAGAGACAAATGTTGGTAGGAAAAAATTGCTTTTATCAGAATGCTGGCCATCTGGGGAGACGGGGGACTTGGTGTCACCTAGAAACCACCTCTGAGGATTCTGTTAGGCCATGAAAATTTTTAAAGGGAAACAGGGGAAGTAATCTTGGTGAAGCACTGGGGTGGGGGATCAGAGCTGTCCCCCACTGCGCCTGTTGATTCCTTGTGATTTTCCCTGAGATACTGTCTTGTTCACACAGTTTGTTCTGAGATTCCTGAGGGGGAAGTTGGGAAGAGGTTTGGTCACCTGTTCATTATTTATGTTTCATTTCTATTATACTTCTTTGACCTATGGAGAGAACCCACAAGTTAGGCAAGATACTGTGTGACGAAAAGATTTGAAAGGTGTGCCAGGGCCTGAGATGAGTGGAGCATGGGGGTGCCTGGTTTAAGGTTAGTGATAAGACAAAGGGGTCCCCTGGAGATAGCTCTTTCTTGCCAAAAGCAACGTACACTATCTTCGTTCCTTTAATGTTTATTGACTGCCTCCCCTGACTCACCCCAGCATTCGGGTGACTTCTCCATCCCACCTCCGAGCTCACCAGGCCATTTCCCAGCAAAGCTGGGTGTTCCACTTTGAGAACCTGTATCAGCTGCTTTGACGTGTACACACTACTACATATAAAATAGGTAACTAGGGACCTCCCTAGCGTGGTCCAGTGGTTAAGACTCCGCGCTTCCAATGCAGTGGGCGTGGGTTTGATCCCTGGTTGGGGAACTAAGATCCCACAGGCCCTGGGGCACAGCCAAAACAAATAAAACAAAAGAAAGTGCCTAGCAGATAGTAACCACTCAAAACTATTTTTTTAAAAGTAGATAACTAGCAAGAACCTACTGGATAGTACAGGGAACTTTCTTCAATACTCTGTAATGACCTGTGTGGGAAAAGAATCTAAATAGGGTGGAGATGTGTGTGTACAGCTGATTCACTTTGCTATGCACCTGACACTAACACAGCATTTTAAAGCAGCTCTGTGCTGAGCTTAGTCGCTCCGTCGTGTCCAGCTCTTTGAGACTGCAGGGACTGTAGCCCGCCAGGCTCCTCTGTCCGTGGGGATTCTCCAGGCCAGAGTACTGGAGTGGGTTGCCGTGCCCTCCTCCGGGGGATCTTCCCCATCCTGGGGTCAAACCCAGGTCTCCCACATTACAGGCAGATTCTTTACTGTCTGAGCCACCTATACTCCAATAAAATTTTTAAAATAATAACAGTAATTTTTTTTTAAATCCATATGTACTTCATTCATTGTAAGTACAGGGAAGATTCAACATGTATGGCTTCCCCAAAAACAGAAAGCTTAGAAAATAATGTTCAGGATCCTAAACAAACAAAGAGCACGTAAAGACGGCTTGGAAAATGTTTTGGTCCCTTGGAAACGAACACCCGTAACCTGATTCATACTCTCACCCATTGGAGGCTCAAGCAACATAAGATTCTACCGGAAGAGACATACATGGCATGGATCATCAAATAGGAAAAATTTGTTGAGAAATGAAGGCAGATATGAGCTAAGCAAAGTAGAAGAGGCTTATGTGAAGAAAATGGTCTCCAGAGCCAACCTACCCAGCCCAAGAGAAGACTTCAGCTCCAGAGAAGTCGTTGTCCCCTGGAAGAGGCACAGAGGCCCTGAGCAGGCCAGGTCCCAGGCCCCAGGAAGGCTGCCGGGAGCTGCTGCTCCACTGGGCACCGCTCAGGGTGCCCTGACTCTCCTGCCACTGGCCAACCCCATGGACTGTATCCTGGCAGACCCTGGAGAAGGATGGACACCCTGAGTGAACTAGTAGCTCTCAGCCAGGGATCAGGAAGCTGACATTTGCCAAGCAGCCATAGGCCCAGCTCTCTCACACACCTTCAGTAGATAAACAGCTGTGTTTGTGCTCACAGCCCCCAAAAGGGTTGCCTTTAGGCTGAAATTAATTTTGTCAACCTAAGCTTGATTTGCTGGTTGTTGACAGATCACCCTGTTACACATCAGCGTCCTTGCTTTTTCTAATTTTATGTATTTGTTGTTGGCTGTGCGGGGTCTTCACTACTGCACGCGAACTTTCTCTGGTTGCAGTGAGCGGGAGCTGCTCTTCATTGTGGCGCGTTGGCTCCCACTGCAGCGGCTCCTCTGGTTGTGGCACATGGCCTTAGTTGCCCCACGGCTCGTGGGATCTTCCCAGACCAGGGATCGAACCTGTGTCCCCTGCTTTGACAGGCAGATTCTTAACTGCCTGACCACCAGGGATGTCCCCATCAGCCAGCCTTCTATAGACTACTAAAAAAAGGAGCGCAGGTCAGGAAGAGGGGCAGGTGATGCATGGACTAAAAAGTTACCCAAAGACATGGCAGCAGTAATGAAGTTAGCGCTGCAAGTATTGACATAAAAGAAGAGAGATTCTATCGCAAGAAATAACAAGTGTTCACAGTCCTTCTCCATCACAGGTATGAAAAATCTCGTGAAAACAGTTTGGGAAAGGAGACAAGCTTTAGAGAAAGACTTACTCCCGTTTACTTTTGGTCTTGGAGATTTTCTTGTTTGATGCTTAAAGGAAAAGCAGCTACATGATCAAAAAACATTTCAGTTGGGAAATACAAAGACCCAAAAACTGAATGTATGGGTGTTCAAGATAGAGGTTACATATGCTGTGCTTATTCCATGTAGAACTTTTCTACAAACCATAAATGAGTGATAGAGAATTAGACACACCCTGAAGCATACTTAAGGCTCCTCAAGGAGAAAGGGAGAAATTAAAATGAGAATGTGAGAAAGTGGGTATCTGTATCTAGGGGCATTAAATCTTATTTTGAAAATAATGCAATTTTTCTGTTCATGCAAATAACACTTATTTTAGAAAATTTTGGAAAATATGGAAAAGTATAAAGAAAATTTAAACTATAGCCACTACATTTTCATGTTTTTCCATCTAGCTGTTTACCTTATAAACTATACCTAGTTTTCTTATAAAATTGCAGTTATAACGTACATTTTGTTGACAAAAGTTCAATTAACAATCAAGTTAAGAGAAAAGAAAACTTTATTTGAGCCAACTGAGGCTGATAACCTGGGAGACAGACTCTCAGAAGCTCTGAGCACTATTCTACCTGTTAAAAGTAGACAGTACAGTCACGTGCACTTTCAAGACAAAGGATCGTACATCAAAATGACAAATTGATATTTTACATAGAGTTAACCAAGGTTAGAGAGTCCAGGTAAATAGGTAGAAAGGAAGCAACAAGTCACCATGATCCCCTACAGCATTGGAAAAGAACGCTGTTCTTTTAAGAAGCTATATTCCTAGCATCAGAAGAAAGGGGAAAAAATGCTCTTTACAATAGAGCAAGCATTCCCACCTTTGAGGTGCTCTGGTTAATGTGTAATGCAAATGCATGCTGTACATTAGGGAGGGAAGGGGGCGACCCAGAGAGAGAGAGAGAATTTTGTGCTTGATTTATCTTATCTTGCCTTAAAATGTAAATTTTAGTTAATCAATGTATTACTTTTTGCAATTTGATTTATCATTGACCAGTATACTGTGATTATATATCCAGGTCAGTAAATTCTCTCCTAAAATGTACATCTTTAATATCTTTATCATCTGATGTGCAATTATTTAACTGGTCCCCTATTCTTGGGCATTTCCAGTGTTTCCATTTTTTCAGTATTACTTCTTTTATTTTTCAATTGAAGTAGGGTTGATTTACAATATTGTGTTATTTTGGGTGTATAGCAAACTCATTCAATTATCTGTATATATGTCAGAATATTTTCCATTGTGGTTGTTACAAGATATTGAATATAGTTCCTTGTGCTACACAGTAAACCCCTGTTATCTAGTTTATGTGCAGTAGTGTGTACCTGTTAATCCCATGCTCCTAACTGATCCCCGCAGCCTTTTCCCCTCTGGTAACTATGTGTTTGTTTTCTCTGTGAGTCTGTTTCTGTTTTGTATACAGAGTCATTTGTATTATTTTTGTATATAAAGTCATATGTATTATTTTGTGAAAGTGAAAGTCACTCAGTCATGTCCAACTCTTTGCAACCCCGTGGACTATACAGTCCATGGAATTCTCCAGTCCAGAATACTGGAGTGGGTAGTCTTTCCCTTTTCCAGGGGATCTTCCCAACCCAGGGATCGAACCCAGGTCTCCTACACTGCAGGCGTATTCTTTACCAACTGAGCCACAAGGGAAGCCCATATTATTTTGCAGATTCCACATATAAATGATATTTGCCTTTCCCTACCTGACTGACTTAGTGTATTATTCTCTAAGTTCATTCATGTTGCTGCAGATGGCAATATTTCATTCTTTTTAGTGGCTGAGTAATATTACATCACACACACAGACATATATATATCACATCTTCTTAAGCCCAGTTGTCTATTGATGGGCACTTGGGTTATTTTCATGTCTTGGCTATTTTAAACAGTACTTCAGGGAACATTGGGGTGATGTATCTTTGCAAATTGTAGTATTGCTTCTTTGTGGGATCTTAAAAAAATGATGCAAATAAACTTATAGGTCCACAGACATAGAAAACACACTTGTGGCTACCAAAGGAGAAAGGAGCAGGAGAGGGATAAATTAGGAGTCTGGGATTAACAGAGAGATACGCTACTGTCTATGAAATAGATAACCAACAGGGACCTACTGTGTAGCACGGGGAGCTCTACTCAGTATGTTGTAATAACCTATAAGGGAAAAGAACCTGAAAAACAGATATAAATGTATGTATAACTGAATCACTTTGCTGTACACCTGAAACTAACACAACATTATAAATCAATTATACTTCAATAAAAAAATAAAATAAGGAGCAAAGAGTGTAACACATGCTACAGAAAATCAAAATTAATGACATAGAGAACAGACTTAAGAAACTCTCACAGTAAGCAGAAAGAAAAAAAGACACAGATCAACGCAGTTAGAGGATGACAGAAATGAAGACTGACAACAACATTTCAATATTGAATGCTGATGTTCGGGGCAGAGAGACCAGATGAAGCAGAAAATACTCCTGAGGAGAGACTATTAAAAGGGAGATTGGAATGTGCAGATCCAGACAGCTCATCATATTCCAGAAAAGAATGTAACAGAAAATGATCAACCCTGAAATACACATACAGCTGAGGTTGAAAGTGAAAGTGTTAGTCGCTAAGTTGTGTCCGACTCTTGGCGACCCCGTTGACTCTAGCCCACCAGGCTCCTCTGTCCATGGAATTCTCCAGGCAAGAACACTAGAATGGCTAGCCATTCACTTCTCCAGGGGATCTTCCCGACCCAGGGATCGAAAACCTGGGTCTCCTGCATAGCAGGCAGATTCTTTACCATCTGAACCACCAGGGAAGCCCACCGCGGAGGTTACTTAATCTTGAATGGGCCCATCAAATGTACTCACAGGGGAAGCTATCATTTAGGATGAATACACCTGACTTAACCTGTGTCGCATGCTTGAATCTTCACACTGACTTCAGATGTGGGTGCTACTGGTACCCCAGTCCTCAGACAGGAAAACCTAGGCCTACAGTTGTTACATGATGAATGGAGAATACCAACCCAGATCCTGGATCATCATTAAACTATGGTGTCCCCCTAGAAAGGGCAGAAATATCAGTCTGGACAACACTGCATCTCAGTTGAGAAGATGCCAACCTAAAATTCTATAAAAATTCTAAAATCCTGCAAAGAATTTGCTACCTAGCCAAGGGTCATGTATGTTCTAGGCAATGTAAGTGTTCAGTCACGTCCAGCTCTGTGACCCCATGGACTGTAACACATCAGGCTTCTCTGTCCCTGGGATTCTCCAGGCAAGAATACTGGAGTGAGTTGCTGTTCACTCCTCCAGGGGATCTTCCCAACCCAGGGATCCAACCCAAATCTCTTGTGTTTCCTGCATTAGCAGGTAGATTCTTTACCACTCACGCCATCTGGGAAGCCAATAGGCAATATAAATATGTTCTCAATTAGGCAAGAAAGTTAAATATAATGCACAGACATCTTTTTTTTTTTTTTGCAAAATTACTTCATTTTACACAATTGAATTTCATGAAAGAAGATACCAATGTGCATCATGGTGATATTTATTAATGTTAGGACTGTAAGAAAGTTTCTGGGGAAATTCCCACTAGATAAGGAGCTTCTTCAATCAGGGGCTGAGTGTCATCCTGTCTTGGGATCCCACTCACTCCGTGGGTCATAGCAAGTCACACTGAAGGATGGACTGGCTTAGAACAGTCCAGATCAGTAGCAGAGAATCAGGGTCAGGTGAGGCCATCCACATGTCATCAACTTTGTTCCTCCCAAAAAGGTACAGGAAACGGCAACTATGCTGGCTCAGACGTCACAAATAAAACAACAGCTGCCAGCATGCTTTTGGATCAGGGTGGAGAAATGAAGGCCCTGCTTTGGGGCAGATGTCCACTCTTGCCGTGTGAGATTTCTAACTTTCTGCTGAGCTGCCAGGACCACTTCAGGGTCACCTGCCCCACCCATCTTCTGGGCAAGGATCCTTCAGCTGAAAGCCCAGCCTCTTAGAGGAGCTGGACTTGGAAGGTTAGCCCACTGAAGAGCTTTCACCTGGCTCAGTGAAGAACTCTTCAGAACATCAAAAGGGCTTCCGTGGTGGCTCAGACAGTAAAGAATCCACCTGCAATGCAGGAGACCTGCGTTCAATCCCTGGGTCAAGAAGATCCCCTGGAGAAGGGAATGTCAACCCACTCCAGTATTCTTGCCTGGAGAAGTCCACAGACAGAGGAGCCTAGGGGGCCATAGTCCATCGGGTCACCAAGGGTCGGACATGACTGAATGACAAACACTTCACTTTTTCAGGAAGCGAAGGCCCTGCTCTGGGGCAGGTGTCCACTCGCCATGTGAGGTTTCTGTCTTTGTGCTGAGCTGCCAGGACCACTTCAGGGTCACCTGCCCCACCCATCTTCTGGGAAAGGGTCCTTTAACTGAAAGCTCAGCCTCTTAAAGGAGCTGGACTTGCAAGGTTAGCCCTCTGAAGAGTCTGCTCCCAGCCCGGTGAAGAGCTCTTTAGGACACCAAAAGCCCCATGTTCATTGGTGAGACAATAGCTGAGGTCCACTTGACCTTAGTGTCCCTTTTACCACACCAGTCCCTGCTGACAGCCAAACATCTAGTCATTCTTGATCTGTTTCTTCAAGTTACCGAAGCCTTTTTCCACCAGCTTCAGAGTCTCCTCCATATAAGCCTTTGGTAGAGTCCATCCAGTTGCATCTTTGGGCTCCCACTCATATCACAGGAGAGGTGAAGCTGAAATATCAGCATTTGGTGTTAAAACGTTTTCCATCACCTCACACCCATTAGGATGGCTACTGTCACCAGAACAGAAAATAGCACATTGGAACCTTGGTGCACTGTTGCCAAGAATGTAAATGGTGCGGCCACTGTGAAAAACAGTATGGCAGTTCCTCTAAAGAGTTTTTTTAAAGAATTACTCATAGGATATATCAATTCCACTTCTTAGGATGCATCCCAAAGAACTGAAATCAGGCCGTTTAAGAGGAATTTGTATACCCAGTTCATAGCAGCATTATTCAGAAACGGTATGAGGTAGAAGCAACCTAAGTGTCTATCAGCAGATTAATGGATAAACAAACTGTATACAGGCAGACCTTGGAGATATTATGGGTTTGATTAAAAGGCCACTACAGTAAAGCCACAAAGTGAGTCACAGAAATGTTTTGGTTTCCTAGTGCATATAAAAATTATGGTTACACTATACTGTTGTCTATTAAGTGTGTAATAATATCATTGTGTCTAAAAAATGTTACATTTAAATTTAAAAGCACTTTATTGCTAAAATTGCTAATCATTGTCTGACAATGCTTGGTTGTCACAAATCTTCAATTATTAATAATAACAATGCAATATCTATGAAGTGCTAAAAAGTGAAGCACAATTAACGAGATATGTCTGTATATCTACCCAGCAGAATATTATTGAGCTTGAGAAAGAAAGTAATTCTATCACTGTTTTTGGAGAAAGCAAACTTAATTCTAATCTAAATTAGATAGATAAATGTGTGAGAATATCCAGAAATTTTTAAAAAAGTATTTGAGGAGGAAGAGCTGGAAGAAATATCAATAACCTCAGATATGCAGATGATACCACCCTTATGGCAGAAAGTGAAGAGGAACTAAAGACCGTCTTGATGAAGGTGAAAGAGGAGGGTGAAAAAGCTGGCTTAACACTCAACATTCAGAAAACTAAGATCATGGCATCTGGTCCCATCACTCATGGCAAATGGATGGGGAAAAAAATGATAAGAGTGGCAGATTTTATTTTCTTGGGCTCCAAAATCACTGCAGACAATGACTATAGCCATGAAATTAAAAGATGTTTGCTCTTTGGAAGAAAAGCTATGACAAACCTAGACTGTGTTATTAAAAAGCAGAGACATCACTTTGCCAACAAAGGTTCGTATAATCAAAACTATGTTTTTTCTAGTAATCATGTACGGATGTGAAAGTTGGACCATAAAGAAGGCTGAGTGTCAAAGAAATGATGTTTTTGAGTTGTGGTGCTGAAGAAGACTCTTGGGAGTCCCTCGGACAGGAAGAAGCTCAAACCAGTCAATCCTAAAGGAAATCAAGCCTGAATATTTATTCGAAGGACTGATGCTGAAGCTCCAATAGTTTGGCCGCCTGATCAAAGAGCTGACTTATTGGAAAGGGCCCTGATGCTAGGAAAAATTGAAGGCAGGAGGAGAGGGGACAACATAGTATGACATGGTTGGATGGCATCACTGACTCAAGGGGCATGAGTTTGAACAAACTCTGAGTGAGAGATAGTGAAGGACAGGAAGGTCTGGCGCGCTGCAGTCCATGGGGTCACAAAGAGTTGGACATGACTTAGCGACTGAACACAACATATGTAGAGTATTCCTACAAGTTTATTATGAAACTATAGTACTTAAAAATTTATAATACTCCTTTAGGAATAGATCAACAGAAAAAAATAGGAAGTTCCTAAATAGACCCAGATGTATTGGGAATTTCAAGTACAATCTAGATGGTATCTCGTCTTAGTAGAGGACAGATTATTAATGTTGCTAGAAATTGCTAACCCTTTTGAATAAAGCTGCATACCACTCGTTTTATCCAGATAAGTCTCAGATGGGTTGTATTTGTCTGCTGCTGCTGCCCTGTGGACTGCAGCCCGCCAGGCTCCTCTGTCCATGGGATTCTCCAGACAAGAGTACTGGAGTGGGTTGCCATGCCCTCCTCCAGGGAATCTTCCTGACCCAGGGATCAAACCCAGGTCTCCCACATTGCAGGCAGATTCCTTACTGCTGATTCACCAGGGGACCCCATATTTGTCTGCTAGGGCTGGCATAACAGAATACCACAGAATATGTGGCTTAAACATCAGGAATTTTTCTCAGCCTTCTGGAGGCTGGAAGCCCAAGGTTAAGGCGTTGGCAGCTTAGTTGCCAATTTAGACACTTCAGTAGTCTGCCGAAGCCCCTCTCCTGTGGCTAGCTGCCTTCTCACTGTGCTCTCACAGCCCCGTCTGTGCTCATGCGAAGAGAGAGCCTTCTCGGGTCTCTTCCTCTTCTTATAAACTCACGCAATCCTGCTCGATTGGGGTCCCACCCTTATGACCTCATCTAGCCTGAATTATAGTCATTCTTTCTTATCTGTAGGGCATTGTTTCCAGGACCTTCTTGAGATACCAAAGTTAAAGAATGCTCAAGTTCCATATATGAAACGGTGTAGTATCTGCATATAACCCACACTCATCCTGTCATATAGGTTTTAGAAAATATTTATTTGGCTGTGCCAGGCCTTAGTTATGACATGCAGTATCTTTAGTTGTGGCATGTGAACTCTTAGTTGCAGCATGTGGGATCTAGTTCCCTGACCAGAGATTGAACCTGGGCCCCCTATGTTGGGAGCACGGAATCTTAGCCACTAGACCACCAGGAAGGTTCCTCATATACTTTAAATCATCTCTAGATTACTTGTAATACATAATAGAATGTAAATGCTATGTGAATATTGTAAATACAACATACATGCTATATAAATACTTGCTGGTGTGTAGCAAATTCAAGTTTTGCTTTTTGGAACTTTCTGTTTTTCTTTTTTGCCCCCAAACATTTTCAGGTCATTGTTGGTTGAATCCACTGATACAAAATCCATGAGTACAGAGGGCCAACTATCTCTGTGGAGGCCCTGTCTCCAAATACAGTTAGACAGGGAGTATTGACCTTAAAAATAAAAGTCAGCTATTTTACCAGCAAAGATGGATTTATTTGGAAATAGCAGAGACTTGCAATTCAGGAAGAACATGCTACAGCAGAAACTATAGGCAAGTCCAACAAACAAAGGAGAGGAATGTTATAGAGAAAAAGGAGAAAGCTGGGAGGGGTGCTTTTGAATGAAAGTCCATTGGAGAAAATGGAGAGTTCAGAGTGATCGTAGTTTCTCACTGGCCAAGTTGCTGGGGTTTCTTGTAGGACATTCCATGTACCTCTTTTCCTGTTCGGGCTTGTAACTGATGTTTCTTTTCTGTGAGGATTCTTCTGCTGGTGTTTGAAACTGAAGTGCTTCCTATAATTGACTTGCACAGTTCTGCCTGAGAGCTCCTCCTGACTTCCTTGCTCCATTTTAATGAGGCTGGTAAAGAACCTGCGTGCCAGGGCAGGAGACTTAAGAGACCCAGCTTCAACCCCTGGGTCAGGAAGATCCCCTGGAGGAGGGCATGGTAGCCCACTCCAGTATTCTTGCCTGGAGAATCCCCTTTATTAATGTTTTCAGGGGTTATGGCTTCAACATGAGTCTGGGAAAACATTTCAGTCCATAACTGTAATCAAAGATTTAAATATAGCAAAACCATAAAAGTACTTGTAAAATAGGAGCAAATATTTTTTATAATGTGAGTTTGGGAAGGCCAAGCATTTTACAGAATCTACAGTTCATTAAATAAAAGTTTTAATTGCATTAAAAAAAAATCTATATGGTAAAAATCTGCCAATCAACAAATTAAGGGAAACATTTGCTACCTGAGTAACAAAAGGTTAATATCTTTAAATTTAATTTCTCTGAAAAAATAAGATAAAAAACAGCCTCCCTTTTAAGAAAAAATAAAGCAGATGAAAAGGATCCTCCCTTTTAAAAAAAAAATGCACAACCGACATGAATAGGCAATTTGAAAAGGAGACATGTAAAGGGTCAGATATATGAAGAGACATTTAGCTTCAAAAATAATACAGGAGGGACTTCCTGGTGGTCCAGTGGTTAAGACCCTGCACTTCCACTGCAGGAGGAACTGCAGGTTCGATCCCTGCTCGGGGAATTAAGATCCTCCAAGCTGCGTGGCATAGCCAAAAAAAGTTGGAAAAAAAAAACAAAATAATACAAGAGTTGTGCCTCAAAAAAACACTGAGATGCACTTGGAAAAAAAAAAACAAACTGAGATCCAGACTATTGATGTTTTTAATTGTCACTGAAATCCTGTATCGTTATCAACTGTTGAAGGAAGTGAGCAGTTTTTTGATAGTTGGAGTGGAAACCTACAGTCTTCCCAAAGAGTGGTTTGGAATATGTATCAAAATGTTTGTTGTGCATACTCTGACCCAGCACTCTCTCTTCTCGGGATTACCCAAAGGAGACAATCTCACAAATAATGAAGGCCTGTGAGAATTTCATCAGAACACTATTATAGTGTCAAAAAATTATATTTTTGTCCATTAGTAGGGATTGGTTGGGCTTCCCTGGTGGCTGTTTACTGACTAGTAAAGAATCTGCCTGTGGTGCAGGAGACCGGGTTCAATCCCTGGGTCAGGAAGATCCCCTGGAGAAGGGAATGGCAACCCACCCCAGTATTCTTGCCTGGAGAATCCCGTGGACAGAGGAGCCTGGAGGGCTACAGTCCACGGGGTCAGAAACAGTTGGAGGCAATTGAGCAACTAAGCATACACATGGATTGGTTAAATAATGTCAACGAAAAATTAATCAAAAAGAAAGGGAAGATTTTATTAGAACCGAATTGAGGATTATAACCCGGGAAGAGCATCTCAGAAAGCTCTGAGAACCGTTCCGCCTGTTAGAGGTCACAGCAGAGTTATATAAGTTTTTCGAGACAGAAGGCTGTGCATCAAATAATGTGTTATTGACAGTTTACACAGTCCTGGTCTGCAAGTACAAAGTGGTGGGCCACGTGACCCCTATTAGGTCAAGAAGGAATGTCATCTTTGAGGAGTTGTCTTACTGATGCTTGTACATCAGTACATTGGTGGTTGGATGACATCACCGACTCAATGGACACGAGTTTGAATAAACTCTGGGACTTGGTGATGGATAGGGAGGCCTTGCGTGGTGCAGTCCATGGGGTCGCAAAGAGTCAGCCACGACTGAGCGACTGAACTGAACTGAACTTACTGATGCTAGGAGAATGTTGCACTTGATGGTCGAGCAGGTATTTCTGCCAAAGGGGAGGTTTGTGCCATGCATCATACACAATGCACAGTGGGGAGAGAGAGACAGCCAAATGGCAGAGAAAATTTTTGTGTCTTAAGTTTTTCTCGTCTTGCCATAAAATACGAGTTTTATTTCACCTAAGTTATATACAGGCAGTGTTAAACTGTATCATCTGATTAAATGATGTACATCTGTGTGCTCTGAGTGATTATAAAAGCATATTGCAGAACAGCATGTGAGATTGTATGTACAAAGATGGATAGTAAGATGTCTGTAAAGATGTTCACCAAATGTTCTCTCCACATGGCAGAGTTTCCGTTGATTTTTACTTCCATCTTTGTCCTTTGGGGTAATTTTACAAACAAATAATGATTATTATTGTCATAAAGAAAATAAAGCTATTTCCAAAAGTCAAGTTCTTCCTGGAAATCACACCCCCACAGGACTCAGTTACCCACTCCCTCCTCTGAACTTCTTCTTCTTAATAGTTATTTATTTATTCATCTGTGTTGGGTCTTAGTTGCAGCACAAGGGATCCTTGTTGGGTTATATGGGATATTTTGTTGTGGTGCACAGACTCTCTGGTTGTGGTGGGCAGGCTTAGTTGCTCCATGGCATGAAGGATCTTAGTTCCCTGACCAGGAATCAAACCTGCGTCCCCTGCATTGCAAGGCGGATTCTCAACCACTGGACCACCAGGAAGTCCCTCCTTGGAACGTCTTTCTGTGTGGTACCAGGGCATCGGAAGGGGGAAGAGGGGCTGCCCGAGGTGACCACTTGGTGCGGGAAACAGAAAAGGAGACTCCTGTGTTTGTTCCATGCAGGATCTCACCACCACACCATCAGCCTAAACCACTTGTATTTCAAACCGAGGAGTGGTTTTTCACTACTGTCAGTTCAGTTAAACAATTTAATTATTTGTATGTGCATTATTCTTTTTGTATAGAATCTGTCTTCCTATCTTTTCAGTATTAGCTGCCCAGTGCAAAATATGACCATATTTTTATGGAAACACATTGCATAGAAATCATAACTTATATTCCAGATTGAAGTGTAAATTTGGTTGGGGTTGTCTTTATACTAATCATTTCCTCCAGCAGCCTGGATAATCCAGAGCTGTTTGCTGGAGCCAGTGGTAAGTGTCCAAAAGTTTCCTGACATAGCCCTTTGGGCATCAACATCTTGATTCTTGTTTCACATGTGTGTTTGGACCAGGGTTTTTTTCTCATAATTCTTGTAATAGATACATCTTTAACACATTGTTGTTCAGTCACTAAGTTGTGTCTAACTCTTTGCGACCCCATGGACTACAGCATGCCAGACTTCCCTGTCCTTTACCATCTCTCAGAGCTTGCTCAAACTCATGTTCATTGAGTAGGTGATGCCATCCAACCATCTCATCCTCTGTCGCCCCCTTCTCCTCGTGCCTTCAATCTTTCCCAGCATCAGGGGCTTTCCCAATGAGTCAGCTCTTCGTATCAGGTGGCCAGAGTATTGGATCTTCAGCCTCAAACCTCCCAGTGAATATTCAGGACTGCTTTCTTTTAGGATGGACTGGTTTGATCTCCTTGCAGTCCAAGGGACTCTCAAGAGTCTTCTCCAACACCACAGTTTGAAAGCATCAGTTTTTCCATGCTCAGCCTGTTCTTCATGGTCCAGGTCTCACATCTGTACATGTTATCCATATTTTTTATAGCATTTCCTAAGAGTTGCAGCTGTGCTGCCAGTTTGTGAATTCTTGGGAACAAAAATTTTTTATGGTTTTATTTTCCCAAAAGATAAAACATTTACTGTTAAGTTTCTGAAGCCAGCATAGAAAATTCTGAAGCCAAAATCAGTAGTTATTAAAACAAAAGAAGTAAGGCTTAAATATCATGGTGTTCCCTGTGAACAAGTTTAAAAAAGCAAATTTGGGGAGATCGTCACGTTCTGATAGATCATTGACGGATGATTTAAAGGGTCTGGTAAAGTCCAGGAAAAGGGATATAATTAAGATAATAGGGACTTTCCTGGTGATCAGGTGGCTAAGACTCCACACTCCCAATGCAGGTGACCGGCTTCAGTCCCTGGTCAGGGAACTAGATCTCATATGCCACAACTGAGAGTTCGCATGCCACTCGGCCAAATAAATATTTTTTGAAAGATATTAGATGATGTTATAGTAGAAAGAATGGCATTTCTAAAAAAATTAAATATAAATTATGTCATATGATCTAGCCAAAAGTCTGGAGGCAATGCTTGTAGATTTTTGCCTTTTTCATATGTCTCTTCTATACTCTGTAGCAACTCTTTCTTATTCCAGCTTCTGCTAGTTTAGCAATTGAGGTTTAACCCTTTTCTTCATTTCCCCTTCCTCTGCCAGAAACATTTGTAGCCCTTGCCCAGACCTTTAGAAGTTAAATGATTCAGATGATAACATTCTACAATCAGACATAAAATTAAGAACGGGGTTTATGAATGAGCACTTTTAGAAATAGGTATCAGATAAAAAGAGAGAAATCTTTCAGTTAAATCAGAGAGTAGAATGTGAGTAGGAGAGTAAGAAGATGAAACATGCCTCCCAATTCAAGGGGACATTTTAGGCGGGGCCACCTCAGAAATCAAATTGCCCTGATCATTTCTGAGAGATGACCTCATGCAAAAGGAGGAGGGGGCGGCAGAGGATGAGATGGTTAGATAGCATCGCCGACTCGATGGACATGGGTTTGAGCAGACTCCAGGGGACCATGGAGGGCGGAGGAGCCTGATGCGCTGCAGTTCCTGGGGTTGCACAGAATCGGACACAGCTTAGTGGCTGAACAAAACCACTTCATGTCTATAACCCAAACACCTTTCCCACCCTGCCAAAAAGTAGCCAAATGAGTAATGACATAATAACACATTGTACGTATAATACATCTATTGTATCATTTAGCCACAAACTACCGGGTGTCACTATTTCCACAGGAGTGGAAACTGAGCGCCCAGATGACACAGCTCAGCAGCGCTGAGTGCAGCCCCACTAGGACGTTGTTTCTGACTCATAACCCCGTGCTTCCTTGCTGAGATGCTGCTGGCTTTCTAGAGTCACTGGAGCTAGGACCCACTTGTTATGTTCATCTTTCACTCCTACATCAGTCCCAGGAGACTCTTCAGTGACTCACTAGTTTCTGTCACCAAATAAATCACTCTGTTGGTAAACTTGCAAAATGACTGAATTTTGGCTTCCTTTGTGGGAAATTGTGATGTGTCAAAGCTGACAGGAGGTCAGAGTCATGTAGGACACATACCAACCTGTTAAAAGGGTTTGGTTAAATCAAGATCCTGGGTGGGCCTGGGTTAATCACTCTAAACCAACTGGGAGCTTTGCAGTTCCTGATGGTGAAAGCCGTGTAATAGCAAGCTCTTACTTAGATTAACTTGGGGATATTAAAACTCTCTTTCAAGTATCTCAGAATTGCCTCTTAATATGTAATCAACTTTTACAGTAGGTCCTTGTTGGTTATCAGTTTTAAGCATAGCAGTGTGTACATGTCAATCCCAAACTCCTAATCTACCCCTCCCATCCACTCTTCCTTGCTGGTGACCATAAATTCATTCTCCAAGTCTGTGAGTCTGTTTGTTTTGTAAATAAGTTCAATTTGTATCATTTTTTTTTTTTTAGATTCTGCATAGAAGCAATGTCATATGATGTTTGTCTCTCTGTGTCTGACTTACTTCACTTACTGTGATCATCTCCAGGTCCATCTGTGTTGCTGCAAATGTGCAATCAACTTTTGATGTGGAAAAAAAAACCTATGTGCTGGTGATAGTGAACAGCAGCTGACTCGTTATTCTGGACATTTGACTTTAGAATTCAGAGAAGGACTCTGTTATAGTATCATGTATTCACACATACCTCCCACCCACTCTGGTTTCCTCCTGGAATAACCTTATTCCCTACTAGATGCTATTTGTGGCCTAGAACCCAATGATTGAGAATGTCCAATATTGATCTAGTCAATACACATTTGCTGGAAACCACTGGAAGCCAGATGTCCGCTGAATCAGAATACCGTGGACTTCAGTGACACAAACAGTAGAAGTTCATTGTTGAGAGCTCTGTAGGCTGGGAAGTCTGAGATCAGGGTACCAACTTAGGTTCTGGTGAGGCCTCTCTAGGCTTACAGATGGATACGCTCTGCTGTGACCTCCCATGGAAGGGAGGGGGAGAGAGACCTTTTCTCTTATAAGAGCACTAATTTTATCACCTACCAGGGTTCTTGGCTTCTTTAATCAACAGAAATTGACCAGGGGCCAGACAAGAAATTCAAGCAAGGCTTTTCTGGGGCCCCTGCTACAGCTGTGGGTGGGGGTCTGGAAGAAAGAAGTGACGGGTTTCCTTGCTTCTTCACCCTCCTAGGCGGGGCAAGCCGGCCCCTTGTTTGGGGTGAGGGGTGGAGCCAGAGGGTGGTTTAGGGAGTTTGCCCACCGCTTTGGTGCTCTTGTGTGCAAGGGGCATGCGCAGGACCCTGCTTTTGCTCCCAACTCTTCAGGAGTGGCAGTTGGGTTTTGGTCTTTTCCTATCTTGTGTCCATAATTGCCCCAGCTGTACATTGTAGCACAGTTATTTTTAGTCCCTTATAGTGTGTATTTCGGTGCTCAAGGAGACCAGGTTTGTCCAGGTGCAAATATTGCAGCAAAGGGTCCCAGGTCCCAGTCCATCTTAATTCCATTCATGAAGTTTCAACTGTCATTTCCTAATTACCTACCAAAGGCCCCACCCCCAAATACCTCCAAGAGCCCCATCTCCATGGCACTGGAGATTTTGGTTTCACATATAAACTTAGGGGGTGGTGGGGAGGACACGCACATTCAGCCTATAGCATAATTTTTGGAAGTATCTTGAGAATGCCCTTAAAAACTGGTGTTAGGACTTCCCTGGAAGTCCAGTGGTTAAGACTGTGCTTCCAGTGCGGGAGGTCCAGGTAAGATCCCTTTCGATCCCTGGTTGGGCAACTAAGATCCCAAATGCCTCAGGGACAAAAAACTCCAAGGCCTAAAACAGAAGCAATTTTGTAACAAATTCAATAGAGTCTTTAAAAATAATAATAAAATTAAAAAATAGTAAGTATTAGTCACTCAGTTGTGTCCAGCTCTTTGTGACCTGATGGACTATAGCCCGCCAGGCTCCCCTGTCCATGTGTTGCCATTTCCTTCTCCAGGGGATCTTCCTGACCCAGGGATCAAACCCCAGTCTCCCACCTTGCAGGTAGATTCTTTAAAAAACAAAACAAAACTGGCATGTTAATCTCAAATAATAGCCAACATTAGAAGAAGGAAAAAAAATTCACAAGGATTCACCCTGTAGCTTTAGCTCAGAATCCAGAGGTGAGGCATAGACCTGTAGTATCCTCACGGTTTTACTGGGGATACATGGCTATGATTTCTTCTGTTGGCATCTGTACCAGGTTTGGCCTTGTAAAAGATATCGATCATTGCACAGTGGGGGATGCAACCTGGCTGTGCTTTTGACTCTAATCCCACTTTGTTTTCTTGTGGGGGGCGGGAGGAACAGGCAGAGCGATCAAGAATGCCTGTGATCTATTCCAAGTAGTATTGTTAAATAGACCAGGAGTGCTGAAAAATAGGTGTGAGTCACTGTACTTTAGATGCAAAGGATAAATGCAGTGGGTGTCACAGCCGGAATAGTAATTATGTCATCTGTCTTGTCCTGGAATGTGACTTAGTAATTGCAACATTTTCTCCCCATCATTGAAGCTTGTAATTATAGTGCAACAAATGGGATTATGTGCTAACTTGAGCTGTTTTAATCACCTCTTTTACTCTGAAATGTAATGGTAAAATTCCACAGTTGTTCCCTAGCTCCCAATTCTTTTCTCTTTTCAACATCTGTTATCTTGTAACTCTTAACACTTCAGTACTAAGGAGAGGAGGCAGAGATGCTCTGGGCATTTTGTAACAGAGGACTTAAAGGCAAAGCAGACTTCAGGCTCCATAAGAAAACGTAAACAGTAACGGAGTTTTAAACTTCAGAATAAAAATTTTTCTTTGAAAGTAAATTGTCTATTTTATGTTTCAAAGATGGCAGATGTTTCTAGGATATGGTGAAGTCTGCATGCAGTATTTTATATACACTGAAGGAGACTTTGAACCATAAAAAATCAATCTAGGGCTGATTAAGGAAACCCTCCCTTTCAATCTGAGGAGTAGTTTTTAGTTTAATTAATGCCCGGATACTAAACTGTGTGTTAAGATGCCACCTTTCCTGTGGAAGGCTCATTAAGATGATCGTTACAGGTGTGTATCTTTTCAGATCCCATTACAGCAAGCTTCAGGGGTTATCCAAGATACTTCAGTTACACAGGAGTAAAGGGACCTTGGACACTGCATGAAATAAAACCACTGGCGAAGGTGGGAAAAGGTGGAAAACTCCTTTTGTTGTAAAATGACTTAACATGCTCATACCGTGCTGTGGGATGTTCTCAATAATTTGAGTGCGTCTATAAAACTAATACTATGTGGAGCCACCCCAGATCCACACAAAACTGGGTGCTGATCACTTGGTACCAGTGCTGACAATTCTGGTTTCATTCTGGTAGTGCAAGTGCTCCAGATGGAACTCTGCAATCCAGAGGCGTGTAGATATGACTGAACAAACACGTCTGTGACCCTGAAACAACAAAGGGAGGCACTCTAAGAACAGCTTGTTTTCTTGAAAGAAAAATCGTGGCATCAAGCGCAGTATCACCTTTGATAGATGACAGAAAAAGCCCGAGGTTGACCCTGCTTAGAGCTAGCGAGGCCACGTGTTAATGGCATGGTTTTAGACCCGGGGCTGTGAGGGGAGCAAATACACAACTTTGAGACCGGAGAGACCAGTCTTAACCCACCTCCGCAGGGCGACCCCTAAAGCCCCGTTTTTTGAACCCCTCCTCCCATGCCCGGGCCTGATGGTTGGGGATGCAGCGCCCCCTTGCGGTGCGGTCGCTGTCAGAAAATTAGTCAAATCTGCCCACAATGAATGGGTGTTGACAAGCATCTGAACAAGTAAACTGATCAAGAGGAAGGAAGCTGCAATAATATTTAGCAAACCAAAAAGAAAAAAAAAAGTGATGATATTTATTAAACCAAAAACCAAAAAATACCTGCTAATGATATTTAGCAAACTTCGGACCAGCTGGATCCTGTTGTTAGCAGGTAGACTGAAGAACATGAAAAATTTTGGATTTAACTTGGACATAGGTGGAATCGAAGCTGGCAATGCAAACCAAAGGTGGTTAGCCCCATCCATTGACAGGCAGGGAGCAAGGTGTTTGTAGAGAAGATGCTGAAGCAAAGCGCTGTTTGGCTGGTTTAGCTTAAGCAGTTGCATTAGGTGGGGAAGCCTAGCTGGCTGTTTGTGGTGGTCTTAAGTTTCACTTTCTCAAGTTCTCTGGCTTAGGCGTTAGTTTAAAAAGGCTGTACTGTGCTTGCTTGTGTCCAGCTCTTTGGGACCCTGTGGACTGTAGCCCACCTGGCTCCTTTGTCCATGGGATGTTCCAGGCAAGAATACTGGAGTGGGTTGCCATTTTCCTCCTCCAGGGGATCTTCCCGACCTAGGGATTGAACCCGGGTCTCTTGTATCTCCTGCCTTGGCAGACAGATTCTTGACCACTAGCACCACCTGGGAAACCCTTAGTTTAAAAAGGCTGCTCCTAAGGAATTAGAGCCAACGCATTGTAATAGCGTGCAAGTCACAGCCTAGAGGAAGGAGTCTCAGAGCAACACTGGTGCATCCATCCAAGCCAAGGCGTAGGAAGAGGAAGCCAGACCCAGCTGCTGACACTCAACTGTTATGGTTTTCTTGGCAAGATTGTCCATGGGGGACTTGCCTGGTGGTCCAGTGGTTAAGATCCCATGCTGACAATGCTGTGGGTGCAGGTTCAATCCCTGATCAGAGAACTAAGATCCAACATGCCATGCAGCATGACCAAAAGATTATTTTAAAATTGTCCCTGGATTAAGCAAATGACCTAAGAAATTTTAGTTGCAGGACTTCTCCTTCTGGTCACATGAGTTCCCAGGTAGCTGGTCTACAAAGAGAGTGTGCTGGCCTAGCAGACGAGAACTTTCCAGGCCACCTTCCAGGTACAGTTTTCCTGAACAAGGAATCAGGCAGCTACTGTAGTGTTTAGCTTCTGTAGCCAGACTGCTTAGCTTCAGTCCTGATCTCTCTCTTACCAGTTCTATGAAATTGCACAGATTCTTAACTTTCATGCCTTAGTTTCCTCATCTGTAGAGTGACTTTAACAATAGTATTTAGAAGAATTAGATGAGGCCAGACATATAATGGGGCTTCCCCGGTGTCTCATTTTGGTTCAGTCACTCAGTCGTGTCCGACTGTTTGTGACCCCATGGACTGCAGACTTTACTGTCCATCACCAACTCCCGCAGCTTGCTCAAAGTCATGTCCATGGAGTCGGTGATGCCATCCAACCATCTCATCCTCTGTCGTCCACCTCTCCTCCTGCCTTCAATCTTTCCCAGCATCAGGGTCTTTTCCAATGAGTCAGTTCTTTGCATCAGGTGGCCAAAGCATCGGAGTTTCAGCTTCAGCATCAGTCCTTCCAATGAATATTCAGGACTGATTTCCTTTAGGATGGACTGGTTTGATCTCCTTGTAGTCCAAGGGACTCTCAGGAGTCTTCTCCAACACCACAGTTCAAAAGTATCAATTCTTTGGTGCTCAGCTTCCTTTATGGTCCAACTCTCATATCCATACATGACTACTGGAAAAGCCATAGCTTTGGCCCAGTGGTAAAGAATCTGCCTGCCAAGGCAGGAGATGCAAGAGACGTGGGTTCAGTCGCTGGGTCAGGAAGATCCCCAGGAGGAGGAAATGGCAGCCCACTCCAAACCTCTTGCCTGGAGAGTTCCATGGACAGAGAAGCCTGGCAGGCTACAGTCCATGGGGTCGCAAAGAGTTGGGCACGACTGAGCATGCATACACACATAAGACATGTGACTATGTGTTTAGCACAGGGCTTGGCACATATTAATAATAAGGACTCAGTTCATATCAGCTATTATTTTGATTAATGATTCTATTCTATTTTGATTAATGATTCTATTCTATATGATTCAAGTTGTCTCTTGAACTTGTTTAACATGGATCTGCCACAAGACATGAGCCATTCTTAGCTTGCCAGAAAATCATGTCTCTGGGATCAGCTGGCTGGAACCAGCCTCTGGATAAAAGGGGCAGGTTTACCAGGGTAACTGCCCCCATGTGGAACTGGATGGGGTGGGGTACTCTGACACCCCTGTCTCCGTAGCCCTGCAGAGGTGTGCGGCTGTGCTTTTGTGATGTTTTAGCACATCCTGATTGTTCTAGTAACGTTACAGTTTTTGAGTCTTTTCAGACCCCTGGAAAACAGAAGTCTTGCCTTATTTTTTCCCCATAGCCTCTCAGTTATCTGAAAGATTGGCACACAGCTTCCTAGATGAAATTGTAAGGTTTATAGAGAATTCAGAACTAATGGAAGCATGTCCTTGTCCCCAAATGTGAAATAGATGGGAAAAATGAAAACTAGAGATAGGGGATGATGATAAGACTTATATATATATATATATATATATATATATTATATTTGGCTGTCCCGGATCTTAGCTGTGGCATTTGAACTCCTAGTTGCAGCATGTGGGGTCTAGTTTGCTGCCCAGGGATCAAACCTGACCCCCTGTATTGGGCGCATGGAGTTTTAGCCACTAGACCAGCAGGGAGGTCCCAAGACATTCTTAAATGAAGCATCTGGAAGAAGTCACTGAAGTTAGAGCTAAGAGGACCTGGCTCTTAGGGGAGGAAGACAGTTGCTCGAACATCGCTACCTTCTTGTGCATGCTGGCCTGGGCAGTGGTGAAGACCGGTTCACAGTGGTTGTGGGAGGAGCCGTTGGGTGAATTCTGTGGTCATCCTAACACAGCAGCCATGGAGAAGACCCCTTGCCTCTGTCGGCTGAAGAAGACGCCTGGAGCAGAGAGGAGGGGATTGCGACCCAGGCAGTCAGGGGAGAACCCTTGGCTTTGGTTCAGAAGGTGACAAGCCTGATGCCAGGCTCAGGCTCCACACCCAAGTGCTCATGGTGTGATTCTGGGTTTCTGTATGTCTATCAAGAGTTTTAAAAATATATATATTTATTTATTTGGCTGCACCAGGTCTTTGCTGAGGCACGCAGGATCTTTTAGTGGCGGCACATGACTCTAATAATAGTTGCAGTATGTGGAATCAATGCCCTGACCGGGAATCAAACCCAGGCCCCCTGCATTGGGAGCGTGGAGTCTCAGCCACTGGGCCACCGGCAGAGTCCCTCCATCACACCTCTGTGGGCTTCAGAGTGGGCATCCCTGCTCCTGTTCTCTCGTCCCTTGTGACGGCCTCACAGGTCCCCTGCAGCCCTATATTTGTGGCCTCCACCTCACCTGGGAGATTCCTGCATGGGTGTCCTGTAAATCACTGCAAACTTCATTCTCATTCAACCCAACATCCATTTTATTTAGGCTCTACAGTACTGCCATGGCGCTATCAGAGCTAAAACTACAGACCGTTTAGAGTAAACAGGATCTTGGAGATAGCTAACTCTCCCAGTGTTATAAATGAGGAAGCTAAAGCTCAGAGTTTGAGTGACTTACCTGAAGTTGCACAGTCATCTTGGGGCCGAGATGGACAGGGAAGCCTGATGTTCCATTCCACACTCCCAACAAATGTAGACTTTGTGAAGATTTAGGTTGACTCATTGGCTCAACTTTTAGTTGTTTCGTCAGAAGGAAAAATTTATTACATATCTCTACTAAAATTATTTGTTATATTCTAGCCACTGCTGAAATAGGTAAATCTGGGCTGGAAATTAGAAGATTTTCTATAAAGTTTTGGAAGATGGGCCAGTTTTTGTTTTTTTTTTTAAGTTTTGAGCGTTGGTGGCATTGTTTTTGTTTTGTTTTTAATATTTATTTATTTGGCTGTCCCAGGTCTTAGTTGTGGCACATGAGACTTTTATTAATAGTTGCAGCATGTGAACTCTTAGTTGCAGCATGTAAGATCTAGTTCCTTGACCAGAGATTGAACCCAGGCCCCCTGCATTGGGAATGTGGAGTCTTAGCCACTGGGCCACTAGGGAAGTACCAACAGCCAGTTTTTAAAACCTGGATGGAAGGTGTATGGCTTGTGTGTACTGGGGGCCTTCAAACATTTTTCATTCACCTGCCTCGTGTTTATCGTTCTGGGGAAGATTTAGACACTAATTGCATGAAAAGGATTCCTTTTGACTGTTATATACTTACTCCAGCCTGTAGCCTCTAATAAGCAGTTACAGGCAGAACAAGCTAATCGGCAGGATGATTTAACACGCAGACCAGTCATTTGCTGGACCTGGAAGATAATGTGATCCACAGCTGCCAAGTGTCAACAGGCTTCAGAGAAGCCTGAAAGGAAAATCAAAGAGGTTTCTGGCCAGGAGCAGCTCTTTCCTCAGGGGAGTGGCCGTTCCAAGTTCAGTGTGCACTTATTGTGTGTAGCTTATGTGTGTGTTCTCCTGGGGAGGATCAAGTGCCTGGGTTGGTCATGAGAGTGGATTGCAGTAAAACAAAAACGCTAATAATAATAATTACAATCACATTGGCTCGGCCAGGGCCAGGAATTGGCTTTATCTGTCTAGAGGTAGTTTTACAGAGTCGTTGGTGAGGCTCCTGGCCTGGAGCCTTCACGCATCACTCAGTTCCGAGTAGGACTAGATGTCTACACCTTCCTGATGGTGCCTCACACCTCTCTTGGTAGTGATCTACACTTCTACCGAGTGCCACCTCTTTCTGTCACCTAGTCCACATGGCGGGCCTCTAAGTCAAGAGACGAGTTATCAGGGCAAAGAAAAGCGACTTTATTCAGAGAGCCAGCAGATGGAGAAAATGGTGGACTGGTGTCCCAAAGAACCAGCTTCCCTGAATTAGAACTCAGGTTTCTTTTATACGACTTCCCTGGTGACTCAGATGGTAAAGCGTCCGCCTACAATACGGGAGACCCAGGTTCAATCCCTGGGTCAGGAAGATCCTCTTGAGAAGGAAATGGCAGCCCACTCCAGTACGCTTGCCTGGAGAATCCCATGGATGGAGGAGTGTGGTAGGCTACAGTCCATGAGGTCGCAAGGAGTCAGACATGACTGAGCGACTTCACTTTTCTTTTATCCTAAAGGAGGGGAGAGGGCGGCTGGTTGTTGCAAATTTCTTGGTGTTGGAATCCTTTGTTCTCGCAGCTGTCCACATAGCTCTGGTCACAATATTCCCATAAACCTCCCACAAGAAAAAGGCTCTTCTCTGTCCTGCAACTTTCTCTCTCTCTGTGAATGGAAACGTGTTATGCTTTTAAAGGTCAGAGTCTCGAGAATGGGCTCTCCTGTATACTTCGGGAGGAGCATTCTTTTATGAAACATGCAGAGCCTGCATTGCCAAAGCCCAGATAACAGAGCACAAGGATTAGCGCTAAAGGGATAGATCCAATGTGGAGTCAGGTTGCTTCTTTCTATTACATTTCCTCGGAAGCAACTTTCAAAACCTGTCTCCTCTGGATTTGCACAAGCCCTCTCTCCAGGCCTGGGAATGGCCTTGTCATTGGCAGTGCATGCAACACAGCCTATCCTCAGGCTTGTCCACTTTCCAAACCGACACCCCTGCCTTGGAGCCACCGCGAACTGGCCTCTAACCCTGCCCTTGTGCTGTGTGCCCCCCCCAGGTCTCCCAGGCAGCCGCGGACCTCCTGGCCTACTGTGAGGCTCATGTGCGAGAGGACCCTCTCATCATCCCAGTGCCTGCGTCGGAAAACCCCTTCAGAGAGAAGAAGTTCTTTTGCACCATCCTCTGACTCCGTTTATTATGAAAATGTCTCCTTTTCTGTCTGTAAAATCCCTGGTAGAGACTGCGCATGCTCTTAGCTTAGGGACCTCTGCCCACACTCACCCCTGCCCGACCAGCATCACCCCACTGCCTGTCTTTTCATTGGTTTTCTTCATTGTCTGTAGTTTCACCTTTTCTTTTCAGGTTTCTGTTATTTTCATTATTAGAAAAGAAAATACACATGTTTTATAGCCAAATAACAAATGTGCCAAGTTAACAATAAGTATGGGTGTAAGGGCTTAAGTTTTTTAAACATCAGTTCCCAAGTTTATGTACATCAAGTTTATACATTTCAGTGGATAATTTATTGAGAAGAGAAAAGGTACTCAATAAGCTGCCCATTTACCATCATTCAGTATCAAATTAGAGCATTTTGACCAACTGAAGTCTGTGGGTAAAGGTTCTATCTCTCTTCCTGGAGAAAGTTCTGGAAGTTTTCTATTTCCTGCTTTTCCATCATCCTATTTAAAAAAGAAAGAACCCACATCACGAATGGTTTTCTAAATATGGGTCATCCGGGGGCCCTGTGACTCAGCCCCTGAGGGAGAGCCCAGACCCCTGTTTCCCACTGATTGTCATTGATTCCCTTTGTAGGTGATCCTTCTACAAATGTAGGTGTGGGTAGATATTGGAGTGAGCTTAACTGTAAATGTGGCCCCATTACTTCTCTTTACGTGCTCCAGCCAAACAGGCCAGGGGCACATTTCTTCTCTCCAAATACCGCTTCATCCTGCTTCCTCCTATTCTGGCTCCTGCCGTGCGTGGGCTGCATCAGTAAGGGCCTGCTCGGGGCACAGCCCTGGGCCCGGCAGGGTTTCACCAGGGCGGCCCCTGCCCCAGAGGAGCGAGTCAGGGGCAGCAGCTCACCATGTAGCATCCACTGATCGAAGCAGTCACATGTATCCACTTACTTAATCTTCCAGCAATATTCATCTGTTCTAAAAAGAGGAAACTGAGGCACAGAGAGACCATGCAGTTTCCCCACAGCTATAGATAGTAAGCCAGAAGGCTGGGACCTGAGTGCAGACAGTCTGAGTCCTGAGCCCCTGAGTTCCACTGTCTTCCAGCCCTACCTGTTTGCAGGTAGGTAGGGAGACCTGAAAACAACCTGAGCCGTGTGCCACGAAGCTCCGTTGCTGGGGTCTGCTCAGCAGCACACTTCTCTTCCCATCTTCCCTGGGAGCAGACATGTCAGTCCCATATTCTGGCAGCTTATGGAAAATGATATGTGGCTGCCCATGTGGAAGGCTAGACAGCTGTTGATTTTTCTGAGACAAACTTGCAGGTTCCACCTAAAACAAACTCCTGTCACCCCTGATAAAGGAAGGGAATAAACCACAGGACAGAGAGCGAGTGCTCTGTCCACGTTTGCCCTGTTCCATTTGTTTGGAAACTTCCTCCCACCCCAGCTCTGGCAGTGGCTACACTGTGTGATTCAAGGCAAGCTACTATGCCTGGAATATTCCAATCTGCAGACTGTGGATAATGGGTAGTTACTCCTCCTGTCCATCATAAAGGAGATCAGTCCTGGCTGTTCATTGGAAGGACTGATGTTGAAGCTGAAACTCCAGTACTTTGACCACCTCATGCGAAGAGCTGACTCATTTGAAGAGACCCTGATGCTGGGAAAGATTGAAGGCGGGAGGAGAAGGGGACGACAGAGGATGAGGTGGTTGGATGGCATCACTGACTCAATGGACATGAGTTTGGGTAAACTCCGGGAGTTGGTGATGGACAGGGAGGCGTGACGTGCTGCGATTCATGAGGTCGCAAAGAGTCGGACACGACTGAGCGACTGAACTGAACTGACTCCTCCTGTCTTTGCTCTAAGACGGGGGGAGGTGCTACATAGATGAAGGCTCTGATTATCATTTAAAACAAGTAAATGTACTAAATGCCAGGATATGGTATAGGGATCTAGAATGCATGACTTCAAAGATCCATGGTTCAGTTGGAAGAATCATGTAAAATCACCCACAAAAAAGGCAAATATAATTTTCAGATCAATTAGTGACTTGCTACCCTTGTAAATGATTTTAGTACATTTTTATTCTTTGCTTCTTTTGTTGAAATCAATTCTTCATTTCATAAAAGTTCCCTGACAATACCAGTGTTGTTAGGAAGCTGTGTGCTCAAACTATAGCATAATTGTATGCTGTCTGTGATAATGACTTCCAGTCTCCCTCTATTTTGGTTTATGACCAGGATCTCTTTATCCTGTGGTCCATGTCAACATCATTAACTTGATCAAGCAAAGCACAATCCATAAAAACACATCAGAGAGACTGGAAAAGTGGGACAACACAGAAACCAGCTAAACCAGGTCAAGAGAAAAATAATGTGCTCCTCGACTTCACCAAACTTCTTCCCTTTGTTTTCACTTTCAGCATCCTTCCATGTGCTTTTCCCTCTCCTCCTGTCTGCCTTGCATCCCTCCATGAAATGCTTTTTGTCCTTTCACTACACCTTTTCCTTTCACGCCTACAGCATTTTGTGTGGCTTGCCCCTTCTAATGTATCCCTAAGCTCAATATTGTCCTTAAAGGCAAACTCATGCACACGGGCTGTGAGACACACAAATGTGTGGACGAGACCCTCCCCCCAACAGAAGCAGGGACCTGATGAAGCTGCCTGTAGTGAGCAGTTGTCATGCGGCGTTTCCAGCTTGACTGTCTAGCACCTGACCCCTTTCCTAAAGGGGGAAATCATGAAATCACCCCTTATAAATAACTGTAGTGGAATGCCGTGCCTCCAGCACCATGGATGCTGAAATGGGAAAGTCTTCCCTGTCTCAGGTGCATCCCCTTCTCCAGCACCAGACTGACCAGGCAGTGACCAGTGACCTAGGGTGAACTCTGTGGACTCCCATGCTTAGGACTGTGAGTTTGGTGCAAGTGACACAGAAATTAAGGGATGCTGAGACTCATTTCAGGGGAGTTGTGATGGTCCAGGGGTGGCAGTGGTCCATCATGAAGGTTTCCAAGACTAGCAGGCTGCAGGGGTGGTGTCCACCGGTAGCAGTCTAGGGATGACACAGTCCTGAGCAGATTGTTTCTGCTTTGTTCCTTGGCCCCACTGGCTGTCTTGGCCCCCGCCTGTCTTCCTAACTCTCCTTTCTAGCTTTCTGTCAGTTCAGCGAGCATTCAAGCTCCATCCAATAAATTCCTCATTCTTCTGTGAAATAGCCTGGGTTAAGTGTACTTATCATATGACCTAAAGACTCCATTACTAGGTGTCTACCCAAAAGAAATGTGTATGTATATTCACCAAGAGAAATGTACTAGAAAATTCATAGAAGCACTGTTCATAATAACCCCAAACTGGAAAGTAGCCACATGCCCATGTTGAATGGATAAACAAGTTATAGTATATTCACACAGTGAAGCCCTACACAGCAAGGAGAAGGGATCCTTCTGCAGACACACACACGACAGTGTGTGAGTCTCACAAGAGGAGGCAAATCCGCACCGTGTAGTTCTGTTAGCATCAAGTGAGAAAGCTGGCAAAGCTGTTTGCAAGTAGTTATGTAAGTTACTCTTAGGGGGCACAAGGGTGCTCCTTGGATGTTCTGTTCCTTGATCTGGTTGCTGGTCACTTGGGCATGTCTATTTTGTGAAAATTCTTTGAGCTGTACACTTGTGGTTTGTGCCCTTTTCTGTATGTATGTTGTACTTCAATAAAAAGTGTGCTTAGCAATTGAGAATCCTATGGTTATTTCCCGTCACCCACCCCCGACATTT
Source organism: Cervus elaphus (assembly GCF_910594005.1). Taxonomy (NCBI): domain Eukaryota; kingdom Metazoa; phylum Chordata; class Mammalia; order Artiodactyla; family Cervidae; genus Cervus; species Cervus elaphus. The sequence goes on from NC_057829.1 coordinate 6,165,389, forward strand.
TTTTGACAGCCCAACTTTTTACTCCTCTTTAGATGTAACATCATTAGTGGGACATTTAAGTATGTGATAACATTCTGAAATCCAAAGTATTTGTAATCCACAGCTCTCTGGACAGAGAGTAGCTCCCAAAGCATTGCAGACAGTGCCTATGAACGGGGCATGTGAAGCCATGTGTGGAATCTGTGTTGTTGGGAGAACAGTGAGGAATCCTCCTGGGATTTCCCTCTTGGCTCAGCCTCTCTGTCAGTGAGGCTGATGACTTCCTCTCAGCCTCTCCTGCCTTCTGACCACTGGAATGAATGGATAACAGACCACAAAGCCCTGTTACCAGACATCACCTCTGGGGGAAAGAGCTCTACAAGCATCAGCTGGCTTTGCAATGATTCATCTTCTGAATGCAACCCAGTCTCCCCGGCAGCCCGACCTGGAGATACATGGAGGGAAACTCAGCTGCCTTGACTCTGCCCCCGCCCATGGGAATGCTGGGCACCTTCCAAACCTCTGGTTGATCCTGAGCCCCTTGTCTCTCAGCTCCCAGCTGGCCTGGTCATTCTCTTTGTGCAGCTCTGATGCATCAAATCCCGGGCTGATCACAGAGCCACTTCGTGCTGGGACTCCTGCTACATGAATCCACAGTCTTACCTTTGATTCTGAGCACCAGCGCCCACCAGAACTCAACAGTGAGTCTAAGTCAGCTGCAGCTTCCCTCCGAGGGAGGCATGGGAAGAGAACAAACCAAAGGTCAGAGGGAATTTTGTTCTGATGATTGTTCCAATTTGACATGGAAATAATGACAACTAGTGTGTTTGGAGACTCCCCTGATGGTCCAGTGGTTTAGACTCCATGCATCCAGTGCAGGGGGCATGGGTTCAATCCCTGATCGGGGAACTAGAGATCCCACAAGCTATGTCATTGGCCAAAAACAAATCCAAAACCCGAGAAGAAGATGGGCTGAGATCCTAGACTAGACAGACTTCACCTCCGTACCTCATCTCCTTCAGCTCTTCAGCATGGTGGGGAGACGCCAGGGCATAGGCAGTTTCCCCACCCTGCCCCATGGCCCAGCTCCTTCTCCCAGGGTGCCTTCCACTCCACCCTCCCCAGGATGCACAGCCAGAGCAGGAAGGGTGGCGAATAAGCTGGAGGTCTGCCCAGTTTCAATGTCTCTGAAGATACGTGTGGATGAGCTGATGTCACCTCCTGATGGTCAGGACCTGATACCCCATCCAATTTCTAATAAAACCCTTAACACTTGATTCTGTGTTAACTGTTAATAAGTTACTGATTTATAAGGTGTTCGGGTCCATGCATGGTAGTTAACCAAATGCTGAAGTAATTGTGATCACTTACCTTTAGAATGGATAAACAACAAGGTCCTACTGTATAGCACAGGGAACTATATTCAATATCCTGTGATAAACTATAATGGAAAAGAATATGAAAAAAAGTGACTGAGCACACACACACACACACACACACGTGTCTGACTCTTTAGGCCCCATAGACTATAGCCTGCCAGGCTCCTCTGCCCATGGGATTCTCCAAGCAAGAATACTGGAGTGGGTTGCCATTTCCTTTCCTTCTCCAGGGGATCTTCTGAACCCAGGGATCGAACCTTCATCTCCTGCATTGGCAGGTGGATTCTTTACCACTAGCACCACCTGGGAAGCTCATATATATGTATATGGTGGGCTACAGTCTATGGGGTCGTAGAGTATAACCGAGTCACTTTACTATACAGCAAAAACTAACACAACAGGGTAAATCAATTGTACTTCAATAAAATAAAGATTCTCCAGTGACATAGAATGGTCTTTGTGTGTGTGTGTGTGTGTGTGTGTGTGTACTCAATCGTGTCCAACTCTTTGCAACCCCATGGACTGTAGCCCACTAGGCTCCTCTGTCCATGGGATTTCCCAGGCAAAAATACAAGAAAAGATTGCCATGCCCTCCTCCAGGGGATCTTCTCAACCCAGGGATCAAACCTGAGTCTCCTGATTGGCAGGTGGAGTCTTTACCACTGAGCCACTTGGGAAGCCAGAATGGCCTCTTGGTGCTGCTGCTGCTGCTAAGTCACTTCCGTCATGTCCGACTCTGTGTGATCCCATAGACGGCAGCCCACCAGGCTTCCCTGTCCCTGGGATTCTCCAGGCAAGAACACTGGAGTGGGTTGCCATTTCCTTCTCCAATGTGTGAAAGTGAAAGTGAAGTCGCTCAGTCGTGTCCAACTCTTAGCAACCCCATGGACCACAGCCTACCAGGCTTCTCCATCCATGGGATTTTCCAGGCAAGAGTACTGGAGTGGGGTGCCATTGCCTTCTCCGAGAATGGCCTCTTAGGCCCTACTTATTCTCCAAAGTCACTTTCACACCTCACTGCCCACAAAACCCCGTGCTCCATCTACACTGGACGTTATTCAAGTCCACTTCACCAGCCCTGTTCCCAGCTGCCACAGGGTTTTTGCACCTGCTGCTTCCTCAGCCTAGGACATTCTTCATTCCTCTCTTGGTCTTATTCTTCAGATCTCAAGTCCAAAGGTGCCAGCCTTCCCTGAACTCTCTGACCAAGTCAAATCTATGTTTAGGGTCTTCCTGTGTTCTGAAGCAGTCTGTCATTGCTGCGGTTCTACATTTGTACGTGTGGTCGCTCAGTGCCCATCTGCCTCCCTGACTACACCATCAGCTCCACGGGGGCAGGGTTTTATCCCTGGCCCCCAACATGTCACCTGGCACACGATGCAAACCTGGTAAGTATGATCCCAACGAACGAGTGGAAGTCACTACCAGTACTTCTGTGGCCCTGAGAGTGTCTACTTAGAAGTCCTCATAAGCTGCAAACCAGTGTGAATGAACCCTCGGAAGACACTGAAATAATAACCAAGGGGAGGAAGGAAGGAAACCACTATTTGCTGAGTGCATCATTTATTGCAAAGGAAAAAAAAATGTGCTCAACCAAGGTGTTCACATTTAATCCTCACAGCAACTGTGTTGTAAGGTTAATTATCCTCATTCTGTAGATGTATATTCCTCAGACGTATGTGAGGAAACTAAGTACAATTTAAGTAACTCACCCAATATTCAACAAGTACTAAGTGGCTGGATTGGAATTCCCATCAGTCCTTCTAACTTACCACCACCAGAGCATCTGTAGTCAAATCAAGGAGTATAAGAGTTTAAAGGTTTTCATATTCTTCACTTCATGTTTTTTTAAAAAGCTACTAGGAAACCTGGTAGAATGCTCTTTTTAAATTTTTAATGGCAATTTTATTTGTCTTTCCAACTTTAACTGAACTTCATATTTCCATGTTTTTCCATTTTGGGTCTGCCTATTTTTTTGGCCAAGCTATGTGCCCACAGCATGTGGGATCTTAGTTCCCCAACCAGGGATGGAGCCCACGCCCCCGTGCAGTGGAAGCATGGAGTCTTAACAACTGGACCATCAGGGCAGTCCCAAACCCTCCTGACTTTATAGCAGGGGTCCCCAACCTCTGGAATGATGGTCTGAGGTGGGGCTGATGTCATAATAATAGAAATAAAGTACACAGTAAATGTAATGCTTGAATCATCCTCAAATCATCCCCCCTACCAGGTCTGTGGAAAAATTGTCTTCCACAAAACTGGCCCCTGGTACCAAAAAGGTCGGGGACCACTGCTTTACTGTATGATTCTGCTTTCAAGCCATTTAAAAACCATAAAGCACCTGCATGCTATAAACCCATCTTCACACTGTACGGCTGAACTCTGGTTTAATTATAATAATTCAGGCCAGGGGAGGGCAGTTCCTGGGTAAGTGATGAAAGAACAGCTGGAAGAGGAAAGACACATCGTCCCGTGAAGCATGAAGGAGCATTAGCCAGTTTAGCTCAGGCCTAAATGCCTGTTGTTTGGAGGAGGGATCCTGAAGTGTTTCTGTGACGAAAATGACCTGTTACTACCATGCTCAGATGTTCGCTCAAGTACTAATTCTCTGACTCGTCCTTCCCAAGCATTTGGAAAATTCTTATCATTTACTTGGGGCTTTTACGTTTTTTATTAAATTCTCTTTTTGATTTTTCAGTTAAACTTCATTTAACTTAATTTTAAGTAGAAGCCAATCCCCAGGCAGAATAAAGAAAATCATTGCCCCTGATGAAGACAGCCCTCTGTAGCTGATGCCCCTTGTATAACACCTGTTTTTTGATCAAATAATGTATTGTCTCCTCTTAGCTCTGCCTGGTCTCTTATACTTAGAAGTACAGACCACCATCAGCGCATCTTGCTGCAGAAAAAATTACATGGCAACAAGAAAACGCAAGAGGAAAGGAGAGGCCCCACTTGGTCAACACATAATCATCGAGGCTGGAGGTATTTGGGAGACCAAAAAAACACAGAATGCTAAGGAGCCAGGTCTTGGAGTCAGAGGGACTCAAATTAAAACCCAGCTCTGCCATTTACCAGCTCCACCACTGCTCTGAACTTTCATGACCTCATCTAGCAAAATGAGGATAGCAACACCTATTTTAGAAGAATTCAATGGAATAACATAAGTATTCAGCATTGTCTGGGACATACACATACTCAATAAATAGTGACTGACTATATATATATATATCTTTGAGGGTTTCTCTGGTGGCTCAGTCGGTATAAGAATCTGCCTTCAATCCCTGGGTTGGGAAGATCCCCTGGAGAAGGAAATGGCAGCCCACTCCAGTATTCTTGCCTGGGAAACCCCATGGGCAGAGAAGCCTGGCAGGCTACAGTCCATGAAGTCGCAGAGAGTCATATGTGACTTAGTAACTGAACCACCACCATATATATCTTTTATTATAGTGGAAACCAAACCAGCTTCAGAATTTAAACTAAGACTCTGTTTGTTTACTGTGGAAACAAAACCAGTTTCAGCATTTAAAATAAGACTTTCTTGGGACTTCCCTGGCAGTCTAGTGGATAAGACACCACACTTCCACCGCAGGGGGCACAGATTTGTTTCCTGGTCGGGGAACTAAGATCTTGCATGCCAAAAAATAGGGGGGGAAAAAAAACTTTTACCAAAAAACATCATTTACCAAAGAGGCACCAAACAGGGAGGAGAGAAGGTCAGACTGAACAGCCAATAGCTGAGCAGCCTCATAGGCCAGCACCTTGACACAATAGAAGTATAGGCTTCTGTATATATGAAGGCAGTGTAGGAGGTCCCCAGGCCTAGAGCAGCCTTGTGAAGACGGGGCCTCAGGCTAGGCAGGGAAATAAGACCTGGCAATCATGACCGTTTGAGTCGCTGGTCGGGCCTATAAATTGTAAGTCTGCAAACTTCAGAATTGCTGTTTTAAAAAGTGATCCTACTACTTATCTGAAGGGGGACAAAGTGTTTGGTAAAACCTTCAGTATCTCTGAAGGGACCACGGTATCCACCCAAGGAAGTAAACCACTAAGGGTCTCTCTGATGGCTGGAACTTTCTGACTATGACCAGGCGGTGCTGGCTTTGTGTGGCTGAGCTGATTTTTCTCTGTTATCTTCCCCTGGTTTTTACCTTTGACGGTTTTTAGTATTTATTTATTTGGCCGTGTTGGGTCTCAGGTGCAGCACTTGGGCTTCTGAGCTGTGGCCTGTGGGCTTAGTAGCCCTGTGGCATGTGGGACACCAGCCCCTCGGCCAGGGATGGAGGCCCCATCCCCCACAGCGGAGGGTGGGCTCTCAACCTCTGGACCACGAGGGAAGTCCCCCTCGGGCAATCTTGAATGAACGCACACTGGACCAAAACGGCTGAGGCGGACCCCTCCTCCAGATACCAGGTCCTGCAGGACACGGAGGAAGGGCTCGGGAGGTCAGGCTGGACTGGTGAGGGAGGTTGCCCTGTTGTCCCAGCCGGATGCTGGAGGAGAGATGGAGGAGGGGGTCCCCAGGGGTTCTGCTAGGGAGAAGCAGGGGCTTGTCAGGGTCTGAGGCCAGTTATTTAATTATTGTTACAGGCTAAATTATTATGACTCCCTAGAATTCATGTGGTGGTGTCTTAACCCCTAGTAACTCAGAATGTGACTACATTTGAAGACAGGGTCTTCTTAAAATTTTTTTAATTTTATTTATTTATTTTATACTGGGTCTTCATTGCTGCTCTGGCTTTTCTCTAGCTGTGGTGCATGGGCTTCTCGTTGCGGAGGCTTTTGTTGCCGATCACGGGCTCTGGAGGGCCCGGGCTTCAGTAGCTGCTGTGCGTGGGTTCAGTAGTTGGGCTTCCCAGACTCTGGAGCAGAGGCTCAACAGTTGCAGCCCGTGGCCTTGGTCGCTCTGCAGCATGTGGGATCTTCCCGGATCAGGATCAAGACCAAGTCTCCTGCATTGGCAGGTGGATTCCTCACCACTGAGCCACCAGGGAAGCCTGAGACAGGGTCTTGACAGAGGTAATCAAACCAAAATGAGGTTGTTAGAGTGGGACCTAATGCAACATGAGTGTGGTGAAGAGGAGGTTAGGACACAGACACACACGGAGGGAAGACTGCGTGAGAATACAAGGAGACAGTGCAAGCCAAGCAGAGACACCATAGAAGGAACCATCCCTGCCCACACTTTGGTCTTGGGCTGCAGAGCAGTGAGAAGATAAATGTCCCTTGTTTAAGCCACCCAGTCTGTGGTACTTTGTTATGGCAGCCCTAGCAAACTAATACCATTTTCTAATTTTCATATAGAATTTACCAGGTGCCAATACAACTCTTAGGCCCTTTGCAAATATCACTTTATAGCTCCTCTGAACACTACTTAGAGTAAATGATTATGCCCATTTTAAAGATGGCAAAATGAGGTACAGGAAGTGGAGTGACTGTCTTGTCACCCAAGTAGGAACAGGCAAAGCTAGAAACCAGATAGTTTAGTGCCAGAATGCATGCTCTTAACCACTTTGCCAGACTACCTCTTGGAGTAAATGGGTAACAGTTGATACCCAGGGATTTCACCAGTGGTCGTGTAGTTAAGACCTCACCTTCCAATGAAGGGAGCATGGGTTCGAACCCAGGTTGGAGAACTAAGGTCCCACATGTTGTGGGGTACAGCCTAAAAATTAAAACATAAAATATTTGATACCCAGAGTTCAAGTGAAATTAGCAAGCAGCCAAACAAGGGATTGAGGACACAAGTGACGCAAAGGATCCCAGCAGGCGGTCAGTCATCACAGGGACAGGGAGCACATAAACTTCGTGTAGCTGGCACACAGCCACAGGGCAGGTCACGGGGCCAAGCCTGAGTTGTGATGGGCCTGGCTAGAGTAAGATCTGGATTCACAAATGTCTGGAGAACTAGAATTTGTCAGAAAGGAATGGGGGGTAGAGACGACAGTAGAAGTCTAATCTTGCAGACTGGGACACACCATAGGCAGAAGTCATGCCTAAGGATTCAGGGCAGAGGCCTCATGAGCAGAAGAGATGGTGGACGTGATCAGAAGAACATCACAGATTTCAGCCAGGTGACAGGTACTGTTTTCCAAGTCAGCCTCATTAGGAAGGGTTGGGGACAAAACTCTACAGATGTGGGCAAGGATACTTGAACACAGATTGGAACTAACTGTGTGGGACTCAGGAAGCCCAACTCAAGACCAGAAAAAGCAGGAGGAGGGGAAAGTGGGAGAAAAACTTTTCCAGGGGGTGACAACCTCTGGGAATGTCCTTGCCTGCGTATAGAGAAGGACATCTATTATAGTAATTACCCTGAAACCTACCACTGAGGCCACACTCAGTTCCACTAACAGAGAAAGGCTTGGAAAAACTGGCTGCTGAGAGAGAGAGGATTCCCAGAAGCAAACACATTTGACATCAGAGCATCTTGAAAGAGAAGGAAACAGGATTCCATGTCCTCCAAAAGCTGTTATCTTTTTCCATGCTGACCTCTGGCATTTTATAAACATCCTAAAAGCAGACTACATTTTTTTTGTGAAGAGGGGAATTGTTTGAAGAGATGAACTTCTAAACATCTTGGTTGAAGAAGTCTCTAATACAGAGTATCCTGGATGCAGAATCTATAATGATTCTGTGATGATCAATTATGCATTAATAACACTTTCCTTGGGGCGTCCCTGGTGGCTCAGATGGTAAAGAATCTGCCTGCAGTGTGGGAGATTTGGGTTTGATCCCTGGGTCAGGAAGATCCCCTGGAGAAGGAAATGCCAACCCACTCCAGTATTCTTGCCTGGGAAATCCCATGGACAGAGGAGCCTGGAGGGCTACAGTCCATGGGACCACAAAGTCGGCCACAACTAAGCAACTAGCGCACTCCTATAATGTAAATGCTGTGAAAGTGAACTTAAGATCTAAATATTCCACGAATCATGAAGACTAAGAGAAAATAAGCTCCGCCAAATCTATTGAGGATAAAGAGAGACTCATTTAACAAAACACTAAACTTAAGCTTTGCCAGTAGAATATTTATATTTAAATACAGATATGTGATTAATTCTTTAGTGGTCAGAGTGAGTCAGATATTTATAATGTAGATTACATTTTTATAGCACTCAGATAACAACACATTACCAAGAGTTTATTTGCCCACCAAAATCTTGACTAACTTATATATAATTAACATGAATTATCAGTATATCTTTTACTTTAGCACAGATATTTCAATTTTTTAGAACATGTTTGTTTACTGAACTACGAAAAGATGTATAAACTATCTCTGTAGCTTTTGCTTTACTTGGGAGCAGAAAAAAATAGAAATTCCATAAAGAAATTCTAACAGCTAGCCAAAGGAAATATATATAACAAAAGTAATCAACCATATGTAAAAAAGACAGCTAGTGGGAAGTTGTTGTTATATCACTGGGAGCTCAGCCTGCTGCTCTGTGACAACTTAGGGGGTGGGGTGGGGTCGGGTGGGGAGGGGTGGGAGGGTAGGAGAGAGTTTCAAGAGGGAGGGGACGTGTGAATACCTGTGGCTAATTCTTATTGATGTATGGCAGAAACCAACACAACATTGTAAAGCAACTGCCCTCCAATTAAAAGTAAATTTTAAAAAAAGTAATCAATGCTAGACTGAGAAAAATTCTGATTTTATAAACATCAGTGTCTGCCTCATAAACATTAGACCACACATTTCCTATCAATTATGAGCTAGTTGTTTTAAGGCATTAGTTAATCTAAGTGATTTTTTTAAATTTAATTACCAGTGTTTTACGGGCTGCTGCTGCTGCTAAGTCACTTCAGTCATGTCCAACTCTGTGCGACCCCATAGACAGCAGCCCACCAGGCTCCCCCATCCCTGGGATTCTCCAGGCAAGAACACTGGAGTGGGTTGCCATTTCCTTCTCCAATGCATGAAAGTGAAAAGTGAAAGTGAAGTCGCTCAGTCGTGTCCGACTCTTAGCGACCCCACGGACTGCAGCCTACCAGGCTCCTCTGTCCACAGGATTTTCCAGGCAAGAGTACTGGAGTGGGGTGCCATTGCCTTCTCCTGGCTGGTACCAAGTTTGAAGTAATGGCAGAAAGACTCTGGACATTGTAAAGTGGGAGAAACACCCAGAGCATCTCACAATTGTTGAGTATTTGCCAAGTACAAATAAGCATATTTAATTTAACTCTCCTAGAATTCTCCATGACAATATTCACTGTTATTACTCCTAGTTTACAGATGAGGAAACTGAGCAGGTGTGTGCTGGTACACAGTGATAAGCAAACTGACAAAGAATTAATCTCAAAAATATACAAGCAGCTACTGCAGCTCAATTCTAGAAAAATAAATGACCCAATCAAAAAATGGACCAAAGAACTAAACAGACATTTCTCCAAAGGAGACATACAGATGGCTAACAAACACATGAGAAGATGCTCAACATCACTCTTTATTAAAGAACTGCAAATCAAAACCTCAATGAGGTACCATCTCATGCCAGTCAGAATGGCTGCTATCAAAAAGTCTACAAACAATAAATATTGGAGAGGGTGTGGAGAAAAGGGAACCCTCTTACACTGTTGGTAGGAATGCAAACTAGTACAGCCACCATGGAGAACAGTGTGGAGATTCCTTAAAAAACTGGAAATAGAACTGCCATATGACCCGGCAATCCCACTGCTGGGCATACACACTGAGGAAACCAGAACTAAAGAGACACGTATACCCCAATGTTCATCGCAGCACTGTTTATAATAGCCAGGACATGGAAGCAACCTAGATGCCCATCAGCAGACGGATGGATAAGGAAGCTGTGGTGCATATACACGATGGAATATTACTCAGCCGTTAAAAAGAATGCATTTGAATCAGTTCTAATGAGATGGATGAAACTGGAGCCTATTATACAGAGCGAAGTAAGTCAGAAAGAAAAACACCAATACAGTATACTAAAGCATATATATGGAATTGATAAAGATGATAATGATGACCCTATATGTGAGACAGCAAAAGAGACACAGATGGGTAGAACAGTCTTTTGGACTCTGTGGAAGAAGGCGAGGGTGGGATGATTTGAGAGAATAGCATTGAAACGTGTATATGATCATATATGAAACAGATCACCAGTCCAGGTTCTATGCATGATACAGGATGCTCGGGGCTGGTGCACTGGGATGACCCAGAGGGATGGGATGGGGAGGTAGATGGGAGGGGGGTTCAGGATGACGAACACATGTACACGCATGGCTGATTCATGTCAATGTATGGCAAAAACCACTACAATATTGCAAAGTAATTAGCTTCTAATTAAAATAAATTAATTAGTTAAATTAAAAAATAGTAATAAGCAGGTTAGGGAAGGGGGCAGGTATGGATTTATAGATTTTGTCAATTTTCATGGTGTTAATACTCCTATCAAAGCTGATGTCAAGTTACCAATAACATATCAACAGGCTTGCGATGTTCCTGAAAATTCAACAATTGGCTGTCATCAGCCAATCAACTCACTTGCTCAAGATCAGAGAACACAATCAGTAAATGGAAGAGCTGTGATTCGAACCCAGGAAGTTTGACTTCAGACTGTGTTCTCAACCACTATGTTAGCCTGTTTTTAGAAGGAATAATTCACAAGTGTTAAAGGGGGACAGGAAAAGGACCCTACTATCCCCAGAGCTGCACTTGAGCCAGAGACACAATTAGGAATACATAAGTGCCTAATGGCTCTAACTAGAGACTTCAGTGAGAAAAGGAAAGAAAAAGATGATGCTATATATTCTGTTTCTTTTTTATTTCTTCCCAAAAATGCTCTGTTCCAGAGGGGTCCTTAGATGGTGGGGCAGACAATTAAGTTGCCTTTATTTGTGGAGTTGCCACAAATTCCTTTAACTTATGAGAAATGGAATACAATCAGCAATACTCTGCAGACACATGCCAGGGCAATGTTCAGGAACTTTCTTTTTGCTAGTTAATCTAAGTCATTTTTTAAAAATTTAATTACCAAATCACCAAAATTTCTTTTTGCAGTCTTAATTCCTGCCAGAGGTTTTATGGAATATCTTAAAACATAAAAGGCATTGTTTCCTAAAAGAAAAGGCATTGTTTCCCTGAATCAGCTTATGAAGGGCTCATCTCAGAGATTTTGTAGGTTGGGTCCCAGACCACTGCAATAAAGTGAGTCAAACAAATTTTTCGGTTTCCCAGTACAAGTTGTGTTTATACTATACTGTATTCTATTAAGTGTGCAATAGTATTATGTCTTTAAAAAAGTGTATATACCTTAATTTAAAAAATTCTATTGGAAAAATGGCACCAATAGACTTGCTCGATGCAAGACTGCCATAAACCTTCAATTTGTTAAAAATAAAAGGCAATATCTACAAAGCACAATAGAGCAAAACAATAAAATGAGGTATGCCTGTATTTATCACATTTTCTATTTACCATCTATTATGTATTTTGCAGTTTGGCACTCAAACAGCAAAGACAGATTCTTTTTCTCCACCAGTTTCAGAGCCAAAATGGTTTGTAGGCTGTCGAGGTCAGGGGTGTCCCAGGGAGGTGTGGGGTCGATGGACCCATGTAAGAGATCAAGACCCCCATTTTAAAGGGTTAGGAAGGTGGGATTGTCTACACTGAGATCTGGAAACAGGTTTTGCGAAGCCTATTTAAGGTTTCTACAACCTGGGTAGCCCACTTTAAGAAAACGAATACCAGATTACAAACCAGGTGCAAGGGCTTGGCATGCACCTTGAAGCTTAAGCTTCACTAGCTTCATGATCAATGCTCCATTTCTGCTAAGACTAATTTCTGCTAAGAATAATTCACAAGTGTAAAAGGGGGACAGGAAAATGACCCTACTGTCCCCAGAGCTGCACTTGAGCCAAAGGCACAATTAGGAGTAAATAAGTGCCTAATGGCTCTAACTATAGGCTTCAGTGAGAAAAAGAAAGAAAAAGATGATGCTATATATTTTGTTTCTATTTTTTTTCCACAAAAATGCTCTGTTCCAGAGGGGTCCTTAGATGGTGGGGCAGACAATTAAGTTGCCTTTATTTGTGGAGTCTGCTAAGACTTGAAAAATAAGTAGGAATTAGCCAGGTGGCAAAGCTGTAGAAATGAGAGCTGGCCGAGAACCCAACAAATGCAGAAACAAAAGTCCAAGGTGGGAGGGAGTGTCTACAGGAAGTTACCTGGGTTTTTAACTACAGGTAGTTATGTGAGTTTTTTTAAAGATTTTTTTTTTTTTACGTGGATAATTTTTAAAGTCTTTATTGAATTTGTTACAATATTGTTTCTGTTTTATTTGTTGGTTTTCTGGCCCAGAGACATGTGTGATCATAACTCCCTGATCAGGGATCAAACCTGCACCCTCTGCATTGGGAAGGTGAAGTCTCAACCACTGGCCCACCAGGGAAGTCCCAGCAGGCAGTTCTGGAGCCCTGGAGGAGGAGTTATAAGCAAGGAAGTGGCCGACAGGGAGCTGAGGGAGGGAGGGGATGAGGGGCCTGGAAAACTGAGGCTGGGGTGTGAATATTTTGCTGAGGGCATCAGAAAGCCACTGAAAGTTTGGGGAAGGGGGTTGAAACTATCTGATTTGCATTCTGGACTCTCCCGGCCACCACAGTAAGGGGAAAGGACTGAAAAATCATGTGACTATTCCCCCCTGACCTGACCTCCGTTTTCTCTATCCTCCATTCCAGTTGATCTTTGTTAGCGCAGCTGCTGAGGAACCTCGGAGCCAGACACATGGACCCATGGTGGACCACGTGACCCTCGAGGTGGCCCTGAGCTCACAAGTCCTCAAGGAGTTGACAGTCCTCTTACCAGGAGGAAGCAAGTGGGTAGAAAGTGGAAAGAGAAAGAAGCAAAGTGCCCAGGACCTTTTCAGGTGTTTTGCATGTTTGGGGAGATACGGAGGGGAGGCTGTGACCGGGTTGCGCGGTGAAGTGGGTGATGTCGGCAAGGTAGGGGATGCGCATGCGCAGGGTGTCTGCAATGCCATTTCCTACCAGCCTGCCAGGCCAGCTTCCCTCAGGCCTGGGAGGCCGGGGTGGCCTCCGGTGGGGAGTGGAGGTCCCACAAATCAAAGACAAACCCCAGAGCAAGAAGGTTGTCTAAAGGGGCTCAGCGGAGATGCCAAAAAAGATCCAAAGGACCTTGAAAGCAGCCAAGTGGGAGAATCGGGAAGGTAGGAACTGTTCATCCCCCTGGTGGGGAACCTTAGAGTGAAGACTCCTTCTGTGTGTTTTGTCGTCGTTTAGTCGCTAAGTCATGTCAGACTCACAACTCCACAGACTGTAGCCCGCCAGACTCCTCTGTCCATAGGGTTTCCCAAGCAAGAATACTGGAGTGGGTTGCCATTTCCTTCTCCACAGATGTATCTGTGTATGTGTTAAAAAACAAAACAGAAGTTTAACCTCAACAATTTTTAAGTATGTGGTATAGCTTGTGATATGCATGTTCTGTTGTTCATCAGACCTCTAGAACTTTTTCATCTTGCATGGCCAAAATTCTATATTCCTGATTCCCCTTGGCCTCCCCAGCCCCTGGCAATCCCCATTTACTTCCTGTTTCTTTTTTTTAAAATCTTTTTTAATAGTTATTTTCATTTTATTTATTTTTTTGGCTGCCCCGGGTCTTTGTTGCAGCATGTGGTATCTTCAGTTGGCATGCGGGATCTTTAGCTGTGGCATGTGGGATCTAGTTCCCTGACCAGGAACTGAACCCAGCCACCTTGCATTGGGAGCAAAGAGTCTTAGCCACTAGACCACAGGGAAGTCCCTACTTTCTGTTTCTGTGACTTTGATTCATTTAGATATGCATCATAGAAGTGGAATCCTACAGTCCTAGTGTGCCTGGCTTATTTCATTTAGCATCATGTCCTCAAAGTTCATCCGTGTTGTAGTATAGGACAGGATTTCCTTTTGTTTTAGGTTGAATAATATTCCATTGTATGGGCATAACTTTGTTTATCCATTCATCCCTCCATGGACATAAGGTTACTTCTACCCCTTGGCAACTGTAAATAGTACTTTAATGACAAGGGTGTCAAGACTCGTCTTATAAAGACTCTAGGCATCTGGCAGAGTGAGCTGTCAAGATTACTATTATAATCGCAGTACTATATACTGTATTAATTACTATATACACAATACTGTATTCTGTATTAATTACTATAATAATTATACTGTCGTGCTTTCTCACTTTTTTTTTTTACCATGGTCCACAAAAAGAGATATATTTTATATCACAACTCAGGCCACACATAGTGCTATGGTTTAACATCTTTGTAGAACCCCAGAATTCACATGTTGAAATCCTGACCCCAAAGATGATAGTATTGGGATGTGGGGATCTTTAGGAGGTACTTAAGTCTTGAGGGTGGAACACTCGTGAATGGGATCAGTACCCTTATAAAAGAGGCTCCAGAGAGATCCCTAACCCCTTCCACCATGTGAAGACGCCAGCTTTATTTTTAGTTTTTTAAGGAACCTTCATACTGTTCTCCACAGTGGCTGTAACAATTTACATTCCCATCAACAGTGCAGGAGGGTTCCCTTTTCTCCACATCCTCTCCGGCATTTATTGTTTGTGTAGCACAGGGAGCTCTACTCAGTGCTCTGGGGTGACCTAAATGGTAAAGGAATCCAGTAAAGAGGGGATATATGTATACGAAAAGCTGGCCCACTTTACTATACAGTAGAAACTAACACAGCGTTGTAAAGCAACTAGACTGTAATAAAAATTAAGGGAGAAAAAAGGCACTCGCTGTGAATGAGGAGATGAACCCTCATCCAACCACACTGGCACCCTGATCTTGGACTTCCCAGCCTCTGGAGCTATGAGAAATAAGTTTCTATTGATGACAAGCTGCCCAACCTGTGGTGTTTTGTTATAGCAGCCCAAATAGACTAAGACACATATATATAAACATTTCAAAAAGTATTCTTGCATTTACTCTGTGCAAGGTTCCCTGATCTTTTCCATTCTGTTCTATTATATATTTTGTGTTCTATTATATGTAAAATATTATATATTTCTGTTCTGTTTTACACACACACACATATACTTGTTAAGTGCTGGGTATGCATACTAAGCTGCCTTCAGATGCACCAGTGGACCCTGACCTCCACCTTGAAAACCACTTTTGTATTATGTATAATTAAGAGGCCTGGGCTTCCCTGATAGCCCTGTTGGTAAAGAATCTGCCTGCAATGCAGGAGACCCAGGTTCAATTCTTGGGTCAGGAAGATCCACTGGAGAAGGGATAGGCTACCCACTCCAGTATTCTGGCCTGGAGAATTCCATTAACTGTGTAATCCATGGGGTCACAAAGAGTCAGGCATGACTGAGCAACTTTCACTAAGAGGACTGGTTGCCTTTGAATTCTCCAAAAGAGAATCCCCTTCGCGTCCAAGGTCAGTTTTTCTGGAGATTTGGCAGGAGTGATGGAGGAAGGTTTTGTATCATGGCTGACTCTGTATGTCCCTTTGGCCAAGTCTGTTCCACCACCTGAGGGTGCTCCCCGTCACTCCTCCCCCGTGCAGGACGGGTCCCTTCCTCCCTTCTTCCTCCCAGGAACAGATGCCTCCCTTTTCGTGTTCCACACAAAGTAGCGCTGTTAGTTTCTTTCAGTTCAAGGCACCAGTTCACCTACAGGTGCTGGAGTTCTCCCTTGAAAGGGAGTATCACAGTATCTACCCAGTAAAACTGTGCCTCTCGTGACCTGCTAAGAAATTAAGATTTCCTCCCTGGCATTACACATATGCACAATCACAGGCATATATTACCCTACTGGATTGCCAGCAACTTGAATTCCCTAGTTAACTGAGGAAATGGTATTAGCCCCATTTTATAAATTAGGAAATGACAGTTTGCAGAGACTAAGTGATTATTACTTTTGAGGTTCTTGGATCCTTTAATCAATAGAAATTAATAAGAGGCCAGTAGAGGAATTCAGGGGAGGCATTCTGGAGACTTGAGCTGTAGCATAAGGGAGTGAAAACAAATAACAGGTGCTCTTGTTGGAGCTTAGGGAGGGAGTGGGTTGATTTCTGCAATGGAGTGGAGGGTGGGGGTGGGTCCTTAAATGGAGTGAGGGTGGGGGCGGGCCCAGGGGCGGGGCTGGGGGTGTGGCTTAGGTGGTCAGCCCTCCCCGCTGCTGGTGCTGTGTGCAGGGGTCATGTGCAATTGCTTGCTTTCACTCCAAACTCCTCAGAAATGGCAGTTGGGTTTTTGGTCTTTTTGTGTTTCCTTACTCATAATTTGCCACAACTGGGCATGCATGCAGTTATTTTTAGTCCCCTATAGTGTCTTTGTATTTTGTTGCTCAAGGAAATGTTTGTCCAGGTGACAAAGAATCCCAGGTTTTAGATGCCAGCTTGTCTCAGGACCACTCTACTGACGATCTGAGAGCTAGCCTTCAAATACAAGCCCACAGAGGCAGGATGTACCTGCATCAGACTCACAAATCAGCTCCCCTGGCCCCCTGCTGAAGTGGCCCAGGAATGAATGAAAGTTGGTGAAACATCGAGCTTGGACCTCACCATTTCTGAGATGCATGTCCTGGTCTGTGTGTTTGCTGTTTTAAACTCAGCCAAAGCAAAAAGGCTTCCAAAAAGATTAACAAAATGCTCCTGATTCTATTTCCATTTCATGTCTGAGCTCACTGGGGACATCTCATCTCTAAGACAATTTTATTTGTTGAATTTAATGAGTGCCCTTGGTTATGACAGCAACATGTGTGTTGGTCCTTTTCAGACAAAGGTGCTCTACTTTGTCCCCGGGTGAGAAGACAGTGGGAAGACAGAACCTAAACAAACGTCCTCAAAGGCTTAGGCCAGTTGTGCTGGCTGTTTACAAAACCAAATGTTATGGTAATAATATTACAAAAATGTGCTCAAAATCGTTGGTTTAGGCCAGGGTATAGAATGATATACAGAGTAATACAGAATCCCCTAAGTGGTTTAGCAGACTAATAAGTGAAATTTATGGGCTGAAATTAAACAGAGGAATTGTTCAATTCCTAAATGGAGCACACAGCAACATATGGTTGTGTGAAAATGCATTTGTGATAAGAATGAAGCAATTCAGAAGAGTTGCTGATTGGACGTGGGCCTCTCTGTCTTCTCTCAAAGTATCTGATCATCTATTAAGTGCCTCTCACATGATGATAGGGACAGAAAAGAGCCTGTGGTTAAAAGCTGGATAAAACATTGAAGAAGTATTTAACTGCTCTCAATTCTGTCAAAGCCTCAGAATTGTTCCTCTGATGCTTTATTCCTCAGTCTAGTTAATGCCGTGAGAACTCCTCATGATGAGAGATCTCATCTGGACCCATCAATCTCAGTTCCAGGAAAGAACCTCTGCTCATGTGCAGAAGAACAAGTACAGTAAGATGTTCACTGTGCATGCAGGCTGTCCTGTCGACTCTGCGACCCTGTGGGGAAGCACCTTAGAGACGCAGCTCAGGAGTTAGGATAAACCCTCTGATGTGACAGATACATCTGGGTTCGAATCTTAGTTCTGCCACTTATCCACTGTGTGACCTTGAATGGGTTACTTAGCCTCTCTGTGTCTCAGTTTCCTCATTTGTAAAATGAAGGTGGAAATGATGCAACCTATGAGGACACATGAATGAGAATTTGTAAAACCCTTAGAACCGTGCCTAGCAGATTGTGAATCTTATATATATATATGTCCATCCCATGGGGAAATGCCAGAATAAACTGTGACATAGTCATCCAGTGGTGCAATTTCGTAATAAACAGAAGCCCAAGTGAGTGAATTAGGTCCACATATATCAAATAAGGCCTTGAAGATAGAATATTGAGTGAGAAGAGCAAGTTATAGAACAGTAATTAAAATATGTTGTTTTGGTAGATTTGAAAAGCAAAACAGTATGACATATTTTGATGGACACACACAGAGACAGTTAAAGTGTAAAAACGTGAGCCAGGGCTTCCCTGGTACTCCAGTGATTAAGAATCTGCCTTGCAATGCAAGGGACATGAGTTCGATCCCCAGTCTGGGCAGATCCCACTCTCCTGGGAGCAACTAAACACATGCACCACAACTAGAGAAAGCCCAAGTGCAGCAGCAAAGACCCAGCATGGCCTGAAACAAGAAAATAAGCAAATCTTTAAAAAAAAAAAAAAAAGCATCAGCCAGAGGCTGTTCCCCAAATACACTATTTTGGATAACTCAGAGAAGGGAACAAAGAAGCTTCAACTCTGGGACTTCCTTGGAGGTCCAGTGGTTAAGACTCCACGCTTCCACTGCAGGGGGCAAGGGTGCGATCCCTGGTCAGGGAGCTAAGATCCCACATGCTGTGGAGAGCAGCCAGCAAATGAAAACAAGCTTCAGTTCTGCATGTGACAAAGTTAGCATCCTGTGGGACAGAGGTTTTCAAACTTGTGTGAGTGAGTGGGCTGCTTTGGAGGTGGTCCTGAGTCTGCTATACATGAAACTGTTTAACTCAGATTGGAACTTGAGCCCGCGTGCTGGTATTCGAACCCAGACAAAACCCTCCTTGAGACTTGAACCCATGATCTTTTAATTAAAATCACTCACCTGGTGTCTGGACTTACTGAGGCTCAGGTTCTTTGTGTCTCATCACAAAAAGAATTCAGTGAGAGACAAAGTGATAGGTAAAAAGTGGATTTAATTCAGAGAGAAAAACACTCCACAAACAGAGTGTAGGCCATGGCAGAGGGCAAGTGTGGGGGCCTCGAAATGTGGTGTGATTAGCTTTTATGGCCTGGGTCATTTCATAGGCTAACGAGTGGGCAGATTATTCCAACTATTTGGGGGAAGGGGGTGGGGATTTCCAGGGGTTGGCCCACTGCCCACATTTTGGTCTTGGAGGTCAACCTTGGATCTGTCTTGGCGCCTCTGGCTGTGTCATTTAGCTTATTAATGTGTTACAATGAGCTATACTGAGGGTCAAGGTCTAGACAAGTTGACTTGTCTGCCATCTTGGACCCATTTGGTTCTAAGCATTTATGTTGTGCCCTTGGCCTATGTCTTTCTTTCAAAGGTTGTGCCCAGCCCCCTTCCCTCATATTTCTATGGATATGCATGTCACCTAAGGTCCCCACCCTCAAGACCTCTGCCTAAGCTCCCTGCATCGTGTTATCTTTTCACCATTAGACCCCAGGGCTTGCCTTAGTGTCTGACTCTCAGCAGCTACGTAATCATTTGTTGAATCAAATTTTAAAACAGGACATTTGGGCTTTTTAATTTTTTTTTTTTTTGCTAAGTATAGTTGATTTACAGGAGGGCCGAGAGGAATCACCGAACTAAAATGGACTGGAATGGGTGAATTTAACTCAGATGACCATTATATCTACTACTGTGGGCAGGAATCCCTTAGAAGAAATGGAGTAGCCATCATGATCAACAAAAGAGTCCAAAATGCAGTACTTGGATGCAATCTCAAAAATGACAGAATGATCTCTGTTCGTTTCCAAGGCAAACGATTCAATATCACGGTAATCCAAGCCTATGCCCCAACCAGTAACGCTGAAGAAGCTGAAGTTGAACAGTTCTATGAAGACCTACAAGACCTTTTAGAACTAATACCCAAAAAAGATGTCCTTTTCATGATAGGGGACTGGAATGCAAAAGTAGGAAGTCAAGAAACACCTGGAGTAACAGGCAAATTTGGCCTTGGAGTACGGAATGAAGCAGGGCAAAGGCTAATAGAGTTTTGCCAAGAGAATGCACTGGTCATAGCAAACGCCCTCTTCCAACAACACAAGAGAAGACTCTACACATGGACATGACCAGATGGTCAACACTGAAATCAGATTGGTTATATTCTTTGCAGCCAAAGATGTAGAAGCTCTATACAGTCAGCAAAAACAAGACCAGGAGCTGACTGTGGCTCAGATCATGAACTCCTTATATCCAAATTCAGACTTAAACTGAAGAAAGTAGGGAAAACCACTAGACCATTCAGGTATGACCCAAATCAAATCCCTTATGACTATACAGTGGAAGTGAGAAATAGATTTAAGGGACTAGATCTGATAGAGTGCCTGATGAACTATGGATGGAGATACATGACATTGTACAGGAGACAGGGATCAAGACCATCCCCATGGAAAAGAAATGCAAAAAGGCAAAATGGTTGTCTGAGGAGGCCTTACAAATAGCTGTGAAACCAAGAGAATTGAAAAGCAAAGGAGAAAAGGAAAGATATTCCCATCTGAATGCAGAGTTCCAAAGAATAGCCAGGAGAGATAAGAAAGCCTTCCTCAGTGATCAATGCAAAGAAATAGAGGAAAACAACAGAATGGGAAAGACTAGAGATCTCTTCAAGAAAATTAGAGATACCAAGGGAACATTTCATGCAAAGATGGACTCAATAAAGGGCAGAAATGATAGGGACCTAACAGAAGCAGAAGATATTAAGAAGAGGTGGCAAGAATACACAGAAAAACTGTACAAAAAAGATCTTCATGACCCAGATAATCACAATGGTGTGATCACTCACCTAGAGCCAGACATCCTAAAATGTGAAGTCAAGTGGGCCTTAGGAAGCATCACTATGAACAAAGCTAGTGGAGGTGATGGAATTCCAGTTGAACTATTTCAAATCCTCAAAGATGATGCTGTGAAAGTGCTGCACTCAATATGCCAGCAAATTTGGAAAACTCAGCAGTGGCCACAGGACTGGAAAGGTCAGTTTTCATTCCAGTCCCTAAGAAAGGCAATCCCAAAGAATGCTCAAACTACCACACAATTGCACTCATCTCACACGCTAGTAAAGTAATGCCCAAAATTCTCCAAGCCAGGCTTCAGCAATACAAACCGTGAACTTCCAGATGTTCAAGCTGGTTTTAGAAAAGGCAGAGGAACCAGAGATCAAATTGCCAATACCCGCTGGATCATCGAAAAAGCAAGAGAGTTCCAGAAAAACATCTATTTCTGCTTTATTGACAATGCAAAGCCTTTGACTGTGTGGATCACAATAAACTGTGGAAAATTCTGAAGGAGATGGGAATACCAGACCACCTGACTTGCTTCTTGAGAAACCTGTATGCAGGTCAGGAAGGAACAGTTAGAACCAGACATGGAACAACAGACTGGTTCCAAATAGGAAAAGGAGTATGTCAAGGCTGTATGTTGTCACCCTGCTTATTTAACTTCTATGCAGAGTACATCATGAGAAATGCTGGACTGGAAGAAGCACAAGCTGGAATCAAGATTGCCAGGAGAAATATCAATAACCTCAGATATGCAGATGACACCACCCTTATGGCAGAAAATGAAGAGGAACTAAAGAGCTTCTTGATGAAAGTGAAAGAGGAGAGTGAAAAAGTTGGCTTAAAGCTCGACAGTCAGAAACTAAGATCATGGCATCTGGTCCCATCACTTCATGGGAAATAGATGGGGAAACAGTGTCAGACTTTATTTTTTGGGGCTCCAAAATCACTGCAGATGGTGACTGCAGCCATGAAATTAAAAGACGCGTGCTCGCTTCGGCAGCACATATACTAAAATTGGAACGATACAGAGAAGATTAGCATGGCCCCTGCGCAAGGATGACATGCAAATACGTGAAGCGTTCCATATTTTAAAAAAAAAAAAAAAAAGACGCCTACTCCTTTTAAGGAAAGTTATGACCAACCTAGATAGCATGTTAAAAAGCAGAGACATTACTTTGCCAACAATGGTCCATCTAGTCAAGGCTATGGTTTTTCCAGTGGTCATGTATGGATGTGAGAGTTGGACTATGAAGAAAGCTGAGTGCCAAAAAATTGATGCTTTTGAACTGTGGTGTTGGAGAAGACTCTTGAGAGTCCCTTGGACTGCAAGGAGATCCAACCAGTCCATCCTAAAGGAGATGAGTCCTGAGTGTTCGTTAGAAGGACTGATGTTGAAGCTGAAACTCCAATACTTTGGCCACCTCATGCAAAGAGTTGACTCATTGGAAAAAGATCCTGATGCTGGGAAAGACTGAAGGCAGGAGGAGAAGGGGATGACAGAGGATGAGATGGTTGGATGGCATCACCAACTCGATGGACATGACTTTGGGTCAACTCCGGGAGTTGGTGATGGACAGGGAGGCCTCCCGTGCTGCGATTCATGGGGTCGCAAAGAGTCAGACACGACTGAGCGACTGAACCGAACTGAATTGAGTTAATTTACAATGTTGTGTTAATTTCTGCTGTACAGCAAAGAGATTCAGTTTTATATATATATACACATTCTTTTTAAAATATTCTTTTCCATTGTGGTTTATCACAGGATACTGAATATAGTTCCCTGTGCTATACAGTAGGCCCTTGTTTTTTATCCTTTCTATATATGTAAAACAGAACAGTTTTGTAAAATGTTTAAACCATTTGAATGTCAAGACATTTATAAACATGTAGTATAATGAAGTAGAAAGGTGACTTACACTAAAAGCTCTGAGTTAGCTGTGTGATGGGTTAACCAGCAAAGGAGGTCGAGATGATGAAGGCTATCTTCGCACAGTGGATTTCCAGTCATTACACAGACATGAAAGGCAGTGCTGAGAATTAAGTGCTGAGATGATGGAGGTGCCATTGAGGCAATTCTGAACTATAGATGCTTCATCACTTCAAGGTTATATGATAAACATAAGGCACACATTCAGATAACTCATTCCCACCACAATCTCACATCCTTCTGGCTTGTCACTCACTCACAGCCGTATTCTTCCCTCTTCTTCATCCCCTCAGAGGCCTCCAGCACACAGATCCCTCACTTCCTCCCACTCACATAGCCCTTTATTTTCCTCCTTTCTGTCCGCCATCAAGTTAGTTTCCATGATCTAACTCTTGAGAGTTAGGTCCTCTGAGAGGATCTTCAACCTACATCTTGCCAACTCCCTAGATCCCCTTACCCTGTTTTCTTTGAGCCCTCCTGGTGGAAGCCCAATCCTGGATAAACACATCTTAATTTTAAGGTGCCCTTCTCCCTCAGGTTGCTGATCTGCAGAAGAAACTCACAAAGCATGATGTAACTCAGGAAATGATTCTGACACAGTGTTCAAGACCATGCAGACAATCTGGAAGCCACAGCGCAGAAAGCCTCACGCAGCACATTAAGGAGCTTGCGTCACGTGGGTTAACACATCAACCTAACACATTATTGACTGGGGGATTTTGCAGAAACTAACGCCTGTGGCCAGCGATTCGTTATGTAAGTGAATATCGATGCGTCTCCAGTCAAGACGTGTTAATACATCTCTAGTCAGCAAGTTGTTAAAAGACTCAGGAGGAAGTGAGCGGAAAGGTAGAGGGCAGGTCAGCACACTCAGAGTGGGGTGCAGGCAGGGCAGAACTCCATGTTCTGCGTGTTTGCTTGTCTTGTTTCTCCCCCTGCCACACCAGCTTCCTCACTGATGATGAGGACCAGAGGAGGGGTTGGACAGGAGGGCCTGGCAGATGAAAGGGGCCCGGAGCCAGTATCCCCCTGTCAGAGAGCCTCAGGGCAGCACCCCAGCCAGAGGGGCTCCCCTCCAGCCTGGCACCCTCCAGGCCTTTCACCTCCACTTGGGGTGAGCCGCATGCGCGGGGCAGTGTAGATGACACCAGCTCTGGCCAGGGCAGGAATGGCGGCGTCATCAGCCTGGAGGTGGCAGGACTCTTGTTTGTGAACATGTAAGGCCTGGCTTGGTGCTCCCAGCCCTTCTGGGTAGCACTGACACTCCCCTTTGCTCCATCCTTTTTACTTATACTGAGCACACATGTGCTTTGTTTATTCTATCTTCATGTCTTACAGATTGATTACTTAAAACGTTATGTAATTTCCGCCTCTGCATCACAAGTTCATTGCTTCTTATCCATCCCAGTTGCTTTTCTTATTTTCTATACAGCAGAATTGAATTTCCTTATGTAATACTTACTTTTTTAATGATCTTTTACAGTCTTCTAAAAAAATTAGTATTTGTTTATTTTTGGCTGTGTTGGGTCTTCACTGCTGTGCATGCGTTTCCCCTGGTTGCGCCAAGCGGGGGCTACTCTCCGGGGGTGGTGCATGGGCTTCTCATTGTGCTGACTTCTCTGTTGCAGAGTATAGACTTAGTTGCCCCTCAGCATGTGGGATCTTCCTGGACCAGGGAACGAACCGGGGGACCCTGCATTGTCAGGTGGATTCTTAACCACTGGACCACCAGGGGGGTTCTGTAATACCCTCCATCTATATTTCTGGGGTGCCCCTCCCTTGCCCTGGCTTCACCAGGCTAGCTCCTTCCTCTGCCAGCCTTTCCTCATGCTCTTTACGTGGTCACACCCCCTTCCTGGAGGCTCACAGGCAACGTGTCCTTCCTCTGTGGTGACCCTGATTGTCCTTTCCTCCATGAAGGCAGGAGCCATGTCTGCCTTGCACTTTGCTGGATCCAGGCACATAATATTTGTTAAATGACCGAAAAGGAGCTAAACCTCGCCAGGCATATACACAGAACTACAACTGAGTCCCTCTTCTCTTTCCTATTTGAGTTTCTGTCTTATCACTTTTGCATTTCTGGTGTGCATGAGCTGTGCTTGCAAACTCCATAAAATATTCCACCTTTTCCTCTGATGACCTAGAACTTGGACTGAACTCTCATACCAATTCCAGGAATCACACCTCCTCTGCACGGCCTTCCTTAACTTTGCCAAGGTTGGTGTATTCCAACAGCCCCTGGGTTTCCTTTTCCCTCTGGTGCTAACCACAGTGTTTTGTGACTGTTGTCTGCTTGGGTTTATTATTTATTTGGCTGCATCAGGTCTTAGTTGAAGTCTGTGGGCTCTTTTCACTGTGGCATGCAGACTCTTAGTTGCTGCATGTGGGATCTAGTTCCCCGACCAGGGATCGAACCTGGACCCCCTGCATTGGGAGCATGGAGTCTTAGCCGCTGGACCACCAGGGAAGTCCCTGTGATTGTTTTTTAGTCCATCTCTCCATTAGTCTTTGCCTTGCCAGGCTTTCAGCTCAGAGCCTTTTACGCAGCAGATGGTTGGGTCAGTGTTTGTGGGGGAAGGAGCAGAGGCAGGCCTAGGCATCAAGCCTTCCTTCTCTTGGGCTTCACCATGATCCTGTTTGCCTCTCCTGAGCAGAAGGCACCCCAGCCAGGCCTTGTCCTTCCACACTTGTGGCAGCTCAAGAGAAGCCCACGCAGAGGAGGGGAACAGTGGCCCTCTCCTTCGTCCCGCCTAGCACTCCTTCTTCCCCCAGAGCATCCCGGCATGTGTCCTTCAGAAGCTCCATCTTCCCTTGAATCGTATCAGAGTTCCTCCTGGAGTGTAAAGTGAGCGGTCCGGAGTCCTTTCTGTCCTCTTTGATACCAGATCAAAGAGAAGACAATCCCAGGGCGTCCATTAATTCAGGGAGCAGATACTCACCATCGACCTCTGTAATGCCATTTGATAAATGGTTGTTATGATTTTCATCTTCGTCACTAGTCTATTTTTAGACCAAGGCGTTCATCTGACATTGCAGGGGCCTCTGTGCTTTGCAAATGAGGAGTGGCCGACCCTTCAGACCACGCTCTCTTTGGACCGCTCCCCCACCCCGATCCCGTCACTCGCAGGGGACCAGGGCATTCGATTAGCCTGATCTTGACTGACCCAGGAGGTAGGGGGCTGCTCTTCCTTCTCTGAGAAGTGACTTGTTTTTCCCAGTTCTCACACTCTCTGCATCCATGCCCTCTGCGTGTGGCTTCACAGCGCCCCCTGCTGGAGGTAGCGTGTATTTCAACACACACTGGGCGTGGCCTGTGGGAGGCAGTGACCTAACAGGTCTGGGCCTCAGCTTTAAGAAACCTCACCTGTGCTTGTGACTCTGCCATAAAAATGGACTGGTAGTGTCTGTCCCTTCAGCACGAACCCCGGAACCAGGCAAGCAAGGTAGAGCCACCCCATCCAATTCCCAGTCTGCAACTGTCACCCCTGCTGACTTGCAGATAATGAACAAGAGTGAACGCTGAGCTGAGGTTTGGTTCTTGTGTAGCAGTCACTGGCTGACACAGCTCTCTACCCTCTGCGTTCCTCTAGCCTCCTCGAAGAAAGGAAACCGACATTTCTAGGCACCTGCAGAGCGTTTTCACATGCAGTATTATATTTACTTTTTCAAACGTCCTATGAGGTAGGCATTCTTTGTCGCTTCCTACTGAAAAGGCAACTGAGGCTCAGAGAATGAAGTAACTCATCTGAAGTTATGATTTTAGTAAGTGACAGATTTAGGATTCCAAACCAGGTCTTCTGACTTCACGAGAAACCCCACTTGCACTGCCAAATCCTTTATAGAGATCAGATGAGGTCGCCAGAGCATCTGATT
Organism: Cervus elaphus; assembly: GCF_910594005.1. Classification (NCBI taxonomy): domain Eukaryota; kingdom Metazoa; phylum Chordata; class Mammalia; order Artiodactyla; family Cervidae; genus Cervus; species Cervus elaphus. Next base: position 6,192,032 of record NC_057829.1, read on the forward strand.
GCCGTCTCCATGGATGGTAATTATAGGTTTTGTACCCCAACACTAGTCATCAGGGGAAAGACATCTTCATCTCATTGTGTATAAGTCAGAAGGAAAAACTGTTTAGCAGTGTGTAAGATGGGATCAGGCACCACTGTCACAGATGAAATTCACCCTAATAGTTATGCCAATGCGGCTAATGAACCCCCATGCATAATTAGCTATTTGGAATTACCCTTTTATCTTTTGAGATCAAAATATCATCCTGTCCTCTGACTCAGAATGCCTCTAAGATATGCTTGCTGAATTAATGTAATGTCTGTCATTTTGGAAACCCAGTACCATCCTCCCTCCTAGCATTTGAAATTCATTTCTTACAAAATTATCATGCTGCAATTTGCCATAAGGTTTCTCTGCACAGATTTTGGTCAAGAAGCTTTGAAGTAATTTTAATAGTGTGCCTTAGGCAGACAGAAAAACAATGTTGATTTTTAACCTAAACAGAACACAAAGGTATGGGAGAAAAACTTTTTTCTTTGATCTCCTAAAAGCAAGATTTCTCACATATCTCCAGGTAACAAATGAACAAGGAGGAACAAGATGAAAAAAAATCAGGGCAGAGAAGGGTACAAATGAATGTCTTCTTTTGTGCATAAAACCCAAGTCACTCAAAGGGTATTAAATTATTTTGTAATTTGAGAAATATGGACAATAGGCCCCCTTATCCACAGGGGATTATGTTCCAAGGCCCCCAATTTCCGCACCCTGAAGCCACAGCTAGTACCAAACCCTATATACAGTTTATTTTTTCCTATACACTGTTTTTTCCTATACATACATACTTATGATAAAGTTTGATTTGTAAATTAGGCACAGTAAGACATTAATAAATGCAACCAGTGTAAAATAGAATGATTATAACAATATACTATCATACAAGTTATAGAAATGTGGTCTCTCAAAATATCTTTTAAAAAAATATTTCTTTAACTGTGCTGGGTCTTAGTTATGGCACTCGAAATCTTCGATCTTCATTGTGGCATTTGAACTCTTAGGTACGTGATGAGGGATATAGTTCCCTGACCAGGGATCCAACCCAGACCCCCTGCATTGGGAGCACAAATTCTTAGTCACTGGACCACTGGGGAACTCCCCTCAAAGTATCTTATTGTAGTATATTCACCATTCTTCTGCTTGTGATGATGTGAGATGGTAAGATGCCTGCATGATGAGATGAAGTGAGCCAGTAGAATTTCCTAGAATAAGGGCATTTCAGGGAGTCTTGCAGAGACAGCAGACACTTCTTATTCGTTGTCAAAGCCGTTAGTGACTCTGGCTTTGCCAATTCCAGATTGGCCAAAGGATACATCTCAACATCCATGACCTCTAATGTTAACAGGGCGTTGGTATGGGGTAGACCCCTTTAGCACTGAGACCACCACCCATGAAATTCGATATGGTTGATATTGTGGATGGCATTTAGCATTTCCATGAAGCTGAAGAGGAAGTGGAGGACAGGACAGAGCAATACAATTCATTAAGTTTAAGAAAGGCAGAGGACTCACCACTAGGTGTTTGAATTCTGGCCCTAATCAAAACGTTGCAATTTTTTGTCCCCATGTTCCCTTGTAGGAAACTTCTTACTAAGTAATTGGGATTGAGTTGTAAAGTTGAAAAAAAACAAGTTATGTCCAGTCCTTTTGGGAGTTTTATTGTTTGTTTGCTTGTTTTAAAGCAACTGTTAGAATTTCATTTTCTTAATCTTTGTGATATATTTTCTAAGAGTTAAAATTGTAATAGCCTCATTTTAGTCTAGCTGTCTTCATGTTTAGAGGAGAGCAGGAAACATTTATCGACTTTACTCTTATGTTTTCTACTTTATTAATTAACTAATTTATTTCTTTTATTATTTTTGGCTGCAGTGGGTCTTCGTTACCGCATGAGCGCTCTCTCTAGTTGTGGCGAGCAGGGGCTCCTCTCGGGCTGTGGCTCGTGGACGTCTCACTGCCGTGGCTTCTCTTGTTGCAGAGCATAGACTCTAAGCGCGAGGCCTCCAGGGAGGCTTCCAGGGAGGCCGTATGCTGGGGAGCCGCAGCATACGGAATCTTCCCAGACCAGGGATGGAGCCCGTGTCCTCTGCATTGGCAGGCAGATCCTTATCCACTATACCGCCTGGGAAGTCCACCCATATGTTTTCTTATTCCATGTTCAAATCAATTTAATGTTCAAAGTATGCCCTGTGAGCCTCATTTCACAGATTAGGAATCTGAGACCTGAAGAGGTTATGTATTTTCCTTGCGCAAGGTCACATAACTCACAAATATGAATCTGGGTTTTGAACTCAGCTTTGATGGGCCTGCAAAGAATATTCTAATTCTGTCTTTTTCTCTTACATTTGTTTTCTGAATTTTAAGTCTTAAATTCTGCCAAGATGACTTAATGTGTGCTCTTTCACTTTATCATTTTCAACTTCTAAAATGTTTAATCTTTGGCTATCTCTTGTCTTATTTTTGATAAAAATTATTTTGGTATCATCTGTAATCATTTTGAAACATTTGTAGCCTCTCAATAGCCAGGTCCCCCAAGATCTATCCAAATTGGACTTGACTAAAAATTTATATGTACAAATAAGAAATGTATTCATATAAGCAATGCATGTACTGAATGGAACTGATGGCATTGATAGAAATTACTCTGTATTAGGAGAAAGAGAGAAGTTCATATTTTAAAGGTCAAATGACTCACTAAGAAAACACAACTAACATATTTTATAATTGCTCAGAGATTATTTCCTCTTTGAGGGCTGAGAGAGATGTTTCTTTTCATAAAAAGGTACAAAATCAATTTTCCCAATTTTTGAAATCTCCTGTTTGGAGCATATGCCTGGGGCTAAAGTAACCTTTCAGTTCAGTTCAGTCGCTCAGTTGTGTCCGACTCTTTGCAACCCCATGAATCACAGCACACCAGGCCTCCCTGTCCATCACCAGCTCCTGGAGTTTACTCAAACCCATGTCCATCGAATCGGTGATGCCATCCAGCCATCTCTTCCTCTGTCATCCCCTTCTCCTCCTGCCCCCAATCCCTCCCAGCATCAGGGTCTTTTCCAGTGAGTCAGCTCTTCGCATGAGGTGGCCAAAGTACTGGAGTTTCAGCTTCAGCATCAGTCCTTCCAATGAACACCCAGGACTGATCTCCTTTAGGATGGACTGGTTGGATCTCCTTGCAGTCCAAGGGACTCTCAAGAGTCTTCTCCAACACCACAGTTCAAAAGCTTCAATTTTTTCGGCCTTTACCAATACTTAGTTGCCTTTTCAAAAAATAATCTTTTTAAAGCTGCAAGCTCTTTACTGCCACCTACCGGTAGAAAATGCAATCGACTGCCAAGTGCACAGAGGACTGCCTTCAATAGAGAACCGGAGCTTTGGATGGAGCTCTGCCCCTGGTGGTTCAGCTGGTGAAGAATCCGCCTGCAGGGCAGGAGGGCCCGGTTCGATTCCTGGGTCAGTAAGATCCGCTGCAGAAGGAATAAGCTACCCACTCCAGTATTCTTGGGCTTCCCTGGTGGTTCAGACGGTAAAGAATCCGCCTGCAATGCTGGAGACCTGGGTTCAATCCCTGGGTTGGGAAGCTCCCCTGGAGGAGGGCCTGGCAACCCACTCCAGTATTCTTGCCTGGAGAATCCCATGGACAGAGGAGCCGGGCAGGCTACAGTCCGTGGGGTCACAAAGAGTTGGACACGACTGAGTGACTAAGCATAGCACAGCACATATCCGTGTTTATTACAAGTCCCAGGTGTCCTGGCATCTATCCAATTAACACTTGTCTGGTGTCCTTTTTCTCGCAAAACTCTGAAGTGGATGATAAATTATATGGTTATTACTGGATCTTTCCATACATCATATAAAATACTTGAGTTAGTCTGATCTCTCCCAACTAAGTACCCACACAGGTCGTTAATCTGAGCCTTCCTCCTAGCTCCCATTCTCTTTCCTGCCTTCACAATCAAGCTTCTTGAAAAGGTAATCTGTACACCATTTCTACTTAATTGCATTTTATTCTTCCCTCAACTCACAGGACACTCCCTTCTGCCCTAAGTAGCTCAAAATACTGCCGCTTACTTAAAACATCAAATCAGTAGGCCCCTTTCTGTCTTTGTCTTAATTAGTTCTGGCTGCTTTAACAAAGTACCATAGACAGAGCGGTTTATAGGCAGCAGTTTATGTCTCACAGTTATGAAGACTGGACTCTGAAATCAAGGTGCCAGCATGATTGGATTTTGATGAGAACCCTCTGCTGGGTTGCAGATGGCAAATTTCTTGTTCTAGAAATTGGTAGAAGGTTATGACCTAGCTCTCTAGTCTCTTCTTATAAGGGCACTAATCTTACCATGCGGGCTCCACCCTCGTGACCTTACTACCTTACAAAGGCCCCACCTCCAAATCCCATCACTGTTGGGAGTGAGATTTCAGTATATGAATGTGGGGGACACATTCACCCTTTCTTTTTAACATTTATTTATTTATCTGGCTGTGTTGGGTCTTAGTTGCAGCACGCAGGATCTTCCATCTTCCTTGCCACATGCAGGACCTTTTAGTTACAGCATGTGGGATCTAGTTTCCTGACCAGGAATTGAACCCAGGGCCCCTGCATTGGGAGCTCAAAGTCTTAGCCACTGGACCCTAGGGAAGTCCCCAGTCTATAAGTCTTTACCTTGCCTCGTATATGGACAGCACTGTTCTCAGTTGCTTGTCCTCCCTCCCCACCTCACTCTCATCTGTGACACTTTCTCCTGCTCTCCTCCTGTATTCTGACTTTCTTTCAGCATCCTTTGTAATCCCCTCTTCCTCTGCTTGTAGCTAAAACCTTGTGTCTCTATTAGACTATCCCTGGGTAATCACACATCATCATGGATTCTACTGCAGTCAAGTTGCTAAGGACTTCTTAACTCATCCACTCAGTCATTCATTCAGAAATATTTATGGAATGCCTACAAGTGTGTGTCTTGGGACATGGCAGCAAAAAAAAAAAAAAAATGGAAGAGGGAAGTTCTTGCTCTGTGTGGGAAAATAAAAATAAGTAGACTGGACAGTATATTAGAGGGTGATAAGTGATGTAGAATAGAATAATAGAGATTAGGAGTGGGGGGAGGTTGTATTAATACTTTTCAGTGGAAGGGATGGAGAAGGCTTCCTTGAGAAGGTAGCAATTTAGCTGAGTTGAAGGAAGAGAAAGAGTGAGTTATGAAGGAAATTGGAGACAGAGCCGAAGTGCAAAGATCCTGAGGCAAGAATGTACGTGTCATTCTCAAGGGACGGCAAAGAAACAAGTATGGCCCCGGAACAAAGGCAAGAGGCGGAGGGTAATAGGGATGAGGTTAGAGGACCCTAAAGGCCATTGTGAGGACTTTAGCTTCCCTGTGAGTGAACTGATAAGCCATTGTAGGCTTTTAGGTTGAGAAGTGGGATAGTCTTATTTATGTATTTTTTTCTTTAACTTATTTATTTGGCTGTGCTGGTATGCAGGATATTTAGTTGTGGCATGCAGGATATTTAGTTGCAGCATGTGGGATCTAGTTCCCTGACCAGGGATCAAACCTGGGCCCCCTGTATTGGGAACCCAGAGTCTTAGCCACTGGACTACCAGGAAAGTCCTTTATTTATGTTTTAATAGACTCACTCTGTTAGATCAGGTTTCCTGGGAAACAGACTTGAACTCAGAGTGTGCACAAGAGGTTTATTGGTTATTGGAGACACCTATAATGGAGTGCCTGTCTGTACTCACTCATGTCTGACCTTTGCAACCCTATGGACTGTAGCCCACCAGTCTCCTCTGTCCATGGAATTTTCCAGGTAGGAATACTGGAGTGGGTTGCCATGCCCTCCTCCAGGGGATCTTCCTGATCTAGGGATTGAACTCACATCTCCTGCATTGCAGACAGATTCTTAACTGCTGAGCCCTCAGGGAAGCCCTGTAAGTGTGACAGGGAAGCCGAATTGGGCAGGGGAAGAAGTTGAATTGGGATGCAATTGCAACAGAGGCCATGGGATGGCTTTTCAGAATGACCCCAGATCTCTTTACCATACTTAACTAGTCACTGTATGCAGGTGGCTTCTTGGAAGACAGCTGTACCCTTGGGCAAGGCAGCACCCTTTGTCTCAGAGTTATTTCCAAAAGGAGATTCAGTTGAGAGTCATTAGCAGTCCTCTCTCCATCCAGAAAGGGGGATCTTGAGGTATACCACTGCATCCTCTTAGCTCTACCTGGTCTATTTGGTTCAAGTCTAGAAACATCCCTCCACCTCCTGGTTGGCCCTTGCAGCTGCAGCCTGCCTCAAAGTGCAAACGATACTCATCATCATCCCCCTCTGCTACTCCTGGTAGGTACCCCCCGCCCAGTCCATTCTCAACACAGCAATGTGGATGATCCTGCTAAAACACAAGTCAGATCATGTTACTCCTCTTCTCAAAACCATCAAGTAACTACTTTTCATTTCAGAGTAAAAGTGAGAATCCCTTTCATGATTTATATCATATTCTCACTTGAGACTACATCTCTAATCTCATCCTGTATTCTTCTCCTCCTTATTCATTCTGCTCCCATTACACCAGCCTTCTTCCTCTTCCTTGAACATGTTTTGTGAAACAGTTTGGCAGTATCTGTTTTCCTACTCATCTTGGAGAAGCCTTAAACAAGTAGGACAATCAAAACACAAGATGCTTCAGACTGAAATGTTAAGAATTCCATCTGGTGGTATAAAAAAAGTTGTCTTCTACAAAGATTGTGTGATTGTTTATTATCATTTAAGCTAATTCTTAATTTAAAAGAATTCAACTATTGGCTGAAAAAAGAAAGAGATTCTAAAAAGAATCATTTAAATAGTACACATTATTTGAGCAGTGTGTGCCCTAGGCAAAGGCTGCCTAGTAGTCCTGAAACCCTTGAAAAGAACATCTGACTAGTTTTAAAGGTTTCCTAGCTATTAGCCTGGGCTTCCCAGGTGGCTCAGTGGTTGAGAACCCACCTGCCAACCAGGAGACGCAGGTCCAACCCCTGGTCCAGGAAGACCCCCTGAAGAAGGAAATGGCAGCCCACTCCAGTATTCTTGTTGGGAAATCCCATGGAGAGAGGAGCTTGGCAGACCATGGGGTTGCAAACAGTCAGACATGACTTAGTGAGTGAAAGCAGCAGCAGCAACTATAAGCCCAAAGAATTAAACTTATTGTTTAAGTGACTAAGCAAGATGGTTTCCTTAGGGAAGAAAGTGAATGAAGAGCTACAGAGAAACATTAATGATAAAGAATTAGAAGAAAAAATCCACAGATTTTTGCATACACAAAATCACACATACTATTTTGGCTATTTAAGAGATTTTCAAGGGTAATTTTTACTTCATTGGTTGGCAAATAAGAACTAGACTCTATTCAAAGGATCTGAATAGACAATTTTTTCCAAAGAAGACAAAAAGATGGCCAGTAGGTACCTGAAAACATGACCAATATGACTGATCATCAGGGAAATGCAAATCAAAACCACAATGACATGTCACCTGACACATGTTAGATGGTTATCATCAAAAAGACAAGAAAAAAAAAAAAGACAAGAAATAGCAAGTGTTGGTGAGGATATGGAGAAAAGGAACCCTTGTGCGCTATTGGTAAGAGTGTAAATTGATGAAAGTGAAGTCGTTTAGTCGTGTCCAACTCTTTGCGACCCCGTGGACTGTAGCCCACCAGGCTCCTCTGTCCATGGGATTCTCCAGGCAAGAATACTGGAGTGGATTGCCATTTCCTTCTCCAGGGGATCTTCCCGACCCAGGGATCAAACCTGGGTCTCCCACATTGCAGGCAGACGCTTTAACCTCTGAGCCGCCAGGGAAGCCCCAAGTCACTATGAAAAGCAGTATAGTTTCCTCAAAAAATTAAAAATAGAAGTATCATATGATCCAGCAATTCCACTTCCGGGTATTTATCCAAACCCTAAGTTGTGAGATGATAGTTTGCATTTTATAGCAACAAAATATTTGTTAATTAAACTATGAATATTCTTTTAGAGATAATACATTGCATGCTTAATAGGCTACAGCATAGTATAAACATAACTTTTATATGCACTGGGAACCCAAAACATATGTGTGACTTGCTTTATTGCAATATGAGCGGTCTGAGACAGAACCCACAACATTTCTGAGATACGCCTATATTGATCAGATCTTATGGTTAGAAATGTCCTAAAATATGGGAAAATGAAAATATTGATGATTTGAATTCATAAAAGTTTTAAATGTTTTATATATCAAAAGTCATTAAAAGACAATAAGAAAACTATTTTTAACAAATGTAAATAAAAAGGGTTAATATCATTAATATATAAAGGGCTCTTACAAATAGATTAAAGGCAAAATACACAGGTAATTTACAAAGAAATAGAAGCACCTAATAAACATAAAAATATTTAATTTCATTGATGAAAAAATACTTTGCTCCTTGAATTAAAAATTTTTTTAATGCTAATGTAGGTAGAATGAGATAGAAATGTACTTATTAAAGGAAGACATACATGTTGATACAATGCCAGCATGAACAAAGAGCCTTAAAATAATATTTAAAAAAGAAATCATCCAAAATGTGGGTGAAGTATTATGCACAGAAGTGCCAATATCATTTATTATAGGAGAAAAGTGGGTGTTACCTGTATGTCCAATAATAGGGGACCAGGTAGTGTAGACAAATGATTACTCAATTAAGTTATATTTTCTAAGACTCCTAATTAAATATGAAAATGTTTATATGTTAGGTGAAAATAAGTGGATGTAAATTTGTTATTTATAGTATGATAGCAAAATTTTAATGGAAAAAGCAATATATGATTTGTATTTGGTGTGATATAATTTCTTCTCTTAAAAAAAAACAGAAAAAGGAACTTTCTTTAACCAGTGGTTAAGACTCTGAGCTTCCACTTCAGGGGGCATGGGTTTGATTCCTGGTTGGGGAACTAAGATCCTGAATGCTTTGTAGTGCAGTGGGAAAAAAAAAGAATCTCTTCCTTATATTTTTCTGTATTTTCCAAACTCCCTTTTATAATTTTGTGCAACTTTTTGTAGTCAGAAAAAAATTCTTCCCCAGAGCCTTCAGGATAAAATCCAAATTCCTTAGCATAGCGTATAATCATGATCTAGCCTGGGCCTTCTCTTCACTTTCTCACCATTTCCTAGTCCAAACTTTCCTATGGTCCTGCCAAATTGCTTGCATTTGCCTAATTGCCATGTCAACACTGTCTTGGGGTTGTTTTCTTGCTGTTTTGTTTATTTTTGCCTGGGATGCTCCTGAATGCCCTTCTCCCCCTCTGGCCTGGCTAACTGGTCTCTTCAAGGCCCAGCCCTATGTTTTCAAGGGATAGCCTCCTCCGGGGTGCCTTGGGGTGGGCCCAATGCCTCCTCCTTTTTGCTGCCATCACAGTCCGGGTTCCCTTCTCGTAGCACTGCTCACTTGCTCACTCTGAATTGCAGTCAGAGTGAGCAAGCCTCGCTGGTCTGCCTCTCCCTAACTCTTATTCTCTGTTATCTTGTTCCCATCTTAGACGAGGAGCACCTTAACTCCACAGACTGTCCACATCATCTCTGCGTTTGACATTTTTTGTTCTTCCCAGTATACAGATTGTCTCTCTCATGATCTTTTTTTGACCAATTTTTTTTTTCAATTTAGAAAAATACTTATTTATTTTTGGCTGCACTGGGTCTTGGGTGCAGCGTGGGGGCTTTCTCTAGTTGCAGCAAGCTGGGGCTCCTCTCCAGCTGTGGGGCACGGGCTTCTCATCGTGGCGGCTTCTCTTGCTGTGGAGCATGGCCTCTAGGGCGCTCAGCCTCAGTAGTTGCTGCGTGTGGGCCCAGTTGTTGCAGCTCACAGGCTTAGCTGCCCTGTGGCATGTGGGATCTTCCTGGACTGGGGATCTGCTGGTGTCCCCTGCATTGCAAGCTGGATTCTTAACCAGTGAACTACCAGGGAAGCCCTTTTGTCAGGGCTTTTTGTTTTTTTTTAATTGAAGTATAGTTGATTTACAATGTTGCGTTACTTTCTCTTTTTAAAAAATATTTACTTATTTGGCTGCATGAGGTCTTAGTTGCAGCACTCAAAATCTTCCATCTTCGTTGGGGCATGGGAACTCTAAGCTGCTGCATGCACACTCTTAGCTGTGGCATGCGGGGACTCAGTTCTGTGGCCGGGAGCCGGAGTCTTAGCCACTGGACCACCAGGGAAGTCCCTGTTGTGTTAATTTCCGCTGTACGGCAGTGTGATTCAGTTATACATAAATAGGCATTCTTTTCTCAATGTTCTTTTCCATTGTAGTTTATCATCTCTTATGCGCTTTACTCACTTTAGTCTTAAGTTTATCAGGTGATAAAAGATAACGAGGAGGTAGAAGGGTGACTGGTCCTGTCAACAGGTGATACAGGCCACTCTCACTGTGGTGATATCTGAAGATGCTAAAAAGTTACTCATAACTCTGTTATAGGCCTGCCAGACACCAGTGACGTTTCCCCTGTAGGTTAAAGCATCTTGGTAGTTGGAAGGAACATGGTGATTAGTTAATATATTAGGATGCTTTGGTTTATTCCTCCCTTTAATGCTCACTAATTCTGAACAGCTGTTTAAATACTGCTATTTAATACTACAATCCGCCCCATTTCAGTCCCACATTCCCAATTTCCTGTCCCTGTTCTACTTTTCATATTTTCTGTAGCGCATGCTGGTAAAATGTGTTTCTTGATTATATCTATAGTCTGTCTTCTGCCCCCCGCCCCCACCATCACAGGACAGGGACCTTTGTTTTTGTTCATAAATTTATTGCAAGCACCTACAAAATTGCCTGGCACATAGTAGGTGCTAAGTAAGTATTTGATGAATTAATAGATCTACCTAAATTGGGGATTATACCTCTTTTGGGGTTAGCTCATTATAATTCTTTAATCACACAATGAAAATTTTAGGATTTTAAGAGAGGCATTTTACTGACTTTCTGAAGATTAAAAAGCAGGACGCCCTTAGTAACAACCAATTGTTACTTTCTGACAATTTCCTTAATTAAAATATAGAAAGCAGGTAAGCATAGTAGGGACTTACTTGGTGGTCTAGTGGTTAGGACTCTGCGCATCCACTGCAGGGGGCACAGGTTCAATCCCTGGTCTGGGAACTAAGATTCCATGGGTTGTGAGGAGCGACCAAAAAAAAAAAGAAATTCTAGACATGACATTATCTCCTTCCTTATTCTGGGACAAGGGCACACTGATATTGGTGACAATGATCACACCCTACTAATTCCATGTTTCCCACAGGATGACAAATTGTTCTTTCTTGTCTTTAGGGCTTTTAGGGGCCATGAAGAATATGTTGGTGCCCTGAAGCCTGGAGAATCCTATGAACAGAGGAGCCTGGCGGACTACACTCCATAGCGTTGCAAAGAGTCAGACACGTCTGAGTAACACACACACACAAAGACTCCCCGGACTGTTTAGAATCAGAGTGTGTGTGCGTGTGCGCGCGCACATTCAGTCGGGTACAACTCTTTACAACCCCAAGAACTGTAGCCTGCCAGGCTCCTCTGTCCATGGAATTTTCCAGGCAAGAACATGGAGCAGGTTGCCATTTCCTACTCCAAGAGATCTTCCTGACCCAGTGACTGAACCCATGTCTCTTGCATCACCTGCATTGGCAGGCAGATTCTTCACCACTGCATGACCTTAGAAATAGTAGTGTTTCTCAGATTTGCCCAGTATATTGCAGTACCCTGCATCTAAGGTGACCCTGTGGAAAATTCTTAAAAGAGATGGGAATGCCAGACCACCTTACCTGTCTCTTGAGATACCTGTATGCAGGGTAAGAAGCAACAGTTAGAACCAGACATGGAACAATGGACTGGTTCAAAATTGGGAAAGGAGTACATCAAGGCTGTATATTGTCATCCTGCTTATTTAATTTATATGCAGAGTACATCATGCAAAATGCTGGACTGGATGACTCACAAGCTGGAATCAAGATTGCCAGGAGAAATATCAACAACCTCAGAAATGTAGATGTTACCACTCTAATGGCAGAAGGCAAAGAGGAACTATCTTGATGAGGGTGAAGGAGAGTGAAAAAGCTGACTTAAAACTCAACATTCAGAAAACGAAGATCATGGCATTCCCATCCCACCACTTCATGGCAAACAGATGGAGAAAAAGTGGAAACTGATAGATTTTATTTTCTTGGGCTCCAAAATCACTGCAGACGGTGAACACAGCCATGAAATTAAAAGTCACTTGCTCCTTGGAAAAAAGCTATGACAAAACTAGGCAGCATATTAAGAAGCTAAGAAGCAGAGATATCACTTTGCCAACAAAGATCCATATAGTCAAAACCTAGCACATACATGCCCACTTGGTTTTTCCAGTAGTTATATATAGAATGTGAGATTTGAACCATAAAGAAGGCTGAGTGCCGAAGAATTGATGCTTTCAAACTAATGGTGCTGGAGAAGACTCTTGAGAGTCACTTGGACAGCAAGAAGATCAAATTAGTCAATCCTAAAGGCAATCAATCCTGAATATTCACTGGAAGGACTGATGCTGAAGCTGAAGCTCCAATACTTTGACCACCTGATTTGTGAAGAACTGACTCACTGGAAAAGATCCTGATGCTGGGAAAGACTGAGGGCAAGAGGGGAAGAGGGTAACAGAGGATGAGATGGTTGGTTGGCATCATTGACTGAATGGACATGAATCTGAGCAAACTCTGGGAGATAGTGAAGGACAGGGAAGTCTGGCATGCTACAGTTCATGGGGTCGTAAAGAGTAAGCAACAACTTAGCAACCGAACAACAACAAAGGTGACCCCCAGTCATCCTTGCCTCCTGGTCTCCACACTCATGTGGTCACTCCCACAGTGAATCAAGGCTGGTTTGTGTGACCAATAGAATCTTGCAGAAGTGACCGTGCATGTCATCCAGCACTCATCATAAAAGGCACTGTGCCATCTACACTGGTCTCTCGGGTCTCCAGCTCTTAGGAAGCAAGCTGCCATGGTGTGGAGACTCTGAGGCAGCTCGTTGGAAAGACCCACTTAGAAAGGTCAAAAGAGAGCACCAACTTGCCAGGCATGGAAGTGAGCAACCCAGGAAGTGGGTTCTCCAGCACCAGTCAGGCCTTCAGATGATCACAGCCCCAGCTGACCTCTGCCTGCAACTTTATGGGAGATCCTGAAGCAAAATTTAGTTCCTCAATTCCTGACCCACAGAAACTGTTCAGTTCAGTTCAGTCGCTCAGTCGTGTCCGACTCTTTGCGACCCCGTGAATCACAGCACGCCAGGCCTCCCTGTCCATCACAAACTCCTGGAGTTTACTCAGACTCATGCCCATCGAGTCGGTGATGCCATCCAGCCATCTCATCCTCTGTTGTCCCCTTCTCCTCCCGCCTGTGAGGCATAAGAAATGACTGTTGTCTTTTAAGAGTTTTGGAGTAATTTGTTAGGTAGCAAGAGATGACTGCTGCTAAGTCACTTCAGTCGTGTCAGACTCTGCGCGACCCCATAGGCGGTAGATGACTCATGAAGTGAAAGTCGCTCAGTTGTGTCCGACTCTGCGACCCCATGGACTATACAGTCCATGGAATTCTCCAGGCCAGCATACTGGAGTGGGTAGCTGTCACCTTCTCCAGGGGATCTTCCAACCCAGGGATCGAACCCAGGTCTCCCTCACTGCAGGCTGATTTTTTTACCAGCTGAGTCACAAGGAAAGCCCAAGAATACTGGAATGGGTAGCCTATCCCTTCTCCAGTGGATCTTCCCGACCCAGGAATCGAACTGGGTCTCCTGCATTGCAGACAGATTCTTTACCAACTGAGCTATCAGGGAAGCCCTTAATAAATAGAGATATAATAAAATAAGACAACTAACAAATATACAAATTCCTTTAAGATGAAAAAATTACTTCTGACCCTATATTAATTAAATTATTTTTATTATTTTACTTAAATAGTACAAACATACAGTATAAACTCCTTAGGCTTATAGCTTTTATACAACAATTAAAACAAATTTTAAACGTAATACAGACCATATTACAAGACAATCAAATAAAAAGTAATTTTAATTACTGAAGTTAAATTGCCACTCAGTGAGACTATGGTACTGACGGTGCCTAAGACCTCTCCTCCTGGCCTGTTCAGTGACTTGAATAAATTACCCTTTATCCCTTAAGCCTGTTTGAGTGGATTTTCTGTGGCTTTCAACCAAGGCTTTTTCCAACAATATATTGGGTTGGCCAAAATGTTCCTTTGGTTAGTGAGAATGTTTAATAGAGTCCTTGGTAGAAATGAAAAACGCGTCTTTTATTTTTACTTAAACCGAAATTTTTGGTCAACCCCGTAGTTATCTTCTGTTTCCACAATGTGGGAAACCTTAAACACAAATAAACGGAACACCATAAGCCAGGCGCTCGTTTTCACCCTCTCCTTCTTAACATCGGTAGCTTAACCCTCTCGCCCCTTCACTCACTGCTTCAACCACGGCACTCGTGCGTTTGACCAGAGGCGAGCCGGAGGGGCCAAGCCCTCAGGCCGACGGGCAGCACTTCGTCCCTAGGGAGCGCGGCAGGGGTCCTGCGCACAGGGGTCTCGGAGCCCGCGTTCTCCCGGCTCACGCACTGCAGCAGCTGTGCTTGCCTGCACCTCGTTCTACTTGCAACTTCCCAGCGCCAGTGGAATTTTACCGGGGCACGTGGAATTTTACCCTCGATTGGACCGTCACTGTCGTACTCCACAACTGAACTCCTAGGCGCGATCTTAGTCATACGGAGTTCCTAGAGGACAGGACAGGGCAAAGAGCCGGGGACACGCTGCACCAGGACTAAAACTGGATGATTCACAGCTGATGGCAACTGGGCTGCCTCGCCCCGATCTCCGCGCCCAGGAGACGTCAGCAAGATCCCATCGCCCACTCAAGGCTAGCATTCGGCATAAGGAAGCCCTGTGTGATTTAAAGGAAGAGTCTTAAGCCTCTACACCTTAGGCTGTCAGCACACTTCACCTCAGCTGTGTTTCCCTCTCTGGTTAAGGGCGGTCCCGCACTACCTCTGCTCGGCCATCGGGGGGCAGTAGGCCTCGAGGAAGGTTACGGGCATGCTCTATGTGGGCATGCTCGCGCTTCGCCTTCGCGACGGCCGAGTGACGGAAGCGAGCTCTTAGGATTATGGGAAATATGGTTTATCAGCCCCGGAATGATTGGTGCACTCCTTTCTTGAGCCCAGGGTGGGACTTCAACTCCCGGCTAGCTGTGGGAGCGGGTGGGGCTGAGAGAAGGGGGCGGGGCAAGCGAGAGAAAAGGTAGGCGGGGCTGGGGGAAGGCCCAGCGGAGGAGGCGGGGCTCCGACCGGCTGATCCTCCGCCGCCCGCGGTCGGAGGAACGTGAGTCGCGGGCCCTGGAGCCGAGAGGAACCTAGACGGCGGCGGGCGCGAGGGCGGGTGTCCCCGGAGTGGTCGTGCGGGAGTCGGCCGCTGCGCCTGGGCCTCCCGACTTGCAGGTCCCCTCTCTCTCCACCGGGACGCGGGAGAGCCCGGCGCGCGGCGGGGGCGCGAGGTGGAGCCGGCGGGGGCGGCCAATGCGAAACTGGCTGGTGCTGCTGTGCCCGTGTGTGCTCGGGGCCGCGCTGCACCTCTGGCTGCGGCTGCGCTCCCCGCCGCCCGCCCGCGCCTCGGGGGCTGGCCCGGCAGGTGAGGACCTGGGGCCGGGCCGGGCAGCCCCGAGGCGGGGAGGCCAGCTCCGAGCCTCCCGGCGGCTTCCTTCGCGGGTCCCGGACTGGGGGGAGGGCGGCCCGACGCGAAGGTCCGCAGATGAAACAAATAACCCTCTTTATCCGCGGGGTGTTAACATCGGGCAAATTTGAGGGCGCTTCCCACCTCCCCGCGTTTCTCAATGGCCACAAGGCCGGTGCACGCGACCGCGAGTCCTCCGGCTGTCCCCAGGCCTGGCCCGGGCCGCCCGGCGCCTGTCCGGGAGCAATGTCCCATGGGTCCTTCTGCCCCGAGCGGCTGCTGGTCAGCCCATCGAGGGGCTACCAGGTTGCTTTTTTCCTGCCCAAATTGTTGGTCTTATTCGGTCAAGACTTTGAGGTCTTCGGGCCAGGGATCACTTTTGTGCGTGTTTTAAAAGGTGGCTGGGTTTTGCTTTTAAGGAATAAGTTTGCTTTAAAAAGGTATTGCAGTTTGTATTCTTTGAAAACTCTGATGTAAGTCTGTTGAACAAATTTAGGCATGAAGTAGGGAATGGCTGTGAGTGGAGTTGTTCCTGGGAGTTTCCTTTGCAAAGCCTGCTAATGAAACATACACGATAGTATCGAGTTCTTTAACTATGTTAACCGTTTGCTCTAAAAGTTTTTCTTTCGTGGGAAAACCTTTATGTTCGCTTCACAGCCTGATAAATAGAATGCTTTGCCCACAGCCCAGTGGATTTGCTGTTAATGAATTCCACCGCTCCTAAGACTTAAGGTTTCTTTTTTTTTTTCTTGTCTTCTTTTTTAAGGGCTTGCCCTAGGACATATTATATAAAAAAGCCTGGAAGGCTGTTGTAAAGATGAGATAATAGTCATTTTGGTTTTTAACTACATTGGGAATTTTTTTCTTACCACTTCTTCCCAAGACAGTTGTTTGCTTGTGCAGTATTTTTAAGGATTAGAATTGAATATTTGCAATCCTGAGATGGCTCTGTGCCTTAACTTAGAAGTAGAAAGTATAGAAACTAATTTGGCAATCCTCAAAGCAGTCTCATTGTTATAATTGGAGTTCTTTATTCTGGTAACACTCTCTTAAAATCCTTTTCTCTTAGACAAGCTACAAGCTCTTTGAAAAGACTGTTTGTGTGACCTGAATAGAATTAAGATACTATTTAAATGATTTAATGAAAGAGCAGCATTTCAGGACATTTTACTTAACAGGTTAGGATTTTGTTTTTGTTTTCTTTTTTTAGACTTTTGTAAATGGGCCTGAGGAAAGAGTGCTATATATATAGAGCACATATATATATATATATAATGCTCTGTAAGATTCATTGTGTTTGTATTTTACAAGTTTTTTTTTTTTTTTTTTTTTGGTTTGATGAGTGAGCTCTACTGGAATTTATTTTTAGAGTGTACTTGGGATATTTATGACCTAAATATCTTTTAGGGTCCATAAACATGCAAAAACACTGTATTCTTTTAGATGATAGCCTTTCTGACAAGTGTGGAGTGATATCTCTATGTGATTTTGATTTGCAGTTCCCTAATGATTAGGGATCTTGAGCATCTTTTCATGTGCCTGTTGGCCATCTGCATTTCCTCTTTGGAAAAGTGTCTCCAGTTCTTCTGCCCATTTTTTAATTGGGTTGCTTTTTGATGGTGAATTGTATGAGCTGTTTATATATGTTGGATGTCAATCACTCATTGGTCATATTGTTTGTAAATATTTTCTCCTATTCAGTAGATTGGCTTTTTGTTTCTGTCAGTGGTTTCCTTTGGTGTGCAAAAGCTTTTAAGTTTAATTAGATCCCATTTGTTTATTTCTGCTTTTATTTCCTTTAGGAGATGGATTCAAAAACATATTGCTGTGATTTATGGCAAAGAGTGTTCTGCCTGTTTTTTCCTCAAAGAGTTTTATAGTATCTAATCTTACATTAGATTATATGTAAGATTATATACTGTGGTGTCGGAGAAGTCTCTTGAGATCCCTTGGACTGCAAGGAGATTCAACCAGTCAATCCTAAAGGAAATCAGTCCTGAATTTTCATTGGAAGGACTGATGTTGAAGCTGAAACGCCAATACTTTGGCCACCTGATACGAAGAACTGACTCATTTGAAAAGACCCTGATGCTGGGAAAGATTAAGGGCGGGAGGAGAAGGGGATGACAGAGGATGAGATGGTTGGATGGCATCTCCAACTCGATGGACATGAGTTTGAGTACACTCCGGGAGTTGGTGATGGACAAGGAGGCCTGGTGTGCTGCGGTCCATGAGGTGGCAAAGAGTCACACACAACTGAGCGACTGAACTGAATCTTACATTAGGTCTTTAATCCATTCTGAGTTTATTTTTGTTTATGGTGTTAGAGAATGTTCTGATTTTGTTCTTTTACATGTGGCTGTGCGATTTTCCCAGCACCACTTACTGAAGAGATTTTTTTCCCATTGTCTCATCTTGCCTCCTTTGTCATAGATTATGGACCATAAGTGTGTGCGTTTATTTCTGGGCTCTCTCTTCCCACTGATGCATGTGTCTGTTTTTGTCCCACTACCATACTATTTTGATGACTGTAGCTTTGTAGTGTAGTCTGAAGTCAGGGAGCCTCATTCCTCCAGCTCTGTTCTTCTTTCTTAAGATTGTTTTGGCTATTTGGGGTCTTTTGTGTTAAAAATTATTTGCTCCAGTCTGTAAGTTTTATGGCTTCATATCCAACCCTCTTGATGCTTGTCTTTGTTCCTGGAACTTGTCCCACCATGCTCACATTTTCTCATAGTGCTCCCAGCCCCAAAGGCACGCCCTTTGCCCTGAGTCTACACTGGGTCTCTCTTGTCTCTCTTGTGGTACCTTCCACTCAAGAAGCCAGTCTTCCCTGGACCACTCTTGGGGGTAAAGGGGTTACTCCTTCCTAGTTTTTTTTTTGTTTTTTTTTTTTAATTCCTGTGGGCTCACCTCAAAGTATTAAAAGTAACTTTGTAAACAGTTTTTTTCGTTT
Source organism: Cervus elaphus (assembly GCF_910594005.1). NCBI lineage: Eukaryota > Metazoa > Chordata > Mammalia > Artiodactyla > Cervidae > Cervus > Cervus elaphus. The sequence goes on from NC_057829.1 coordinate 6,210,746, forward strand.
TAAGAGTTAAGTTTTACCCCCCTCCATTAGTTTTGATGCTGCCTTATCTGTCATCTTGTGAGACCAGGCTAGATTAAGGAAAGGAGGAAGGGGACCTTGGAAAGGGACACAGCTCTCAGTGAGGAGTTCAGTACTAGCTGTGTAAGTTAACTTTGACTTTAAATGGATATTGTACATCCAGTCAAATAGTAAATAGAGTATTTTAATCTAAGTGAAACCTTGGAGAGTCCTAACTTTTCCTTTTGCACTTTTGGTACTTTTGAAACTAAAAACAATAGAAGCATCTCAATTGCTAAAATTTCCCACAGATCCTTTTCTCATCATGTTGTCACCAGTTCAAACTAAAACATTTGAGCATTTTTACATTTCAGCCCTTATCCCTTAAGCCTAAAGTGAGAGAGAAAACCCAAAAGTTTGTTAGTATTCGTCCCTTGTATTTACATTTTAAGTTTCATTTTTGTTCTCTTTTCTGCCTCTTTGTCTGTCTTCAGTTTCATTAAGTCATGGCAGTATTTTTCAAAAGGGAGATTTATCTCCCCTGAATATTAAAAAAGCCTCTCTAACTTGCAGCTGACCCTGCAAATGTTTGAGAGCTGCCTCACTGCCAACTCCTGTTGTAGGTGTGGAATTTAAGCAGTAATCAAGATAATGTCCCTGCCCTCATGCAGTTTACAATTTTGAAGGGAAGACAGAACATAGGAAAGTAATTATTCACTGTCATAGGGGAGAGTGATGAGTGTGGTGGCAAAAATAAAGCAGCGCAAGAGGACAGAATGGTGTGCTCTTGTGTTAAGGAGAGCGGTCAGGGGAGGTCGCTCGTGGTCACAGTCCGGCAGGAAGCTGAATGCAGTGACTCAGTGGGTTAGTGTCTGGTGCTGTTCTAATGTGGGGCTTTCTAGGTGGTGCTGGTGGTAAAGACCCCGCCTGCCGATGCAGTAGACTTAAGAGACCCGGGTATGATCCCTGGGTCGGGAAGGTTCCCTGGAGGAGGGCACGACAACCCACTCCAGTGTTCGTGCCTGGGGAATCCTCCCATGGACAGTGGAGCCTGGCGGGCTGCAGTCCATAGGGTCGCAAAGAGTCAGACACGACTGAAGTGACTTAGCACATAGGCACGCTGTTCTAGAGGACCTTGAACAGGTGAAACCTGGTCAGGAGAACAGCTGATGAAGAGCAAGCAGCTCTTCTGTTGTGAAATCCCATGCATCTGGGGTGAGGAGAGGACTATGGAGGCACAGCCAGCCATTTGAGCTGGAGAAGAACGATACAGGATATCTCGATTTTCATGTGCTGCTTTTGGGTTGTGCCTTAGCAGGAATTAATTTAGCAGTTAACTTAGAAAAATGATGTGACAAAAGAAGTCTTCTCTCTCTAGGATATTTGGGAAGAAGGAAACCAAGAAAGGAAAGAAGCATAGCCGTTCAACAAATCCTTAGAGCGCTGGGTTTTTAGTCTCAGCCCTCAAGGTATTCATAGTTTGTTAAATGGAAACTGACATGGGGCAAGTAGAAGGTCAAAGACAAATTGAGCTTGCTTAGTAGTTTCACCTAGGGCTGGTTCATCTGAAATGATCCCTAAATGCTAATCTTGTCTCAGCGCTTCTGTGGTTTCCTTATTTATAAGATGATGACCTCATAGGGTTATTGTGAAGATTCTGTTAATAAAACACCCAGAACACTGCCTGATTTATGGTGAACACTCCGTGAATGTTAGAGAGGAGTGGTAGTTTGATGGAGGCTAATGCCCATGCTAGTGAGGTGGTTTTTTTGCAGGGGGAGGGGGGTGTCGTCTGAAATTGGTGAGAGCATGCTGGTAGTGTGTATAATGATTGTCCTAATCAGTAGATCTGTGGTGGACTTGCACGTTTTCTTCATTTTCTAGGTTTCTGCCTGTCTGTGGTTGATGTCATCTGAGAGCATGCACATAAGAGTGGAAATTTCAATCTCAGTTTTAAGGATCTTTGAGCTTATTTTGAACACTCAGTTTTGAATTCTACCTCCACTGGTCTTCAATAAAATTTCCGATGTCCACTTTCATTGCAGAGGCTAGCAGATTGCCAGACTCTCAGGGTATACTACATATTAAAGAAGAGAAATGGTCATTGCCTTTGGGGAGCTTTGTATAGTTTTAATGATTCTTGACATTATGAAGATTTGTTTATTGCTATATGTTTGCCATCTAAAGCAGTGAATGTAGGAAGTGCTCAGTAATTTAAAGGAATGGATCAAGAGGATAAAACTGGCAAAGTATGAATGGATTTGTCGTTCATGGACCATCTGTTCACATTCCATGATTTAAATTTTTTACTTATAAAAGTAAAACAAGCTTCTTATAGAAAATTTTGAAATTAGTTTTAAAAAAAAGAAAGAAAAATGATCTATACTGGGCAGTTTTTGAATGTACATACATAAAACAAGTTTGGGGAATTATTTAGTATTAAAATTTTTTTGATATATAATGTACATTCAGGAAAGTGCACATAAATGTAAACTTGATGTAATTTCACAAACCGGATTTGTTGTTCAGTTGCTCAGTTGTGTCCGACTTTGCACCCTCATGGACTGCAGCATGTCAGGCTTCCCTGTCCTTCACCATCTCCCGGAGCTTGCTCAAACTCAGGTCCTTCGAGTCCGTGATGCCATCCAACCATCTCGTCCTCTGTTGTCCCCTCTCCTCCTGCCTTCAGTCTTTCCCAGCATCACGGTCTTTTCCAGTGACTCGGCTTTTTGCATCAGGTGGCCGAAGTATTGGAGCTTCAGCATCAGTCCTTCCAATGAATATTCAGGAGTGATTTCCTTTAGGATGGACTGATTGGATCTCCTTGCAGTCCAAGGGACTCTCAAGAGTCTTCTCCAACACCACAGTTCAAAAGCATCAGTTCTTCGGTGCTCAGTCTTCTTCATGGTCCAGCTCTCACATCCATACATGACTCCTGGAAAAAACAACTTTACTAGACGAACCTTTGTTGGCAAAGTAATGTCTCTGCTCTTTATTATGCTTTCTAGGTTTGTCATAGCTTTTCTTCCAAGGAGCAAGTGTCTTTTAATTTCATGACTGAAGTCACCATCTGCAGTGATTTTGGAGCCCAAGAAAATAAAGTCTGTCACTGTTTCCATTGTTTCTCCAGCTATTTGCTCAGAAGTGATGGGACCAGATGCCATGATCTTAGTTTTCTGAATGTTGAGCTTTAAGCCAGCTTTTTCACTCTCCTCTTTAACTTTCATCAAGAGGCTCTTTAGTTCCTCTTCACTTTCTGCCATAGGGGTGGTGTCACCTGCATATCTAACGTTATTGAGACTTCTCCTGGCAATCTTGATTCCAGCTTGTGCTTCATCCAGCCCGGCATTTTGCATGATGTACTCTGCATATAAGTTAAGTAAACAGGGTGACAGTATACAGCCTTGACGTACTCCGTTCCCAGGCTGTAACCAGTGCGTTGTTCTGTGTCCAGCACCCAGATTAAAGACAGGAAGACTGCCGACACCTTAGAGGCTTCCTTCGTGCTCCCATGGCCAGGAGTGGTAACAGGATCCTGATCTTTAATGCAGAGATTTGCCGGCTTTATGTGCTTTATGTAAACGGAATCATGTAGTACATAGGGCTTCCCTGGTGGCTAAGGTGGTAAAGAATTTGCGTGCGGTGCAGGAGCCATGGGTTTGATTCCGGGGTCAGGAAGACCCCCTGGAGAAGGAAATGGCTCCAGTAGGAAGGAAGTTTCCACTCCGGTATTCTTGCCTGGAGAGTTCCATGGACAGAGGAGCCTGGCAGACTATAGTCAGGGAGTCACAAAGAGCTGGACACTGCTGCAACTAACACACTCTATGTACACATGTACATAGATCTCATATGTACATAGATCTCATAACCTGCTTCTCTTAATAAGATGTAGACAATATTGAATGATATGTTTAAAGCATAATGTCAGTGGCTGTGTAGTATTCTGGCATATGGATACACCATTATTTAACTAGTGCCTTGTTTGTTGTATTCATGTAGTTTGCAGTTTTTCATTATTAAGAAATGACTCTGTGATGAATAGAGATCTTTTAATGCATCACTGGTTATTTCTTTAAAATGTATTTTTAGCTAAGGACAACAGTTACAGAGTTCTGAGGTATTTGATGTATCCTGGGGAAATTTCCCGCAGAATACTGTACCAGAGTACATTCCCGTCAGCAGCATAGGAGAGTAGCCTTTTCCTGGTAATAACTGCCTGTATGAAAATACCAACCATCAGGGCATTGTCATTTAAGAAGATATTTGTCCGTTTGAATGTGAGAGAAGACTAGTGTCTTATTGCTGTCCTTCACACTTGACTTCCAGTGACGTTGAGCTGTTTTTCATAAGTTTGTTGGCTCTTTACATTTCTTTTTCTGTGCATTATCTTATTTTGCCTGTGTTTACTTTTTAGTTTGGGGTTTTTTTTGTTGTTGTTTTTTTTTTCCAATTTTCAGATGTGAGACTCGGACAAGCCACCCTGTGCTTGTAACAGTGAGCAGAGGGTGATGAAAAGTGCAGAAGGGAACTGGAAAGGGGCTGTGTTCTCACGTAGCGTCCACTTGGAGGGGTTTGTGTGTTTAATCTTGGTTGCGCCATGCAGCCTGGGCCACAGCAGTGAAAGCACTGAATCCTAACCCCTAGGCCACCAGGGAGCTGTCTACTTTGAGTTTTATACTGTCTAACACAGTATTCGCAGATCTGTTGCACTGATACACAGTGATGATATGTGGTAGAAGAAACCACAGGCTTTTTTTAAAATTGAGGTATAATTGACCAACAAACCTTAGTTTCAGTTGTGCAGCTGAATGATTTGATACATGTGTATATTCTGAAATATATATAGTAAGCCATAATATATTTAGTTAACATCTGTCACCACTCTTTTTCCTGTGATGAGAACTTTGAAGACCTACTCTGTTTAGCAGCATTTAAATACAATACAGTTTTGTTTTGCTTTTTTTTGACCCTCTTTGTGGAATCTGTTTTCTGACGAGGGTTTGAACCCAGGCCCCAGCAGTGAAAGCCTGGAATCCTAACCACTAGGCCACCAGGCAACTCTCCACAATACAGTATTATTAACTATTGTCATCATGCTGTACTTTACAACCCTGGAACTTAATTATTTTATAGCTGGATGTTTGTACCTTATACCATTATGCCTGCCCCCATCCTCTGGTGAACACCAATCTGTTCTCTATGAATTTCGTGTTTTGTTTTATTAGTCTGTCTTTGTCTGACTTACTTCACTTAGCATAATGTCTGCAGGATCTTGAGTGTTGTTGCAAATGGCAAGATTTCCTTCTTTTTTGTGGCTGAGGAACATTCCTTCGTGTATAAAGAATCCATTTTCTTCATTCATCCATCAGTGGACACTTAGGTTGCTTCCATATCTTGACTATAGCAAATAATGCTGCAGTGAGCATCCCCGTGTTCACTGTCATGCATATCATCTCCATTCATATGTCTTTTCTAGTGGAAGTTTTCATTTTCTTCAGATAAATATCCAGTAGTGGTTTTGCTGGATCGATTGGGAGTTCTATCTTTAATTTTTTGAGGAACCACCATACTATTTTTCATAGTGGCTGCATCAGTTTACATTCCCACCAGCAGTGCACGAGAGTTCCCTCTCCCCCACATCCTCTCCAACATGTATTATTTCTTACCTTTTTTATAATAGCCATGCCAGGAAGTGTGGTGATATTTCCTTGTGGTTTTGATTTGCATTTCCCTGATGATTAGTGATTTTTGAGCATCGTTTCCCATACCTGATGGCAGGCTGTATGTCTTCTTTGGAAAAATGTCTATTCAGATCCTCTGCCCAATTTTAACTAGGATCCTTTGTTTTTTTGCTGTTGAGTTGTATGAGTTCCTAATGTGTTTTGGATATTAATCAGATATATGATTTGTAAATATCTTCTGTTCAGTTGGTTGCCTGTTCATTTTGTTGATGGTTTCCTTTGCTGTGCAGAAGCTTTTTAGTACGATGTAGTCTTATTTACTTATTTTTGTTTTTGTTACATTTGCTTTTAGTGTCACATCTAAAAAAAATTATTGCAAAGATCACCGTCAAGGAGCTTACTTGCCTGTGTTTTGTTATAGGACTTTTATGGTGTCTGGTCTTACATTCAAGTTTTTAATCCATTTCGAGTTGATTTTTGTGTATGGTGGTAAGTTAGTGGTTCAGTTTCATTCCTTTGCATGTGGCTGTCCAGTTTTCCCAATATCATTTACTTAAGAGACTGTCCTTTCCTTGTGGTATATTCTTGGCTCCTTTGTTGTAATTGAATGGACCATATATGTGTGGGTTTATTTTGGGGCTCTCTGTTGTGTTCCATTGATCTGTGTGTCTGTTTTAATGCCAGTACTGTACTGTGTTGATTCCCGTAGCTTTATAATACGGTTTGAAACCAGGCAGTATGGTGTTTCCAGCATCATTCTTCTTTCTCTAGGTTGCTTTGGCTATTCAAGGTCTTTGTGGTTCCATACAAATTTTAGGATTTTTTTTTCTGTTTCTGTGAAAAAATGTCCTTGACATTTTAATAGAGATTGCACTGAATCTGTTGATTGCTTTAGCTAGTATGGACATCTTAACAGTACTAATGCTTCTGATCCATTAGCATGGGATATCTTTTGGTTTTATGTTTTTCAGTTGATTTCATTAATATCTTATACTTTTCAGTGTACAGATCTTTTGCCACCTTGGTTAAATTTATTCCTAGGTATTTTATTCTTTTTGATGCAATTAAAATTGGGTTTGTTTTCTTAATTTCTCTTTCTGATAGTTTGATATTGAATAGAAATACAGTTGACTTTCGTATATTATATATCCTGTAATCTTACTGAATTTGTTAATTAGTTGTAACAGTTTTTCGGTTGAGTCTTTAGAAAACTGTTTTCCTGGAAGTAGAAGTTCTCTAAAGGCCAAAATCTGCCGTGTACTTCTCTTCTGCAAGAAAAAGAGAAATGTATATGAAGTTACACAGTTCAATAGAAGCAACTTAGACATGGATTAGAAGCAGAGAGGATTGGCAGTGGCAGAGAGAGGTGAAATAAGATCAAAAAGTACTTTACAGTGATAATCTGTGAGATTTTCACATACCACATGGTTATCTTCGCGTCTGTTTGTTTATTTTTAGAAAAATCTCAAGAGGTCTGGGTGAAACCATTAGGATACCCTTGTAGGTCCAAGTGAAAGATAAGGAACTGAGTTGATGCTTCAGCTAGAATTAATGTCGAGAAAGAGAGATTTGAGAACAATTTTAAGGAGATTTTGTTACCAAGAAAAGGTTGAATTATGCCTCATGTAATCCATCAATAAAAGATCTATTTTGATTACTGATCCAAAATAAGGTAGTGGTGTTTGGCATTTAAAGAGATGTTTCAGTTATGTTGAAATTTTTGTGCAGCAGCTTTGTTTTCTCATGATGTCAATGATAGGCATTTGGGATACATTTAATTTTTCCTCTAATCTTTTAAAGCTTTTTAATCTTTTGAGAAGACATTTTGAAACAGATGAAACAGAGCATCTAAAGGCTTTTTGGTGTCAGTTTTCTCTGATTAGGAAACTGAGGCACAAGGATTTGAATAGCTTCTTACTGATACTGTGCAGCATATCAGCTATAGAATCAGTCAGTTATGTGTGGATGACTGCATTTGCCTCACTGCTGTCGATAAAATGTACTTACTACCAGTATTTCTCTGATAAAGGAGGAGGAGGGAATGGGTTGTCATTGCTAATTTTACATAAGCATTTAAATCATTCTCCCTTGAAGAAGTAACATAGTTTTGTTGTCTTTTGAATAACTAGATCCTATAGGATATAAAACATTGTGTTTAGTATAGTAACACTCTCTGGCCTTCAATGATTTATTTTTGAACACATTTTGGATCAGTTTTCACCACTGGAGAAAGATGAGATGGGATCCCTAATCAGAGCTATATATAGGCTTTTAGCTTACAAGCTTTGAAACTGCTGATGATAAATAGGGACAAAATATCTTTCTATCTTTTTCTGAGGACAGATTTTTAAAATGTAATCTTGTCCATTAAATGACAATAGAAAATGAGTCATAAATATGACAGTAAAAAAAAAAGACTTGTCACTTGATTTTTTTTTTTTTCAAACTAGAAGCATTTCAGGGACTTCCCTGGCAGTCCAGTGGTTAGGATTCCTGACTTCCATTGTAGGGGGTGTGGGTTCAATCCTTGGTCAAGGAAGATCCCATTTGCTCTGTGGTGCAGCCAAAAAGTAAAAGAAAAAAAGAAATGTTATTTCCCCTCTTCGTTCTTTAGACTATTAAGTGATAAATGTTTGCTGCCTGTAGAATTTATTGGCATAAATAAGGGTTCTGATTCTTTCCAGCATGGTAGTCCTTCAACTGTATCTCCCACACTTAGTCACCAATGTTCATGTGTGGCTGCACCTTTGGAAGCACACCTGTTGTTAGTTGCTTGATTGCTGCGGTTTGCCTGGTACCAAAGCAGGACCTTTATACACATTCTCTCGTTTAATTTTTACAACAGCTGTGTGAGAAGTATTAGTACACCCATTCCTGCTTAAGGAAACTAAAGCATAAGAAGTTAAATAACTTTTATAGCTAAAGAGCCAGGATTCTGACCGTAGCTTAATTGGCTCTTGCTGCTTGCTGTTGTGCGGTTTATGCCATATTGACCTTCTGAACTGATTCTCATGAGAAACATCTCACTTGTTTTTAAGAATTTACACACGTGCTGTGCTGTGCTTAGGGGCTCAGTCGTGTCCGACTCTTCTGTGACCCCACAGACTGTAGCCCACCAGCTCCTCTGTCCATGGGATTCTCCAGGCAAGAATACTGGAGTAGGTTGCTATGCCCTCCTCCTGGGGATCTTCTGAACCCAGGGATCGAACCTGGGTCTCCTGCATTGCAGGCGGATTCTTTACCAGCTGAGCTGCCAGGGAAGCGCATGAATACTGGAGTGGGTAGCCAATCCCTTCTCCAGGGGATCTTCCTGACCCAGGGATCGAACCCAGGTCTCCTGCATTGCAGGCAGATTCTTTACCAGCTGAGCTGCCAGGGAAGCCCTACATACATACAGTGTGAGCACAAATACATGTATAGGTATGGAAACACAAAGGCTACACCAAAATGTTAGCAGCGGATATCATGGTGAGTTTACGAGTGCTTTAAAAATGTTTTTCTTTGTATTTCTTTGTCTTTTTTTTTTTTTACAAGCATCAACATATATTTATATTATTTGTAATAAACATTTGTATGCTACATGTTGGACTTAACAGTAATTGAGACATGACATTTCAGCTTATTGTTGCTTATTTCTAGATCAGTTGGCCTTATTTCCTCAGTGGAAAGCTAATCACTATGACGTGGTGGTTGGTGTGCTGTCAGCCCGCAATAACCATCAACTTCGCAATGTGATAAGAAGCACCTGGCTGAAGCATTTAATACAACATCCAGCGTTAAGTCAACGGTAGGTTTCTTGAGTTCACACCTTGCCTGCCGTATTGAGTAAGTGTTCTGAAAAACCTCTTCTTGGATAGTCAGAGCTATTAATTCAGATATGTGGCCTCTTTTTCCCGGGAGAGAGGACTATCCCATTTTGCTTTTTCTCCACATAGTTGAGCCCCAAAAGTAAACTTAACCAGGATTTTAGGCCAAAAGATAGTTGGAGAGGATTATATTCCATATTTAGTGGTTCACATACCTAGTTTTTATAGATACCTAGTTTGGTTAGTTTGTTTGCTTTTTGTTTATTGGCTTTGGGGGTTTTTTGCTTTTATTTAGAAGACTAGTCCTTAAAAGGTTCTGTTTCAGAGTAGTTTTCTATTAGATGAATTTGTGTCTAAATATGCTTTTGACTGACTTCACAGAGATGCACTTAGTTTATTCTGTTCTGCGGTGGTGTTGAGTTGTGTGTGGTCTACAATTTGTATAGTTTGCCATCCTCTTTTTTTCTCAGCCACCCTTCCAGACTTGAGCTTTGATAGCACGTCACATGTTGCATTTTTTTTTATTTCATTTTATATTGGAGTACAGTTGCTATATCTGTTTTTTTAAATATTTACTTATTTGGCTGTTGGGTCTTAGTTGCATTACGCAGGGTCTTTTGTTGCAGTGTGCAGGTTCTCTCGTTGTGGTGCACAGTTTAGTTTAGTTGCCCCATGGCGTGTGGGATCTTCGTTCCCCAACCAGGCATCGAACCCGAGCGCCTTCCAATGCAAGGCGGATTCTTGGACCACTGGACCGTCAGGGAAGTACCAGCATGTCACGTGTTGGCATTAGATGGCTCAGTAATTGGTTAGGAGCCCAAGGTCTTTGAGTCTTCTCAGGGAAAGCAGCCTCTGAAGGTTGTACAGTGAGGGGCTAGTGAAGGAGAGGCAGAGAAGCCTGGACTCCTGGTGACTTCTCGTCAGTGAGAAGCAGAGAAGGCCCTCAGGATCGCACGCAGCTGGCATGCGTGTGACCGAGCAGCTCTACCAGGGAGCTGTGGTTGTGAATTTTCTCATCACCGGTAGTGACATTCATAGATTTCCTATCTTACTCACAGCAGCTTCCATTTCTTTTCAAGACAGGTGTCTCTAGTTCATGATCAAAATGCTAATAGAAGGGCCTCGGAATCATCACTGCTATAGAACCACCTTGGAAACCTGCACTTCTGATTGCCTTTCCCAGCTCAGAAAATAATGACCCCTCTCTCCCAGTTTCTCAGACCAAAAACTTTGGTGTTTATGTTGTGAATGGAGGCGTAAGTCTCCCTTGTGGGGTCTTTAAGGATCATTCCAATACAGCTGTGGAAATTACACTGGGAATTTCCTGAGGCATCGGAAATGAAAGGATTTATTATGCTCACAGGTCTTAGAGAGAGAGGTCCAACACCCCAATGCAGGGAACCATGTAGGAGGAGCGTCCAGGGAATGGACTCACCCAAGCAGGTGGGGAGCCAAGAGAGAGGGAGGACCCAGCAGCAGGCGCCTTTATTTGGGGTCAGGGAGGAGAGTACAAGCAAAAGGCGTGAGGGCGTTTCATTGCTGGGTTTGAATGTCAGTAGGTCACTGTTGGGGTCGGGGGTGGCAAGAGGGCGAATTGGTGGCAGGACCAACCTCGTCACCCGAGTGTACCTGGTCATCTGGGCAGGATGCGCACAGCCTGTTGGTGGGAATGTCGAAGCATCAGAAAAATAGGTTTTTGCAATTCATAGTACAGTGTTATCTTGACCCACATCCAGTCTACTAGCGTATCTTCTCAGTGTTTCCTTTCCATCAAATCTGGAACCCAGCCTCTCCCCACCTGTACCACTGCCGTCAGAACCACTACACTGGTCCAGGCCACCATCACCCCTCACCTAGGTTATTGCAGGAGCCTCTGTGTCTGAACTTTTCTGCTTCCACCTTTGATCCTTTATGTTCTATTTTCCAGACTGTAGCTAGAGTGAGCCTTTTAAAAATAGTCAAATTATGCCAATTTTCTGCTCATGCGCCTCCGCTAACTTCTCTTCTTGCTCAGAGTGAAGTCCCAGGCCTCTGTTGTGGCCTTTGGCCTTGTCTGTGTCTGCTCCCCCTGCACTGGGCACATTACTGTCTTGAATACCTTAAATGTGCTCCTGCCTCAGGGCCTTTGCACTTGCCATGCCCGTCGGTGCCGTTCTTCCGCTGCACGTCCTCGTGGCTCACTGCCTCACTGTCTTCAGGCCTCTGCTTAGAGGTCACCTCAGCAGGCCGTGCCGTGTTAAACAGTCCATTCCAGCTCTGTCCTCACTTACTGGACTTAATTTTTTTTTATAATACATATTACAAGCTGGCATGTTTATTATACTTAGCTGTATATTTACAAATTTTGTCTTGCCCCACTAGACTATGTTTTATGAGCATAGGGGCATCAGCTTTTTTCACTGGTGTATTTCCAGCACCTGGAACCTAACTTGGCAGAATAAGACACTCAGCTACTATTGAGGGGATGATTGAGAGCTACATATAATGAGTAGGTTTAACATTCAGGCTCTCATCAATAGTTTATTTGATATCATAGCATTAGTGCTTTAAATTAAGTAAGCTTGGTGATTTGTTTTATTAAAATGATGGGATATCTATATAAAAATAGATATTAGCTAAATGCTTTTTCCTGGGGCAGAGTAATTTTGTGGACCTGGTAAGACTAGGGTAGCTTAAATTCGGTAAATATCTGCGATAATTTAGCACATTTGTTCATTTCTGTTTATACCTTTATTCTAAACAACTATATCCTAGTTTGTAAAAAGGATTCTGGCATAATTGGCTGTTAGTAAAAGAAAGCCTTTGCGTTTCTGTGGTTATGGCTTACTTTCAAATCTTGTATTTTGCTGAAGGAGCCAGACTCCACATACATTTCAAGGACCCTATTTAATTAAAAACCTTTGTAGTGAAGCTGTAAATTGTCAATTTCTCAAGTGTTTATTACCCTGTGTGGAGGTGGCGTGCTGTGTATAGATAAATCCAGTCTAGCCCGAGTCTTTATGGGGGCTTGGAGTTTAGTAGAAGGAAAGAGATGTAGTAGTATAATAAAATGTTATGTGTGCTGTGATGTAAGTAAATGTAGAGTAGCTTGGAGTGTTTGGGAAACTCCGTACATTTCTGTGTGGTTCTGTAACGCTGGCATGCAGAGATTATGGAGGAGGGGGTGTATGTGTTTGTGAATGAGTGTGAGAGAGAGCACTGGGGAGGGAAAGAGGGGCAGAGAGAGTGAATATCATGTAAAAAGGGGAGGAGGGAGGGCTTATAACTGAGAGGTGGGCAGCAGCCAGTGTGTTGAGAGTTCGGGGGTGGGGGAGACCCATTTAGACAAGGACTGCTAAGGGCTGAGCTAAAGTGGTGACTTTTTAAGAAAATAAGGCTATGGAATGTAGAAAGAGAAGGAGAATGCTAGGATAATTGCTAGCTTTCTAACTTGGAGAATAATGAAATCATCCATCGAGACAAAGAGTACTAGTTGCGAGGAGCAGGTTTCATGAGAAAGGAGCTCAGGTGTAGACTGGTTGAGTTTGAGGTACCTGCAGTCAGGGGTGTGCTGTTAAATGTTTATCCACCGGCTGTCTGAAGAAAAGCATGCTTATTTGTATGTATATGTTTGTTATAAATTTTACTGACACAAAGGCTGTGTAGCATATCATTGACAGAAACTAATGTTTATGAAAGTCTCTGACTTCATATAGCCAGTTGATTCTCAGAGTGTTTTCATCATTTGCTAGACTTTTGTATCTGTAACCAGCTTGTTGCTGCAGTTGACAAGAGTATAATTCTGACATGAATATTTAAAGTGTAAAACTAAAATGGCAACTATGGTATGTGACAAAACTCTGAGTCAATGAAGTGAGTGACCTCTTTGCTGAATCAGATCATACATTTTGAACAATGGAAGATTATTTCCTCAATTTTTTGTACTGTTCACTGTGGAATGGCCACAAGTTTTCTGTGTGTGGTTTTGTTTTTTTTTTTTTTGAGGCTTTTTATTTTATCTTGGAGGATGAGATGGTTGGATGACATCACTGACTCGATGGACATGAGTTTGAGCAAGCTCCGGGAGTTGGTGATGGTCAAAGAAGCCTGGCATGCTTTAGTCCATGGGGTTGCAAAGCATTGGACACAACTGAGCAACTGAACTGAATCTTTATTGGGAGTATAGTTGATTTACAATGTAGTGTTACTCTGTTATACAGCAAAGTGAATCAGTTATACGTGTATCCACAAGTTTTAAGTGTAATCTGCATTACTAACATTTTCTCCATCACTTTAACTCTGGACAGTCAACAGAACAATAAATCAAACCTTTATTTGTAGTGCGTGCCAGTTTCCATGGTGTAAATATTACCACTGTGGCCAGTTCCAAGCTATGTATGTCTCTAGACACAGACTTGGGGAAGGTAAGCAGCGGCACAGCATCGTAATACCCCCGCCACACAGGTACAGCAGATAGGCATGACCTCAGGAGCAGAGGTGATAGTGAGACAGTGAAGACATGATGAATCTGAGCATTGGTTTCATTTGTTCTTAATATAATGTATTTAATTGTAACTTTATATAATTTAATTTTTAGTAAAATCTGTGCTTAATAACCAGCTCACAAAATTCTTGAAAATTTTACAGTTGGCCCTCATGGTACAATGGGAACAGGCTGTAGCACACAGCTGTTTGTGGGCCGTCTAGCTGAAAATGTACGATGAATTTGTGAATCTCTTCCTTAGAAGATGGGTCCAAGCTAGAGATGCTAATTCAGGAATCACTCCCAGGCTGGTTGAAGCCTTAGGAATAAATATTGTCCAGGGAGGGACTTCCCTGGTGGTGCAGTAGTTAAGACTTTACGCTTCCACTACGGAGGGCTTGGGTTTGATCCCTAGTCGGGGAATTAAAATCCCAAATGCTGTGTGACGAGGCCAGAAAAAAATGTCCAAAGAGAGCAAGGAAAAAGAGTTGAGTAAGAAGTGGTCCATGGGCAAAGCCCTGGGGTGAGGTCCACGCGGTGGACAGGCTGGGCTGGGAGAGCTGGGGAGCCACCTAGCAGGGCCACGGGAAAAAGGAGGAGACCTCTCTAAGGAGACCTGCCCCGTCCAGGCCCAGGAAGGCCAAGTAGGGGGGGGTAAGGAGTGTGGATCGAGCAGCAGGTCGCTAGTTCTACTCGTAGTAGACATCTCTGTGGGAGTGGTGCATGCTGAAACTAAAATTTTTGTGGTATAAAATGAGAAGGGAAAACCAGAGTCTGCAATTTTAGTTATTCCCTTATAGGACTTCACTGTAAAGGAAAGAAAGGATGGGGACACGGAGGGAAGGAAGGTGGATAAAGATTAACGTCAGGACTTCATTATATTTATTATGTGTAGGGAAGGAACCGTGGGTTACAGGTGGCTAGTGAAGCAAGATCTCAGAGAGGAGAAGTCCTCTCCTGGGATAGAAAGACTGCTTTTATTATTATTTTTTTTAATTTATTTATTTTTTGGCGGTGCTGGGTCTTTGTTGCTGCACGTGGGCTTTCTCTAGTTGTGGTGAGCAGGAGCTAATTTCTAGTTGTGGTGCACAGGCATCTCATTGCGTTGGCTTCTCTTGTTGCGACTCATGTGGGATCTTATTGGACCAGGGATCGAATCCGTGTTCCCTGCCATGGCCTAGAAAGGCTACTCTTGAGTAAAAGGAACACTTTCTGAAAGAGAAGGAAGTGAGTGAAGAAGCGTACTGATAGAGACAAGTTTTTAGGTGTGGGCATGAGAAGTTGTCTTTACCATGGCTTGCAGTTATATGGCCTGAATGTGTGCTGGTTGCCTGGCTTGCTCTAACATAGTCCTGTGGTAGAGGGCTTCCACGTCAGTCGCTTGGCAGTTAGCAACTTCTGATTTGCCTGTTCCCCCTTTTTGCTAGACCAGAAGAATAAAGTTAGAATTAATCCTAATAAATACAAGTTGTCTCAAAGTAAAAGCTCTGAAATGGGCGTGAAGAAGCATGCATGTGCGAGGTGAAGATCAGTAACTGATGTTAATGCTAACACATCTCTCAGTGTCCTTGTGAAGTTCATAATAGGTGCTCATGGCTGCAATGTGCCCGTGGAGGACAGGGAGGATCCTTATTCCTGCAAACTACTCAACATCACGAATCCAGGTAAGTCTTTTCCTCAGCCCTACCATTGCTGTATACAGTGGTCCTCCCTTACCCACGGGTGATACATTCCATGACCTCCCCCCAGCCCATGGATGCCTGAAATCTTGCATAGAACCAAATCCTATGTGTGCTGTTTTTCCCTGTTCATCCATACCTGTGATACAGTTTAATTTATGAATTAAGCACAGTAAGAGGTTAACAACAGTAAGTAGTAACAGAACAGTTATAACAGCATACTATAATAAAAGTTACGTGAGTATGATCTGTCTCCCAGAGTATCTTACTGTGCAAATTTAATGCTTTTTCCATATAACTAAGCACTGACCACACATGGCCGTAACTTTGGCAGTTTGAATTGTGACAGCAAAATTAACACAGATTTCTTTTTCCTTCTTCACAGTTTCACAGATAGACTATTGTTCTTATGGTAGATCTTAAGCAACTTCAACTATGACGTTTTTTTCTTCCCTTATTCAGTGGAGAGCTTTCACTCTTTCCCTTAAAGGAAGCACTTCTGCTCTGGCTTCTGTTCGGCACATCTGAGTTGCCAGCATCACCACTCTTGCCCTTGGAGGCCTTATTTACATAAAACAAGGGTCCCCTGAACACAAGCACTGCAATGCGTGGATGGTTGATCAGATAACCCAGACGGCTGCGGAGTGACTAATGGGTGGGGTGTGCTGGACAGAGGGATGATCACATACCAGGCAGGACCAAGCCTGATGGCTCAGAATTTCATCATGCTGCTCAGAAGGGCCCGCAGTTTAAAGCTCGCGAATTATTTCTGGAATTTTTCATTTAATGTTTTTGGACCGTAGTTAAATGTAGATAACTGAAAACTTGGGAAAGCGGAACTGCAGTTAAGGGGCGGCGGGGGGGCGGGGGGAACTACCGTACAAATTTGATGTTAAGAAGAGTTGTTGAGATGAATAGTATGGCAGTCTGTTTTTGGCAGACTAAAATCAAACTTTCATCGAAATTTATCTTTCATCCTTTCTGACAGACTAACCACCTTGCGCATCTGTGAAGATTCCTTATGAATATATATATGATTTTAGGATCCAGGAGAGTTTATTTTTCAGTATGGTTCCCACGCATTTCGAAATTCCTTGTGTGTAGATAAATCCTGAGTTAGAAAAGTTTGAACTTACAGAAAACTGCTGATTTCACCAGCCTGTTGATTTATAATAGCCTTGATACAGATCTTATGAATCACCTTTCTCTAAGAACTATTGCCTAAGCTACAAAAGAAACAAATAGTAAAAAAAAAAAAAGAAAAGAAAACAATAATATTTTTTTATTCCTTAGAGTTAAAAATTTGTGGGAGCTCTGATGAGATTAAAGACAGGTGGTCCTAATTAGGTTCTCTCTGTTGCCAGGGAAGCAATTTTAGGAAGGTGATAACTTTATACCTTTATTTATTAGCATTTCCTATTATGTTCAGCTCTGGTTCTGAGGGAGATGAAAGTTCCCCACATCTTGAATCTACTGGTTATGACTTCAGGTGTTTTAAGAGCTGTCATGTGTGTATAATTACGTGCACCTTGCTTGTGTAGGTAGCAGCACAGTAATGGTCAGGAGTAAGGGCTCTGGAGTCAGGCTTCCTGGCTTTAAATCGAGGCTGTGCCATTTCCTAGCTGTATGACCTTCAAACAGTTATTTACCACTTGCAACCTCAGTGTCCTGATCTGTAGACTGGAGGTAAAAGTGTTATACTGTCAGTATCAGGACTGACTTGAGCATGAAATAAGTTGATACATATGAAGTATTTAGTTCTGGGATATGTTCAGTGTTTAATACTGTTATGTTTTTAAAACCCACCTTTTTATAAAATTGGGTTGTAATCAGCTTTTCAAATAAATTGGACCATATTTTCAGGTCTGTATTGTAAAACAGAGGTTTCTTACTTAGGATGTCTATGAATTTAGTTAACATTGTAAGTAAAGTTTTATGTATAATTGTGTTTTCCTGGGGAGAGGGTCCTTTAACTTTCACTGAGGGCCCAAAGGGACCATGAACCTAACAAAATATTGTATTACTGATGATGTAAGAGAACAGATTAGGTTTGAAATTCAAATCCAGACCAAGCCAAATTTAAAGACACCTTTAACCAGACTTTCTATTATTTCAAGTGCTATTATTCATTAATAGTAAAGGAGTGGAGATTTTCATTAATAGAAAATTTTCACGTATGTAATATATAGGTTACCAATTTGTAAAAATAGGTATAGCTAAATTAGTTTTTCAGAATCTGATTTTATCGCTTTGATTTAAATGGCATTTAGATTTATTTCAGTACCTTAAAGTCATCATGAACATTAATCTTCATAATACCCTGGATGTGTAGAAGTTTGATTAATAGGATTATCAAAGCAGCAGGCTATCCTGTGTCCAGGTGGCTTGAAGTTCAAGGTACATTTGTTTTAGATAGAAAATAATTTTTCTAGATGGTTATAATTTTATTTACACATTCTCATTTATAAAATATATACATATTGTCAGTATATTCAGTATTAAGATTACATTTTATTTTCAGATAAACAGAAATTCTATTTTCTTCCCACAGGCTAACGGATCATTTGGGTAAATGTGGGAAGAAAACACTTTGTTTATCCAAAAATAAAATGTAATTTTTATTAAATATTGAATGTCTTGACTGACAATATGTGTATATTTTATAAATATATGTATGTTATAATCTTTAAATTTAATAGATGTGCTTCACTTTGGATGTCCTGTTTACTGAAAATATTAAAGAAAAAAATTTTTGTTACTGTCTAGTGTATTTGGAGTCTAGACTCTCTGGCCAGTGCTTGCCCCAACCCATGACAAAATCTGTACCCTCCTTTTTTCCCACCTGCTCATGTTTGTAAGTGGGTAGGAGCCAACACGACTGAAGTGACTTAGCAGCAGCAGCAGGAGCCAACAATTCCACTTAGTCATATTTTATTGAGCACCTACTAAGCATAAAATAGCACACTAGGAACTCTAAGGTAGGGATCCAAATGATCCTCTGGAGTGTGGGAAGGAAACGGAATTTCAGCTTATCTGAAAATAAAATGTAACCTTAATTAATATTGAATACATTGACTGACAATGCATGTATGTTTTATAAATATGAATAAATATGTTTATAAAATATTTTATAAACAATGCAAATGTTTTTAACTAATGGAACCTGTATCAGGGACTGTGTGACCTGCAGAGTTGGAAAATCATAGCTCTAAAACATACAAAGAATGTAGAATAATCTTTTAAAATAAGTTTTCAAATTATTTCTCAAGCTGGCATTGATATTTTCAGCCGTATTAACTATTTCCTGTAGTCTATCCTGATTCATTTATGGTAGCTGAGAAGGTTATCCCAAAAGGCCTGCTTTTGTCATTGATTAGACTCTGGGGAAATAGAAAGAGCCCTGAATCTGAAGTCAGTAGATATGGGTTTGATTTCTGCTCTGTCACTTTCTGTGACCTTAATCAGATACATCTCTGGAGTTCATTTTCTGAATCTGTAAACTGGAGATAATGCCACAAGCACATAGGGTAGTTGTAAAGATTAAATTTGATGGTATGTGGCACATAGGTGGTGGTCAGAAATGCTGTGTTTAATGTGTTTATCTTTGTCAGTACTATATGGCTAGAATTTTTTGGTGCTATTTGAATTGATTTCAGTTACTTCTGTATGGTGATAACTGCCCAACATCACAGAAATTGCTCATCGTGCAGTAGGATTTTTGGAATTTGCAGAGCAAGACTAAATGTACTCATTATTTATGACTACAGTTAGTACTGTATTTAATATCCCCATTTATCCAACCTTTAATATTCCCCTATAGTGTTTATACATACAGAGGCACATATGCATATGCAAAAGTTTATTAAAGTACCTCTAATAATTATTTTGCTAAGATGTGGCTGAAAATTTTGTTGTTAAAAAATAAAGTTTTTTTTTTTCTTTCTGAAAGCAGTAGTATTTCTGAAGCACTTAAAAAATGTATTGCCATTTGTGAAAGAATTATATAACAAATCTAGATTTTGCTATCAAGCGTACTTCATATTGGTAAAGTAAAAGATTGTGTTTGATTGTGTAAAACTCCTTTTCTCATTATTACTTCCTTAGTTCTAAATCAGGAGATTGAAGCATTCAGTCTTTCGGAAGACGCTTCATCAGGGCTTTCTGAGGACCGAGTTGTCAGCGTGAGCTTCCGGGTTCTCTATCCAATCGTTATTACGAGTCTCGGGGTGTTTTACGATGCCAGTGATGTGGGTTTCCAGAGGAACATCACTGTCAAGCTTTATCAGGCAGAACAGGAGGTATGCACTGCTTCGAACATGCTTTTCCCCATTTTTATTTTTCAAAATCATCAGCTTTTTCCTTGTGGCAGTGCTTAGGTTGGGAGACTTCCACCTGTTTTCCCTTATGATTAGATACATTGTAGTGTAATGTGTCATAATGCTGGTTTGAGAAGAGACTACTGATGAATAAACATGTTATACCTGGGAAAGGAGGAGTTGGACCAGATTAGAAATTTCCAACCTAAAATCCCTGAAAGCCTAAGGAATTTAAAAAGCTGTTGATGACTATTAAATATTTGGGACTCGTAGGTGTAAGCAAGTATGATTGCCTCTTCCTTCCAACCCTAAAAGTCTATCACCATAATACAGGCTAACAGATACGTCAGATCTTTTTTATAATAAGAGCATAGAGGAAATAAAAGTTTAAGACAGCTGGGGTTACTGTTTCTGATATTTGAGGAAACCCATTTGTTTCCTCAGATTTGTTCAGAGTTTGTCTGAAGGAGTGTAGCAAGGCATTATATTTGAAAAGATCTGTCCCTGGACTTTAAGCTATAAAAATCTTGAAAGAATTATACAGTGAGTGCCATATATCCAGAGAAGGAAATGGCAACCCATTCCAGTACTCTTGCCTGGAAAATCCCATGGACGGAGGAGCCTGGTAGGCTACAGTCCACTGGGTCACAGAGTCGGACACGACTGAGTGACTTCACTTCACTCACCACTTCAACTCACTTCATACTTTATCACTGGAGAAGGAAATGGCAACCCACTCCAGTATTCTTGCCTGGAGAATCCCACGGACAGAGGAGCCTGGCGGGCCATGGTCCATGGGGTCGCAGAGAGTCAGACACGACTGGAGTGACTAAGCACGCACACACGCCATATATCTACCAAGTAAATTCTACAGTAGTTAACATTTTGCCGTATTTGCTTTATGACATCTATAGTCATTCATCCATCTATCATCTTAAAAAATACGTATATTTTAGGGACTTTCCTAAAAAGTGGTGGTCTAGTTGCTAAGACTGTGCACTTCCAAGGCAGGGCACACAGGTTTCATCCCCGGTCAGGTAACTAAGATCCCACACACTGCAGAGCACAGCCAAAAAAAAAAAAAGTGTGTTTTAGATTAACTCGCAGGCGTCAGTAATATTTCAGCCCTAAACACTTCAGTGTGCTTATCATTAACTAGATTTTAATATTTGTTTATGGTTTGAAAAAATCACAGAGTGTAATGTGCATAAACTACATAAACCTTTGTAATCCAGCCTCCTGTCACCCTGCCCCATTCCCTAGAGGCAATCACTGTTCTCATTTCTTTTTTTTTTTAAACCACGGGCTAGTGTTGCCTATTGTAGAAGTTCATTTATAAATAGAAGCATATACTAAGCACTCTTCAGAGTAAGGCTTTCACTCAACATGATGTTTTTGAAACTCATCCATGTTATTGTATGTATCAGCAGATTTTTCCTCTTCCTTCTTTTAATTGCTGAGTTGTATTCCAACAATACATGGTATTTATCTGTTCTGTTGATGGGCAACAGGGATGTTTCCGGGGTTTTTCTCCTTTATTATTTTATTGTGGTTGAGTTACATTTATTAACTTTGGAGTATTAAAGCAACTTGCTATTCTTCTTGATCATGATGTATTAATCCCTTTTATATATGGCTGGAAATTGTGTTTCTTATGGGCAGCATATAGTTAGGTATTCCTTTTTATCCAGTCTGAGAATCCCTGCTATTTACAAGGGCTATTTATTCCATTTACACTTAAGGCAATTACTAAAGTGGTTGGATTTCAGTTTTTCTTTTTGTTATTTGTTTTCTGTTTATCCTGTGTTTTTTGTTTCTCTTTTCTTCCTTTTCTACCTCTTTTGGGTTGAGTATTTTTTAGAATTCCATTTTAATATTTCTATTTTCCTTTTACAGAGAAGGCAATGGCAGCCCACTCCAGTACTCTTGCCTGGAAAATCCCATGGACGGAGGAGCCTGGTGGGCTGCAGTCCATGGGGTCACTAAGAGTCGGACATGACTGAGTGACCTCATTTTCACTTTTCACTTTCATGCATTGGAGAAGGAAATGGCAACCCACTCCAGTGTTCTTGCCTGGAGAATCCCAGGGACGGAGGGTCCGTCTGTGGGGTCGCTCAGAGTCGGACACGACTGAAGTGACTTAGCATAGCATTTTCCTTTTAGCTACAGCTCTTTGTGTTATTTTGTGTCAGTCTGGTTGACATAAGAATTACAATGTATGTCCTGAACTTTTTTCAGTCTTCTTTAGCATTGTACCCCTTTGTGTAAAATATAAGAACCTTGCAACTATATAATTCCATTTACTGTTCCCCATCTTTTTGTTCTAATTGCCATATACCTTATATCCATGTATGCTATAAATCACACAACACAGTATTGTAATTTGTGCTCTAAACAGCTAAGTGTATGTTAGAGGAGAAGGCCGTCCTGGCTACTTTAAAGACTTTCTCCTTATACATACTTGGTTTTATGCTGTTTGGCTGTGTTATATCTTGGTGTGGTTTTTCTCTGTGTATTCTGCTCAGGGTTTGCCAAGTTTCTTCAACCTGTGAATTTATGTCTTTTAACAAATTTAGAGAACTTTCAGCTCTTTTTCCTAAAGAAAATTTTTTCCCAGCCCCATTTCTGTCTGTTCCTTCTGGGATTTCAGTTACGTGTAGTTTCCTTTTCTCCAAAATAACCCATTTTTGTAAGTTTCTTATTTTTCTAAATTCATGTTGAGCATATTTTCTCTGTGGCTTTGAGCTAGAGTATTAATGACTGCTTTAAAATCTGGTCTGCTATACTAAATTTGAGTCATTTTGGCTTGTCTTTGTTGATTATCATCTTTTCTCTTGCATACAGCAACATTTTCCTGTTTTATCTTACATCGCGTAACTGGATTGTATCCTAGATACTGTGAATAATTCATTGTAGGATTGTGGGTCCTGTTATAGTCTTTGAGGAGAGTTGCTTTGTTTGTTCCTTTTAGCTGTCAGTTAAATTGCTGGGCATAGATTCTGAACCCTCTCTCCCTTGCGGTGAGCAGCAGCTGACGTCTCTGGTCGGTTCTCTTGGACTTAGATGGGCTGCTCAGATTCTGCTTCAAATGTGTATTTCCTGACTCAGCCGCAGTCTAGGACAGGGTTCGTAGGAAGGACTGAGAACTCTGTGACCCTTTCCTTTCTGGGTTCTTCTTCCTCACTTGTTAGCCAGTGTGTTTGCCTCCACTCTGTCTTCTGATTTGCAACCAGAAAGACTGCAGTTCTTATTTCAGAATTATTTGCCCCCTGAGGTATGCCTCAGACAGAGAGCCATTAAAAAAAAAATAGGGGAAGCAGATCCAGTGACTTTCTCACCTTCTGGGTATTGCTTTTCCGCCAGTGTGTGTCCTTTGTGTATGTTCCAGTGCCTTCAGATCTTTTCTTTTTTTTTAATGTATTGTCTGCTATTCGTAATTGTTATCTATAGGAGACTTGGCTTGTTGTCACTGGAAGCAGAACACTGTACAGTTTTTTTAGGCATGTTTAAAAAATTTTTGTGTGTTAAGTTTGATTGTTATTAACATACAATGTCAGAGTCACCAATAAACACCCAGATCAATTTAATATTAGATTTTTTGTTTGTTGTATTCCTTCATCCTCTAAAGAACTTGTTTAGTTTGTAAATGTGTTTAATGACATGAATATAAGAGAGGGAGCAAATCTTAATGACGGTTCCAGCCATTATGATTCTAGTGAAGAGAGCTTTATTGCTTAAGTATAGGAGTTCATATATCATTGTGGTTAAAGGTTGCATTGATACTGAAGCTCAAATAGGTAACTGCAAGAGCAGTACTCTGAATTCCACTGTCAACCTTACCTAGAAATTAGGATCAATCCTGAATTTTTTTCATGATTAATTGTCTTAGTATATGTAGTGGGTTTTTTTTTTTTTAAACTTCTTTTATTTCTTTATCTATTTGGCTGCACCGGGCCTTAATTGAAGTCTGTGGGATCTAGTTCCCTGACCAGGGATCAGACCTGAACCCCCAGCACTGGGAGCATGGAGTCTTAGCCACTGAACCACCAGGGAAGCCCCTATAGTCTTTTTGAGTTGTCACTCAAGTAGTTTGATTCAGATGTACAATATTTTTATCATGTTGATTTAATTTTTAGTTGCCATATTTTTTTACCCAAAGAGAGGTTAAGGACTCTCCAAAGAGTCCAAAGAGTCTCTCCAAAGAGACTGAGATCTGGTGGACTGCAGTGGGTTCACAGTTAGTCACGGTATATAAAGTATTGCCACTGCATTGCCATAGACTGATGTTGATGAAAGAAATAGGCTTAATTCATTTAAACTCCCTTCATTCTGAACTTCTGCATGGTCTTGATAGCTTTAACAGAAGCATCTCCTGTAGCAAATTGGTATCTAAGAATAGCTATGAGAAGAAGGAAATGTTCTTGCCTAAAACAAAAAGGAAGGACCCAAAGAAAACAATAGACACAATGAGAATCAGTCTTTTTTTAATGTTCCCATTTTTGTTTCTGTTTGTTCTTCTAAAGGTTCTTTTTGAAGGGTGATTCCTGAGTACCTCTGTTCTATGTGGAAGTCTATGATCTTTCAGTTTATTCTTAACCCTTTGGAGTTAAGTTTACTAAGTTGGAGTTAACTAAGTTAAGTTAAGTTATGTTGGCTTAACTTAACACCTTACATTTTCCTTGATGCTCCTTATTTCAAGGTGTCATTTTTATTTTTTTAAGATTATGTGGCTTATATTTAGCGTTTTAGAACTTCATGACAGCCTTGGTGATCTTAAATAGCTTTACTTAATAACCATGACTGCCCTGGAAAGCCCAAATGATGTCTACGCCACAGTAGTTCAATGTTAGTAGCCATGGTTGGGGCCACTGAGAATTTAGAATGTCCGCTGTGTGAAAACTTGCTGCGTCTGATGTGAAGTATTTCTCCTTGTCTTCTCCCCACCCACCCTGTAGGAGGCCCTCTTCACTGCCCGCTTCAGCCCTCCGAGCTGTGGTGTGCAGGTGAACAAGCTGTGGTACAAACCCGTGGAGCAGTTCATCTTACCTGAGGTACTGTAACGGGGAGACTCTGGTCTTGCCGTGGGCCGTGACGCCCTGGGGATGTGCTTAGAGGCGGGCCTTTGATGCTCTCCCGCCAGGACAGCTCTCCAGCATGACAGATGCCACTACAGCAGGGGTGTACTAAGCCGCAGCCCTCTGCATTCCTCCCACCAACCAGAGAGCTTCATGGCGCCCCAAAGGTTCCCCACCACGCTTTGAGAAGCATTGCATGTCACCATGGCTGCTTCAGCGGAACCTGCATGACTGCCTTAGTGACAAAGGCCAGTAGTAGGTGTGGTTGTTAGAGAGACACTGATACTGTTCATGGTTGCTTATCTAAACAACAAGGAGGTGGAGGGAAGTGCGGACAGGCTAATGGCAAGGTTGGAACCGTAACTGTTCCTCTGCTGCCAGGGCCTCATCAGCCCTGGAGTTAAGCCCATATGTGGCTGTATCACATTGTGTACGACACAGTTAGACATGAACAGACCGTTAGCTGCCAGCCTCAGCCTTTCCAGGCTATTCCAGTCTGTCTTTCTGAGCAGAGTGTTTTGGAACCGCTGTGCAGGGCTCAGTTTCCCAGTCCTCTCTGGCAGACACTGTCTGTCAACTTCGGTGTTCACCCAGTGACACCAAAGCTGAGTTAAGATGTGGAAGCTGGATGATTGACCAGCCCTGCTGGCTAACCAGGGAGCCTTTTTCTGCCACTGGTCACGTGGGTGCTGTTCACACTTGAGCAACAGCAAAGTCACGCATTTTATAATGTGCTGCGGATCTTTGGAGCTGAGTACTGGTAATCAAACTGTGTATGTTAATTCCATGACAGTCAAAGCGAGCTCCTTTATCTCACCTATATGTGAACTTCTGTTGAAAAACATGTAAAGAAAAACAAAACTGAAACAGAAAAAATTTCCAAGTTTTTAGTGTTATAAAAAAGACTGTAGTGAACATCATTACACTCTCTTTTGGGTACCAAACTGCTTGTTTTCTTAGGATGAATTGTGGGTTCAAATTTCTACATATTTTTGAGGCGTATGATTTTCTTTTGGAGAATAGTTTAGCAGTTTGTATCCATTTGAATAGTCATCAGCATTATATGAGTGTACCTGTTTGTGTCCTTTTTAAAATTCATATATGAACTTTTTCCCTATTTAAAGGAAGTATGCACCATCAAAGGTATCTCTTAATTAAGAATAGTGGTTCAACTAAGGATTGGCCAAGTGTTGGATCTCAGTTTTTATTTTTTTGAGACATTGTTCATTTTCACCAAGAACTTAATTTTTTTTAGTTTTTAAAAATATTTGTTAATTTGTCTGGGTCAGGTCTTAGTTGCAGCACAGGGGACCCCTGTTGCATCATGCGCGGTCTTTCACTGCAGCGTGGGGACTCTAGCTGTGGCGTGTGGCCTCAGTAGCTGCAGGGCACAGGCTTAGTTGCTCTGCTGCATGTAAGATCATAGTTCGCTGACCAGGGAGCAAACCCACATCACTTGCCTTAGAAGTACGGACCCAAACCACTGTACTACCAGGGAAATGCCGGATTTCAGTTTTTGAAGGAAGTCATTCTTTGATCTGTTAACTCATTTACTCAGAAAATATTTTTTGAGCACTTAGTGTATGCCAAGCGCTGGGTCTGCTTGAGGACATAGTACAACAATCCCTACCCTTGAGGCAGCTTGTGTACTGGTGAGGGCTGTTGTTTAGTCGCTCAGTTGTGTCTACGGCCATACCACCCTGAACGCTCCCGATCTCGTCTGGATGAATTTTATTTTCTTCTATATATCTGTTTTTTAAATGTCCTGAAATAGCCTTATTAGCCTTATTGAAATAAAAAACTTTAAAAAAATAAAATACTTTCCTTTTATACAAAATCCTGGTTTTATTGCAAGCCTGTTTAATTTCACGTATATATTCATTTTTGCCGCATCAAGCCCTCGTTGGACTTAGTTGCACAGAAAAAAGTGATAGTGATGTAGGTTTGCCTATATATCATCAGCAGAGAATAACCAAAGAAAAACAGATCATTGATCCCAGTTGCGAGGGAGAAGTAGATAATTTGTTCATCATCATATTCTCTCTAGACTTCACAGTCTGCTGGAGTAACATGTCAGCAGTGTGGCTTGTCAGCTAATAAGCAGGGTTCTTGCAGAATTTTTGTTGTGTGACTCACTAAAGCAGAATTCTTAGTGGCGGGGGGCGTTGCACATTTAAATAGAGACTGCTGTGTGTTCCTCTTAAAGTATTTCTCTAATTTCATATTTCTCTTGGTAGTGCACCTGAACCTGGAAACTAATTGCAATAAAAAGACTGTTCATTAAACCCAAGTCACTAGAGACAGTATTGTCAGTATCATGGGTACTTACATACTTATTTTTTATGGACGTTGAAATTCTTCAGCGGTAGTCATCTCTGCAGGCCATAAGAAATTGTTAATGGTTACAGGCGCAAAAATACTGTGTATGTTTAAGCTACTCTGTTGGTTTGCATGATGAGTTAGAAATAGGACACAGAAGAAGGACCACATGGGTTGCAGATAGCTCACTTATGTTACAGGTGAGAGAACTTGAGAGCTCTTTTTTACAGTCTGCACTGTGCTGTTCTTTCCCACCTTTTACTTTTGTAATTATGTTTTTATTTTCAGAAGCAATTGCATATTTGATATGCGCTTTCAAGGGATACTTGTTTTGGGTCATGCTGTGCAGCATGTGGAATCTTAGTTTCCTGACCAGGGATTGAACCCAGGCCCCCGATTGGGAGCACAGGTTCTTAACCACTGGACCTCAAGTCCAATAGTCTCAAGACTCAAGTCTCAAGTCCAATAGACCTCAAGACCAGAAGTCTCCCTACCTTTTACTTTAATTTCTTGATCTTAGCAGGGAATTGTCATAAATAAGGTGTTACACATCTGTAGAGATTCCTAGCTTAGTGATTACTTTGTGTCAGAGAGTAGGAAGAAGGCGTTTGAGAGAAGTGGGGAACAGAAATGTAACAGTGACATGGAGCAGGTATAGGAGAGGTGGAGAAGGTAGAGCTCTTCCCTTCCCTCATAACAAAACAACTGGCAGGTTCTGTAAGTTGAGTGAATGAACCAGGATCACTTTTTGAGCCAATGAGTGTTTATGGTAACTACTCAATTTAACATGTTTAATATTTATTCATTTGGCCGCCCCAGGTCTTAGTTGCAGCATCAGGCAGGATCTTTCATTGCGACATGCAAACTCTTAGTTTCGGCCTGCGGGATCTAGTTCTCTGATCAAGGGTTTACCCTGGGCCCCCCTGCATCGGGAGCACTGAGCCGTAGCCACTGGACCACCAGGGAAGTCCCTGCTCAATATTACGGATCTTATACTGGGGCCCAGTCGAGGAAGATGGAGTTGGGCGCCAGGCGGGAGAAATAGCAGTCAGGTGCCAAGCGTCAGTCGAATGGACTGGACAAGAGAATTACTTGCTTTGTCATATTTGCCAGATTTCTATTTTCAAGCTGAAGCTTTTTGGGGTTACCATAGCTTTTTACTTTGATATGGTTCATTTGGAACTACAATCACAAAGATTCCTGGTGACCTAATTGCTACCTCCAGGGGACACTTTGAGTCCTTACCTGAGTTGACTGCCGTTTTCTCTTAGCTTATGTTGGGTTGGGCCAAAAAGTTTGCTGGGTTTTTCCGTAACGTCTTTTGGGAAAACCAGAGTGAACATATTGGCCAACCCAATATGATATACATCCTTCTGGTTCTGCTTGATCCGACCCTGTCCTTCTTCCCTATTCCTCATTTTTTTTCCTCTTAAACATTAATCATTAAGAGCTGATATCCAGCCTTCTGTTTATTTTATTCATTCTTCTAGGCAGTTTCATCTGTTACCACCTGTTTGTTACTGTCTGCAGCCCATATTTCTTATGAACTCTGTATGCACTTCAGCTGAACGCCTCCACTTGGAAGTTCCCCTGGGTGTTCTAGTGGTGATAGCATCTCCATCCACCCATTCTCACCTCCTGTATTTTCAGTCCTGGGTCATAGTATCTCCTTTTGTTTTTCAGGTATCCAAACCAGAATCATGAAATTTATCCTCAGCTTTCATATCCAAGCATTCACTAAGCCCTGTCAATTCTTTATCCTAAACATATTTGGTTTTCCCCATTTTCTTCAATTTAAGTCTGAATTTGGCAATTAGGAGTTCATGATCTGAGCCACAGTCAGCTCCCCATCTTGTTTTTGCTGACTGTATAGAGCTTCTCCATCTTTGGCTGCAAAGAATATAATCAGTCTGATTTCAGTGTTTGCCATCTGGTGATGTCCATGTGTAGAGCCTTCTCTTGTGTTGTTGGAAGAGGGTGTTTGCTATGACCAGTGCATTCTCTTGGCAAAATGCTATTAGCCTTTGCCCTGCTTCATTCTGTACTCCAAGGCCAAATTTGCCTGTTACTCCAGGTGTTTCTTGACTTCCTACTTTTGCATTCCACTCCCCTATAATGAAAAGAATATCATTCTTTGGGTGTTAGTTCTAAAAGGTCTTGTAGGTCTTCATAGAACCGTTCTATAAAGAAAGCTGAGCACGGAAGAATTGATGCTTTTGAACTGTGGTGTTGGAGAAGACTCTTGAGAGTCCCTTGGACTGCAAGGAGATGCAACCAGTCCATCCTAAAGGAGATCAGTCCTGGGTGTTCATTGGAAGGACTGATGAAGCTGAAACTCTATGCGAAGAGCTGACTCATTTGAAAAGACCCTGATGCTGGTAAAGATTGAAGGCAGGAGGAGAAGGAGATGACAGAGGATGAGATGATTGGATGGCATCACCAACTCAATGGACATGAGTTTGAGTAAACTCCAGGAGTTAGTGATGGACAGGGAGGCCTGGTGTGCTGTGGTCCATGGGGTCGCAAAGAGTCGGACACGACTGAGTGAACTGAACTGAACTGAAACATATTTGGTGTCAGTCCTTCCAAATTTTATCACTGTTTTATAAGAGCGTGATATATTCCAAGGGGAAGAGGTGGTTGTTTCCAGGAGAAAGACTCAGGATTAACCCAAAGCAGCCTCATATAGTTAAGAGTCTAGGACTTAGCTTTCAGGTCCTGTCGTTGACCTTGTAGAGTGTATAAACCCGAGTGTCTGTTGATTCATGTTTAATGGGTGTTAGCACATTAAAGTGGTTTGCATGCTTAAGGCCACTAGCTGGGAACCTTCTTCCTGGTATGTCAAGGCACCTAAAAAACAATCTGAACTGTTAGTTTGGGCGTTGAATTTGATTACAGCAGTGGGAGGTGGGTGTTTTTGAGAACTTTCTCATTCAAGTGGGATGTGACCAGAAGGCTTCATATCTTCTAGTTATTGTATCTTTCTCCCCTTAGACATAGCTGCAGTGCCAGAATTCTCTCTGAAACCAGCTTTCCTTTAGTGTTATAAGGTATTGATTTTACTAATTAAGCTTCAACCTTAGAGCTCTTCCCAGTTACTAGGAACATTTTTTTCTTTACTATTAGGATTTAATTAGTTCAACTCAGAGGGCAGTCTCTTTAAATTTATTTTTTAATCGAGATATAACTGACATTCATTTTATTAAAGTATATAGTATAATGATTCAATGGTTATATATGTTGCAAAATGATCAATGCAAGTCTAGATAATACCCGCGACCAGACAGAGTTATAAAGTTTTTTTGTGATGAGAACTTTTAAGATCTGCCTCGGTGTTTAGTCACTAAGTCATGTCCAACTCTGTGACATGGACTGTAGCCCCCCAGGCTCCCCTGTCCATGGGATTTCAAGGGCAAGAATCTCTTAGCAACTTTTAAATATGTAATACGGCATTATTAACTATAGTCACTGTGCTGTACATTACATCCCAAGACTTCTTTTTTTGTAACTGGAAGTTTGCACCTCTTGATCACCTTTACCCATTTTAGCTACCTCCTACCCCCCACCTCTAGCAGCCACCCATCTATTCTGTGTGTGTATGAATTCTGGTTGTTTTTGTTTGTTTTAGATAAATGAGATAGTATTTGTCTTTTTCTGTCTGACTTATTTCACTTAGCGTAATGCCCTCGGGATTTATCCGTGTTGTTGCAAATGACAAGACTTATTCTTTTTTATGGCTGAATAATATTCCATTGTATATAAATACCTTATCTTCTTTATCCATTCATCCCTTGATGAACACTTAGGTTGCCTACATGTCTTAGCTGTTACAAATAAAGCTGCAGTGAACATGCGGGCACATACATCTTTTCAAGTTAGTATTTTCATTTCTTTTGAATAGGTACCCAGAAGTGGAATTGTTGGATCATATAATAGTTCAAACCTTTTTTCACAATGGTTGCAACAATTTACATTTCTACCAAGAGTACCCAAGGATTCCCTTTTCTACACATCACATCAGCAGCACTTGTTATTTTTTGTCTTTGATACTAGCCATTCTAACATGTATGAGGTTATATTTTACTGTGATTCTGATTTGCATTTCCCTCATAATTTGGTAATATTGAGCACCTTTTCATGTACCTATTGGCCATTTGAATGTCTTCTCTGGAAAAATGTCAGATACTCTGCCCTTTCTTTAATTTGGATTCTTTGGGTTTTTGGCTACAGAGGTGTGTGGGTTCTTACATATTTTATGATTTGCAAATACTTTCTCTCATTTGGTAGGTTGTCTTTTTATTTTGTTGATAGTTTCCCTTGCTGTCTAGAGTTTTTTAGTTGGATGTAGTCCTACATGTTTATTTTTGCCTTTGCTTTGGTGTCAAATTAAAAAAATCATACCTAAGGCTGATGGCAAGTAGCTTACTGCCTGTTTTCTTATAGGAGTCTCACGGTGTCAGGTCTTAGGTTCAAGTGTTTAACCCTTTTGGGGTTGAGTTTTGTGTGCAGCGTCAGCGGTCCAGTTTTCCCAATGCCATTCCTTTTGGCACTTCCCGATTTCAGAGGTTAAGACTCCACACTCCCAATGCAGGGAGCACAGGTTCAGTCCCTGGTCAGGAAACAAAAAGCATGCATGCTGCATGGCATGACCTAAACATTTTTTTAAAAGACTGTCTTAGCTACCTATGAATCAGGAAGCTGGCTCTTATCAGACACCTTAATGTGCTGGTGACTTGATTTTGGACTTTCCAGCCTCCAGAACTGTGAGAAATAAATGTTTGTTCAGCTCAGTCGCTCAGTCATGTCTGACTCTTTGCGACCCCATGGACCTCAGCACACCAGGCCTCCCTGTCCATCACCAACTCCCAGAGTCCACCCAAACCCATGTCGATCGAGTCAGTGATGCCATCCAACCATCTCATCCTCTGTTGTCCCCTTCTCCTCCCACCTTCAGTCTTTCCCAACATCAGGGTCTTTTCAAATGAGTCAGTTCCTCACATCAGGTGGCCAAAGTATTGGAGTTTCAGCTTCAGCATCAGTCCTTCCAGTGAACACCCAGGACTGATTTCCTTTATGATGGACTGGTTGGATCTCCTTGCAGTCCCAGGGACTCTCAAGAGTCTTCTCCAACACCATAGTTCAAAAGCATCAATTCTTCGGAGCTCAGCTTTCTTTATAGTCCAAGTCTCACATCCATACATGACCACTGGAAAAACCATAGCCTTGACTAGACGGATCTTTGTTGGCAAAGTAATGTCTCTGCTTTTTAATATGCTTAGGTTGGTCATAACTTTCCTTCTAAGTAGTAAGCGTCTTTTAGTTTCATGGCTGCAGTCACCATCTGCAGTGATTTTGGAGCCCCCAAAAATGAAGTCTCTCACTATTTCCATTGTTTCTCCATCTATTTCCCATGAAGTGATGGGACCAGATGCCATGATCTTAGTTTTCTGAATGTTGAGCTTTAAGCCAACTTTTCCATTCTCTTCTTTCACTTTCATCAAGAGGCTCTTTAGTTCTTCACTCTCTGCCATAAGGGTGGTGTCATCTGCATATCTGAGGTTATTGCTATTTCTCCTGGCAATCTTGATTCCAGCTTGTGCTTCATCCATACCAGTGTTTGTTATTTAACCAAATAAAAAAAGAAAGACTGTCCTTTTCCCATTGTATATTCTTAGTCCCTTGGTTGTGAATTAAGTGACGGTGTATGTGTAGGTTTATTTCTGAGCTCTATTCTGTTCCATTGAGCTATGTGTCTGTTTTTAATGCCAGTACTATACTGTTTTGATTACTATAGCTTTGTAACATAGTTTGAAATCAGGAAGTGTGAGGCCTCCAATTTTGTTCTTCTTTCTCTAGATTGCTTTGGCTATTCAAGGTCTTTCATGAGTCCTTACAAGCTTTAGGGTTGTTTGTTTTATTTCTGTGAGAATTGCTATTGGGATTTTGATAGGGATTGCACTGAACAGTATTGACATTTTAACATTTTTAATTCTTCCAATCAATGATCATGGAATATCTTCACATTTATTTGTGAGTTTGAGTTTCTCAGCAGTCTTAATTCCTAAGATAGGTGTTTGCTTATTCTCACCTGGATTTTTGAAATAACTCGGTTACCACTCTCCGTACGAACCTCCACTCTCTTGCCTCTCTGAGACTGGAGTGACCTTTCTAAAACTGCAAATACGATTGTGTCACTCTTGTTGTTGTAACCGTCTGTGCGCCCCACTGCCTTCGGTAAAGAACAGACTCTGCTGTAGCAGACAGAGCTGACCTCAGCCTGTCTTTTATTCTCTTTCCTCAGCCTTGTGCTTTAGCAGTAGTGCACTGCTTAATATTTTTCTGACTATCTAGTGCTGTTTCAAGTCTCCCCTTTCATTTGTTATTTTATCTGCCTCCTTCCTATTTTTCTGGACTCAAACTCCTTTAAGATGTAGCTCAGCTCTCATAGTCGTTGAAGTTCTGTCTGACCTCCCCAGACAGTGACTTTCCTTTGTTATTGAGCATGTTATGGCATATTATGCTTGCTTAAAGATGTGGCTATTTCTTTTTTTCTCCTAATCTTCAAATACATAGCCCACAGCCTGGTACATAGTAGACATTGAGAAGTTTAAATAATGGCTCATGTCTGAGAGAAGATGGACCCCAAGTTCACTTAGTTTTATACATGTGTTTAGTTACAAAAAAAACTTTTCCTGATTATAAAAATATGAAAATGTTTGAAAGTAATACTTGTTCAGTGTTGAAAACCTGACAAAAATATAGAAAAGTTAAAAGAATATGATGTCATTCATCTGTTGTACAGCATAGTAGGCGTATTTCTTCACAGTCTTTTTTAAACTGCATAGGGGGTCTCTTAGTTGTGGCACACATGCTGTAGAGCATGCGGGCTTCAGCAGCTGCAGTGTGCAGACTTAGTTGCTCCATGGCAGGTGGGATCTTAGATCCCCAAGCAGAGATCAAATCCGCACCCCCTGCTTTGGAAGGCAGACGCTCAACCAGTGGGCCACCAGGGAAGTCCTCTTCCTCGGCTTTTAAGAATGCTTCTGTGTACATTATCTATTTGTGAGGACATTTTCTTGTTTTTACAGAAAGGATCGAGGTTAATGAACATCAAGTTTAATAAAGAGCTAAGGTCACCCGGGGAAGTGTAGAAGTGAGCAGGACCTAAGTAAGGACCTAAGAAAGTAAGCAGGACCTAAGAAAGTAAGATGAGGAAATGGAATCTTTTAGAAAGGCAATGCATTGTGTACTATACGCTTTATCACTGATCCTCCAGCAGCCCTTTTACATAGGCCCCATCTTCTCTGCTTTAAAGGCTGGGAAATGATGACACAGGCTATGTCTGCAGAGTCTGCTCTGAGGAGCCCTAAGGCTCTGCAACGCACACCAGGAGTTTCAGAGATAATGAAATTTAAGGATACATTTGCAAAATATAAAATGACACACTGCCCGAGGAATCCAGATTCTTTCAATGTTCTTATCTTTTGTGGTAGAGAAGTTTTATTGTCTTTTTTTTAAAAAAAGCTTGCAAATCATTGCCCTAGCTTATGGGACAAGTTCAGTTCTGTCTACTTCCCTTATAATGCTGGTTGAATGAAACACTACCATAAAGTATTTTATCTTTTAATTTTAATACATGAAATGTTTTTAGGATGCTAAAACTGTATCTTTTATGTCCTATTGTATACCAGAATTCTACTTGCTTTTGAGTTCAGTGTCATTCACCTACTTACTTGAGTAATGCCTGGTATCAGACATTCTAGATGCCGGTTGATAAGACAGACAAGATCGCTGCTCTCTGCTGTTTGCAGTCTAGTGGGAGGAGCAGTTAGATGGGCAATAGAAAAATAAATATCAAGAGTGGTAAGTGGTTTTAAGAAAATAAGACAGGCTGGGGACTTCCCTGATGGTCCAATAGCTAAGACTGGACCACAGTCGTAATGCAGGGACCTGGGTTCATCCCTGGTCAGGGAACTAGATCCCATACGCTGCAGCTAAGACTTCACATGCCACAACTAAGACCCGGTGCAGCCAAAGTAAATATTAAGAAAAGAAGACAGGCTGATGTGATAGAATTTGGGAATTGGCTGCCTTCTGTTCAGTCTCTAGAGAAAGCCTTCCTGGGGAGACGACCATGGAGCTGAGACCTGGGCAGGACCGAGGAGCTAGCTATGCACAGATACTAAAAACAGGAATTGTAGAGAGATTAAAAGACACTAGAATTCAAAAGAGGGACGGGAGCGTAATTTCCTAAGTTCCAATTTTAATAGTAATGATTACTAAGGAAAAGCTTGTCTGATTTGACAAGATAAAAATTACGGATTTTTTTTTTTTTAAACCTGGGAATCCCCTGGCGGTCCAGTGGCTAGGACTCGGCACTTTCACTGTGGTGGCCCAGGTTCAACCCCCTGGTTGGGGAACTGAGATCCACAAGCCTTGTGCCATGGCCAAAGAAAGAAAAAACAAAGAAACCTATAATATGAAGTGGCAAACAATTCTGGAAAAATAGTATATAAAATATTACAGGATTAAGGTAATTTATTACAGGCTCATACAGATTAATAAGAAATATATAAAACTCAGTGGTTAAATGGTAAAGAAGCATGACAAGGCAGTTCCCAGAAGAGATGGTATAATTGATACACATCATTAAAAATCAAAAGGAACAGGGATTTCCCTGGCGGTCCAGTGGTTAAGACTTCGTGCTTCCATTGCAGGGGGTGCAGGTTCGATCCCTGGTCAGGGGACTCGATGCCACATGGCACCCCTCCCAAAAATCAAAAGAACGCCAATTAAAAAATCATTTCTTTAAATCTACTAAATTAGCTTAAACTTCTCTTCTTTTACTAATATCCCATACTGGGAAAAGGAGAGTGAAACCAGGCATTCTTATAAATTGCTAATGACAGGCAATTTGGCTCTCTGTTATTGTCCTAGTAACTTCATCTCTTTATAGTTGGAGAATAATCACTTTACAGTATTGTGATTGTTTCTACCTTTCATCAACATGAATCAGCCATAGGTACACACGTCTGTCTCCTCCCTCTTAAAACCTTCCTCCCATCCCATCCCTCTAGTTGTCACAGGGCACCAGCTTTGGGTTCCCTGTGTCATACAGAAAATTGGGGATTTATTTTCAACAACAAAAAAAAACAGATTTATTGGGGAAAATAAACATTTACACCAGAACACGCCTCATGTTGTTTGAGTAGGTATTTGATAGGGTCCAAAAATGTGTGACGGTAGGGAGATGTCGGAGTGACTCAGGATGCACTTGCTCCGTGGCGCTGGAACCAGCCCTTGAAGAAGAGCAGTCGTAACAGCTGCAGTCACAGAAGGAAAAGCCTTTGATGCAGTGGGAAATGACAGAACAGCAGCATGTAAAACTGTCAGAGAAAGGTCTTTGAAAGTGTTGATTTAGATGTGCATAAAAAAAGACTCCAAGATATATACTAAAATGTTACTATTGGTGTGTTGGAGTGCACAATAAAAGTTCTAACTGTGTCTTAGAAAAACTTTTCCCCAGAAACTTACTTAAGACCTAAATGACAGCAATAAAGAAACTGACTCTGTGTTCATCTTTCTACAAAAGAGCTTTGAAGGTACGATCGTGTGGGAGAGCCAAGACCTCCAAGGCCTCGTGTCAAGAAATCTCCACAGAGTGACAGTTAATGATGGAGGAGGGGTTCTCAGAGTCATTACAGTAAGTCCTTCCTTTTTTAATTTAGGTTATTGAGCATACCTTAGCGTTCTTTAATACCCTAAAATGTTTTTAAGTTTATTTTGACACCAACTCATATGGAACAATGAATCTTATGTTTAGAATGTATGTAATAGAAAGTGTTGTTGAGTCACCAATAGTAAAAGATGAAAAACTGAAATGTTCCGGGATTTTATAGCTTCAACCTTCATAGACAGTTTGCCTTAAGATTAGTGCATTTTAGGAAGTATGATGTTTTATTTTCGCATTAGTTTTTAGGTTAACATCTTTTTAAGTTCACTTCCTCAGTATTTAGAGTATTCAGTCTCACTTAACATCAGTACGATGTCAGTTAGAATACTATGGATAAAAGTGTTAGAAGGTAAGATTGAATATTCACCGCCATTTATATTGCTGGGCTTTGTGGTTTTCCTTTTTCATTTGCCAGATTTTCTTAAAACTTAAAACAGACAGGTAGATTTCTCAGAGTAAGTGTAGGATGATAAAAAGGTATAAGCAGACTTAAAATGATGAACTTTAAATAAATAAGTGATGGTGTGGTGCGGTTATAGAATTGTTCTCCTTGAATTCTGGCCTAATGATTAGGAAAGCACTTGGCGTTTAAATTCACAGGCTTAGTACATTTCATTAAATATTAACCTTATTCACATAAATTAATCCTTGAATTTGAAATGAAAATCATGAGGTTTGTTATTATACATTATACATTCAGGAAACATTTATGGCATACTCATTGTGAGGCAAGCACAATCTTGGGAGATCCATAACTGTCCCACAGGGGAATTTACAGTCCAGTGAGGAAGAAAGACGTTAAAC
Organism: Cervus elaphus; assembly: GCF_910594005.1. Lineage (NCBI taxonomy): Eukaryota > Metazoa > Chordata > Mammalia > Artiodactyla > Cervidae > Cervus > Cervus elaphus. Next base: position 6,248,618 of record NC_057829.1, read on the forward strand.
AGACAGACCCACACATTCAAGTGTAATTACAGCCTTAGCCTTGTAGGCCATGTTTAGGATTTCATCCTTGATTATGAAATGTCCCCTATTTAATATACAGTGTTTCATGGATTTGTAGGGTTTTTTCCTTATTTTCAAAGCAAGTGCCTTGAATTTCTTGTCTCCTTTTCTGTGTGTGAAACTTAAATATGCAAAACATCACAGAATTCTATACTATTCAGTTGATTGCACAAAAGGAAATCAGTTTACTTCTGAGTTTTGGGCTAGATTTAAGGTAAAGATTCACATGATCTGCTTTGGGAATAAATATGATTGTGGAGGGCTGTGAAAGCTCAGTCGTGTCCAACACTTTGTGATCCCATGGACTATACCCCGCCAGGCTTCCCTATCCATGGAATTCTCCAGGCAAGAATACTGGAGTGGGTACCCATTCCTTTCTCCAGGGGATCTTCTCGACACAGGGGATTGAACCTGGGTCGCCTGCATTGCAGGCAGGTTCTTTACCATCTGAGCCAACAGGAAGCCTTGTGGAGGGTTAACAGTAGCTTAAACACTCAGCTAACTGGAGGAAAAAAAGAAAAATTTGACTGCTTAGGAGCCTATTCTAAGGAACCCATGTGCAAATAAAGGTTTTCATCATAAATGCACAGAGCTGTAAGTTTTCCTAAGTCTTGCTCCCTTGCCAGCAAGTAATAACCTCAGAAAATTTTCAAAGGCAAAATAAAAGCCAAGATGTGACATTTTAGATAGAAGTTAATAAAGTACTGTCAAGTTCTACACAAAACAGTATAGTGTGTAGTTTTTAAAAAGAAGAAATAACCAACCCCCCCCAAAAAAGTGTGCAATCTTTTGAAAAAGATTTTTTTTTTCCTTTGAAAAAGAAAAAAACAACTCCTCCCACTCCCCGCAAAAAAAAAACCAAGAGTGTACAATCTTTTCTACAAAGTTGGAATCTGTAGCATTCACCTCTAGAAATTTTCTGCACGTTCAGCTACAAATCATATTCTGAATTAAATGGTGATTTACCTCAGTCACCCCAGAACACTTGTGTCTCTGCTGGCCTTAAAACATTACTTTGTATAGTAGAGCTCTGCTAGAAGGATCTGTTCAAAAAGGGACTAGGCAGGCAGTAAGGCCTCTTGATCGGGTGAGTATGTAGAAAAAATGCTGTAGATGTGCTGAGGCATGACCGACAGTCTGATCCAGCCTTCAGCAGCTGGTAGACATGCTGGGGGGTAACACCCAAAGGTGAGGCCCCTCACTTCAAGTAAGGGCCTTGGGTAACCTATGAGGTGAAAAGAGGCATATTTCTAAAAACAACAGCTCCTCCAAAGCTGAGAGGTAGATAGGACTGTTGTTGGCTGTTGGCACAGTAATCTCTGGGCACCTTCAACATCAGTAGTCTGGTTCAACTATTGGCTTAGACAGCTTTTCACTATATGGTAGCAGACACTTTAAAATGTGCCTGGTGTATTTGAACTCACGGGCATTTTCAATCTCCAAGTACTCAAACATGATAGTAATTTTATTTTTAAGTGTGGGAGTTTGGGGATGTAAAATAAAGCTGGTTTTGGTAATAATGTTGGTAGCAAGTTCAAGAATATGATTCTGTGTAAGCTGGAATTCTGAACACCAGTCTGGAGATTATTCGGTATACCTGTCTTGGACATTGTAATAATTAGACAACAACAGCAAAAGTGGAATGCTGATATCCTGATAGCATCTTAGATGGATTCATGTGCCGTGGAGTCACATTATGAATTTTGCAAAATTAATTTTCAAGTGTAAGGAATGTATTTATAGTCATGAAGCTTCAAGCACTTATATTCTCGTCTCTTTCAGACTGGGGAGGGTGCCTTGCCTCATGAATTCATGGAAGGTGTGGAGGGAGTTGCAGGTGGTTTTATTTATACTATTCAGGGTAAGTCAGCTGGTTGAAAGTTGAAAAGCATACGGAATCTCACCTACTTCATCTTCATACTTTAGTCATGAAAGGTAATCTTTTCCTTTTTTAGTTATCAAAAATAGTTTTTATTGACAAATAATTCACATACCATATAGTTTATCAAGTGTTTGATTCCATACTTTTTAGTATATCCTGCATTCTGCTATCATCTCCACTAATTCCAGACCATTTCTATCACCCTCAAAAAGGAGTCGCTGTGTGTGTCTTCAGTGATGCTTCTGGAAATACCCACATTTGTGAACTTCTGAGAATTCTGCATCAGTGACCCCTAAGAACAGCTGTTGTAGCTGCTGGTGGTCACTTGTCCTGATCATCACTTACAGATCAAAGGTGCCCAGTGGTGGTCCTGCCTGATTTCTCAGAGCTCTGCAGATCAGGCATTTCTAGGAAAGGATTTGGACCCAGCTCCCCTGAAGTCACCCTGAGGTGACTGAGCAAAGCAGAGTCCATACTCTGAGAGGCAGTTCTTCAGGGGGACTCCTTTAATGTGCAGGACTGAGGATGAGACAGAACGCTCTATTTGAGGCCACTGCATGTACTTTGAAGATGTGAGCAGGCTGTGGCACCTTTTTTTTTTTTTCTCTAGCATCTTTATTTATACAGTGTCCCCTCACTGTATTTACATCACCCCTAAGGGAAAGTCAGAACAGGTACATAGGTTTTGCCCACAAACTTGCCATTAAACATCAAGATGTAAAGTTTAGGGATCCTTAATTTTAGTCCAGAGATTTTTCATAAAACTATGAGACCGCTCTGCCAGGGGTGGTACCAACTTAGCTCACCAGAGACTAGCTAATGGGTCACCTGGGGGAAACTCAGGTCAGGAGGCCAGGTTCATAAAACAGCTCACACTTGGGGGCGGGTACAAGTGTACACACCATCTGACTTAATGTCTAGCAACTTTCTTTCTTGTGCCAGTTATGTCAACTCTGTACCGTCAGGAGACTTTAAAAACTTGAGGGGCCCATGAGACTTCTGGCACCGAACTATTCCACAGGGAGCAGCTACTGTGCCTTGAACAACTGGTTATCTTAAATTTTCTCTCTGAGGCCAAAGGATTAAGGTTTGGGTGAGAAAAACCCCTTTCAGACAAGAGAAAAATACCTCAATTTTAGGGTAAAGGAATTAGAATGAATAGATTTTACTTCTCATGTACTGGATATATCTGAAAAGCTGACTATAATTTTTTTTTTTTTAATCTGAGAATTTATGCACTGTTTACAAGAATCACATGCTACACAAATTCTCAAATTTTGTTGGGCGTTAGCATCTCTGGCTGGGCCCTGCCTCAGGTTGGAGAGTTAAGAATCTTCAGGATTGGAGCTCAGATACCTGTATTTTAACAGGCTTGCTAGATGGATTTAATGCCTCTAAAGTTTGAGAGGCTGTAAACTGTATGATTCTTGTAGATAGCACCTAGACAGATGGTCAGATTTAAAACACACAGATAGTATACTAGTTTCCAGATACATGCAATATAAGCCAAATTGTACAATCTGTTACTGGAAAAGCCTGTATTTAATTTCTGCTCTTGTTACCAACCGTTTTCCTACTGCCATAACTTTATAACACTTCTACTTTCCTCCAAGTGTTAAATTGTGTATATTTATCCTTACCTTTAAAGTGACAGGATGTTACAGTAAGAATTGAGAAGGGACCCAAGATCATTTAGGCCTATGCTTCTCAAAGGGTCCTTTGTGGTCCACCTACATCAAAGTTACAGGAAGTCACAGGTTAGAAACACAGATTCCTGGGCTCCGCTGGCTCTCTAGGCTTGGGGCTTAGACATCTGTATTCCATAAGCTTTCCTGAGAACCACAGACTTAGTCCAGCTCCCCCTTTTACAGATGAGAATGCTGAGGCCCAGAAACGTGCAGTGTGTCCAGGATCCCACAGACAGTGGCAGAATCAGAAACAGATCTCAGCCCCACCCCCAGGCTCTCTGTCTGCAGTTACAGAGTGGAGCACTAAATACTGCTCAGTTTACTTCCCTGCTGCTCAGCCACCCATTTGTCATTTTTCAGAGATTTTCTAATTTTCTAAGTTGACAAAATCCTGTGCCAGTGAAAGAATTGCTGCCTTATTTGAGGACAGTCCGTGCACAAATGTGACAAATGATTCATTAGCTTGTGAGATGGTAATTAAAATGTCTTTTAAGCACATTGGTAATCATTTTTATTATGGAATAGCACAGATAATCCAGAAATAGTGCTATAAGAAACACTCATGTCCTTGTTGCTTAGAACTAACATGTTTACATTTTTTCATATTTGCTTTTTTTTTTTTTTTGAGAAATGAAGCATTTTAGATAGAGTTGAAGCCCCTCCCTCCTAGGACTCCCTACCCCTGCTCCTCCTGCTCCCCTCAGAGAGGACACCACTGTCCTAAAGCTCATGTGCATCCTTCCCAGTCTTACTATCCTACTTTCTACTACATATGTACGTAACTCCTATGACATATAGTTTTGATTAAGTATTTCATAATTTATACCTATGGTATATATAGCAATTGGCAAAATACTTGTTTTCACTCAGCATTATTTTTTAGTGCTGTTCCTCTTAACATCCAAGATCAGTTTGATTTTTTTAAAATTTATTTTATTGAAGTATAGTTGATTTATAATGTGTTAATTTCTGCTGTACAGAAAGTGTTTCAGTTAGATATGTGTGTGTGTGTGTGTGTATGCTTCTTTTTCATATTCCCTTCCATTGTGGTTTATTACAGGATATTGAATATAGTTCCTTGTGCTACACAGTAGGACCTTGTTGTTTATCTATTCTATGTATGAAATGTTTGCATCTGTAACCCCAAACTCACAGTCTATCCCACTCTCTGCTCCCTTTCCCTTTTGGCAACCTCAGTTCTGTTTTCTGTGTCTGTGAATGTTTCTGTTTTGTAAATAATTTCATTTGTCCTGTTTCTAGTCTACATACAAGTCATGCTGTGTGGGATTTGTCCTTTGCTTTCTTACTTCGCTTAGAATGATAATCTCGAGGTCCGTCCATGGTGCTGCAAGTGGCTATATCCTTCTTTTCTGTGGCAGAGTAGCACTCCATTGTACATATGTACCACGCCTTCTTTACCCTTCACCCGTCAGTGGGCATTGGGTCGTTCCCCTGGCTTGGCCGTTGTGAGCAGTGCTGCTCTGCAGGTTAACTTTTTAACTGCTATATCCCATTATGTGAACATACCATGATTCAGCCATTCTCTTATCGGTAGGCATTTAGACTGGTTCCATTTTTCACTGTCACAAACAGTGCTGCCATAAATACCCTTGTGAGCGTGTGAAATAATGTCTCTGGGGATGTATCTACAATTGGACTTACACAGTCGGACACCTTCAGCCTAACCAGGTGTTCCTGAGTTGCTCCTCACAGTGAGTCCGTGGGTTTATCCTCCCACCAGCAGTGTGTGGGAGTTCCGGTTTCTCTCCCTCAAATTTCCTAACACATGTTTTCTGTTAGGTTGCCTTGGGAGGAGTGCTAGTGTGGCAATATTACAAGTTCTGGGTCTTACGCTTGCAGTAGCTCTTTTCTCCAACTCTTTTTAGAAGGCGACGCTCTTTTAAAAACCCTTCATTCTCGCCCTCGAAGACTTCTCGATCATATACATAATCTCCACGAGGAGGATGCCTTACTAAAGGAAGAAAGCAGCCTCTATGATGATATTGTGTTTGTGGATGTTGTCGACACTTATCGAAATGTTCCTGCAAAATTACTGAACTTCTATAGATGGTATGTTATAAAAATGTTGGGTAGGTGCTGTTTTATTTTTCTTTTGATGTAGAAGCAGTTTATCAATAACATCAAACCACTGAGATTTATTTTTATTTTTATTTTTTTCACTGAGATTTTTTAAACTAACCTAAGAGCCCTGAGCACCTGTGATGTGTTCTATCATACCCTAGTTCTTTGTGAGGACTAATTTTCTGAAATGCTGCTGCCTTGTTTCTCTTAGCAGATCCATAATGTGAGTGCTGTTAATCAAAAGCAAGGTAAAAGATGGTTCACTTTGCGTCATTCCTACTTTCCCATAGTTGTCGGGAGCCAACATTAGGTGAAAATCAGTGAGTTTGAAAGTGGTTTTCATCCCCACCCACCCAATATCTCCCACTGACAGTCACTCACACCCAGGTTACTGATCTGAGTTCTGTTCAGCTGAACATCCACATTGTATTTCTGTTCTGTCCTCCACTCATTGAAAAACTACCTGCCCTGATTCCAAAACTTTTAATACGATGAAACTCAACAACCCTTAGAGTCTACCATATTGTTACTTCCCAGACCCTCCAGTATTTCTTGGGTCTTGGTTGTAACTCCTTTTAATACCAACAATAAGTATACAGTAACTTATTAATTGAACACAAGTAGTTGTTAATATTACTGTTACTCTCGAGTCCGTAACTTTCTGTTGAGCCTCTGATACTGTCTACCCTGACTGTAGATGTAAAACCTTCAAACTCTGTCTAGATCAAACACATTAAGTATACTCACATCTTTTGTCTTTTTTAAAAAACTTTATCAGAGAGCTTGTTGCTTGATGAGCCCCAAAGTCTGTCCCTTCTGTTCTTCTCTGTTGCTCATGAGAAATTACCAACTTCTGGTCCTGAGGGGTAGACAGTTAAATTCATTTATGTAGGTTCATAGCTGGGGCAAGTCAGTATAATTTTGGGGTCCTCTTGTGGATAGAGGGGAGATATAAGTAAGAGTTGGAAGTGTGGGTATGCCCAGAATGCCAGGATTAAGTTTGACAGCTGCAGCAAGAACATTCTTTTAGCTTGAGGCCACTGATGGGGCTTCTGCTGGTTGGGCCAAGGTGAGGACATAAACAGGGGAGGAGGGGTAATGGAGGTCCAGGTGGGGATCAGGACTGCGGAGTTCTAGGGCTTTCTATAGGGAGCCGATTCTCAACTGTAGAAGTTCAGGTTTTGTCTCTTCTGCTTGCATCTCTCTGTGATCTTAGTCTCTCTGCCACTGTCTCTTCTGGGCCTTCATGTCTGCCAGGACACTGCAGGGACCTATTAACAGGCTGTGCGTCCAGACCTGCTTCCCAGAAGTCAGTCCCCAGTCTACCCTCCACACTGTAAATGACATCTTTGTTATTCACTCATCTTTATCCAGGGGCTCCATCAGTGACCCCAGTGTCCTTCATCACGGAAGTTTATTTTTGATTAGCAAGTAAATAGTATCTATATCTTCTGCTGTTAACTGAAAATAAAACTTTAGAAACATAGGGTTATGCTTTTGGTTGTGGATCTGTTGTTAAAATTCACCATTCTGTGACCTAATGAAACTTTTTCTCCAGATTTCTTTAGCTCAAATTTCTGTCATTTTACTGGTTCTTATAAAGACTGGGTTTTTTAACAAAGAGGTACAGGGGTTGGCAGTGTGAAATTGAAGAGTCAGTTTTGTCTGTAGTTGCCATTATATACTTTATAATGTGTAGATAAATGAAATCACCCTCTTGTGCCGTCCAGAAGTCATTTGTGATGGCTGAATTACTGAAGATCATTTCTAAGGGAAAATGTATTTCAGTGTTTTGACTCAGCCTTTTAAACACCATAAAACACCTGTGTATGGTACAGATAGCAGCAAAGGACATTCTCCTGTGTGCCAGTGTTCTGTGAAAGGCACCTGTCTGCTCACGCAGGCCTCCTGTTAGGAATGCAAGGGGCAGAGTCCTGCTGCTTGACAGACATGCTGGCCTGTCCTGCGCAAGGCCTAAGAAGCATTTGATCGTATGCTCCATCTAAGCCAAAGCTTTTCCCCACCGTGTTCTTTTTCCTTAACGCCTTTGCAGATTGGCTCGGCACCCGTCTGCTAGGCCACTCTGCTAGCACCAAGTGAGGACTGTAGCTGGCGGCAGTCTCCTCTTAGGGCAGAGGCTCTTGATGTTGGAGGGGCGCCCTGACGCCGTATCCCTTTTTTCGCCAACAGGACTGTGGAAACAACCAGCTTTGATTTGTTGCTCAAGACGGATGATGACTGTTACATAGACTTGGAAGCTGTGTTTAATAGAATCGCCCTCAAGAATCTGGATGGGCCTAATTTTTGGTGGGGAAAGTAAGTTAAACATTGTTAGCCCATCAATGTTCATTTCATGTACTGAGCACATGTAGTTAAGAAAAAAATGTGGTTGAGATAGGAAATTTCCTTGTTAGGCTCCAAAGTTACTATGTTTTATTAATTTACAATTAAAGGGGAAAAAACTATTTTAAATGGAAAACCTCAGGCTAATGTAATGAAGGGGGAAATTAATGTGACTTTTTATCACCATGCCCTACTACTGAAATTAGAAACTGCTATTCCTTAAATGTATGATACGTTTCTGAAACCATTTGCTGTGTCTCTAAATATGGAGTGGTAATTTATTTTTCATTTATTTTTTAATATATCTATGCAAGATGATTCAGAAACTCCATGAGAGAATTTAACATACCAGTCTTCTTTATAAAAACACCACTAGATACTTAATTCCTCAGGCCAAAAAATAAGCTTTTTCCTTTCTTTGCTTCTGTAACTTGTTCCTTTGTAGCATCAATTAAGGACTCGGGTTTAACCAGTGGTAGGTAGGGCCCGTGTCCGAACAACGCAAGCCGGCTTACTTTGAGTCTCAGTTTCAGGTTGAACTGGGCAGTTGATCGGACCGGGAAGTGGCAGGAGCTGGAGTACCCCAGCCCCGCATACCCCGCTTTTGCATGTGGGTCGGGGTATGTTATCTCCAGGGACATCGTCCACTGGCTGGCTGGCAACTCGGGGAGACTGAAGACCTACCAGGTAATTAAGGACTTCTGACCTAAAAGTACACTCATCAAGCAGGTTTCTTTTTTTTTTTTAAACTCGACCTAGTATTTCAGCCCTAAAAGCAGAGCAGCTTCCCTTGGAGAAAGTATGGTATTCCTTCTGTATAGGAATCAGCAGCCCTCAGAGGTTAGGGATACACTTCTATCCCTTAAACCTTGGCTGTAAATTTTATTCCTGTCGTCTTTGAATGTACTTCTTATGTTTTCAGCCTGTATTTAAAGGCATCGTCCCTGGAGGAGTGTAAAGATTTAGTCTTCGGCTTGCTTAGTCTTCCTTCTTATGAATAAAAGCTTTTTATTTTTGCTGATTCTGGTGACAGTATCAATAAAACAGCTCTGCCTGGGCCTTAGATCCACAGTATCTTTCCTGCTGTTGGTGCTGGAAGTTTAAGGTCCATGCAAAGAGGGGCTGGCCGCCTGCTTAGTATGTGGTCTCACTTCATTGTGGTGTGTGTGCTTCATGTTAATAATGGTCACTAGCTTGTACTTTGTGTATCCGTGTTACAACATGCAGCACTTCATAGTAGAGTAATCAGAAAACAAGTACAAAGAGTTCATGTGGGGGTGAGTGTGGCACTGTTCACCGACCAGACAGCACTGGAATTTTTACTTTCTGAACCTTCTGGGGCATGTGTAGGGTGAAGATGTAAGCATGGGCATTTGGATGGCAGCCATAGGACCTAAAAGATACCAGGTGAGCAAGCCTGAGCAGGGCTGGCCGCAGGGCTCGGAAGAGGTGAGTGAGGTTTCTCTTATCCAACCTTGGGCAGAAAGTGTGAATGGAAAGTCTTCTAGTGTCATCATAACTGTGCACTTGATTTAATTCACTATCACTGACCAGGGTCTCATAAACCAAAAAGGAAATGTTTTAAATGGAAGTTCTCCTACCCACAAAGAGTAAAGTGTTTATACATTTTTATACATTTCATTAAATTCTTTGCAGCTTTAAAACTTACAGGAATTGGCTGACTTCAGACCCTGGCTGTGCGACGGCTCCACAGAATGTGACTCCAGCAGTGTACCCACCTAAGTGGGGTCTCCCCTGAGACCCACCTGGGGTCAGGGCGGAGACAGAAGGCCTCCCATTTCCTTTACTACCCCTGGAGGTGCTCAGCCATCAGGGCCACAGCTCTCTGTGGGAAGGAGTCTGATTATTATGTCCCACCTCTTTATGTTCTTGAATTGAACGGACTCTGTACTCTGCGATATTCCTGGAAGCAGGAGCCAGTCCATGGAGCTGGGAAGTAGGCTGGTGGGTGAGAACCTGGACTCTGGGGTCTGATAAGACTCCATTTTAATCCTTCCTACTCAGCCTACCAGCATGAACGTCACTGTAACCTGGAGCAGGTTTCTTCACTCTTAGTTTCTCACTCATAACAAGGAAATAATTGCTAGCTCACAGGTTATCGTGAGAACTAAACTGGATAATACTTAGAAAGCCCTGGTACTGTCCCCACAAATACCGTAAACGGTTCTCCAGAGCACTTGCTGCTGTTCCCAGTACTGTCTGGCCAGCTTTTCTCCAGTAGCAGATACGAGACTGCGTTTATGGTTCCCACAGAGTCTCAGGCTCACTGCCCCACAGACACGCTCGTCTTTGAAATGACCGCCACCTTACTGGGCTCTGGAAGCGCCCGTGAACACCCGTTCTGTCTGCAGCAGAGGGTCAGCTTGCATTTTGTGTTTCGACAGGACAGCCTGTGGCTTTGTGAGAAGACCTGTGAACCAGGAATGCTGTCTTCCCCGCAGTATTCTCCGCAGGAACTCACGCAGCTGTGGAGACTAAAGGAGCTTTGCGGTGACCCCTGTCGGTGTGAAGCAAGAGGATGATGAGGTCGATCTGCTGTGTTAAAGGTCAGGGTGGGTGAATGACCGGCTGAGCAGAAGCCTGAGGTTTGGCCGCAGATTATATGGTCTTTCAGGGTAATTCTCAGCTGACACTTTCACTTCTCACCAATGTGGTATTTGACATTTGCGCAAAATTTCCTTTTTAAAAAACAACAGATAGCTATAGTGAAAGAAAAACTTATTTATATATTGGAAGGTGACTTGAAAAATACCAAACTGTTTGTAAAAACAAAAAATATTCCTGGGTCCTATTGCATCATTTCTAGTTTGTAATTCATTACCTATCATTTTGGTTAAAAGTCGGCCTCATTCAGAAATCTTGAGTATGCTAGTCTGAATTTCAGCTTGGAATGCAGACTAGCTCTGGATAGCTAAGTAGGATAATTACAGGCCAAAAAGAACTCATGCTGTGTGACCTGTGGTCACTTACACCAAAGTGGGGGTTTCTGGAAATCAGGTCAGATTTTGTAAATCTCTGAATGAAGTGGGCAACCTGAAAAGGAACCACTGTAATTCTCAGTTCTGTACCTTGGTTTTAAATTCATTTATTAAGTAGACTAAATTTCAAGTATTCTTTTGCCATTTAACATAAATCCTGAAGATCAAGCTATATTAATACTCCTTTTTTTAATGCTAAAGTTTTATGAATCTAAGTAAAATCGTACCTCTCAGGGTTTTAATGCCATAGGAAAGGATATTTCTAAACAGATGAAACTGAAATAATGTTGCTTTCTTCCATTGTAAAATGTTTACCTAATATAAGTGAATTTCAGTCAGAGCTGGAAATCTTCCTGAGAAAGAATGTATGCTCATTAGGGTATAACTGTAGGGAAAAGCACATAATTTTTGTGAGTACTCTAAAAACAGTGCAACTAAGAAGAGAGATCATAGCATACATATTACATAGAGGATATGCGTTCTTCAGTTTAAAGGAGACTTTCCCAAATCAGCCAAATCATTTTAACAATCTTTTAAACCAATAGTATGAATAGAGGATTCCATTAATACTGATCTTATGAATACATCATTAACTCACTTCAGATTTTTAGAGTAGTGAGGTTCTATTTAGTACCTACATCATCTCATAATGAAATATAGTCATGAACTATGAAATAAAATCTAAAAATCATTAGTAGGTGCAAAGCCTTTATTATTGCTGTTATATACATGCCTAGAAATGTTTTCTTCTCTAAGAAAAATACAGCTATTCTATACTTAGGGCAAGTTGTAAACTTCTTTTTTTTTTGGGGGTGGGGGGAGAATTGTCCCAATAAGTCATTTATTTGCAGTGAAACCCAGTCATGATACATTATCAAACCTCTGAATTTTATTAGTTGGCTATTACCATCGCACTAACAGACAGTCTCCATTTTCCACAGAATAGAACTGTAATGACTGTAGGTCATTTTCTAGTTCAATCTCTTTGCCCGGCATCTAAAATTAGAGCAAAGAGGTGGGGGTGATTAAGACAGATGTGACAAAACATATATACCCACACACACCCCAACAAAGATATATGGTTTCTATTCAGAATCAAAACATGTTACGTGAAGACTTAGCTTAACAGTGCGTCATACTGTGGGGAGCTCAGCTTGACTTTGCGTTTTTTTCTGGGCAACTTACTTTGGGACTTTCGTAGGACAACAGAAGTTCTGACACAGGAACTTTGAGGAGACGTGACAGCAAGCCTTTCACCTTTTGAACTGTCATGGATTCTGTCAAGGAAAAGAAAGAACATCAGTTCCCTCAGGCGACGGCCACGTGTAAGACGCGCTCACGCGCCGAGACCACACTGGCCATGCGCGCTGTCACCGTCGTCGCGTGCTCAGTCTGCCCAAGGGACGCCCAGGCGACGGCTCACCCCCAACGCGGGCCACCAGGTCAGGCTGTCACGCCACTTAGGGGCTTGCTTGGGAGGCTGTGGGAGAACGGAGCTGATGTCAGACCTAAGTGCCCTTTGATGACGACTTTTCATACCATGTCCGTGGTGTTTAATATTTCCTCCTTATTCTGAATAAACCAGAAATCATTCTCAGCACAGAAATAAATGTGAGTGAAATCGTTCACTTTTTACACCTGTGATGACTTGCTTAAAGGACGCTGGCGTCAGGTTTGGGCGCAGTGAGGACTTGTGCCAGTCTCTCTGGCCGTAGTTTCCTCCTCTGTGAAGTGAGGGGTGTAGACTAACGACCCACAGGCCCCACTTTCCAGGGCTCCCAGGCTGTAATCACTGTGGTGTGTGACGTGTGCAGCACACACACGCCGGGGACCGCTGGGCCCAGGGGTAGCTGAATGAGGAAATGCTTCCGTTTGTTCAGAAAGCAGTATGAACTTCTTTCCAAAGATGGGTTGTGATAAATATTGGGTATTTTGATTATGAGAAATAGTTTTTCTGGAGCTTTAGCTGGAGGTACAGCAATAGTGTGGTGTTCCTACAGATATCACATGTATTCAGAAAAATATTTTTTCTATCAAACATTTTTGTAAAAGCTGCGTCTTTATGCAACTTGTGATAATAAATGTTATCTTTATTTTAGAATAAAAACTTGCCTTTTCTTGTTTATGTATTGAATACTGACACTAAATGAACATCTATAATGTCAGTTAACAGTTTGTGCTTTGATTTGTGAATATGTGACAATCTTGTCCTTTCAAAGGGTTTAGGTGGACTGGCTTTCCTTGTTCAGAGGGTGGTTAGTGATGGGTTAATAACTCCGACTGCTGAGTTTAGAGAATATACAACTCAGATTTAAATTGCTTATAGCATAATTATTACATATATTTTCTCCATATTAGTCTAATCTGTTAATTCTACTTGAAGGTGAATAAAGCTCAGCCCATGAGCACGGTGAGTGTTCCAGGGGAAAGGACTGCCCCAATTAGATGAACACAGACCTAATAAGAGCATTCCTGAGCATTCCTGCAAGTTGAGTTCATGTAAAAGGAGAAGGAAAAATGCAAACATGTCCAAAATCAATTATATTAATTGATGGTCCTCTTCCACTTGTCTGTTCCCATTAGAGTCCTTACTGGCAAGTATTTAAGTTTGAAAACAGAAAAAAGAAGGGGAACCACTAACTTTAATTCAGCGTTATGTAACAGTAGCAAAGTCACGTGTTGCAGGAGTGGAAACTGGGCTGCTGGTAAGGAAAAGTGGATGATACTGTGAGCTGCTATCCGATGATGGCTTTCAGTCGTAAAGGTGCTTCTTGGGGCACAACAAAAGCCCTCCATAAGCAATACCAGGATAACCTTGTTTTATTTGATAAAAATGAATTAAAAAATCAATGTGAATTCACTGCACTGACAGGCAAATAGAAAGGTATTTCACTAGAGTCATTTATGATATTTTATTTCTTCAAATCCTCACTGTGCTAAATTTGAGCTGTTTATATTTTAGTATTTAACTGTGAATCAATTTTAATCTTACGATTCAGACTCTATTTCTCTCTTGAGTGAACAGTGAGTTACACTGATCTTTTGACAGAAAACTATTTCAAATGTGTCCATTAAACAGTGTCGACGAGCTGTCTCTGCAGGGGCTCCTGACTGGTAAGCAGAAGCAAGCACTCAAGCCAATGCCACTGTTGCTCTGGCCCAGAAAAGCCCCCAGAGCAGGCTTGTGAGAACCAGCCAGCAGAGGGCCTGTGGGAGCCCTGAAGGGCAAGCCCTAGGCTCCTGCCTCGGGTAAAGAAGTAACCACACATGGGCTCCTGATGCCAACAAAGATGTTTTCTAGAAAAGCCAAGAGGTTACAGGAGACTCGAACTTTCGGGGGGGAGGCAGGCGCAGGAGGAGTAGTTTTAGCATGATCAGTTGTATTTTAGAATGTAGAAGACTAGTGAAAGCCCACACTTTGAACTGTTCTACTTCAGCTGCCTCACGGGAGGGCCAGCGATTCAAAAGCAGAAAGAGAGGAGAGAGACATTCATTCTTACCCGGCAGTTGTTTCTCTGTGACTTTCTGATCAAGTTGATTGGGATATTTTATCTTCAGTGCTTGAAAATAAAAAGATTAACTGACATTAATTGAGCCCTGCTGGAGGAAGGGCTCCTAAATATCATACATATATTAACAGCACTGACCGAAGAATGCAGCTCAAATCCCACTAAAGGAACAGGACTTACTGATATTTAAAATTCCTTCTGTTACTACTTCACTGAATTACAGCAACAAAAATAGCTGGACCAACATTCTGCTGCTTTCCCTTTTCTCTTAAGTACTTCTTTCTTGACAGTTACCTAGGTTTTTAAGTTCATGAATTTCCAAATCACTATTAAGATACTTCCCACACTTAAAACACTGTTAAAAAAGTTTAAAGCATGGGGATTGCTAACATGTTCAACATTAGAATTTAGGTATGTTTGAGATCATTTCTTTAAAAAGTAAAGTGCATGTCTAGGTATTTACTTAAGAGAAACAAACAATCCTTATTAGGTCATCATCAGGGCTTCCCTGGTGACTCAGCTGGTAAAGAATCCACCGGCAATGCAGGAGACCTGGGTTCCATCCCTGGGCTGGGAAGATCCCCTGGAGAAGGGAACGGCTCCCCACTCCAGTATTCTGGCCTGGAGAATTCCTTGGACTGAATCCATGGGGTCACAAAGAGTCAGACATAACTGAGCGACTTTCACTCATCACCATCAGTTTTAGCATCTAAGGACTCGAATATAAATAAGCGGTCTTTGAATGTGGGGTTCTTACTTAGTAGCTGGTTTTTGAGCAAAAATGGTTGTTGTGTTTTCAGTTCCCCGTCTTCAGGTGCACCATATTCTGTTTAAGAAGAAATAAAAAAAGAAAAAGAAGGATGATAAACCAAAAAGGCCACTCTGGGAGGGTGGGAAGAAATGTATAGGTAAGTGTCAGCCTAGCCTTTTCTTTTCCCAGGATGAACCCAGCTGCGGCTGGGATGCGAACCTGGGCTCTGCTTCCGTTTATCTGGTTACTTGGTTAGTGCATTTTTTGGAGGGAAGGACAGACGGCAACCACTTCCAAGCCTGGAACCGTCCTGTCATCTGTGAATCACATCACTGATCCAGGGAGACACCATCCCGATAGACTGGTGACATAAGGCTGTGCCTGCAGATACTTAGATGCAAAATTTCACCTTTGGTCACAGTTCCTTTCCTTCTGGGTCCTGAGAAAAACTCCAGTCATGGACACTGTCACCAGGTTTCAGCCAGCATGCGCAGTGCTGGCTTGGGTGCTCAGAACCACCACTGGAAGCCAGGTACACTGCCAAGAAGAGCAGCCTCTACGCAAGGCAGGAGGAGGAGGAGGAGGGACTGCCGTCCACCTCTGGCCAGACCACGGCAGGAGACAAAAGGCCTATAAACACCCTGTGAGCGTCTGCCGTGTCTTCTGTGTTATTAGTCGGGAGACCTGAGCCATACCTGCAGGGCAGCTTTAGATCCTTCACCTCTCTGCCCCCGACTGATTTAGAATTCACCTCAAGTGGCCAGGAAATCGGGCCAGCTAATGGAGTAATTTGAAAGCAATTCCCACAGGCAGCTTTTCTTCCTCAAAGATGTTTCAGCCTGAAGCGTTTATGCAGTGAGCTCATATTAGGAAAGATGTAAAAGAGAAAATTGCATAAAAGTGAAATTTGGAATAAAAATGAAGTCAAAACAAAATGGTAAGTCCATCAGGGACAAGGAGTGCTGGAGTCAGCGCCAGTGTCCAGGGAGCCAGGCTGGAGCAGGTCAGGAAGCGCCGCGCACACCAGGGGCCAGGGCGGGCGTGCGCTCAGGAAGACCACGTGCGACTCTCAGGAACATTCAAGCTACCCGCAGAGCTTCAGAGAATGCCAGTGCCTAGGCTCCACAGTAAATGCTCTTCATTAAAAACACTCCCCAGGGTACAGCCAGGCTTGGGATGACCTGGAGTCCTTCCTGCCCTTCCTAAAAGGAGGAAGTGGTGCCCACCTCCTGAAACTGAAAGCTGGATGAGTACGTGGAGAGACGAGCTTCTGGTGAAGAGCTGCTCTCCCCTCCCCCTGCTGAGGTGCTGCAGATGTAAGTCTCTAAAGACAACTGTCTAGTTAATTATCTGTTCCCCGCGAGCTGCAGGAGCCCCTCTTGTCCATTTAGATGCCCAGCGGAGAATAGCAACAACACGGAGGACCTCCTCTAACACCCACGGGAAGCCCTGTCCCACTGGGGACTTCCCCAGCCCCAGGCCGGGGCCCTGGCACCCAGTACGTACTGAGGCAGAGTGCCTGGTATCTAGGATGGGCTTCGAGAAATTCCTTGTTTGGCCTGTTCTTCTCTGGATCCTGATGTCCGCCGGCCTTTTTCCATTCATTTCCAAATGCTTTTCGGTAATCAAGCTCAGCCCCACGCCTCTCCTCTGGTTCAATCTACAAGGATGTGAGAAAAAAGCAAATCTATCAAAGCAGTTTTCTCTGTGCCTGGCACCCTGTCCTCCACTGCCTACCCAGAGAGAATCATCAAACTGAGGCAACGAGACAAATTTCTACCTTTCCTTTTTAACATTCACAGATCCACGAGTGTATTCAAAAAGAACAATGGATTTCAGTTTTATCCTCTTCTTCATGAATGAATCTGCCCATGAACCAGTCTCTGGACGGTGCCTGCCTGAGGCCCAAGGCCACGGCATGAGGTGGCTGGGCTGGAGTAGCTGACTTCTGAGAGAGCACCTAGTGTTCTGCCCCCCAGCGCTGCTCAAGTGACAATAAATTGGACCGGGGCAGCTGAACAGTGGTTTCCCCTGCAGGCATCCAAGCGTAACCCCACCTGCTAGGCCGGAAAGAACTGCCACGACTCAAGTGCACACGGCTAGTACCATTTGAAGGAAACGATATCTGACTGCCTTTACGATCCTCAGCTCCAACGTCTCTTTGCACTGGACCGTGTCGTTTCCAGTTTAAGAAGCACCTCCCCAGGACACTGGCCCTCACCGCACACTTGTTCAGGGTCCTCAGCTGACCGATCCTGGCGATGATGAACTGCCGTGTGGTCTGGGCATCTTTGCTGCCTTCAGTCAGGGGGTTTCTCGTGCACGACAGCGCGTGCAGACTCTGCAGCTTATCCAGCTCGTTCATAAAGGACCACTGAAATCCAAAACACGTGAAGGCAAACATGTTTCAGGCTAACTTCTCAACAGATTATTTGAACCAGTAGCAGAAAAGCAAGCCCCCAGTTCCATCGGAGCCAAGGAATTTCATCACACAGCGAGCACCCACCAGGAAGACCACGTACTTCACAACTGTGCCATGGAAACTGGCATATGAGCTGCTTAAGTGAGAAGCTAATTCTTAATGTTTTGGGGTTTATGTGAGGAGCTTTACTCTGAGGAAGTGTTTCTCTTTCAACTTAAACTACTCCTTAAGAGCAGGAGCCTGCAAACAGCATCCTGAGAGTAGAAATAAGTAAAGATGTAGTGCACATGTTCTAAAGACACTCTTACCTGTGCTATCTGATTGTCATTTAGTACAAGGTACTGCAAGGAAGGAAACATGGAGGTTTTGCACCCTAGAAGAAAGAGAAGTAAATTACACTGCAGAAGGGAGAGAAAGCGGAAATGTGGGGAAGCTGGGGGAGGGGTGACTGAATAATCCTAGGTACCAATTCCAGCGTCCGGAAAATGTATAGAAGAAATTCCAATGTCAGAGAGGATTAGTTGTTCTAATCTGAAATGTAAAAGCATTCAATTTGATTACACAGAACAAACATAAAATGCTGAACAATATAAAATGCCGTGCTATCCGAGCCGACTAGATCTGCACATTTCTTCCCACACCCTAGGTTTTCATCCTGTGTGAACTGCTTAGGAACCATAAAGTCCCATGGAGGGCACACGAAGCAGACCTGCCGTGCTACATTCAGATGGATTCTGAGGCATCAGAACAACGCCTGGGGCCTCCTGCTGTGCTGGGGCTAACTGGGTCTCAGAGAGGAAAGGGACATGGACTTCCCCAAGCGTACTGGATGAAAACTTCTGATACTAGTATCAGGGCCAAAATATTCATCCTTCAAGTATCTGTTACAGTACAGGCATAGACTACATTGTACGTGGTTCACGAGTCAATTCTTGAATTCAAATAAAACTTTCCCAAAGGGAATTAACTGAATTTGGGATTTCCATCATCACTATCATATTTCCACTGAGAAAGTATATACAGCATAGGATTCATTCACTGAAAATCTACTAAATTCTATTGTAATAGGCATTTTAGGAGCAGGTTACCTGGGCAGATACGCTATGAGAAATAGCTGGTTTTCATCAATTAATTGATTAGAGGAAAGGTCTAACAACTTCACTGTCTGTAGAACATCAGTTGGCCTGTATGAAAGATAAAAATTTTTTCACACAGATTTGTTTTCAAAGATACAGCCTTAAAATACCTGCCTCTGGTGTTAAGGAGAGATCAGGGGTGCGGGGGTGGGGTGGGAGGCAAGTGTATGATATGACTATAAAAGGCACCATGAAGGATCCTGGCGGTGACGGGAATGTTCTTATCTTGACCGGGCCAGTGTCCTAGCTGTGATACTGACCGGAGCTCTGCAAGATGTTACCAGTGGGGGAAACGGGGGAATGGCTACAGGTGATCTCTGGCTGCTATTTCTTATAAATGTATATGAATCCAAAATTGAAAGTTTTTTATGAAACTGTGTTTGCCTATATAATAAATAAATAGAATCATTCTGAACAGTAATTTCATTTGACTCCTTGGAGAATTTGCTATAAACTTGTCCATGTTTATTTTACACACTAATGATATCAACAAAAGAGGAGGATTATGCAACAACCTATTTAACTGACGTAAGAGAACAAGCTTTTTTTACATACAGGGTCATCCCTAGGTATCCCTGGGGAATTAGTTTCAGGACCCCTAGGGATACCACAACCTGAAGATGCTAAGTCCCTTATATAAGATGACACAGTCTTTGCATATAACCGACATATATCGTCCCTATATTGTAAATCACCTGTAGAGTACTTAAAACACCTAATACAATGAAAACAGTTCCAATTCATGGCAAACTCAAGTTTGGCTTTTAAGGAACTTCCTGGAATTTTTTTTTCCTGAGTATTTTCGATCCGTGGTTGGTTGGATCTGTGGACGCAAAACTGGGGGTGTGGAGAGTTGTACATTGGTCCACTGAACTTGAACAGATAATGCTAATATAAAGTCCATTATTTAATCCTTACAGGTCATCCTGCAGAACTTCCACTTAGAAATTACATATGTTTATGTAAAACTAACACAATTCAAAGCTTAAAAGTATTTAACTTAAAACTTTTACTCTGATGGGGTTTCCCCAGTTAGAACCTCTTAGTGAAGTTTGAGTTGACATTCTAATTTGGGGGGGCAATGAATAGTATAAGTGTTTTTCTTATTTGAAAATTCTTCTAAAAATTAGTTAGGTATAATTAGCATTTATTTATTCAGAATGACTAAGTGATATATAGCTACTTCTCAGAGAACGTGATTACATCTCTTTACCCTTGATGTTTGGAAAAACTAGTATTTCAATAAACACAAATGTTTTGAACCAAAAAAAAAATAAAAAGAATGACTACATGGTGACAGATGCATTGATGTAAACCCTGGTTACCTTTCCGAAATGACGATATTGTTAGACTCAAGGTAGAGTTTCTCCAGGACAGGCCAGCCAGAGGCACAGCAGAGCACCTGGGGGGAAACTCGAGTCAGGGTGAAGAGGCCTCAGTCATTCCCCCCTGTGTTTATTACTAGAACTTCCACGTGAATTCAGTTTGGCTCCTGTTTTAGAAATAAATGCCTTTGGACATTTTGTTAAAGATTCTGTCTCAGGCCAGGAGTGCTGGTGGACAGCTGATAAAACTATGGTGTTAAGGGACCGAGCTTCAGTAACATGGGAGCACACACTTCAGGCAGCCGGAACCCATCAGGGTAGGCACCCACCCATCATCCAGGCAGATCCTGACCTGTACAAAGCAGAACCGGAGATGGTGACAGCACATTCTCATTATTGGACGCAGTTCACTTAACCAAAGAAGGAAACTGACGTTGAACACCTTTCCTCACTTCTCGATGCCAATCTGGGTTTACAGAGAATGTGCTAATAGGACAAACTTTCTCCGTAACTATTTTTACATTTTCTCACTGGATGCTGACTGCCACTTCCACTGTGCCCTTCCTTCCTGTTCTGCATGGAGAAGCTCTTGAGGAAGAGGTCAGGTGGTGGAGACACGGACGGCCCAAGGGCAAGGCCGCTTGTCTCTCCAGAGGTCCCCTGGTGGGACTTCACAGATGTACACCTTGGCTGGGGTGCACTTATCCACACTTGGTTGGAAATTGGAGTGTTCTGGGTGTGTGGAGTCAGTCAGCCTCTGACTGAGCCAAGCAGTACCAGATCTAGATTCCAGAGGCTGCCCTGCCCAGGACTCACAAGTCCGCTTTCAAACCCAGCCGTGTCCCTGAGCAGTGGCTTCTAGGAGCTGAACCCCAAACAAGAAAAGGGTATGAGAACCTTTCTGCGGCTCAGCCTCAGCCCTGAGAACACTCAGGGGTGTGTTCTCGCCCTGAGTGGGGAACACGTGGGGAAATGCGGGCAGCTGAAAGGCTTTTCCAAGCTTGGCATGCACTTGGTGCAGACTGCTCAGGGGACACCAGAACTAATCAGAAGAGCCAAGAAAGAGAAAGCAGGTTCAGAGAGAGAAAATTCCACTAACTACGAGGACTCTGTAACCCCTTTCTCTTAGGCTGTTTAAAAGAACCTTATTATCTGGATAACAGGATGATTAAAATGAAGCCACCACTGGGCTTCACTCCCTCATTTAACCAAGAATTTAAAACTACTTATAACTGGGTAAAAAGCAGAGAGTCAGACACAGCTGAGCAACTGAACAACAAAACCAAAGATACATAATTACCTCTGCCCATGTTATTCCTGTCCGGTTAAGGACTAAAACCTTCAGCGTAGAAAATGTTCCAGCTGGAGATGGTGAGCTCGAGGGAAATGTAAGTTTATTTTCACTGTGTAGAAAAAAAGACACAATGAGCTTATTGTGACAGCGGAGGCCCAACTGAGAAGGTCACTGAAGGCAACAGTTTGGGATTTAACATGAAGGGTCTGGTTTGTTTCAACCTTAAAATGCAATTGTATTAAAAACAAAATGCATCAAGACTACCTGATTTTTAATAGTTACAATACACAATTCACTGGTATCTGACATGAAAAGGTGCGTTCATAGGGTTAGTCTGCTGGGTGAGGCTGCAGATTATCTGAAACACAAGGCTCAGGCATCAATCTGTGAGGTCAGCTGCTGTTCTGGATGCTGTAAAATTCAGTCCTGCTCTCAAGAGTCTTACAGATGTGGATTGTGGGCTAGAATTTTGCTTCTGAACAGAGCCTGCTGTCAGTATGGATGAAATAAATTGCCGCCCTTTAAGTTCCCTCTCAAGATCCTAACCTCAAAAGTTACCTGACATCTTTTCCAGAAGGTACCCAGTATCTTGTCATTTTGAAGGAAAATACCACTAAATAAATCACATTAACCCTTATTTCTAGAGGAGGTGATACCATGGGTCAAAAATATACTCTCTGCTCTGTTTGGAAGAATAATTAATTTAGGCCTGTCTATCTGCTCTGCTGAACCTGCCTGAGTCAGGAACAACTCACCTGTATGTGTGGGGCTGGCTCAGACGTGAAAGGAGTAGCCTGGCTGAGGCTCAGTTAGCTCCTGAGCTTAAAACTCAGATACTCAAAATATACTTACTTAAATATACTTTAAATACTTAAATGCTTAAAAATCAGATACTCAAGAAGACTTAGCAAACATTATTTTACTAATGTTTGCTCGGAGAAAAGCCCTTATCAGAAGTGAATTATACAGTACCCCCACTGAAATAACTCATTCCTAAAGCAATTGAAGGCTAGAGGGTTCAGAATGAACAAGCACTTTTAATCACATCGCTTTCTCCCCAGTTTAATACCAAGGTACCCAGATGGCCCATCTTCTATGGTCAGGCTTGTAAAAAACCATGAAGACCTTCCAGTTTGCCATGGTAACCTAATGTTCTGTCTAATCAAAAGTAAAACACATTCCCTATTAATGAATCACCTCATGCGACCATTTAGAAAGCTAGAGTCAAAGAATATTAAAGAATACGTTAAACTTAGATAAATTCAACTCGGCTATCCTCCCCATCTCACTCCCACAGAGATGCTGTGAGGGAGCAGGAGAGATTAGGACTTTATATCATGTGCAGTTAGGCAACCACCAGTTCATACCTGAGATTAAGGACTTCCAGGTGCTTGAGCTGATTGGCAATATCTGTAACTTCTTCCCATGATGACAACAGGTTTTTTGACAAATCGATGCTTCTAATATCTAAATGCACATGTTAAGAAACAGTAATATGGAAAGATGCATAAAAGACAGGACAGTTGTTACCTCGGTTCTGGAACATGGGATTTTTACCTTTTCACTTTATTCTTCCTAGTCTGCTTGAAATTTTTTTCATGAGCACATATTACTTTTACCCCCTTTTAGTCATCCAGGTGTTCATCTAGAAACTAAAAGGTTCACTGTCACATACTGCACACTTGAGGCAGACGCAATCAAGTGAGTGGGAACCAAATGTCATTAACACTAAACCATTCCAGCGTTACTCCCCCATCAAAAAAAACGAAAAAGGAAAAGACCAGGAAAAAACCCAACAGTGATGGTAACTGATTTGTCCAGCACCCAAGGTGCACCCACATATATTGCCTTTGGTACTGTGGAGCCCCTGTAGCCTTACATCAAGCACACAAGTCTCCTCCCAGGGGGTACTGCTGAACTCTGCACCCCAGGAACCCCCAAATAAGGAGAGGTGCCTCCAGGGGGTCAATAGCAGTTACTTTGGAGACATGTTCAAAAGGGCTAAGAATGACCTGGAATTCTGAGGGTCTCCTGTAGACTGGATGGAGTCGATGTGATACCCACCATCCCTGGTACAGGAGTCCAGAGTGGGTAACCCAGCACAGAGAAAGGCCCCGGATGCCACAGGGGATGGCGGAAGCGCGTGCCATCACGAGGCAGAGGAAAGCCTGAAGGACCGGACCAGCTCAAGGACGACTGTACACACGACCCCAGTATGTATGGAGACTTCCTCTATCCTGCAAATAACGACTGGACACCAAGTGTCTAGCAGTGAACACGCCCATCAGGAAGCACGTGCATCTCTGGTGTGCCAGTCACAGACATGCCTCGGAGTAACAGAGCTGGGCCTGCAGCAGAGGAGGTGTGGGGGGATTTATACACAGTGCTCACGAAGGCCACCTTCCCGAGAAGCTGACCTGTGAGCAGGGCCGAAGGAAGTGAGGGAATGCCAGCCTGGAGGAGAGCATCAGGGCAGAGGGGACGACAGGAGCAAACGCCCTGAGTTGGAATGGGTTTGGCCTATGGCGGGGGACAGCAAGCTTGTGTCTGCCGGGGCAGGCAGGGTGGAGGCACGGGACGGCAGGCCCCAGAGGCCAGGTCAGATCAGAAGGGCTAAGTCTCTGCTCGTCTCTGCCCACAAGGGGAGCTGCTGACGTGGGCTGACCCGGGCCATTCTGCTGCCCTGCTGAGGCACACACTGCAAGGAAATGAAGACAGAGCAGAAAGGGGAGGCAGGAGGTTCCCGAGCCAGAGGGGCAGCAGAGGGAAGGAGCGGACGGGCCTTGTCAATGGATTCAGACGAGATTTGAGAAAAGGACGAGTTAAATTAACCCTGAGGGTTTTGGCTGGTGTCACTGCAACTGCCCTTTATGGAGAAAGACTAGAGAGGAGCAGGTTTGAGGGGACACACTCAGCGTGAGATGACCGCAGACACCCCAGCAGAGGCAGCACACGGCAGGCAGACAGGACGGGGACAGAGGCGGAGCGCAGGAGCCTGGCGTCTACAGGCGGGACGCGTCTCATCAGGAGGGGCCAAGGGTCAGAGGTCTGAGCCTGGGGCGTGCTGACCTCTGGCACCTCAGTCTGCCAGAGAGACTGAGGGGGGCAGCGACGGAGGGAAAGAACCAGAATCAAAGACCAGCCGCCCACGCCCCAGGTGGGCCACGAGGTGCAGCGAGCACTTTGCTTTTTCACTGAAGAAAAACCCGCGCAGTCAGTGACCGTGCTGCCCGGCGCGGACCACGGGTGTGAGTTAGATGCCAATCAGCCTCAGCCCCAAGCCATTTTCTTACAGCCCCCAATGCAACACGGCATCATTGCCCATAAAGCATGGTGACTGTCTCTCTTAATACAGATAGTGGTGTCCATCGACAGGGCTGGTTGGTGAGGAAAGACTTGCCAATGAGGAAGCTCCACGAGGAGGCAGGAAGAGGGGAAGGCAGGTGGAGAGAAGGCCCAGAAGGGGATGAACCCAGCGGGGCTGGCAAATCAGAGCCTGTGTCCTGCTCCAGCTGCTGTGGGCGTACTGAGGCCAGAGAGCTAAGGACGGTGTTCACGGTTTTAAACGGTCACCTCTGAGGTGGTCATGGAGGCATCCACACAATATCCCAGTTTGCTGGTTGGCCACAGGCCTAAGGTATTTATACCCTGGCTCTTTAGGGGACAGCCTGGCAGCTCCTGACCTAAGGAGATGTGAAAGAACAGAGTGCAGGAGGGCTCGGGAATAACCCTCAGAAAACCGGGGCAGGATTCTCACACCCTGACGATGAGACGCGGAGCGGTGCTTGTGCATGCGCCAGGGCTTGCCGCCAGCAGGGCGGAGGAAGCAGCAGGGAAAGCTGGGCCGCTACCCCTGGGAGAGCAGGGCCACCGAAGGTGTCCATCCATGTGGAAGGGGAAGGGCTACCGTGTGGGCCAGCTGGACGCCGCCTGGACACAGGGCGCCCCCAGCCCCCCGGCTCCTGCCCCGCCACTGGCCACTGCTCGCTCTGAGGGTCTCACCCCGATACGGGCCCTTCCTCCGGCCCCTGCACTGCAGCCCCTCAAGCTGCCCTGTCCCCACCGCTGCGCCACCCCGGACGCGGACCCGCCTGCAAGGGCTGGGCTGGGCCCTCTGTGCCTGGGGGTCAAACCCCACTGCCCTCCATTCTCAGCAGTCCTGCTAACTCCGGGCCAGCAGGCTGGTTGGAAAGGGTCACGTCCAGTCATTCTCCACTGGCTTGTGCTTCCCACTGT
Organism: Cervus elaphus; assembly: GCF_910594005.1. Classification (NCBI taxonomy): domain Eukaryota; kingdom Metazoa; phylum Chordata; class Mammalia; order Artiodactyla; family Cervidae; genus Cervus; species Cervus elaphus. The sequence continues at coordinate 6,274,345 of NC_057829.1, forward strand.
GAAGCTAGAGCCACACGTATTTCTACTAGCCTGTACAGGGCACAAGGACCTCCTGTATTCTGACTTCAGCCTGATGTGGTGGCCCCACACCTATACATGTGTGTGCGCGCGCACACACAGTCCTGGGAGCTCTGTCACGCTCGCTCCTGTGGGCAGAGGGTCCTCCCCAAGTTCAGAGACACCTCTTCCCAGCCAAGCTCTCCAACCTGACGTGCTCCCACCACCGTCAGTCCCAGCTCAGCGAAGGACCTGAGAGAAGGATCAGTCTAGAAACGATGACTGGATTAAATACACCAGGCAATCCTTCAACTTCGGGCAAGAATTCAATCAGCAAGCGCAAGGCATTCATCACTGGGTCTGCAAATATAGGCCGTGACTTGATTATCTCAGCAAACCTCACTGCCTCGTGTCCTGGGGGACGTTCTTGCCCAGGAGGAAGCGGCATAAACAAGCGAGATGCTGACTGCCCGGCACACTGCCGACAGCTCCAGTCAGCTGGTCTGCACACGGACACCCCTCTGCTGGCGAGGGCTGCTCTGTGCTGAAAGTGAGCCTCGGACCACCCAATTCCCAGTCTCCCGAAACCGTTAGGAGGAGGCCAGGCAGATGATGGAATGCGCCACGCACTTCTGTGGCACTTTGCCCCTTACCTAGCTCCGTTCCACACCCACCTCAATGCCCTGACTCTGCTGCCTACCTGCAGGGGGAACGACCACATCTGGGGCAAAGGTGGAGTGGGGGCGCTACTCACGGGCAGAAACGACCAGTGGTCGCAAGTCCCGGCAGACCCCCAGGGCCACGGGGCTGCACCTCTGAAACACTGGCTTGGGGAGCTATGCTTCAATTCTATCACCAGGTAGGTAGCGTCAGGGTGTTTAGAAATATTTTGCTAAAAGAAAGCTCTTCATCAGCCATCTCCTCAGTCGAGAAACCTATGAGCTGCTGTCTTTTGCATAAACTATTATGCAGAGATGAAGCAGACTTAAGGAATTGGGAGAAGACCCTTTAAAGTTAGAGAAAGTCAGTTTGACTTGCCCCTTTTTGTTTTTAACGCATTTACTTGGGGTTTGTTAGTACTGTAGCAGATCCAAGAAGCACCTGAACTATGCTCTACCAGACTACAAAATGGAGAAAGTTTATTATGATTTTTCTTTTAGACTGACCTCCTCTATTTTCAGGTGTGGGTGTAAGAGAAACACAGGGCAAAAAACAAAGAGCACACTTATAAGAGATAGATGACAAATTTGGAAAAGCTTGTTTCTGAGGTATGATTTCAAACCGCATTGCTGCATGAGCAGGAACCTTAATAAAGGAAAGAATTTACTTCCCTCCCTCTCAGGAAGGCCGTCGGGGCTGGTGCAGGGGCCCCGGGTACCAGCCAAGGCACCAGTCCCTCCCCAAGCCTTCCCTCCCAGTTACCCTGGGCGGCATCCATCCCACAGCCTGGCTGCCGAGCCCTGGGCCCTCTGTCTGTGCTCAGAGGCGGCAGGCAGGGTGGCGGGCAATGGAGAGAGGCTGGTCCAGCCACGTCTGACCCCCATGAAGAAGCGCCGTCCAGAAACTCCCATTTTACCTCTCCCCGGTCCGGGTGAGTCACACTTGAAAGCAAATGGTCTAGGAAGGTAATAATTTACCCGAGCGGTGACAACCTCAGGTGAAACCAAGTCCCCGTTAGGAGAACGGACACTGCATAGGGAACCAGGGTGTCTGGCGCAAGTGTCCAATCCAGCCCGACCCCAGTGACGAGTCCTCGTTGGAAAGGATACTAGGACAAGCTTTGGCAATTCCTCCTTTGTCACCAGCACCATTTACTGCGCAGTTCCTCAAAGAAACGTCTTGCAACTTGCTCAGCTGACTGTATGAAAAACACATAGTTCACATGCAGACATAAACATGTACGCTATCCATCGGCCCTTTAAAAAATTAAAAAGCGTTTTAGACACATAAAAAGGCACCAAAAATAACAGTATCCACCACCCAACTTAAAAAATAAAGCCTTACTGAAAAAAAAGAAAGCCTTGCAAACATCATACCCAACACCGAGATCCTCTCGAGTCCCTTTCCGTTGCTCTCTTCTCTCGTCCTCCACTCCCAGCCAGGGCACCGGGGTCAGTGGTGACTTAACCGTAAGCATTTCTTAATAGTTTTACTATTTTTCTATCGTTTACTATTTTATCCTTCTAACAGTTTTACGATATTTCCATGTCCCTAAACAGTTACTGCAGTTTTGAATATTATCAAATTTGGCACAAACAGTAGTGTACGGTGTTTAACTTTCTCCTCCTGTGACCAACTTTCTCCCTCAACACCACCTTGCTCAGCACTGAGATGGGACTCCATGGACACATGCTCTAGAATACACATGTTCACACCTGTAATCTGTCAGCACAGAGAGACACCACAGCTGATTTATTTGCTCCTCTGGTGACAAACAGATTATTCCCAACAGTGCTAAAGGACACACTACTGTATACTTTTTGCACTCATGTGGCAAAATCTCTCTAGGGATCTAGCCTAGAGAGCATGTGTGTGTATCTTTAGCCTTTTTAGATACTCTCAGAAGACACTTTAAGTGTAGAGAATCTGTGTTCTATTCATTCAAACAGCCCACGTGTTACAGCACTGGAGGGTGTTTAGAACACAGGATCTGGAGCCAGACTGCCTGCGTTCAGTCCTGATTCCACCCTTCCTCTGGCCTTGGGTGTGTTAACATCTCTACACGTCAGATGCCACATCCACACGCCCATGATCATGATGGCATTATTCACAATGGTCACATGTAAGCAAACCGAGTGCCCACTGACCAAGGAATAAAGTGCGGTCAATCCATACAATGGAGTATTATTCAGTCTTAAAAAAGAAGGAACAAGACTTGTGAACCTGGAAGACATTATGCTATATGAAAGAGGCCAGGCACAAAAGGACAAATACCATATGCCTGCATTTATATGAGGTACCTGGGTGAGAGTCAGCTTCACAGACACAGAAGTAGAATGGGGGCTGCCATGGGCTGGGGGAGGGAGAGATGCAGAGCTGCACTGTTTAAGGGCTGCAAGGTTTCAGTCTGGGAAGAAGAGAAGGTTCTAAAGATGGACAGCGCTGTTGGTTACACAACAGTGGGAATGTACCTAACCCTACCGAACTCTTACACTTAAAGTTAAGATGGGATTTCCCTGTTGGTCCAGTGGTTAAGAATCTGCCACGCAATTCAGGGGATGCAGGCTCAATCCCTGGTCCAGGAACTAAGATCCCACATGCCTCAGAGCAACTAAGCTTATGTACCACAACTGAGTCTGTATACAGCAACAAAAAGATCCCACATGCTGCAACTAAGACTCGATGCAGCCAAATTAAAAAAAAAAAAAAAAAAAAAGGTTAAGATGGTAAATTTTACATTATGTATATTTTACAACTTTTATATGCTATAATTTAGAGGGTTGGTATTTGTGAAACCCTCAGAATACAGTGTGACATACAGTAAGTCATTTTACAAGCACTTATAAAAGTAAACACAAAACTGACAACCTCTGGGGGAATACTAAGACCAACCTGCAAGGCATGAGCTTTTACAGTCACAGAAACTTGAGGGAAAGGCAGCAGCCAAGTCCTAGGGCATAGGCTGCCAAACTTTCTCAGTTCACGGGGCCCTCAGCACTTCAGTAATTTTCCAAAGTGCCCCGAGGCCAAAAGAAAGTACCATTTAGTAAGCAATTAGGGCCAAACAACTTTATAATTATTTATGTCCTGTCAAACTAGTGCCAGCTGGGCACTATACAATTTCTCAAACCCTGGAGTCTGAAAGGACCCCACCCTTCCTTTTCCTGTTCCATGATGATTCTCAGGAGATACAATACTGCTTTTCTTTCAGCACAAGAGTGACCAAAAACCCAGCTTTACAGGTATGTGACACCATGGAAAGAAGAGTAGGAATATCATGAAACTACCTGCAACTAGCAGTTCACGCCATGTCCGGCAGATGTCACTGTTTCCCTCTAAAATAAAAACGATCCTGCTGGACCCCAGTGAGTTCCACGTGGTGCCTGGAAGCTTAGGGACCCAGGTCTCAATTCAGACCTCAGTCAGAGCCACCGTCATCTCCAAAGAGAAACCATACACAGTGGTTTCCATTTGGTTTTGCTTCCCTCATTATAAGTCTTTTCTCAGTGCTGCAAACTCAAAGCTGGTCAGCTGTAATTATTAAGGAGATAATACAACGGCTTAAAGTTGAGGTTGAGTCGAGTGGTTAAGACTCCACACTCCCAATGCAGGGCGCACGGGTTGATCCCACATAAGATCCCATGCACGGCACAGCATGGTCAAATTAAAAAAAAAAAAAGAAAGAAAGAAAGCATCACTCCAACAGTGATGCCTACCACTTGTTATTCCCAAGAGTTCTAACAGCTTAGGTATTACTTTGGAAATAAGGAAACTGAAGCTTAGAAACCAAAGCTCTAACTGGTGTCAGGACTAGAAAGAAAGTGGCTGAGCTGACATCTGAAGCCAGCCTGACTGATTTCAACACTGGGTCCTTTCCAGAAAGACACTAGCTAATTAGTGAACCTGTTGATATGCAAGCAGTAGTCATTCACTAAAAAACTGAGTTATGCAGCTGTTCATAAACCAGGAGAGAAAAATCTGTTGGCAATTTGTTAACACTCACAGTGCCCACGATGTTCTCTGAAAGAGATCAACCAACAGGAGGAAAAAGTACCTCCTCTAGTGTAAAAAAAAAAAAAAATTAATATTTGTATTTTAAATGGAAAAAATTAAGCAAAGAACTTTAACCCTATGAAGGATACAGTTCTGTAAGTGTTAGTCACTCAGTTGTGTCCAACTCTTTAGGACTCCATGGATGGCAGCCCGCCAGGCTCCTCTGTCCATGGGATTTTCGGGACAAGAATGCTAAAGAGTAGCCATTCCCTTCTCCAAGGGATCTCCATGACCCAAGGATCAAACTCGGGTCTCCTGCACTGCAGGCAGATTCCTCACCATCTGAGCCACCAGGGAAGCCCCACAGTTCCATAAATCAACAGCAAAAATCATCCACATTAGTTGCCTCTCAGTGGTTCATCAGTCACGACTCTCTCCTTCAATGTTTATTTTCTAAATCCTCAACAATGACTGTATATTGTTTCGAATTAACAGTCAAGTTACTGCTTTTTCAAAAATCTTGATTTCTTTTGTGTGTGTGTGTTCTTTTTAAATGCTAAAAAGCAGAGGTATCGAGAAATGAATTTACTAGGAGTTCCTTCATGGTTTAGTGGTGAGGACTCCGGGCTCTCACAGTCATGGCCTAGATTCAATCCCTGCTCAGGGAACTGAGATTCTGCAAGCCACATGTTGTAGCCAAAATCTAAAAAAAAATTTTTTTTTAAATTTTAAAAAAGGAAATGTATTTACTCTTCAACCTTGTGCCCATGTGCAGCTAAATTCTGTATCATGTTAAATCATAATAATAACAAGAACAATAAAAAGATGGCAAAGAATTTAATTTTGAACAGAATCGCAGTTTAACTCTTTCAGAGACCGAAGGTGTCAATAGCAGCAAATCTACTCTCCAGCATATTAAAAAGCAGAGACATTACTTTGTCAACAAAGGTCTGCCTAGTCAAGGCTATGGTTTTTCCAGTGGTCATGTATGGATGTGAGAGTTGGACTATAAAGAAAGCTGAGTGCAGAAGAATTGATGCTTTTGAACTGTGATGTTGGAGAAGACTCTTGAGATTCCCTTGGACTGCAAGGAGATCCAACCACTCCATCCTAAAGGAGACCAGTCCTGAGTGTTCATTGGAAGGACTGATGCTGAAGCTGAAACTCCAATACTTCGGCCACCTGATGCGAAGAGTTGACTCATTGCAAAAGACCCTGATGCTGGGAGGGATTGGGGGCAGGAGGAGAAGGGGACGACAGAGGATGCAGAGGATGAGACGGCTGGATGGCATCACTGACTCGATTGACATGAGTTTGAGTAAACTCTGGGAGTTGGTGATGGATAGGGAGGCCTGGTGTGCTGCGATTCATGGGGTTGCCAAGAGTCAGACACGACTGAGCGACTGAACTGAACTCCAGAGTGGCCACCAGGGGTCACTACGAGGATGCCTCATCCAGGTCAGGGTCGCACACCACACACTGACCATCACTAAAGAAGGGCAACTTGGGAAGTCACACAAAACCACACAGCTGTGCATGGCTTTGTGTGAATATCAGTTTCCACTCTGGTTCACATGGTGCATCAGAATAAGCAATGAGGCTCTCTGCAGGGCACCACTGTGTTCAAAAGACTTTGAAAGTACAGAGAAAGTTCAAACACAGCAGTTTAAAAATGCATTTAGTGCCCCTTAGACACAGTCACTTCAGGGTACATTTTAAAAGCAAGAGCCCGGGAGGAGCCAAGATGGCGGAGGAGTAGGACGGGGAGACCACTTTCTCTCCTACAAATTCATCAAAAGAATAACTGAACGCAGAGCAAACTTCGCAAAACAACTTCGGATCGCTAGCTGAGGTCATCAGGCGCCCAGAAAAGCAGCCCATTGTCTTCGAAAGGAGGTAGGACAAAATATAAAAGATAAAAAGTGAGACAAAAGAGCTAAGGACGGAGATCCATCCCGGGAGCTCTTAGGCGCCATTGCTTGGGGTAGGGTCCGGGCCCAAGTGCCCTGAGGACAATCGGAGGGAACTTCTGTGAGTTCCCAACTTGAACTGTGGGAGACCAAAAGAGAGAGTAAATTAACCGGCCCGAACACACTGCCGGCCGCTCGCAGAACAAAGAGACCGAGAAAGTCCAGAGAAGAGCTCGCAGGCTGCGGACCGGCCCAGCCCCGCCGGAGGCAGGAGGCAGGGGGGAGAGGAAGGTCGCGGCGAGACACAGGGCGCAGGCACCCGACCGGCGCGGGCGGGGACTGGGGCTGGGGACGCGGAGGGCGGAAGGCGCGCGCACCCGACTGGCGCCAGCGGAAACTGAGACTGGGTCCGCGGAAGGGAGTGGGCGCGCCACACCTGGGGAGAGTGCGCCCACCAAGCCCCTGGCTGCCTGGACCGCTCTGACGGGGAAGGCACAGAGAGCAGGCGCAGCTTTACGTTCCGCGCTTTTGTGGAACACCCGAGGGCTGGAACCTCGCGCAGCGCGGGGCGCGCTCCATATAGAGCAGCCGGAAGCCTGAGCAGCGCAGACGGAGAAAGCAGCGTCAGCCCCTCCCGGCAGCGCCAGCCCGCCCCCGCAGGGCCAGCCCCTCCCCGCAGCGTCAGCCCCGCCCGGCAGCCCCAGCCCATCCCCGCGGCGCAAGCCCGTCCCCACAGCGCCAGCCACTCCCGACAGCGCAAGCCCCTCCCTGCCCGCAGAGCGACGGAACTAGCTACCTGAATAAGAGTCCACCTCCGCCCGCCTGTGTCAGGGCGGAAATGAGGCTCTGAAGAGACCGGCAAACAGAAGCCAAATAAACAAAGGGAACCGCTTCAGAAGGGACTGGTGCAACAGATTAAAATCCCTCTAGGAAACACTGACTACACCGGAGGGGCCTGTAGATATCGAGAAGCGTAAGCTGGAACGAGGAGCTATCTGAAACTGAGCCGAACCCACACTGACCGCAACAGCTCCAGAGAAACTCCTAGATATAATTTTACTTTTTTCTCTTTTTTTTTTAAATTTTTTATTTTTTATTTTTTTTTCTTTTTTCTTTTTTTTTCTTTTTTCTTTCTTCTTTTTTATTTTCCTTTAAAATCCCCTATTACTCCCCCATTACTCCTTAACTTTCATTTCCACAGACTTTTACGATTTTTTTAATTAGGGGGAAAAAAAAAATTTTTTTTTTTTTCTTTTTCTTTCTTTTTTTTTCTTTTTTTTCTTTCCTTTTTCTCTTCTATTTTCTATTTTTCTTTTTCTCTTATTTCTTTTAAAGTCCTCTAGTACTCCTCTACTACTCCTTAATTTTCATTTTCAATACACTATAACCTTACAAAAAAAAAAGAAGAGAAGCCCTATTTTTAAACCGAAGATTATTCTCTCCCAATCTTGACTCTCTGTTTTCTACCTCAGAACACCTCTATTTCCTCCTTTCCCCTTCTCTTCCCAACCCAATTCTGTGAATCCTTGTAGGTGACTGGGCTACGGAGAACACTCTGGGAACAGACAGCTGCGTAGATCTGTCTCTCTCCTCTTGAGTCCCCCTTTTTCTCCTCCTGTTCATCTCTATCTCCCTCCTCCCTCTCCTCTTCTTCATGTAACTCTGTGAACCTCTCTGGGTGTCCCTAACGGGGGGAGAATCTTTTAGCCATTAACCTAGAAGTTTTCTTATCAGGGCTGTATAGTTGGAGAGTCCTGAGACTACAGGAAGAAGAAAACTGAAATCCAGAGGCAGGAGACTTAAGCCCAAAACCTGAGAACACCAGAAAACTCCTGACTACATGGAACTTTAAGTAATAAGTGACCGTCCAAAAGCCTCCATACCTACACTGAAACCAACCACCACCCAAGAGCCAATAAGTTTTAGAGCAAGACATACCACGCAAATTCTCCAGCAACACAGGAACATAGCCCTGAACATCAACATACAGGCTGCCCAAGGACACACCTAACACATAGACCCATCTCAAAACTCATTACTGGGCACTCCATTGCTCTCCAAAGAAAAGAAATCAAGTTCCACGCACCAGAACACTGACGCAAGCTCCCCTAACCAGGAAATCTTGACAAGCCAATCGTCTAACCCCACCCACTGGGTTAATCCTCCACAATAAAAAGGAACCACAGACCTCCAGAATACAGAAAGCCCACTCCAGATACAGCAATCTAAACAAGATGAAAAGGCAAAGAAATACCCAACAGGTAAAGGAACATGAAAAATGCCCACCAAGTCAAACAAAAGAGGAGGAGATAGGGAATCTACCTGAAAAAGAATTTAGAATAATGATAATAAAAATGATCCAAAATCTTGAAAACAAAATGGAGTTACAGATAAATAGCCTGGAAACAAAGATTGAAAAGATTCAAGAACTGTTTAATAAAGACCTAGAAGAAATAAAAAAGAGTCAATTAAAAATGAATAATGCAATGAATGAGACCAAAAACACTTTGGAGGGAACCAAGAGTAGAATAACGGAGGCAGAAGATAGGATAAGTGAGGTAGAAGATAAAATGGTGGAAATAAATGAAGCAGAGAGGAAAAAAGAAAAAAGGATCAAAAGAAATAAGGACAATCTCAGGGACCTCTGGGACACTGTGAAACGCCCCAACATTCGAATCATAGGAGTTCCAGAAGAAGAAGACAAAAAGAAAGGCCATGAGAAAATACTCGAGGAGATAATAGCTGAAAACTTCCCTAAAATGGGGAAGGAAATAGCCACCCAAGTCCAAGAAACCCAGAGAGTCCCAAACAGGATAAACCCAAGGCGAAACACCCCAAGACACATATTAATCAAATTAACAAAGATCAAACACAAAGAACAAATATTAAAAGCAGCAAGGGAAAAACAACAAATAACACACAAAGGGATTCCCATAAGGATAACAGCTGATCTATCAATAGAAACCCTCCAGGCCAGAAGGGAATGGCAGGACGTACTGAAAGTAATGAAAGAGAATAACCTACAACCTAGATTACTGTATCCAGCAAGGATCTCACTCAGATATGAAGGAGAAATCAAAAGCTTTACAGATAAGCAAAAGCTGAGAGAATTCAGCACCACCAAACCAGCTCTTCAACAAATGCTAAAGGATCGTCTCTAGACAGGAAATACAGAAAGGTTGTATAAACGTGAACCCAAAACAACAAAGTAAATGGCAACGGGACCACACCTATCAATAATTACCCTAAATGTAAATGGGTTGAATGCCCCAACCAAAAGACAAAGATTGGCTGAATGGATACAAAAACAAGACCCCTATATATGCTGTCTACAAGAGACCCACCTCAAAACAAGAGACACATACAGACTAAAAGTGAAGGGCTGGAAAAAAATATTTCATGCAAACGGAGACCAAAAGAAAGCAGGAGTCGCAATACTCATATCAGATAAAATAGACTTTCAAATAAAGGATGTGAAAAGAGACAAAGAAGGACACTACATAATGATCAAAGGATCAATCAAAGAAGAAGATATAACAATTATATATGCACCCAACATAGGAGCACCGCAATATGTACGGCAAACGCTAACGAGTATGAAAGAGGAAATTAATAGTAACACAATAATAGTGGGAGACTTTAATACCCCACTCACAACTATGGATAGATCAACTAAACAGAAAATTAACAAGGAAACACAAACCTTAAATGACACAATGGACCAGCTAGACCTAATTGATATCTATAGGACATTTCACCCCAAAACAATCAACTTCACCTTCTTCTCAAGTGCACACGGAACATTCTCCAGAATAGATCACATCCTGGGCCATAAATCTGGTCTTGGAAAATTCAAAAAAATTGAAATCATTCCAGTCATCTTTTCTGACCACAGTGCAGTAAGATTAGATCTCAATTACAGGAAAAAAATTGTTAAAACTTCAAACATATGGAGGCTAAATAACACGCTTCTGAATAACCAACAAATCATAGAAGAAATCAAAAAAGAAATCAAAATATGTATAGAAATGAATGAAAATGAAAACACAACAACCCAAAACCTATGGGACACTGTAAAAGCAGTGCTAAGGGGAAGGTTCATAGCATTACAGGCTTACATCAAGAAACAAGAAAAAAACCAAATAAATAACCTAACTCTACACCTAAAGCAATTAGAGAAGGAAGAAATGAAGAACCCCAGAGTTAGCAGAAGGAAAGAAACCTTAAAAATCAGGGCAGAAATAAATGCAAAAGAAACTAAAGAGACCATAGCAAAAATCAACAAAGCTAAAAGCTGGTTTTTTGAAAAAATAAACAAAATTGACAAACCATTAGCAAGACTCATTAAGAAACAAAGAGAGAAAAACCAAATTAACAAAATTAGAAATGAAAATGGAGAGATCACAACAGACAACACTGAAATACAAAGGATCATAAGAGACTACTACCAGCAGCTCTATGCCAATAAAATGGACAACTTGGATGAGATGGACAAATTCTTAGAAAAGTATAACTTTCCAAAACTGAACCAGGAAGAAATAGAAGATCTTAACAGACCCATCACAAGCAAGGAAATCGAAACTGTCATCAAAAATCTTCCAGCAAACAAAAGCCCAGGACCAGATGGCTTCACAGCTGAATTCTACCAAAAATTTAGAGAAGAGCTAACACCTATCTTACTCAAACTCTTCCAGAAAATTGCAGATGAAGGTAAGCTTCCAAACTCATTCTATGAGGCCACCATCACCCTAATTCCAAAACCAGACAAAGATGCCACAAAAAAAGAAAACTACAGGCCAATATCACTGATGAACATAGATGCAAAAATCCTTAACAAAATTCTAGCAAACAGAATCCAACAACATATTAAAAAAATCATACACCACGACCAAGTGGGCTTTATCCCAGGAATGCAAGGATTCTTCAATATCCGCAAATCAATCAATGTAATACACCACATTAACAAATTGAAAGATAAAAACCATATGATTATCTCAATAGATGCAGAGAAAGCCTTTGACAAAATTCAACACTCATTTATGATTAAAACTCTCCAAAAAGCAGGAATAGAAGGAACATACCTCAACATAATAAAAGCTATATATGACAAACCCACAGCAAGCATCACCCTCAATGGTGAAAAATTGAAGGCATTTCCCCTGAAATCAGGAACAAGACAAGGGTGCCCACTCTCACCACTACTATTCAACATAGTGTTGGAAGTTCTGGCCACAGCAATCAGAGCAGAAAAAGAAGTAAAAGGAATCCAGATAGGAAAAGAAGAAGTAAAACTCTCACTGTTTGCAGATGACATGATCCTCTATATAGAAAACCCTAAAGACTCTACCAGAAAATTACTAGAGCTAATCAATGAATATAGTAAAGTTGCAGGATATAAAATTAACACACAGAAATCCCTTGCATTCCTATATACTAACAATGAAAAAACAGAAAGAGAAATTAAGGAAACAATACCATTCACCATTGCAACAAAAAGAATAAAATACTTAGGAGTATATCTACCTAAAGAAACAAAGGACCTATACATAGAAAACTATAAAACACTGATGAAAGAAATCAAAGAGGACACAAACAGATGGAGAAACATACCGTGTTCATGGATTGGAAGAATCAATATTGTCAAAATGGCTATTCTACCCAAAGCAGTCTATAGATTCAATGCAATCCCTATCAAGCTACCAACGGTATTTTTCACAGAACTAGACCAAAGAATTTCACAATTTGTATGGAAATACAAAAAACCTCGAATAGCCAAAATAATCTTGAGAAAGAAGAATGGAACTGGAGGAATCAACCTGCCTGACTTCAGACTCTACTACAAAGCCACAGTCATCAAGACAGTATGGTACTGGCACAAAGACAGAAATATAGATCAATGGAACAGAATAGAAAGCCCAGAGATAAATCCACGAACCTATGGACACCTTATCTTTGACAAAGGAGGCAAGGATATACAATGGAAAAAAGACAACCTCTTTAACAAGTGGTGCTGGGAAAACTGGTCAACCACTTGTAAAAGAATGAAACTAGAACACTTTCTAACACCATACACAAAAATAAACTCAAAATGGATTAAAGATCTAAATGTAAGACCAGAAACTATAAAACTCCTAGAGGAGAACATAGGCAAAACACTCTCCGACATAAATCACAGCAAGATCCTCTATGACCCACCTCCCAGAATATTGGAAATAAAAGCAAAACTAAACAAATGGGACCTAATGAAACTTAAAAGCTTTTGCACTACAAAGGAAACTATAAGCAAGGTGAAAAGACAGCCCTCAGATTGGGAGAAAATAATAGCAAATGAAGCAACAGACAAAGAATTAATCTCAAAAATATACAAGCAACTCCTGCAGCTCAATTCCAGAAAAATAAATGACCCAATCAAAAAATGGGCCAAAGAACTAAACAGACATTTCTCCAAAGAAGACATACAGACGGCTAACAAACACATGAAAAGATGCTCAACATCACTCATTATTAGAGAAATGCAAATCAAAACCACAATGAGGTACCATTACACGCCAGTCAGAATGGCTGCTATCCAAAAGTCTACAAGCAATAAATGCTGGAGAGGGTGTGGAGAAAAGGGAACCCTCTTACACTGTTGGTGGGAATGCAAACTAGTACAGCCGCTATGGAAAACAGTGTGGAGATTTCTTAAAAAACTGGAAATAGAACTGCCATATGACCCAGCAATACCACTTCTGGGCATACACACTGAGGAAACCAGATCTGAAAGAGACACGTGCACCCCAATGTTCATCGCAGCACTGTTTATAATAGCCAGGACATGGAAGCAACCTAGATGCCCATCAGCAGATGAATGGATAAGGAAGCTGTGGTACATATACACCATGGAATATTACTCAGCCATTAAAAAGAATTCATTTGAACCAGTCCTAATGAGATGGATGAAGCTGGAGCCCATTATACAGAGTGAAGTAAGCCAGAAAGATAAAGAACATTACAGCATACTAACACATATATATGGAATTTAGAAAGGTGATAACGATAACCCTATATGCAAAACAGAAAAAGAGACACAGAAATACAGAACAGACTTTTGAACTTTGTGGGAGAATGTGAGGGTGGGATATTTCAAAAGAACAGCATGTATACTATCTATGGTGAAACAGATCACCAGCCCAGGTGGGATGCATGAGACAAGTGCTCCGGCCTGGTGCACTGGGAAGACCCAGAGGAATCGGGTGGAGAGGGAGGTGGGAGGGGGGATTGGGATTGGGAATACATGTAAATCCATGGCTGATTCATATCAATGTATGACAAAACCCACTGGAAAAAAAAATAATAATAAAAAAAAATAAAATAAAAGCAAGAGCCCATGGTATTCTGATCCAGTAGGTCTCGGATGGGACCCAGAATTCGGCATGTTTCAAAAGCAGCCCAGGTGATGAGGGTGTGCAGAGACGGGAACTACTGGATTTTAGAAAGTGCCATTGTGCTACAGGGCACAGGTAACAAAGCAGACTTCTGTTTCCATTCCTGACTCATCAAATGTCCAACCTTAGCTCCTTAATAATTAGTCACTACAGTAGAGTATGGTATAAATAATAACAGGCAAATCAATGCTTTTCTTTCAATCTAGAAAAGTCCTGTGCTAAAATAAGAACTTTAATTTCCATAAATATTCAATCCTTGGATCCCTCTGATTGCAATCTGGTGATCTGCAGAAAAGAGACCAGCCTGGGAGCAAAGTTCTCAGCACTGACACACGGTCAAGTGAACTTAAATCCTGAACTTGGATGAAACTGTCAAAGTCAGCTCTACCATTATCAGTTTCACTTACCTTTGCTGTTTTATAACAGAGTCAAAACCAATGGTTTCTACAGGTTTATTTCCAATTATAACAATCTGCTCTGTTTCCTCTTCCTTTGGTTCATCTTCTAGCACATAGCGGTTCTTAATTGCCGTGAGAAAGTCTACTCCAAAATTTACTTTGTTTGGACGAATAAAGGATCCGCCTGTTGGGTGCCTGGAAATGGAGATAAACAGAACAGAAAAAATATCATCCGTGGGGACATTTAAATAAGATCATACGCACAAAAATCCTTTATAAATTGTCAGTCTGCCACAAATGTAAAATGCCTGCATTTACAAATATATTAGCAAATAAAAGCAAGTAAACAATTTTTATTTTTATTTTTCATTTATTTTTATTAGTTGGAGGCGAATTACTTTACAATAACAATTTTTAAAAAGAAGGAAAAAGCAAGTATCATCCACCAAGAATGGCCATAAAGCAATGTTCTGAAGGTTTTCAAAATTTTCCATATGCTAAAAAAGTAAAAACAGCATAAAAGGGAATATTAAAAAAAAAAAGTATAACTGATACAATTGATCATAAAGGGTTGACGGCTGACGCAAGCAAGTAAAATCCCAATAGATAAACAGATAAGAAATATAGAACAGACAATTCATGAAACAGGAAAGAATATTAAAACCATGGGGGAAAGTTTCATCTTGCTAATGATTATGAAATGCAGATTTGGGGCTTCCCTGGTGGCTCAGCGGGAAAGAATCCGCCTGCCAATGCAAGAGACACGGATTCGATCCCTGGTCTGGGAAGACCCCATATGCTGCAGGGCAACAAAGCCCATGCTCCACAACTACTGAGCCTGTGCTCTAGCCCAGAAGCCACAACTACTGAACCACAGGCCACAACCATTAACGCCTGCACGCCCAGAGCCCACGCTCCACATTAAGAGAAGCCACAGCAATGAGAAGCCCATGTACTGTAACTAGAGAGTGCCCGCCCCTCGCCGCCACAGCTAGAGAAGACGCTCACAGCGCAAGGAACACCCAGCACAGCCAAAAATTTAAAATTTAAAAAAGTAAATTCACACAATGAAACTATTTTCAACAAAACTGGCAAAAAATAAAGTCCTAATATTCAAAGACTGCAAGATTGAGTTAGTGTTTGATTGTACAATCATACTCCTGGGAATCTGTCAGCAGGCAATAATTTAAAAATAAAAACAAAACTGCATTTACAAAGATTCTATATAATAGCATTTTTTATAACTGAGGAATTCTGGAAACCATAAAAATGTCCAGCTGGACAGGAACTATTAAGTAAACCAGATAGATGAGGTCATTAAAATATTCTAGCTGTAATACTTAAGAGAACTACTTACAGAATAATGCTGAGATTTCTAAAAACTGATACAAATTGTAAATGACACAACTACAGAAGAATCTTATCTATGGCTAGACAAAGATTGAATAAGGACACAAAGAAATGAAAACATTTGTGGATAACAGGATTACGTACAAAATCTTTTAAATTATAACCTGAACTAAATGAAAGTTCAAATATGGTGATAAAATTAGAGCAAGAATATTCTATATTCTACAGAAGTATAGGATATTTTATCATAATTTATATTTACCACCATTTATATATTTTATATAAATTTATATTTACCATAATTCACATAATTTTAAATTATAAAATTGTTTTATAGCAATTTTTAGCAGTAATCTCTAGAATAATTTAATAAAAATATTAATCATATTGCCATATGTAAGGACTATTGTCAGGCTTTTCAAGAGACTCAAAACAGATCTTTATAGACATATTACATCTCACCATCAGCACAGGATCACAGCAACAAGACCTGTCAGGGAAATCCAAGTATGCTTATAAAACAGCTGAAAATGGTAGTATCATTTGATCACAGTAGAGAATAAATGATGAAATACACGAATCGCCGAAAATTATACAATAAACACTATTTTGGCTTATACCCTTTTAACTCTTAGGGAACTCAAACTTCCCTAGAAATCACCATAATTAAAGGGGATGAGACGATAAATTTTGTCAATATAAACATATATACATTTTCTTCTGGAATGTGGCTCTGGAGAGATTACCAGATTCTGAAAGGTATTTGTAACCCCAGAGTCAGAAGTGATGCCTCAGGCAAAAAGTGGCCCAGAGGTCGTGAGAACCCCAGAGAGGGAGGCATCCCAGAAGGCAATGGAGACTGGACAATCATGTCCAGGGCTTCTGGACACAGAATCTAGAAACTGGAAAGTGAGCCTGGAAGAAGTGGCTGGGGTGGGGCCGTGAGGCGAGTTCCAAACAGTGAGAGGAGGCTGGGCTTAGATTACTCTCACTCCCAGGAGTTTTATTGGAAAGGGGAGATGTTTTAAGACAGGACAAGGTATCAAACTTATACGCTGATGAAGATAACCCTACAGAGAGGGGGAAACTGTTGATGCAGGAAATTAAATTCTCTGTTGCAGCAAAATCACGTTCTGAATCTGTGTTGTCTGCTGGGATATCAGAGGATCACGGTCTACCAGATGCTGCCTAGAAAATCCTTTGGTTTTTTGTTTTTTCTCCCATGTTTCTTCATTGTGGTAAAAGTCACATAATATAAAGCATACTATTTTAACAAATTTAACTGTACACAACATTCACACTGTTGTATGGCTCTCACCACACCCATCTCCCAGATTTTTCTCCTTCCTAAACTGAAACTCTGTCCCCATTAAACACTAACTCCCCACCCACTCTCATCTGGCCCCTGGCATCTACCAGCGTCCTTTCTGACTCCATGAATTTGACTATTCTAGGTACCTCGTATAAGTGAAATTAAACAGTATTTGTCCACACCTAATGTAGTTTGATGGGGAAGGCAATGGCACCCCACTCCAGTACTCTTGCCTGGAAAATCCCATGGACGGAGGAGCCTGGTAGGCTGCAGTCCATGCGGTCGCTGAGTCGGATACGACTGAGCGACTTCACTTTCACTTTTCACTTTCATGCACTGGAGAAGGCAATGGCAACCCACTCCAGTGTTCTTGCCTAGAGAATCCCAGGGACGGGGGAGCCTAGTGGGCTGCTGTCTATGGGGTCACACAGAGTCGGACACGACTGAAGTGACTTAGCAATGTAGTTTGGAATGCAGAAATAATATTGCTTTAACTGTAGGAATTTAAGAGATTAGATCTGATAGACAGAGTGCCTGAAAAACTATGGATGGAGGTTCGTGACACTGTACAGGAGGCAGTGATCAAGACCATCCCCAGTAAAAAGAAATGCAAAACAGCAAAATGGTTGTCTGAGGAGGCCTTACAAATAGCTGAGAAAAGAAGAGAAGCGAAAGGCAAAGGAGAAAAGGAAAGATATATCCATTTGAATGCAGAATTCCAAAGAATAGCAAGGAGAGAGAAAAAAGCCTTCTTCAGTGATCAATGCAAAGAAACAGAGGGGAAAAAATAGAATGGAAACTCTAGAGATCTCTTCAAGAAAATTAGATACCAAAGGAATACTTCATGCAAAAATGGGCACAATAAAGGACAGAAATGGTATGGACCTAACAGAAGCAGAAGATATTAAGAGGTGGTAAGAACACACAGAAGAACTACACAAAAAAGATCATGACCCAGATAACCACGATCATGTGAATCACTCACCTAGAGCAATCCTGGAATGCGAAGTCAAGTGGGTCTTGGGAAGCATCACTACAAACAAAGCTGGTGGAGGTGATGGAATTCCAGTTAAGCTATTTCAAATTCTAAAAGATGATGTTAAAAGTGTTGCGCTCAATATGCCAGCAAATTTGGAAAACTCAGCAGTGGCCACAGGACTGGAAAAGGTCTGTTTTCATTCTGATCCCAAAGATAATCAATGTCAAATAATGTTCAAACTACTGCACTATTGCAATCATCTCACAAACTAGCAAAGTAATGCTCAAAATTCTCCAAGTCAGGCTTCAACAGTACATGAACCGAGAACTGCCAGATGTTCAGCTGGATTTAGAAAAGGCAGGGGAATCAGAGATCAAATTGTCAACATCGAAATAGCAAGAGAATACTGGAAAAGCATCTACCTCTGCTTTGTTGACTATGCCAAAGCCTTTGACTGTGTAGATCACAAACTGTGGAAAATTCTTCAAGAGATGGGAATACCAGACCACTCTACCTGCCTCCTGAGAAACCTGTATGCAGGTCAAGAAGCAACAGTTAGAACCAGACATGGAACAACAGACTGGTTCAAAATTGGGAAAGAAGTATGTCAAGGCTGAATATTGTCACCCTGCTTATTTAACTTATATGCAGAGTACATCATGTGAAATGCCTGGCTGGATGAAGCACAAGCTGGAGTCAAAATTGCTGGGAGAAATATCAATAACCTCAGAAACGCAGATGACACCACCCTATGGCAAAAAGCAAAGAACTAAAGAGCCTCTTGATGAAAGTGAAAGAGGAGAGTGAAAAAGCTTAAAATTCAACAATCAGAAAACAAAGATCATGGCATCCGGTCCCATCACTGCTTGGCAAATAGATGGGGAACAATGGAAACAGTGACAAACATTATTTTTTTGGGCTCCAAAATCACTGCAGATGGTGACTGCAGCCATGAAATTAAAAGACGCTTGCTCCTTGCAAGAAAAGTTATGACCAACCTAAACAGCATATTAAAAAGCAGAGACATTACTTTATCAACAAAGATCCGTCTAGTCAAGGCTATGGTTTTTCCAGCAGTCATGTATGGATTTGAGAATTGGACTATAAAGAAAGCTGAGCATCAAAGAATTGATGCTTTTGAACTGCGGTGTTGAAGAAAACTCTTGAAGGTCCCTTGGACTGCAAGAAGATCCAACCAGTCCATCCTAAAGGAAATCAGTCCTGAATATTCAGTGGAAGGACTGATGCTGAAGCTGAAACTCCAATACTTTGGCCACCTGATGCAAAGAACTGACTACTTCGAAAAGACCCTGATGCTGGGAAAGATTGAAGGCAGGAGAAGGGGACGACAAAGGATGACGGTTGGATGGCATCACCAACTCAACGAACATGAGTTTGAGTAAACTCTGGGAGTTGGTGATGGGCAGGGAAGCCTGGCATGCTGCAGTCCATGGGGTCACAAAGAGTTGGACACGACTGAGCGACTGAATTGAACTGAACTGAACTAAAGGATCCTAGTGTAAAGAACACAGTTCTGTTTAAATAAAATACATTTCTATCACTTGGCTAAAGAGATTAAATGTAGCTAGCCTCATTTTTAAAGGTTCAAAGGAATCTACCTAAGAGATGATCTAATGCAGGACTTCTCAAACTCAACCCAGTCAGTCACCTGGAAAACTTGCAACCCCATGGACTGTAGGTCACCAGGCTCCTCTGTCCATGGGACTCTCCAGGCAAGAATACTGGAGAAGCTGTGCTCTCTTCCAAGGGGATCTTCCACAGAGGTGCACAACCAAGACCAAACATCGTGGCGTCCTGATGACTAGTGCACTATCCTTTCCTGCATCTCTATCTCTCCTCTCCTCACTATCACAAATTTTAGTAGTTAGTAGATCTGTTAGTAGGTATTATTATTTAATGCTGTTTAGTAAAGAAATAAAACAAGCACTTTTATAATAAATGAGAAAACAACAATGCAAAACAAATACCATGGTTTTCATTTCTGTCCTTAATTTATACTTTTAAAAACTGTGGTAATGAACAATTCCATGGTATAGTCAAAGCTATGGTTTTTCCAGTAGTCATGTATGGATGTGAGAGTTGGACCATAAAGAAGGCTGAGCACCAAAGAATTGATGCTTTTGAACTGTGGTATTGGGGAAGACTCCAGAGAGTCCCTTGGACTGCAAGGAGATCAAACTAGTCAATCCTAAAGGAAATCAACACTAAGTATTCACTGAAGGACTGATGCTGAAACTGAAGCTCCAGTACTCTGGACATCTGATGCAAAGAACTGACTCATCAGAAAAGACCCTGAAGCTGCGAAAGGTTGAAGTCAGGAGGGAAAGGGGATGACAGAGGACGAGATTGTTGAATGGCATCACCAACTCAATGGACAAGAGTTTGAGCAAGCTCCGGGAGATAGTGAAGGACAGTGAAGCCTGGCGTGCTGCAGTCCAGGGGCTTGCAAAGAGTTGGATACAACTGAGTGACTAACAACAACGAACAATTCAAGAATAGACCTTTACTAGAGCGTAGTTTGGCTGCAGGCAGAGGAAAGGAGTCAGGAATGGTGTTGGATGGTTGCAAAGTAGACTCTGTGCCTTTTTCAGATCAAGGATAACATCCAAGGTCAGTCTCCTCTGCAACATTACTGGCAGGTCTCTCAGAAAATAAGACAGTGCTGCAAATACTGAAAAATACCAGCTGAATGAGTGCCCATCAATAACCATAAATCTCCAAAGGTAAACTAGTAATTCATAAAGATTCCAGTGAAATAGATTACTATCAAGATGTTGCATCTGAACACTGAAATACTGAACCCTGTCTAAAGAGAAAAAACTGGGGGAGGGGAGGGAGTGAAGGGGGAAGAGAACAAAATTTTTTGTCTTATAAACACTCAGCATGGTTCAAGCATGCCTGCTTCTGCCCACCAATTACAGAATGCAGGTAGCAAAATTCACATCCTGACCATGGCCCTTGCAGAAATGGAAGACTCTCACAAAGCACTGTAATCAAGATTAGGTCTGCCCAACAGAGTTCTCAGATAAAATTCAAGTGCCCAGTTAAATCTGGATTTCAGATAAACAATGGTATGTATGATGCATGTCCCATGCTTACACTAAAAAATGATTTCCTGCTTATCTGCAATCCAAATTTCACCTGGATTTTCTGTTTTTATTTAGTGAATCCAGCAACACTACTCAAAGGTAAAGGGAGACCAACAGAGCCCAAAAGTCCCATAGTAAACATTTTTTTTTAAACTGGGGATGGTTTAAATGCTGGGTGCTGGGAAAGACTGGGTCCCTGGGGCGTATCAGATAAATGTTGATCTCGATATCTTGCTTGTTACAAGCTTGCCCAGAGCCTACTCACCAAGATTGCATAACTAACCATTCACCCTGAGAGAACTATTCACTCATTTAACGTATAGGGAGACTTGACCTGGTGAACTCATTTTCCCAGCAGGGGGGAAAAAAAAAGGCCAGTAGATGGGCATCTTTTTGCACCTTCCTTCTGAACGTCACAATTTCTATTTTGCCCTGATTCATGGAAAGCTTCCAAAAATGAAATCTCTCTCTTCACCTTTTATGGAGGTTCACCCTACCTGTAACCTATTAGCACATTTAGTGATTATTTTATTTTATTTATTTTTTTTTTTTAGTGATTATTTTAAAAATTCTTCTATTCACTTTATACCACGTGCTCAGTCATTCAGCTGTATCCGACTCTTTGCGGCCCCATGGCCTATAGCCTATATCCTATAGAATCCGATATCCACGGGATTTTCCGGGTAAGAACAATTGGAGCAAGTTGCCATTTCCTACTCCAGGGCATCTTCACAACCCAGGGATCAAACCAGCGTCTTTTATGTCTCCTGCATTGGCAGACTGGTTCTTTACCAGTGGTATGGAAGCATTTTATACCATACCAGTAGAATATTTTACTTATTTTTTAATTAATTTTTATTGCAATAGAGTTGCTTTACAGTGTATATAGTCAATTCTCATTAGTTATCTATTTTATACAGAGTATCAATAGTATACATATATGTCAATCCCCATCTCCCAATTGATCCCAGTGCCCAGGGAGAATATTTTATACTGATTTATTAATGCTCATTCAAGAACTTCAAAATACTTTATGACAATCTTAGGCTACACACAGTAAATAAAGGGGTTTCCATTTGTTAACTAGTATCATGGATAAAGTTTGAGACACCATGTCCCCTCTGATGCCAAGTATAAATTCTATTTATGGTGCTGAAGAACACATTTTAAGATTTCTTGATCACCAGAAAAATCATATAATTACCTAGAAAGTGAACATTTTCAATAATAGCTGAGGGTAAAATACTGACCCAAACAGTTCTAAGAGTTTAGAGTATAGGTTGTTTAGGTTGAGAAAAAAGCACTGAAAATCCACCCACAGAGAACTTCAGGGTTCATCAGCTTAACTGACCACTCAGCTCCTCCAAAGACAAGAGACGGAGAAAAAGGAGCGGCCGAGAGAGACATTGATGACTGGTTCACAGTCGTTCATTTGGGGTAAACCTGTAGACTGCTCCTGTATACTGACAAAGTCACAGATATTAACTATGGGCACTTAATACTGTAAATAAGAGACTGCCACAAACTGAAACTAAAGATGACGTGAAATTACCAGCACCCACGTTCAGAGGGAAGAATGTACGCCCTGAGCTGGGCTTTGAAAACCACCCTATCTGCTCCCAAGGTCTGCTCTCAAGCGGCAGGGTGTCACCCCAGTAACCTGAGATGCTGGGGAGACTCAAGAAGTGGGGGGTTCAATATACCCAGTTCAATATACCCTGATATCCTGTTTACAATGCAGAGGCCGGCAAACTATAGTCTTCACAAGACATGTGTGCTACAGCACATAACCGCACTGTTAAACACCATGTCTGACACAGTTGGCCGCTTGATAGTAACACATGCTTCTGAAGAGATGGAGATCTGAGTTCTGCTATCAAGACGGCACTTCTGACTCACTTGCCTCATTTAAAATGGGTATGCCACCCTTTTTGTCATTTACTTATTTCACAAGTCTAAGATGAGAACATTTATCATCTGGCAACGTTAAACTGCTCTGGCTTCATGAAAACAGCATCAAAGCATTAGAATGCTTACTGTGGTTAAAAAAAAAACTTACTGTAATTATGGTTTTCCAAGTAAAATTGAAATATGAAAGAAGACTCCAATAAAGTTAGTAAGAGATCTGAATTAACTTAATAACAAGTACATGTGATATAATCTGTTTTGTCTGATTTAGAGATTCCAAGATACTGACATAATCTTTACTAGTTGAAGCCATGTTCAAACGAATATTCACATCAGTATTAACAACTATAAAGGAAAAGGTCATTCCTTTAGTTTAGATCAGTGGTTATCCACCATATCAGAGCCAATGCACCCTTTTACACTGCCCCCAAAACAACCTGAAATGGAATTACCTACCCATATAGGATTTCAAAGTCAAGAAAAATGCCCATTTCATTGAAACAAAAGTAATTTATAGTAAGATAATATGTATTTCGACATGCAGATGCTCAGGCAAGGCTGTGAGTAGGAGACACAATAAAACAAGGAGATGCATTTCAAGAGGAAGAATGGAACACCAAGCCCACTCCCTTCAGCACTTCAGGGCAAACACCACATCTGCCGGGACTGACGCCATCCTCAGGTCACTACTCAGAGACCGAGAGTATCATCACATCCAGAGACGACCGCGGACACGCAGCCGTGGGTGATTGGGAGGCAGTGGAGCAGGCGCCACAGGAAACATTCCCTCCACTGGAGGCTTGTGAGGCCATGGCCCAGGTAAGCCATCAACAGGCCCAGCTAAGAAATTTCTATTCCCACACCTTTCTAAACACATAAATGGCTCCCTTCATCTCCATAAACTTGAAAGATTCTGAGCTGGCCTTGTGACATATGTGTCATCACCACTGGCCTCTAGGAACATGCCAATACTTCCATCCTGACTTTTCAAAATTACAGACTGCTAAACTAGCAAACAGTTTGCGATTATCTAATTCTGACCTTCATTTTAGAGGTCAGTAAAGTTAGATTTGTTTAGGGTTCTAAAGATTGTTAAAACCAAAGCATGAAGCTGCTTGATTTCCAGGAATGTGTTCACTGTACAACATTTAAAGAATGATAAGCTTAATATTCCCCTTCAGGGATGACAGCCTTTCCATGGTGAAGGGGCTTGCGAAACTCAATGAAGCTATGAGCTATGTCATGCAAGGCCACCCAAGACGGACAGGTGACAGGGAAGAGCTCTGACAAAACATGGTCCACTGGAGGAGGAGATGGCAAACCACTCCAGGACTCTTGCTGCAAGAATTTCATGAACAGTATAAAAAGGGAAAAAGATATGACACCGTAAAATGAGTCCACCAGGTTGGAAGGTGTCCAATATGCTACTGGGAAAGAGCAGATGGAAATTACTAATATCTCCAGAAAGAATGAAGCAGCTGGGCCAAAGCAGAAATGATGCTCAGTTATGGATGTGTCTGGTGGTGAAAGTAAAGTCTGATGCTATAAAGAACAATACTGCATAGAAACCTGGAACAGTTAGGTCCATGAATTAAAGTAAATTGGACATGGTCAACCAGGAGATGACAAGAGTGAACATCGACTTCTTAGCAACCAGTGAACTAAAATGGATGGGAATGGGTGAATTTAATTCAGATGACCATTATATCTACTACGGTGGGCAAGATTACCTTAGAAGAAATGGAGTAGCCCTCATAGTAAACAAAAGAGTCCAAAATACAGTACTTGGGTTCAATTTAAAAAATGACAAACTATTCAATATCACAGTAATCTAAGCCTATGCTCCAACTACCAAGGCCAAAGAAGCTGAAGTTAAACAATTCAGCTACAGCTCAGCTACAGCTAAAGACCTACAAGACCTTCTAGAACTAACACACAAAAAAAGATGTCCTTTTCATCACAGGGGATTGGAACTCAAAAGCAGGAAGTCAAAAGATACCTGGAGTAACAGGCAAGTTTGGCCTTGGAGTACAAAATGAAGCAGGGCAAAGACTAACAGAGCTTTGCTAAGAGAATACACTGGTCATAGAAAACAGCTTCTTTCAACAACACAAGAGATGACTCTACACATGGACACTACGAGATGGTCAATACAAAATTAGGCTGATTATGTTCTTTGCAGCCAAAGATAGAGAAGCTCTACACAGTCATAAAAAACAAACAAACAAACAAACAAACACCTGGAGCTGACTGTGGCTCAGATCATCAGCTCCTTACTGAAAAATTCAGGCTTAACTTGAAGTAAGTTGGGAAAACCACTAGGCCATTCAGGTATGACAAATCAAATCCCTTATGATTATATAGTGGAGGTGACAAATATACTTGAGGGACTGAATTTATTCAATCCCAGATCTGGTAGACAGAGTGCCTAAAGAACTATGGATGGAGATTCATAACATTGTACAGGAGGCAGTGGTCGAAACCACCCCAAAGAAAAAGAAATGCTAAGAAGGCAAAATGGTTGTCTGAGGAGGCCTTAGAAATAGCTGAGGAAAGAAGAGAAATAAAAGACAAGGGAGAATAGGAAAGATACACCCAACTGGATGCAGAGTTTCAGAGAATAGCAAGGAGAGATAAGAAGGCCTTCTTAAATGAACAATGCAAACAGAATGGCAAAGATTAGAGATCTCCTCAAGAAAATTGGAGGTATCTAGGGAACATTTCATGCGAAGATGGGCACAATAAAGGACAGAAACACTAAGGATCTAACAGAACCAGAAGAGATCAAGAAGAGGTGGTAAGAATACACAGAAGAACTATACAAAAAAGGTCTTCAAGATCCAGATAACCATGATGGTGTGGTCACTCATCTAGACCAGAAAACTTGGAGTGTGAAGTCAAGTGGGTCTTAGGAAGCATTACTATGAACAAAGCTGGTGGAGGTGATGGAATTTCATCTGAGCTATTTAAAATCCTAAAAGATGATGCTGTTAAAGTGCTGCACTCAATACATCAGCAAATCTAGAAAACTCAGCAGTGGCCACTGGACTGGGAAAGGTCAATTTTCATTCTAATCCCAAAGAAGAGCAACCCCAAAGAATGTTCAAAGTACCGTACAATTGCATTCATTTCACATGTTAGTAAGGTTATCCTCAAAATCCATCAAGCTAGGCTTCTACAGCACATGAACAGAGAACTTCCAGATGTACAAGCTGGGTTTAGAAAAGGCAGAGGAACTAGAGATTAAAATTCCAACACTTTGATTATAGAGAAAAGAAGGGAATCCCAGAAAAATATCTACTATTGCTTCCTTGACTACACTAAAGCTTTTGACTATGTGGATCACAACAAACTATGGAAACATCTTAAAGAGGTGACAGTACCAGATCACTTTACCTGTCTCCTGAGAAACCTGTACGCAGGTCAAGAAGCAACAGTGAGAATCGGACAAGGAATAATGGACTGGTTCAAAACTGGGAAAGGAGTACAATAAGGCTGTATATTGTTACTCTGCTTATTTAATTTATATTCAAAGTACATCATGTGAAATGCTGGGCTGGATGAATCACAAGCTGGAATCAAGACTGCTGGGAGAAATATCAACAACCTCAGAAATGCAGATGATACCACTCCGACTGCAGAACGTGAACAGGAACTAAAGAGCCTCTTGACGAGGATGAAAGAGGAGAGTGAAGAAGCTGGCTTGAAACTCAACATTCAAAAAACTAAGATCATGGCATCCGGTCCCATCACTTCACGGCAAACAGAAGGAGAAAAAGTGGAAGCAGTGATGGATTTTATTTTCTTGGGCTCCAAAATCACTGCAGACAGTGACTGCAGCCACGAAATTAAAAGATGCTTGCTCCTTGGAAGGAAAACTATGACAAACCCAGAGTATAAAAAAGCAGAGACATCACTTTGCTGACAAAGGTCCATATAATCAAAGCTATGGTTTTTTTCAGGACTTATGTACGGATGTGAGAATTGGACCATAAAGAAGGCTGAGTGCAGAAAAATTGAGGTGTTCAAACTGTGGTGATGGAGATGACTCATGAGAGTCCCTTAGACCGCAAGGAGATCAAACCGGTCAACCCTAAACATTCAATGGATGCTGAAACTCCAACAGTTTGGCCAACAGTCGGCTGATGTGAAGAGCCGACTCACTGGAAAAGCTTGCAGACAAAAGGAGAAGGGGGTGACAGAGGATGAGATGGTTAGATAGCATCACTGACTTGATGGGCATGAATTTGAGCAAACTCTAGGGGATAGTGAAGGACAGGGAAGCCTGTTATACTGCAGTCCATGGTGATGCAAAGAGTTGTGCAAGACTTAGCAACTGAACAATAACAAAGCTTAATATTAAAAGATTCTTGCAAGAAATTGAAGCTTAGGGAAAATAAACACCAATAAAAATTTGAAAGACTGGCTGAAATTCCCCACCATCCTTTTCAGAGCTTCACATAGTTTCTCTGAAATCAAACAGGTAAAAATATCAGGAGCACTATAATGCATAATTATTTTCATGACAAGAGCTTTTAAAAATAGTGGCCTAGCATTCCACTATTTGGATGTTCTGTATTTCGTTTAATTACCTAGTTCTTATACGTTATCTTGTTAATGAATCAATAAGAAATGTTTATATCCATTCAATAAAAAAAGAAAAAATTGTCACAAAACAAAAACACAAAAAAAAAAGACAAAGAAAGCAATCCCACTTGTAAGGTTAAAACTGAGAGTCTTAAAAACAAGGAAAAAGGACTTCCCTGGTGGTTGAGCAGTTAAGAATCCTCCTGCCATGCAGGAGACACGGATCCAATCCCTGGTCCAAGAAGATTCCACATGCTTCGGGGCAACTAAGCTCCCATGAGCTGCAACTACTGAACCACACACGCCCTAGAACCTCCACTGCAAAGAGAAATCTGCGCGCCACAACTAGAGCGTAGCCCCCACTTGCCACAGAGAGAGAAAGCCCGCCCTCAGCACGAAGACTCAGCACAGCCAAAAATAAATAAACAAAAAGCATAACAAATTAAAAAGATAATAAAAACAAGGAAAAAATTCTACAAATAGTATGGGCTTTTTAGAATACACCAAATTCTACATTTTAACCACCCCAAGAGTCAAATGCCTCTTCTTCTCCATCCCCCTTTATTCAATATAACCATGTCAGGGACTTCCCTGGGGTTCAGACCCCCTTCCAATTCAGGGAACTTGGGCTCAGCTTCTGGCTGAGGAACTAAGATCCCACATGGCTGGGGGCAAATAAGCCTGGGTGCTGCAACTAGACGGCTTCGAGAGCGCCAAAACGAAGATCCCAGGAGCTGCAGCTGAGAGCTGACGCAGCCAAATAAACACATAAACAGTTTAAAGATAAATAAAGACAGACAACCAGGCCAATTCAAAATGGAAAGTTACCTGCATTTAAAATACACAGTCCCTTCGTGGCTTCCATCGTGCTTTCCCCGCTCAGGATTGTCCCATTCTACTCCTAACCAGAGTCCTGGCAGAACAAGAAAACCCAAATGAGAAATTAGAACAAGGTGAGGCTCCATTTTTCTGCAAGCAAATACAGTTTGCAATGGAAACCATATCACACAGACACCACTGGGGAAGAAAGAAGTCTTAAAAAAGTAACCTTGGACTCAGGACTTAAACAGCAAAGGCAAACAGTAAGTTTGGTTCAAAAAAATCAACAAAAAATACAACTGCAGAAAATAACTATAGCTACTGAGCACTTATGTGCCAGGAACTTTGCTTTATTTCATGTTATCCTTACAACAGACATTTCATCTTTACAAATGAGATATTATTATCTTTTTTTAACAGTTTCTGAACAAATACACACTTTTTTGAGTTCTAGCCTAGCAATATGCTGTTCATAAAGTAAAATTATATATATATAACTAGTATTCTTCTTCAATTTATGTAAAATAACACCCAAAGTCACACATCTTCACGTCATTCTAACTGCAGAAGCCAATACTTACTCACCATACTATGCCATGTATAACTCATATCTTCTATTTGCAAACCACATTCAGTTTTCAGAGCATTTTCTTACCTTCCCCTCTCCCTTCTACCTGTATTTATTAAGTACCCACTATCCCATGGACAGAGGAGCCTGGTAGGTTATGGTCCAAGGCAGTGCAAAGAAACGGACACAACTGAAGTGACTTAGTGCACACACACATGCACACAGAACTGTGCTGGGTGCAGAAGTATGTGAGGCAGAGTTTCACTTCTGGATCTACCCTCCTGTGGAGAACTAGAAAATCTACATAAGCAATTTTTAAAAATCACTTTACACCAATTAGAATGGCTTGTGTCAACAAAACAAAAGAGAAAATAAGTGTTGGCAGGGATATGTAGAAAGTGTTCATCTTATGCATTGCTAGTAGGAATGTAAAATGGTGTAGCCACTCTGGAAAACAGCACAGTGATTCCTCAGCAAGCTACACACAGAACTATCACCTAATCGAGCAATTCTACTTCTGGGCAAACACCCAAAGAACTGACAGCAGGAACTCAAATAGGTATTAGTATACTTGTCTTCATAGCAGCATTATTCAAAATAGCCAAAAGTGAACTGATGAGTAGATACAGTGTCCAACGACGGATCAATTACTAAACAAAATGTGGTCTGTCCATACAATGGACTATTATTCAGTCTTAAAAAGGAATGAAATTCTGACACATTCTACAACATGGATGAACCCTAAAGACTTTATGCTAAGTGAACTAAGCCAGACACACAAAAACAAACAATACATGCATGCTAAGTCATTTCAGTCATATCTGATTCTTTGCGACTCCATGGACTGCAGCCCACCAGGCTCCTCTGTCCCTGGGATGCTCCAAGAGAGAATAATGGAGTGGGTTGCCATTTCCTCCTTTAAGGGATCTTCTGGACCCAAGGACTGAACCCACACCTCTTACGTCTCCTGCACTGGCAGGCGGGTTCTTTACCACTAGTGCCACCTGGATTTTCTTCAGAAAGAGAGAAATGTTCAGTCCTTCACCCCAAAGTCCATGCACTCACCACCTGGTCCCCCCCATCACCTGGCACTTTAGACCCAGGTCCACCTGGCACCTGCCTGCCACTATGGGCCGGCGCACCTGAAGCTGACGCCCCCAAGGCACGTTCCCTAGGCAGCTGGCACACCGCCAAAGCAGTCTGCTTTATCTGTGTGCAAGCAGCTGTCCAGTGGTGGTGTGGCAGGGCACTGGGCTTGGCTTATTTGAAGTTGAATAAAATTGTATAAACTGAGTCATTTCTGATTAACTCTGCTAAAACCACATCATGAAACTAGAGCATAGGAAAGAACTGTTTTCAGAAAGAAACCCAGGTCTCTAGATAATAGGTTCATACCCAATACTGATGACTAGGCATCATAACTGGGGCTGATAAAAATTAACTCAAATACAGAAATCATGTCCTACAATTAAAATAAACCCCAATGCCCCTGCTATGGACTTGCGGTGGGGGAGGGGGGAACACTGAGTATTCTGATTCATAATGTATTCTGACTCCCATTGAAGTTAAAGGGGTCATACTGAAAACCTTGAAAACACGTGTGTTTACACCTCAGCTCATTAGGGCAAAACTGAGACCAAAGTTAGGTCCGAGTAGAAAAAACCTAGACATGTGGGAGAAGTGTAACCAGGTTTCCTTCGGAGTGAGGTCCCACGCTCAGCCCAGTCCAACCCAGAACAGACCATGGCCATGGAAAGGGAGCCAGCTGACCACATCTCGAGGTCATACACAAAGAAGAGGGGACGTGGTGTAGAATCAGGGTGGTCAATGGGACCCCCGCAGCCTCCAACCCCAGAGCCCCTGCCCCAAACCACGGAATCTGTCAGGATTTCTAACTTGGGGTGTTTCCACTTCCACACCCCCACTAGGCAATGGGGACAGAGGGGCCTGAGAACTTCTGGCTCCGTTTCCTGGGCCGTGATGGGGGAAGGCATCCTCGGCCACCCAGATAGGACCTCATCCCACCCCCAGTCCCTCCCCCCGCACAAAGGCAGCTGAATGTGGGGGGTAGGACTCAGCACTCCAGGTTCAGTGGGGTGTCCCGGGCCCCTGCTCTGGAAACCCAACTGTGTGTGTCGTTCAGCAGAGACGAAGTCTGGGGCCACCTATATGAGATGCCTAGAATACTCAAATTCATAGAAACAGAAAGTAGAATGATGTTTGCCAGGAGCTGAGGGGAGGATAGAACAGGAAGTTATTGCTTAATGGCTACAGGGTTTCACTTCCATGAAATGAAGCGGGTTCTGGATATGAATGGTGGTGATGACTGTACAACGTTATTCTACTTAAAATCACTGAATTAAAAGTGACTAAAATGTTCAGTTCAGTTATGTATAACTTACCACAATTTAAAATACACACACACACACACATATATCTTTCAAACCACCAGGGAGCTAAAAAGGCACTGAAGAATTATAAGGCCAAAATCTGAGAGAAGAGGGAAACCTGGAGTTAAGTGAAGCCTTGGAGCAACTTTTTTCCCTTGGGCATCTGCTGATTCTGGCAGAAAGGCTGAAAAGCTAAAAAGCTGAACAAAGCTTTGTTCAGCTTTGGATAGAGCTTTCGAGGGACTAAGGCTTCCCCAGTGGCTCAGTTGGTAAAGAATCTGCCTGTATTGCAGAAGACCCGGGTTTGATCCTTGGGTCGGAAAGACTCCCTGGAGAAGGAAATGACAACCCACTCCAGTATTCTTGCCTGGAGAATTCCATGGACAGAGGAGCCAGGCAGGCTACAGTCCATGATCACAGAGTTGGACACAAGTGTGTGACTAACTTTCACTTTTGAAGGAGTAAGAGATAAATAATGAAAATCAGAGTCTCCCAAGGAAGGTGGAGGTTGCCAGAAACTCTCTAGGTTTTGTTCTGGGCCTTGAAATACTTTCAACCTAAGAGCAAGAAGGAATCAACCTAAATAGTCTATCCCCTGTAGTGACTGAAGGTTAACGTCAAACAATCACATTCCCAGATGTGCTTAGGTGACCTGGGATTGCTGGGACCTTCTGCATCTGCCAGAGTTCACTTCAGTCCTCTCTGGAAGAAGACACCACCACTGCAAAGCTCAAATTATAACTTCACAACCAATACCTGGCACTCAAAGAAAAACAACTAAGCACAGAAAAAGACAAGCGTCTATGACTAGAAACCAAGAAAAACGACAGCCAAGAGAGACTGACTAAGAGATTGCACCCAACTGTGTCAAAAGAGGCTGCAACTTTGTAAAGAACTTGAACTTCATCCTGCTTCTCCAGAGAAACTTACAAGCATGGAGAAAAGAAGACATAACAGATGGGCAACAGGCACACAAAAAGATGCACATCATCACTAACTGTTAGAGAAATGCAAATGAAAACTGCAATGAGGTACCATTTCACACCAGTCAGAACGACAATCATTAAAAAGTCTACAAATAACAAATACTGGAGAGGGTATGGGGAAAGGGAAACCCTCTTACACTGTTGGTGGGAATGTAAATTGGTGCAGCTACTATGGAAAACAATATGGAGGTTTCTCAAAAAATTAAAAATAGAGCTCACATATGACCCAGCAATCCCACTCCTAGACATGTATCCAGACAAGAATTAAAGAATTTAAAAAACTCTTAATTCAAAAAAATACATGACCCCTATGTTCACAGCAGCACTACTTACAATAGTCAAGACATAGAAGCAACCTAAATGTCCATCAACAGATGAATGGATAGAGACGGTATACGTACACAATGAAATATTACTCAGCCATTACAAAGAATGAAGTAATGCCATCTGCAGGAACATGGATGAATCCAGAGATTATCACACTAAGCAAAGTAAATTAGAGAAAGACAAATACCATATGACATCACCTATATGTGGAAGCTACAACATGATACAAATGAACATATCTAAAAAACGAAAACTCACAGATGAAGAGAACAGACTTATGGTTGCCAGGCATGGGGGCGGAGTGGCAGATTGGGAAGGATTAGGAGTTTGGGTTTAGCAGTTGCAAACTATCATATGTAAGATGGATAAGCAACAAGGTCTTACTGTATAGAATGGGGAACCATGTTCAATATCCTGTGAGAATTAAGCCATAATAGAAAAAAATATACATATATATATGTAAAGCTGAATCACTTTTCTGTAGAGTAGAAAATAAACACAACATTGTAAATCAACTATAATTCAATAACATTTTTTAAAAATTCAGAAGAAAGAAAACTGGATACTGAAAGACCAAAAATCACTAACAGCAGCAACAACAACAAAAAAGCTGAAGGAGGGTAGATAAGAAGCATTAAAAGAGGACAGGAGAGAATAACTGAAAAAGTACTAGTCAAGTAGCTTTGAGTTTCCTTGCAGCAAAAAGAAAAAGATGCAATCTTCTTGGTCAGTAGTAAAACCATCTCAGTTTTTTCCTGTTCCCTGAGCTAACAGTAATTTGTCACGGAGTGTTTGTTTGTATAAAGGGCATTAAGATAATGAAGAACACATCTCACTTGATAGCATCTTTATAACATATTCACTGGTGTTTCAGAAGTGGCTATTTCTTAATTGAAGCCTCAGCCGAAGTCCAGGATAGAAAGCTTGGTTTTGTAAAGGCAGTTATACTAAGGGCTCAGATGGTTTTATTTTGCTTTCTGGTGGCTTCCTAGTGCAACCAAGGGAATAAAAACTTAATCTCAAAATGGGACATCAGAATCATCTAGGGAGCACATTTTATTTGTTTATTTTTAGCTCTACCACTTTATTGCTACCAACCCACCTCCCTCCACCCTCGTGCACACATGCTCAGTCATGTGACCCCATGGACTGCAGCCCGCCAGGCTCCTCTGTCCATGGACTTTTCCAGGCAAGAATACTGGAGTGGGTTGCCATTTCCTTCTCCATAGGGAGCACATTTTAAATGATGAGTCCTAGAACTTAACTCTGAAATAGTGAATTAGAATCTCTGCATGTCCAACCTGAGAATTCATATTTCTAACAAGACTCCAGGAACGCTGCATTAGCCTCCCTTTGCTAGACATATTACCTTGGCTAGACTTCTTTCTACAGTGAAATCACAGTGATTCAAAACTGAAGTCACTTATAATAAACTGAACAACAGATATTCTATTTATCTGTTACTAGTCCTACAACACATGGTTGATAAGGGCAATAGTTTAGCCAAACAAAGAACACATTTTCTGTCATTGAAGGCCAGTAATTACAGATTTTTATATTCATCACACTGATGACTGCAAAGTATTATGCTCTAAAAAAAAAAATATTATGATTTTCCTATAGATGAAAATTAACTGTTCTAAGAACACTTTAAAAAGTACTTTTTCCTAATTCATTGTAATAACAACAATAATCAGTCAGTCAGTTCAGTCACTCAGTCATGACTGACTCTTTGCAACCCACTGGACTGTAGCACGCCAGCCCTCCCTGTCCATCACCAACTCCTGGAGCTTGCTCAAACTCATGTCCATTGAGTTGGTGATGCCATTCAACCATCTCATCCTCTGTCATCCCCTTCTCCTCCTGCCTTCAGTCTTTCCCAGCATCAGGGTCTTTTCCAAGTAGTCAGTTCTTTGCATCAGGTGGCCAAAGTACTGGAGTTTCAGCTTCAGCATCGGTCCTTTCAATAAATATTTAGGACTGATTTCATTTAGGATTGACTAGTTTGATCTCCTTGCTGTCCAAGGGACTCTCAAGAGTTTTCTCCAGCACCACAGTTCAAAAGCACCAATTCTTCAGGGCTCAGCTTTCTTTATAGTCCAATTCTCACATGCATACATGACTACTGGAAAAACCATAGCCTTGACTAGATGGACCTTTGGTGGCAAAGTAATGTCTCTGCTTTTTAACATGCTTTCTAGGTTGGTCATAGCTTTTCTTCCAAGGAACTGGCGTCTTTTAATTTCATGGCTGCAGTCACCATCTGCAGTGATTTTGGAGCCCAAGAAAATAAAGTCAGCCACTGTTTCCATTGTTTCCCATCTATTTGCCACGAAGTGATGGGACCGGATGCCATGATCTTTGTTTTTTGAATGTTGAGTTTTAAGCTTTTCCATTCTCCTCTTTCACTTTCATCAAAAGGCTCTTTAGTTGCTCTTTGCTTTCTGCCATAGGGTGGTGTCATCTGCATATCTGAGATTATTAATATTTCTCCCAGCAATCTTGATTCCAGCTTGTGCTTCATCCAGCCTGGCATTTCTCATGATGTACTCTGCATATAAGTTAAATAAGCAGGGTTGACAATATACAGCTTGATGTACTCCTTTCCTAATTTGGAACCAGTCTGTTGATCCATGTCTGGTTCTAACTGTTGCTTCTTGACCTGCCTACAGGTTTCTCAGGAGGCAGGTCAAGTGGTCTGGTATTCCCATCTCTTGAGGAATTTTCCAGTTTGCTGTGATCCACACAGTCAAAGGTGTTGGCATAGTCAATAAAGCAGAAGGAGATGTTTTTTTGGAATGCTCTTGCTTTTTCTATGAACTAACGGATGTTGGCAATTTAATCTCTGGTTCCTCTGCTTTTTCTAAATCCAGTTGAATATCTGGAAATTCTTGGTACACGTACTGTTGAAGCCTGACTTGGAGAATTTTGAGCATTACTTTGCTAGTTTGTGAGATGAGTGCAATAGTGCAGTAGTTTGAACATTCTTTGGCATTGCCTGTCTTTGGGATTGGAATGAAAATTGACCTTTTCCAGTCCTGTGGCCACTGCTGAGTTTTCCAAATTTGCTGGCATATTGAGTGCAGCACTTTGACAGCATCATCTTTTAGGATCTGAAATAATTCAACTGGAATTCCATCACCTCCACTAGCTATGTTCGTAGTGATGCTTCCTAAGACCCACTTGACTTCACATTCCAGGATGTCTGGCTCTAGGTGAGTGATCACACCATTGTGGTTATCTGGGTCATGAAGATCTTTTTTGTATAGTTCTTCTGTGTGTTCTTGTCACCTTTTCTTAATATCTTCTGCTCTATTAGATCCAAACCATTTCTGTCCTTTATCGAGCCTGTCTTTGCATGAAGTGTTCCCTTGGTATCTCTAATTTTCTTGAAGAGATCTCTAGTCTTTCCCATTCTATTGTTTTCCTCTATTTCTTTGCATTGATCGCTGAGGAAGGCTTTCTTATCTCTCCTTGCTATTCTTTCGAACTCTGCATTCGGGATACTAAGAAACTCATATCTAACATAAATCAAGAAAAAAGTTAGTGTAAAATTTTGATGACACAAGCAGTACATTAAAAGACCTCTAACTACTATATCAAAACCTCCTGGTAACCACAAACCAGAAATGCACTATAAATATATAGTATATTTATATATATACATATATATATGTATATACATATACACACACACATATACATATAAACATATATGCATACATATATACATGGGCTTCTCTGATGGCTCAGTGGTAAAGAATCTGTCTGCAGTGCAGGAGACGGAGGAGAATTGGGTTTGATCCCTAGTTCAGGAAGATCCCCTGGAGGAGGAGATGGCAACCTATCCAGGATTCCTGCCTGGAAAATCCCATGGACAAAGGAGCCTGGCAGATTACAGTCCATAGGGTTGCAGAGTCAGACATGACCGAGCATGCATGCATGCATATATAAACACACACATAGAAAAAGGAATACAACCTCAACACTAAAGACAGTCATAAAATCATAAGAGAAAAAAAAGAAAAAAGATCTACAAAAGCACATCCAAAACAATGAGCAAAATGGCAAGAAGAACATACATATTGGTAATTACCTTAAATGTAAATGGATTGACTACTCCAACCAAAAGACACAGACTGGCTGAATGGATACAAAAATAAGACCCATATATATGCTGTCTTCAAGAGACCCACTTCAGATTAGGGACACAAAGAGTCTGAAAGTGAGGGGATGGAAGAAGGTATTCCAAAGAAAGTTGGAGTAACAATATTCTTATCAGAAAAAAAGGTCTTTAAAATAAAGACTGTTACAAGAGTCAAAGGAGGACACTACAAAATGATCAAGAAGTCAACCCAAGAAGACATTAACAATTGTAAATATAGACGAACACAGCATAGAAGCACCTCAATACAGAAAATAAATGTTAACAGACATAAAAGGAGAAATTGACAGCAACACAATAATAGTGCGTGATTTTAGCACTCCACTTACATCAATCGACAGATCATTCAGACATAAAATCAACAAGGAAACACAGGCCTTAAGTGACACATCAGACCAGATGGACTTAATTGGTATTTACAGAGCATTCCATCCTAAAGCAGCAGGATGCACATTTTTTTCAAGTACACATGGAATATTCACTAGGATAAATCACATCTTGGGTCACAAAGTGAGCCTTGGTAAATTTAACAAAATTGAAATAATATCAAGTATCTTTTCTGACCACAATGCCTGCAGATTCTAATCTAATCTTCAATTACAAGGAAGAATTACAAAATCTGAAAAAAAACCACAAAAATGTGGAGGCTAAACAACATGCTACTTAACAACCAACGGATCACTGAAGATGTTCAAAGAAACCAAAAAACACCTAGGGCTTCTCTGGTGGTCGAGTGGTTAAGAATCCATCTGCCAGTGCTCGCGACATGGGATCACTCCCTGGTCAGGGAAGACCTCACACGCTGTGGAACAACTAAGCCCATGCACCTCAACGACTGAGCCACCAAACCACAAGTACTGAGCCCACGCGCCCCAGAGCTGGTTCCACAACAAGAGAAGCCACTGCAAAGAGAAGCTCATGCACCACAATGAAAAGTAGCTCTCACTCTCTGCAACCAGGGAAAACCCACAGGCAGCAATGAAGACCTAGTGCAGCCAAATAAATCAACAATTTTTTTAAAAAAGAAAAAAACAATCTTCCAAGACTGAACCACGAAGATATAGAAAACAGGAACAGATCAATCACAAGTACTGACATTGAAACCATGAATTAAAAAAAAACTCCCAACAAACAAAAGTCCAGGAACAGATGGCTTCACAGGTGAATTTTGGCAAACATTTAGAGAAGAGTTAACACCTATCCTTCTGAAACTCTTCCAAAAAATTGCAGGGGAAGGAACACTCCCAAAGTCATTCTATGAAACCACCATCACTCTGATATCAAAACCAAGGATATCACACACACAAAAAGAAAATAGCAGGTCAGTATCACTGATGAACATAGATGCAAAATCCTCAAGAAAATACCACCAAACCGAATCTAACAATATATTAAAAGGATCATACACCATGATCAAGCAGAAATTATTCCAGGGATAGAACTTTTTCAACATCCCCTAGTCAATGAGTGTGATACACATTAACAAAGTGAAGAATAAAAATCATATTATCATCCCAACAGATGCAAAAAATGCTTCTGACAAAATTCAACATCTATTTCTGCAAACAACTCTCCAGAAAGTGTGAACAGAAGGAACATACCTCAACATAGTAAAGGCTACATATGAAAAACCCACAGCTAACAACATACTCAATGGTGAAAAGCGGAAAGCATTCCCTCTAAGATCAGGAACAAGACAAGGATGTCCACTCTCACCACTTCTATTCAACACTGTTTTGGAAGTCCTAGTCATAGCCATCAGAGAAGAAGAAACAAAAGGAATCCAAATTGGAAAAGAAGATGTAAAACTGTCACTGTTTGCAGATGACATGATACCATGCAAAGAAAATTCTAAAAAAAGAAAATTCTAATGATGCTACCAGAAAACTACTAGAGCTCATCAATGAATTTGGTAAAGTTGCAGGATACAAAATTATATACAGAAATCTACTGCATGTCTATACACCAACAATGAAAGGTCAGAAAGAGAAATTAAGAAAACAATCTCATTTATCATTGCATCAAAAAGAACAAAATACCTAGGAAAAAAACCTTCCTAAGGAGGCAGAAGACCTGTACTCTGAAAACTGTTAAGAGACTGATGAAAGAAATCAAAGATGACACAAACAGATGGAAACATACACCATGTTTCTGGACTGGAAGAATCAATATTGTCAAAATGAGTATACTATCCAAAGTAATCCAGAGATTCAGTGCAATCCCTATTAAATTACTAATGGTATTTTTTGCAGATCTAGAACAAAAAATCTTCACACATACACTGACTAGGGGATTTTTGCAGAAACTAATGGCTGTGGCCAGTGATTTGTTATGCAAGGGAATATTGAGATGTCACCAGTCAATAATGTTTGGGTAACAGATGTATTAATATAGCTCTGGTCTTTAAACTGTTAAGATTTGTATGGAAACACAACAGACCCTGAAGAGTCAAAAAAAAAAAAAATAGAGCTGGAGTAATCAGATTCCCTGACTTCAGACTATACTATAAAGCTATAATAAAACAATATGGTACTGGTATAAAAACACAAACACAGACCAATGGAAAAGGATAGAAAGCCCAGAATAAATCCACACAGCTCTTTGCAAACAATACAACTGACAAGGGCTTAATTTCCAAAATATACAAATAGCTCATACAACTCAGTAACAAAAAAACCCCAAGCAATCCAACTGAAAAATGGGCAGAAGATCTAAATAGACACATCTCCAAAGATGACATACAGAAAGCCAACAGACACATGAGAAGATTCTTGACACTGCTAATTATTAAAGAAATGCAAGTCAAAACTACAATGATATATCACCTCACAGTGGGCAGAATAACCATCATCGAATAGAAGTCTACAAACAAATGCTGGAGAGGGTGTAAAGAAAAGGGAACCCTCCTACACTGTTGATGGGAATGTAAATTGGTACAGTCATTACAGAGAACAGTATGGAGTTTCCTTGAAAAAGTAAAAATAGAGAATTCCCTCGTGATCCAGTGGTTAGGACTAGGCACTTTCATCGCTGGGGCCCAAGTTCAATCCCTGGTTGGGGAACTAAGATCCTGCAAGCCCCTGGGGAGCTAAGATCCTGCAAGCACCAGAAACAAACAAACAAAAAAAATTGTTTTTGTCTGACTGGCAGCCAGAAACAAAAATTTTTTTAAAAAATATTTAAAAATAGAACTTTACCATATGATCCAGCAATTTCACTCCCGGGCATATATACAAACAAAACCATAATCCAAAAAATACATGAGGACTTTTCTGGTGGTCCAGTGCTTAAGAATCTGCCTGACAATGCAGGGGACAAGGATTAGATCCCTGGTCTGGGAAGATTTCACATACTAAAGGGCAACTAAGCCCGTGTACCACAACTACTCAGCCCTTGGGCCCTAGAGCCCATGCTCTGTAACAACAGAAGCCACTGCAATGAGAAGCCTCACACCACAGCTAGAGAGTAGCCCCCACTTGCTGCAACTAGAGAAAGCTCATGCACAGCAATGAAAAACCAGCATAGTCAAAAATAAATAAATAAAAATTTTTAATTCAGAAAAATTGTTTAAAAAAATACATACACGCAAATATTCACTGCAGGACTATTTACAACAGCCAAGACACAGAAACAACCTACTGTATATATGTAGGAGCATATATAAATGGAATATTCCTCCGCCATAAGAACAATGACATAATGCCATTCACAGTGACATGGATAGACCTTATCATACTAAGTCAGAGAA
This sequence comes from Cervus elaphus, assembly GCF_910594005.1. Taxonomy (NCBI): domain Eukaryota; kingdom Metazoa; phylum Chordata; class Mammalia; order Artiodactyla; family Cervidae; genus Cervus; species Cervus elaphus. Next base: position 6,314,979 of record NC_057829.1, read on the forward strand.
AGACAAATATCATATGATATCGCATATGGAATCTAAAAAATGATACGAGGGGGTGGGAGGGAGACTTCAGAAGAAGAGGATACAATATATACTTATGGCTGATTTGCGTTATTGTAGGCAGAAACCAACACAACATTAAAGCAATTATCATTTTAAAATTTTTAAAAAAGAAAAAATAAACAAAAAATGAAAGGAATGAACTTATTAACAAAACAGAAACAAACTCACAGACTTAGAAAACCAACTTATGGTTTCCCAAGGGGAGAAGTGGGTGGGGAGGGATAAATTAGGAGGTTGGGATTAACATATGCACACAACTATATATAAAATAGATAATCAACAAGGACCAACAGTAGAGCGCAAGGAACTCTTACTCAATAGTCTGTAATAACCTATATGGGGAAAGCATCTGAAAAAGAATTGATATATGTATATGAATAACTGAATGACTTTGCCATACACCTGAAATTAACATAATAATGTAAATCAACTATACTTCAATATAAAAGAATTTTTTTTTACAAAAGAAAAAAGCTAGGGTAGAAGTCCGATGGCATCAACAGCAGATTAAAAGACCTATAATGCTGAAGGATCATGTGTGTGTGCTTAGTCGCTCAGCCGTGTCCTACTCTTTGCGACCCCACGGACTGCAGCCCAATAGGCTCCTCTGTCCATGGGGATTCCCCAGGCAAGAATACTAGAGTGGGCTGCCATGCCCTCCTCCAGGGGATCTTCCCAACCCAGGGATCAAACCCAGGTCTCCCACATTTCAGGCGGATTCTTTACCAACTGAGCCACCTGGGAAGCCCTGAAAAATCATATTATATGTAATTTTGAAGGACTATATGATTATCCATATTAAAGAATGTACCTACTCTACCTTGTGTCTTCAACGACTGTAAACCAAGAAGTTAATAAGAACACAGTTTTTCAATAACCTGACTTATTGGTTTAAAAGAACTCTATTCACCAATATAACAAAATGAATTGAAATTAAAGTTTAAAGTATACATACTGTTTTTAAGAAAATGTGTTTATGTTTTAGAGAAGCAGAGTGAAGCATCAAGGGAACATTTCATGAAAGGATGGGCAAGATAAAGGACAGAAATGGTGAGGACCTAATAAAAGCAGAAGAGATTAAGAAGAGATGGCAAGAATACACAGAAGAACTATACAAAAAAGGTCTTAATGACTCAGATAACCAAAGGTGGGTCACTCACCTAGAGCCTGGACATTCTGGAGTGTGAAGTCAAGTGGGCCTTAGGAAGCATCACTATGACTGTGGAGGTGATGGAATTCTAGTTAAGCTATTTAAAATCCTAAAGGATGATGCTGTTGAAGTGCTGCACTCAAAATGTTAGCAAATTTGGAAAGTTCAGCAGTGGCCACAGGACTGGAAAAAGTCAGCTTTCATCCCAATCCCAAAGAAAAGCAGTGCCAAAGAATGGTGAAACTACCGAACAACTGAGCTCATTTCACATGGCTTCAATAGTACATGAACCAAGAAATTCCACATGTTCAAGCTGAATTTAGAAAAGGCAGAGGAACCAGAGACCAAATTGTCAACATTTGTTGGATCATAGAGAAAGCAAGAGAAATCCAGAAAAACATCTACTTCTGCTTCATTGCCTACGCTAAAGCCTTTGACTGTGTGGGTCACAGCTAACTGTGGAAAATTCTTAAAGAAATGGGAATACCAGACCACATTACCTGTCTCCTGAGAAACCTATATACAGGTCAAAAAGCAACAGTTAGAATTGGACATGGAACAACTGACTGGTTCAAAATTGGGAAAGGAGTACAACAAGGCTGTATATATTTTTATTCTGTTTACAGAGTACATGATGCAAAATGTCAGGCTGGATGAATCCACAAGCTGGAATCACAAGATTACCGGGAGAAACATCAAGAACCTCAGATATGGAGATGATACCACTCTAATGGCATAAGGTGAGGAGAAACTAAAGAGCTTCTTGATGAGGGTGAAAGAGAAGAGTAACAAACCTGGCTTAAAACTCAACATTCAAAAATTTAAGATCATGGCCTCTGGTCCCATCACTTCATAACAAAGAGATGGAGAAAAATTGGTAACAATGATAGATTTTATTTTCTTGGGCTCCATGGGGTTGCAAAGAGTCAGACATGACTTAGCAACTAAACAACAACATAAAGTATCTGTAGAAAAAATAAAATATCAAACCTGAACCTGATCAAGCCTATATGTAACTACCAACCTACAGGGAATGTAGGGGACAGAAAAACTAAATATTAATGACTTCATGGGATGCAATCTAAAAAGTTCAGAATATGGGAAATTTTATAAGACAATTTTTTTCAACAAATAAATGGTAAGGAAGAAAAATAGAGAATCAATCCAGGAAATCCAATATCTAACCAAAGGATCACCGGCAGGGGGGAAGGTGGAGCAAGCAGGTAATATGCAAGGGTTAAATTATCAAAGGTAGCCTAGAAGAAAACGTCTCATCACTGAAGAAACTGCCTCAAACTGAGCAGGATTAACCAAGAAAACACACCAGGCAATGAGTCAAGAAACCCACAGCTGGACACAGCTGCTCTCATCATAAGGCTTTCTGTCCTATATTGTTACCATGGTCACATATTATGTTAATAAATACTAAGAAAGGAGAAAGAAAACACAGCAGCAAGGCTTCCAGAATGTCTCACAAGATCCGACACTCCCCACGAGGCCCACGTACTCTACTTTGCAGTAGCTATGAGATGCCCAAGGTGTCAGTCCCTGCTTTCTTGAGGTGAAGTGGGTTTGTGGAGTTTCACAGTTTAATAAGGGCTGCCTGGGAGGTGGCCCTCTGAGCATCAGGACCACCCTGGGGAGTGCAGAGAGGGGCTGGGATGAAGTCCTCCCCAAGTGGGTGGTCAGGGAGCTCACTCTTAGCTTGAGAGAAGGGTACAGCTGGCTGTTCACACTGGGGTGAAGGGAGGGGTTAAGGGCGTCACTCCCAGTCCCCTGGCATGAGGGGCTAGAGGGCCACTACCCATGCCAAACATGGGGGTCTTCCAGGGGCCTCGTTACTCTTCTGGGTTCCAGAGTTGACAAGAGAGCATGTCCCTGGCTCCTGAACAGTCTCATTTCCCCCCACCCTTCTTCCTCCTCATCCGTCCTCAATACTGAAGCTGGACTCGCCCAAGAAAAGAAGGCAAAGAAGTCTCTATCTACCAGCTGCAGACAACTGACCTCCCTCAGCTCCTGTTTCAATGGCAAGCTGAACAAAATCAGTTCCCCAGAGAAAGTGGCCTCACCGAGCAGGCAGGGAGGATATGGGTGGACTGAAGAAGGGGTCCCCTCAGCTCTCGCGCCCTCCTTCCATGGGCCTGGGTGCTCCTGGCTCCTCCTCTAAATTATGGAGCCACCATTTGTTAAATGTTCAGATTCTGGGTCTTTAGCAGGAGACGAACTGAAGCAAAGGAGTGAAGCTCTTTTTTGTGAACAGTGATTATTCCCCCAAATGACAGCCAGATGCAGGCAGGGCCACCTGGAGATCTTACCTGCGGATACCAGTGGGAGCCACCCCCTTGGACTTAACTGGACTCCATGTTAACAAGATTCATGCAGGTCGACCCTGCTCCCCAACACCGTGGCCTGAAGGAGAGGCCTGGGGAGGAACTGAGGATCAGCCGAGGCAGATGGAGCTGAGCTGCTTCAGCAATCAGCCCGGGTTGCGCTAGAGGCCCTGCCCAGATCCTCTGCGGGAGTTCCCGGCCCTGCCACCACCTGGGGAACCAGGTGTAGAGTGCTGGAATCTGAGCTCACAGGTCTGCCCACTGCAGCCCTAAAGCAGAGAAAACAAATAAAGCCCTAAAGCAGCAGAGCCCAGAAATCGGTAGCACAGAGCAGCAGATCAAATTCCACTCCATGGTTCATTCCTTCCCCCGAACTGATGCCTCCCTTCACAGCTCCAAATATGCCCTGACTTTGTGTTTCTTTCACACTCAGCACAGGGAGGGCAAGAATCTGCTTGCAATGCAGGAGACCTGGGTTTGATCCCTGGGTCGGGAAGATCTCCAGGCATAGGAAATGGCAACCCACTCCAGTATGCGTGCCTGGAGAATTCTGTGGACCAGAGGAGCCTGCGGGGCTACAGTCCATGGGGTCCCAAAAAGTAGGACACGATTGAGCAAGTAACACTTTCACTTCAGGGGTTAAGAGTCAGAATAATTCCTCATGGATTCCTCACCAGGTGAGCTCAGGTCTACTTAACCTTTCTGTGCCTCAGTGTCCTTGTTCAGAAAACAGGGATGATGCTGTCGACATCACTGGATGAGATCATCCTGTCATTCAACAAACGAACTGAGCACCTAACAAGCACTCTGAGGGCTAGTGTGGCTATTCCGGGTGCTCAGCAAACACCAGTGACTGGTCTAAGTGCTTCTAAGCTTTTAACTCACTGAGTTGTCACAACAGCCCTACAGCCACATCCAGTGAAATAAAATAACCCAGGAGTAAATACTAAATCTGTGTTCCATTTCTCTGCATCTTTGTACCTATCCCAGAGATGAGTTCTACAAGAAATCCAAAAGTAGCACCAGTTGAAGTAATGGAAAGAATGCTGCATACAATGATATAATTAATAAAAAGTAAACACACAGAAGCTCCCTCTTGGCAGAATTATAATTTTCTGGGGGAAAAATGCCCGATAATACATACATGAAAAAAGTGTCAAAGTCACAGGCAACTTAATAAGTGAAAATAATGTACATCCCTTCATATTGTTAAACTACCATTAAAAAGCTTCCACCTAACTTACTGTACTTGTGAGATGCCACTCCAACCTGCCTTTAGGGACTGAAATGAACTCCCCCCGGGTGCTGGCAGTACTGGCTTTTGGCAGTTGGCACTCAGCCGCAGGCCCTCTTTTAGAACTGTCTCCGCTGAAAAAAAAACCTTGTCCCAGAGCACACCTCCTTCCTAAGGCAGCCACAACCCAAAGATAGATCATCACATCTCAACTATGAAAGACTCTGCAGGGCCATCCTATCTTCAGAGTTCCCCCACAAGATGAGATAAATCCTTTATTTAGAATAATCATGGCACCTGGACTTTCCTGGCTCAGTGGATAAGAGTCCGTCTGACAATACAGGAGACATGGGTCTGATCCCTGGTCCAGGAAGATCCCACATGCCATGGAGTCACTAAGCCCATGTGCCACAACTACTAGCCTGAGCTCCAGGGCCTACGGCCACAGCGACTGAAGCCCGCTCACCCGGAGTCCCTGCTCGGCAACAAGAGAAGCCATCCACCACAATAAAGGGTATCACCCATGCTTGCTGCAACTAGCGAAAGCCCACGTGAAAAAATGAAGACCCAGCACGGCCAAAAACAAACAAAAATTAAAAATAAATAAAAGACTAGAACAATCATGGCCCAACTCTCCCTCTACCCAGTCCAGCTCCCTTCCTTTCCCTTGCATTACTATCAATTCTAAGAGGACTACCTGATACACTTTTTTGAATAGTAAACTTCCTAAATGTGAATCTCCATCTCCGGCTACTTCCCAGAGAACTAGGGCATTCGAAATTTCCAAGAATTGGACACTGATCCAATACTTTCAGACAGCAACTTGGCAATAAATATCAAGAATCTTCAACTATTCGTAGTCTTGAGAAGCAATAGAACAGAAAGGGTATGAGCTCTAAAGCACAGTTTCAAATCCCAGCTTTTTACAGGAAATCTTAGAGACCTAAGTCTCGGTCTCCTCATCTGTAGAAATAACATCTATATTCTAGAGCTGTTATAATTTTGGAGTTGTAATAATGTTCTTGTTCAAAGTAGAGAGCATATAAAAGCAACTGGTACACAATGCTGCTTAATTAGCCATGAAGGTTGCTAATCAGCTGACTTTAATGTTGTGCTCGCTTCGGCAGCACATATACTAAAATTGGAACAATACAGAGAAGATTAGCATGGCCCCTGCACAAGGATGACACGCAAATTCGTGAAGTGTTCCATATTTAAAAAAGAAAAAAAAAAAAGATTAATGTTACTTTCTCTTTCAATTTACCAATAATCGAAGTAAAACAAGAGAAGAAACCCTCTCCATACTAAATATTCTGGTAAATCTTAGGTCCATGAAGGCAGAGTCCATGTCTATCTAGTTCAGTGGTTCTCAGCCTTAATGAACCTAGTAAAATGCCCTGGAGAGCTTCTCAAAACACAGATGGCTGGGTCTCACCTCCAGAGTTTCTGATTCAGTAGTTCTGGGGTGGAGCCCAAGAATGTACATTGCTAACAAGTAATCAAGTGATGCTGATACTCCTGAGTGACCATATTTTGAGACCCTCTGGTGTAAATTTACCACTGAATACCTTGTATACATTTAAGCCAATTCCTAATATATAGAAGGCACTTAAATATTTGCTGATTAAGACATATAAATAAGTCTACTATACTACTGTCACTGACAAAAGTAAAAAAAAAAACAGAAATTAATGTCTAAAAAGGAGGAATGATTAAACAAACTATGTACTATACTAAATGTAACTATTAGGAAATATAAATACAGGAGTGCTCTGGGGGCCTTGTGGTTAGGACTTTGGGCTTTCACTGCCATGACTAGGGTTCAGTCCCTGGTCAGGGACCTGAGATCTCACAAGCCAAATACGAGTCAATCCATTTCTATACACTAACAATGCCAGATCAGAAAGAGAAACTCACTTACCACCTTATCACAAAGAATAAAATACCAAAGACTAAACCTAAGGAGACAAAAGAGCTATACTCTGGAAACTGTAAGATGCTGATGAAAGAAACCGAAGACGACACAACCAATGGAAACCCTGTTCATGGACTGGAAGACTCAATATTGTCAAAACGACCATACTACCCAAGGCAATCTGCAGATTCAATGCAATCCCCACCAAGTCACCAATGCCATTTTCCACAGAACTAGAAAATAATCTTAAAATTTGTATGGAGACACAAAAGATCCCAAACAGCAAAAGCAATCTTAAGAAAGAAAAACAGAACTGGAGGAACCAGGTTCCCTGATTTCAGACTATACTACAGAGCTACAGTCATCAAAACAGTATGGTACTGGCACAAAAACAGGAATATAGATCAATGGAACAGGATCGACAGTCCAGAAATAAACCCATGGACCCATGGTCAATTAATCTTCTCTTCAACAAATGGTGCTGGGAAAAACAGACAGTTATATGTAAAAAAATGAAATTAGATCATTCTTTAACATCATACAAAAAAATAAACTCAAAATGCATTAAAGATCTAAATGTGAGACCAGGTACTACAGAATTCCTAGAGGAAAACATAAGCAGAACACTCTCCAATGTAAACTGCAGCAATATCTTTTCTCAATCTTTCTCCCAGAATAATGGGAATAAAAACAAAAATAAACAAATGGGACCTACTTAAACGCAAAAGCTTTTGTAAGCAAAGGAAACAATAAACAAAATGAAAGGTCAACACACAGACTGGGAGAAAATATTTGCAAAGAGGACCTATAGGTGGCCAAGAGGCAACATATATAAACACTGAATCATTATACTGTATACCTGAAACTAATATGTTAATTAAATCTCAATAAAAAAGGAAATATGAGTAAAATAATGCTATAGAGTTTGGTAGATATATACCAAATCATAAGTGAAAAATGGTAACCCAAAATTGTATTCAGATCAATTTGAATTACATGTACATGTGGATTAATGATAATAGAAATTTCAAAAATATTACTTCAGTTTTGAGCTTAGGATTATGGGAATTCAAGTTTTGTTATGGTTTAAAGTTTACACTGAAGATATTTTAAGACTGACTTAATATAAAATAGTAACATTAAATAATTAGATAAGTGTATAATCAAATTAAGTCATGGATACCACAGGATATTGTCCCTGAAGTAAAACTGTATCAGAGCATATATAACTTGGTTGTCAGCATCCTCAAACTGGCATTATAGACCTCTACTGAGACACCTACCAGAAACAACTACAAAATAAACACGCACACACAAAATCATAAATTACCTGCCACAGGAGGGACAATGCCAGAAAAACGCACTGTTGCATGTTCCCCGTTAACTTCAACCCTCCGACCAATGACATCTGATGTCAAAGTGCTGTTCATTATAACATAGCCAGAATCCAAAATATGAGACCTAGGGAAAAAACACGACATTGACAAGAACTTAGTAAAATTCTTTAAAACAAATTTTTTTTTAACTGTATGCAGATGCTTACTAGGTCAACACTTCTACCTAATTTAGCCTTCCTATTTTGGTGAAGAGAAGAACCTAAGGGTTTATGTACCAGACTCTCAGATGTGATTTTGCTTTACTCTCCGTTTTGATAATTTAATGCATTAAAAAAAAAATCTTGCTTAACTCTAGTTAGTTCACATCACATGACTGTGTACTTTTACTAAGGATGGGAAGGGAAGGAAAAGAGGGGGATCAAGGTGACAGAGAAAAGGGAAAGGGAACATGCAACACAGGCATCATTCTCTGCCCAGGAAGTAGAAACACACAGATCTACAGAGGCAGGAAGGAACACATATAATGACAAATTCAGAATCCTAACAATAGGGAGCCCAAGAGAAAAGCATCATCTCTCAAGGAATCATCACTAGATCCAACTTCCACTTCAACAAGTCAGTTTCTTCAACAGATAAAAAAGAAAGAGATGGTAGGGGGAAAAAAAAGATTAAAGGAAATGTAAGAGATGTCAACTAATTGCAATGTATGAACATTATTTGGAACCTGAATGCTTAAAAAACTATAAATAATTTTCAAAATAAATTATGAGAAAATTGAACATTTGAATGCTGACTAGATAGCTGATGATATTCAAGAATAATTGTCTCCAGTAGGCTATTACAAAATCAATTTATTTTGGGGAAAAAATGGAAAGGGGAATTCCCTGGACCAGAGGTTAGGATTCCACGCTTTCACTGAAGGGGGCACGGCCTCAATCTCTGGTCAAGGAACTAAAGATCCCAAATGCTACACAGTGAGGCCAAAAAATAAAATTTAAAAAGTCAAAGAATAACTGTGAAATTTTTAGCTATGATAATGGCATAGTGGTTATGACTTTTTAAAAGATCTTATCTTTCAGAAATATACATTAAATTATTTACAGATTTTTAAAAGTCGTACTTTAGACATGTCACACAGTGGTGGTATAGACAACACACTGAAAGGAAGTAAAAAGCAGAGTGGCCAGTTAGGGAAATAGTGCTGTAATTCAGGAGAAAACCAGCAAAGAATGAACCAAGACACTGGCCTCCATCCGTTCATTTGACACATACCAGGCACTAACCACATGCGAGCTAAAACGCTGGACCCCACGTGACAAACAGTAAACCCTGCATGTATGATTCCTGCCTCAGAGCATAAGTGCAGTGAGTTAGACCTGAGAGAGGGTATGCGTTTTAGAGAAAGCTAAGAGCTAGAACAGGGTCTGGAGATTAAATGGATAGAAATGGTAAAACTGAAGACTAGGAAGACAAGATTGTGTCTGGGGTAGATGGTGGCACCAAAGACCAACATAAGTAATTCAAGAGGAGATTCAAGTGTGGGAGGGAAAACAACTTGTTTGAGGTGTCTATCGAATGTCATGATGGATGTAGGTCTCTAGTTCAAAGGACATGTTTTCACTAGAATTGTGTATTTGGGAGTCATCACCTCAGTGTAACAGTGGATGAGATCGGAAGTGTACTAGGTGAAAAGAAAAGAGATCACTGACAGAACTCTGGGGAAATATAATATTTAAAAGAGAAAGGGAAGAAACCTCTAAGAAAGAATCAGAGGAAAACCTGGTTTTCCTTTATTCTTTCTGGCTTTTCCTTCTGACTCTGCAGGTGGTGTTGGGAAAGTTGGACAGCCGCATATGAATCAGTGAAGTTAGCACACACAGTCTCATCATCTACAAAAATAAACACAAAATGACTTAAAGACTTAAATATAAGATATGACACCACAAAACTCGTACAAGAGATCACAGGCAAAACATTCTTTGACATAACTGTACCAATGTTTTCTTTCAGTCTCCCAAGGCATTAGAAATAAAAGCAAAAATAAACAACTAGAACCTAATCAAATTTACAAGCTTTTGCACAGCAAAGGAAATCACAAACAAAACAAAAAGACAACCTCCAGAATGCGAGAAAATATTTGCAAATGATGTGACCAACAAGGGCCTAATTTCCAAAGTACAAAAACAGCTCATAAAACTCAACAACAAAAACAAACCACCCAATCAAAAACTGGGCAGAAGACCTAAAGAGATATTTCTCCAAAGAAATACAGATGGCCAGTAAACACATGAAAAGATGCTCAGCATCACTAATTATTAGAGAAAAGCATATCAAAATTACAATGAGGTACCACCTCCCATCTGTTAGAATGACCATTATTAAAAAGTCTACATGGAGAAGGAAATGGCAACCCACTCCAGTATTCTTGCCTGGAAAAGTCCATGGACAGAGGAGTCTGGCGGGCTGAAGTCCATGGGATTACATGACTGAGCATGTGTGCACAAGGGTGGAGGGAAATGGGTTGGTAGCAATAAAGTGGTAGAACTAAAAAAAAAAAAAAAAAAGTCTACAAATAATAAATGCTGGAGAGGATGTGGAGAAAAGGGAACCCTCCTACACTGTTGGTGGGAATGTAAGTTGGTGCAGTCACTGTGGAAAAAACAGTATGAAGGTTCCTCAGAGAACTAAAAATAGGCTTATCATATGATCCAGCAATCCCACTCTGGGACATACAACCAAACAAACCTCTAAGTCAAAAAGTTACATGCACCCCTGTGTTCACGGCAGCACTGTTCAAAACAGCCAAGACATGGAGACAACCTAAATGTCCATTAACAGATGAACAGATAAAGAAGATGTGGTACACATATGCGATGGAATACTACTCGGCCCAGAAGAAGGAAATAATGCTCTTTGCAGCAACATGGATGATTATCCATGAGGTTATCATAACAAGAGATCATCATACTAAGAGAAGTCAGTCAGAAAGAGGAAAATAAACACCATATGATATCACTTATATGTGGAATCCAAAATATGACATACACGAACTTATCTATGAAACAGAATCACAGACACAGAGAACAAGTTGGTGGTGGCCAAGGAGGAGGCATGGAGTGGAATCCTTGGGTTAGCAGATGTAAGTTTTTATATACAGAATGGATAAACAACAAGGTCCTACTGGTATAGCACAAAGAGCTATATTCAATATCCTATGATAAACCATAATGAAAAAAAATTTTTTTAAAGTATGCATGTACATGTATGTGTGTGTGTGTGTGTTTAACTGAACCACTTTGCTGTACTGCAGAAATTAACACAACACTGTAAAACAACTATAGTCCAATTTAGTAAAAATAATAAATAAATGACAAAAAAAAATGATAGGCAAACCTCTTGAGATGTTGTGTTTGATTCCAGAACACTGTAATGAGGTGAGTACTGCAGGGAAAAAAAAACGGTGCAGGGGCAGGGAGGCTGAATTTTGATGGTTTGATCATCAAAGGGCAACAAACAAAACCAAAGTACGAAAGATAAATATGGGCGGACACGGCAGTCAGGAAGGGGCCAACATCTAGATCTAAACTTGCCTGGCAGGGTTGGAAAGCAAAAGAGAAATCAGCCCAGAGCCTCATATTGGTGGGGAGAATCAAAACAGTTCAGATAATTCGAAGAAAAGTCAAAGCACTGTTTATAATAGCCAGGACATGGAAGCAACCTAGATGCCCATCAGCAGATGAATGGATAAGGAAGCTGTGGTACATATACACCATGGAATTTTACTCAGCCGTCAAAAAGAATTCATTTGAACCAGTCCTAATGAGATGGATGAAACTGGAGCCCCTTATACAGAGTGAAGTAAGCCAGAAAGATAAAGAACATTACAGCATACTAACACATATATATGGAATTTAGAAAGATGGTAATGATAACCCTATATGCAAAACAGAAAAAGAGACACAGAAATACAGAACAGACTTTTGAACTCTGTGGGAGAAGGTGAGGGTGGGATGTTTCAAAAGAACAGCATGTATACTATCTATGGTGAAACAGATCACCAGCCCAGGTGGGATGCATGAGACAAGTGCTCGGGCCTGGTACACTGGGAAGACCCAGAGGAATCGGGTGGAGAGGGAGGTGGGAGGGGGGATCGGGATGGGGAATAAGTGTAAATCTATGGCTGATTCATATCAATGTATGACAAAACCCACTGAAATGTTGTGAAGTAATTAGCCTCCAACTAATAAAAAAATTAAAAAAAAAAAAAAAGTCAATAGGAAGATGAGGGTAGGTGTGGGCAAGCCATGGTTTAGCAAGCTCAGACACACGTGGAGTCCTGCAGCTAAGAGGTCTAGTCAGTAGGTAGGGCCCTGAAGTGAAGTTCTAGTCCCCAAGGAGAAAAACTAGTAAGGTCACTATCGACCACCATTCCTATAAGAAGTTACAGCAGAAGTCCGAATCCTGGTTCCTTGAACTAGAGTGCATGGGGGCTATCCAAACCCAGACACTCACAGCTAAGCCTCACAATCAGTCTGAGGTTCTTGATGGGGCTTGGCCTGAGACCACCTTAGAGATCATGCTCACAGCAAGGCTGTCTGGAAAAGAAGAAAGGGGCAGTAGTCAACTGGTGAGCAGGAAACCAAGGGGCATAAATGGTAAAAGTGAGAAAAGGAGACATCAGGAAGTCATCCTTATTTTCCTTTAATATATATAATTAATTTATAAAAGTTTAAAGTTCCTTCACCTGCTCAATTCTACTTGATCTCTAATAACAATTCTTTTCATTCCCATCTGTATGCTGTGCCCACAGGATCTGAGATCATTAGGAATATGGTATCAAAGGTCAGTTAAAAGCTGGTTCTACATCATGATTTTTTCTTTTTGGCAGCATCCTGCACCTTGTGGGATCTTAGTTCCCCAACCAGGGATTGATTCTGGGCCATCAGAAGTGAAAGCGTGGAGTTCTAACCACTGGACCACCAGAGAATTCCCCGCATTATGTATTTTCGATGATTCTGTCTAGTCTCTTAACTCTTTTAGTAATTGGTTCTTTATACTGTGACCTTCTGTAAGGAACTAGAAACTGGCTCCTTGTCTTGGTGACCTATGCCTTGGTTTCTCCCCACTCTGGCCAGTCACCCAATCAGTCGCTGTATCCTGTTGCCAGACCCGCTGGACATTAGTTACTGGTCCACCCTGGACCTCCACAGCCTGTTGCTGTCATTTCCACCCACTGATTTTAGTACTGCCCTCTGCAGCTAGAAAGAAACAACTATTCCCTTTTCCAGCTGACATTTAAATATTTGAAGGCCCCATTATGTTATTACTTCCCCTTTCTCCTCTTCCTGTCCCAACCTTCTAAAACCCATTAACCGGGTAAACATTCCCACCTCCATCCTCATGTGAATTCCAAGATCTCCTCCATAATTAATTTACGGATTCTTTTCTTAATATTATAACGCCTGTACGCCGGAAACTAACACAACGTTGTAAACTAATTACACTACAGTAAAAACAAAAGCAAAACACCTAAAACTGAAAACCATATTCCAAATGTGATGACTTGTGTGGGTTAAATGGTCTGAACGTCACACCTCTAATAATATAGCCTAATACTACATTTCACTTTTTCTCCTTTTCATGGGAAACACTGCTGCTTGCTATTAAGACTGCAATGAAATAAACTATACTTTCTAACCATAAAATTAAAATGCTTACATTTCACTATTTAATTATTACTTTCCGTGTAATAGGAAATGGCAACCCACTCCAGTATTCTTGGCTGGAAAATCCCATCGACTCCTAGGAGCCTGGAGGATATACTCCACAGGGTTGCAAAGAGTCGAACACAACTGAGTGACTGAGCATACATGAATTATTACATTACCCTAAAAAACAGCTTTCAATAGTTTTAAAAGTCCTTTCAAGTCTCATTAACGTGTAAATAGAATTTCATTATAATAGAAACAGATATATAATTTCTGTTCTATTACTTTTAACATTCTGCAAACAGTTTTCTATACAGCCACAGAATCATAGTAACTAATTTACTCTTGACACGTAGAAAACACAATTTAATCATTTTTCTGTTGCTATGTTTTTATTATTTACTATTCCAAAGAAAACAGCTAAAAATATCTTTTATTTTAAAAGCATTAGTAT